>NC_090442.1:825865647-826508772 GCF_031143425.1 Pleurodeles waltl | reverse complement strand
ATCTGAGGTATGTCAGGAGTACAAAATTACTGGTAAAAAAGAGTGGGCTATCACCAATAATTATCCCAACTATCCAGAATCAGGACACTTTTTCAGACACCATGAAAGCAAAAATGATCTTCTGACATATTTTGCACTCAATAAGGTGTCTAAAAACATCCGGTGGTGACTGGAAGAGAGCATTGAAAGTAATGGAATATTTATACATCCTCAGATTGAATTCCAAATTCCCTTTTGGTCTGAATGGGGAATAAGAATTGGCTGTACATATAGGCGTTTAAGTCATTCATGTGATCCCCTATGTTTCCCTTTATTATTGGTTTTATTAATCATGTGGAGCACTTGGAATACTGATAGAGGGGAATATTGAGGGTCTCCTACCCGGGTATATATCAAATAAATTGCCAGTTGATTGGTATGGGCAGGGTGGTTTGTTCACAGTACATTTTATAATGAGAGTGGTTCCCTGATGTGCATGGGTCTCATGGCAAAAAGGAATTAGATTAGATTGTCAAGGGTTTATGCTATTTATTGGATATGTGACAACCTTGCAAAGATGATCTCCTATATAAGTGTTTTAGAGTAATTACATGACCATCCCACTAAGGGTTTTCTATTCAATTTGAATGTTTTTTTCTTCAATTTGAATGTATTTCAGTGATTGGGCATCGAGAAATGTAAAGCAATGTATATAAGAGAATTGGTTCCATAGTAAGTGGGGAACCATTTTAGCAGTTTATATTTCAACTGCCCCTTGTATCTAAGGGAATTAATAAATGTATGTCACGTTTCCAAATTGGTCCTCTCTAACATCCCCGTCCCCCTATTGTGCACTTTTTGAGTAGGGTTCACCAAACTTATTTTTTATGCACTGTTAGCATTTTACACACGGGGTTCAGGAAGCTTCCCTGTCGGTCCATGAGAATTTATGTTTATTTATGTTGCCCCCCCCCCCCGGACTGTTTAGATTAATTATATTATGACATTAATGCATTTTGTTATATCTACAGCAATTAATGATTTAGTATTCTGTATGGTTGTTTTATTGTTACTGTGTTTTTGTTGTATTGGAGCAAATATGGGGTCATAGTATGTTTTCTATGTTTATCAACTTCATTGATTTTATTGTGGAGTGTGGAAGTACCCTGTAACTTGCCAAAGGCCACAGCATAGCCAAAACGCATTGTGTGTAGTTGTGCCATTAATGCTTGATGGTATGAAGAATCTGGGGTGCAAGTTTTTCCTTTCCTGACAGAGAATTTGTGAACCATTTTTAAATACTTCACTCTACCCCACTCTATGGCACTGCAATCTTCTCCACTCTATGCCACTATACTCCACTTTACTTTACAACACTGCACTGGATGCCACTCCACTCTGACACTCTTGTACACCCTGTCACTCCATTGTACTCCACTCCTCAACACTGTACTCCACTCCACTCCTCTACAACATTACTATATCTATATCTTTACTATATCTACTCCACTTTACACCACTCCATGCAATCTATGCTACTCCACTCTAATTCTCCGCTCTACTCTGTCTATTCTGTGCCCTCCTCAACACTCCACTCTGACACTCTAGTCCACTCCACTCTATGCCACTCTACTCCACTCTATGCCACTCCACTCTTTGCCGCTCTACACCACTCCACTCAGCAGTCTACTCCACTCAGTGCCACTTTACACCCCTCCGCTTTGACACACTACTCCACTACACTCTGACACTCAATTCTGACGCTCCACTCTATACTACTCTATTCCAATCCACTCTATGCCACTCAACTCTGATATTTTACTCTACTCCATTTCACTCCACTCTAAAACACTCTAATCCACTCTACAACAAGCTATCCCACTCTGTGGCACTCTGCGACATTCTACTCTACTCTACACCACACCACTCTATGCTACTCCATGCCACTTCACACTACACAACCCACTCTTCTCCGCTCTACTCTATGCGAATCCAGTAACTCTACTCTACCCTACGATTCTCCATGCCACTTCAGATATTTTACTATATGCTACTGAACTCTGTGCCACGTCATGCCACTTTACTCCACTCTGTGCCACTCTTTGCCACTTCATAGCACTCTACTTCACTCCATGATATTCTACTCCATGACACTGTACTCCATTCTGTCACATTCCACACTACCCTACTTCACTAGGTGCCACTCCACTTTGACTCTATATTCCACTCTATAACACACCAGTCCATCTCACTCCATTCCACTTTGCTCCACTCTGACACTCTACTCAACCCTGACACTCTTCTTCTATTCTTAAACACCCTACTCCACATTACAATACTCTACTGTGCAACACTTCACTCTGACATTTCACTCTACAACACTCCACTCTACAATACTCTACCCCAATCTATGCCACCACATTCTACTCTACATTACCCCATTCTACTCACTCCTCAACACTTCACTCCACTCTATGACACTCTACTCTGACTCTGATTTCTAGGGCACTTTACTCCTCTCCACTCTTCTCCATTCCAGTCTCTGACACCCTAATCTACTATACACCACTCCAAGCCACTTTATGCCACTCCATGTTATGCCACACAACTCTATGCCTCTCCATTCAACACCATTCCACTCTATGCCATTTCACTCTGACACTCCACAATGACACTCTGCTTTGACACTCTACGCCCCTCTTTATGCCACTTCACTCTACAATATCTACTCCACTCTACACCACTCCACACCATCTACACTACTCTGCTCTATACTACTCCAATTTACCATCCTCCATTCTACATAGCTTCACTTTATACCACTCAACTCTACACAACTCCTCAACACTCTGCACTATATATACTAACTACACCACTCTACACCACTTTACTCAACTCTGCACCGCTGCACTCCACGACACTGTACTCCATGACACTCTACACCACTTTATCACACTCCACACTTCACTCTGTGCTACTCTACTCTGACATTCTGCTCCAACTATACTCCACTTCACTCAGTGCCACTCCACTTTATGATATCTACACCCACTGCACCACTTCACACCACTTTACTCCACTCTGCACCACTTCACTCTAGGTTGCAATACTCCGGGACTCTACGCCACTCTATCACACGCCATACTACTCTACTGCACTCTCTGTTACAACACTACATGACATTCTACTCTACAACACTCCACAACACTCCAGCCTATGCCACTCTACTCTGCACCACTCCATGCCACTTTACTCCACTCAAACCCACTGCACAACACTCTAATTCTCTCTACAACACTCTATTTCCACTCTAAAACACTATGATATACTATATGATATGCCACTATACAATACTGAAATCTGATACTCCACTTTGTGACACTCCAGTCAATCTAGTTAACAACACTCTACCCCATTCTACACCACTTTACTTCAGTTTATGACAATCCTTTGTATGATAATCTATTCCGTTCTATGATGCTCTACTCCATTCCAGTCTCCGACACCTTACTCCACTATACGCCACTTCATGCCACTCCTACACACCACTTTGACACCTTACTCTATAACTCTCCACTCTATAACACTCCACTCTATGACCCTCAACTTCATGAAACTCTACTCCACTTTACGTCACTCCACTCTATGATATTTACTCTACAATATCTACTTCAAAATATCTACTCCACTCTACACCACTGCACACCATTTATGCTACTTCACTCTATGATCCTCCACTCAGTTTCACTCTACTCTTCCACTCCTCAACACTCTCCACCTCTTATAACTATTCCCACTAAATGACTCCATTTTTAGTGCACTCTTTCACTCCACAACACTCCATGGCACTACTCAATACTCTGCTCTACCCTATGTCACTCCACACCACTTTACTCCACTCTACGCCACTCCCCTCTAAGACACTCTAGTCCACTCTAACACTCTACTTTCTCTTTGAAACAATCTACTCCACTCTACAATGCAACACTCTATGACACTGCACTCAATGATGCTCCACTCTGACACTCCACTCCAGTCTATGACACTGCACTCAATGATAATCCACTTTGTCACTCCACTCCAGTCTATCACACTCCACTCAACAATACTCTACTCCACTCTACTCTACGCTACCCCACTCTATGCTACTTCATACCACTTTACTCCAGTCCAATCTATGACACTCTACTCCACTGTACACCCCCACCACTCTATACCATTTCACCCTATGCCACTCGACTCTGACACTCCATTATATAACACTCTACTCAGATACTCTACTCCACTCTACTCTACAATATTTACACTATTATGCACAACTTTACACCACCTATGGTACTCCACTCTGTCACTCTACGTTATGCCATACTCCACTCTACTCTACTCCACTGTACTCTTACACTCCACGCCATTCCAGTCTCTGACACTTTACTCTATTTATGCCATTCTACAACATGCCACTCCATTCTATGACAATCTACTCCAGTCCACTCTACAACAGTCCACTCCTCTACATTCTACCACACTTTACGCCACTCCACAATATGTCATTCCACACTACCACACTCTACTTCACTACAAGACACTCTGACACTCCACTTTATGCCACTCCACACCACTCTACTACACTCCGACATTTCAATCCACTCTACACCACTCAACTGTAAGACGTTACTCCACTATGACACTTTACTCTACAACACTCCATGCCACTCCATGTCACTGTATGCCACTATATTTCAGTGCACTTGCTGACACTCCACTCCATGCTATGCCACTCTCCTCTACACCACTAAGTTTGAGCCATGCTAAGCAGTAGCCACACTGGTGTACAGACATGTCTAAAACACATTGGCAAAGCCAATAGCTCTTGCATATGGAAGACCTATTGGCTTTGCCAATGCTTGATACCTTATTCCAACACCTAACATTATTTAAACATTAGTTTTTACCTTATTTAAAACCTTAGTCATGACCTTATACATATTGTTATAGTACCTAAATGTGGAGTTAAGAAGAATAAGTCTTTGTAAGTCTTTATTCAAATGTGTATGTGTGTGTGTATATATATATATACATATATATATTGCGGTCGCCACTAGGTAGTTATAGTTAGAACCTGGTTTCTATAGAAAAAGCATTTTTACTTGCCTATATCTTTGGCCACGTTTGACAAATCTTCACAGCATTTTCTAGAAAAGTTTGACGTTCACCTGAGCTGCTGTATGGAAAGTTTTAGAGGTGATCTGTCAAGCAGGGACAGAGAAAAAGAGGGGGGTCCAAAAATGCTTTTTCCCCCCATTCATTTTTTCATAGGGATTTTGAACAGCTATAGCACCCAAACCACTGGATGGAATTACACCAAATTTGGCAGAAAGGTAGCTCTTGGGCCAGAAAGCGGCCTTTTTGTTATTTGGTGTAAATATGTTTTGTAGTTTTTATGAAATTAAAGAGCATCTAAATTTGTATATAAATGTACACAAAGGCTTCCCAAACCTTCCTAATCTCATGCTGAAATCTGATTAGCTGCCAACACTTCAACAAGGAAGTGCTGGCAGCCATGTTGAGACTCAGCTTCAAGTCCCAGGGAAAAAAAGTAAAAATAAGAAAAGGGTACAGGGTAAAGTCACCCTTAAAAAGCATTTAAAAAAAAAAATTCAGTGCAGATCCGCCGGAAAAAACAAAACAAAAAAAAAAACAAGAGTAGCTCCCACATTTGTTTTGTAAACAGCAAAAATGCATGCAGGGAAACAGATGAAAACATGGCTCCCGCAAGCAGGGAGCTGCTTTTTAAAGCAGCTCCCTGCTTGTGGTAGCAATGCCAGCTCCTGCAGTATGCGGGGACCGTGGGGGCCTTGAGGCTCCCTCCATGGTCTTGTCACTCTCTCTTCCATCCCAAAATGGGATGGAAGAGGGAGAGAGAGCGCATGTCAATAAAGAGTCACCTATGGCATAAAGGTTAAGGTCACAGACCCTTGCACTAAAAGTGGAGGGTTCTACTCCAGGTGTGTCCATGGTCATTTTCCTTCATTAATTTGTTTTAACCTTCAAAAGTTTAAGGTTAATACTGAAAGGTGATCTCACTCTTTTTAATTGACAAATATTTTTTTTCTTTTCAATTTGTCCAGAAATATCTCATTCAAAGTATATCATTTATCAAAGCCTAAAAAACTCTCATCTCTCCCCCTCTCACTCTCTTTCTCTCTCTCTCAATTTGGCTTTTTCATCTTTTTCTCCCACTCACACACCCACTCAGATCCTTAAGCTCCCTTTCACAGCCCCACTCAGACACTCAGGCATCCACTCACAGACTTACTCAGACCCTTGTGCACCCACTCACAGCCCCACTCAGACCCTCATGCACAGAACCATTCAGACACTCATGCACCCACTCACAGACCCACTCAGACTCTCACACACCCACTCACAGATCCATTGAAACCCTCACACACACATTCACACACCCACACAGTCATGGACGCACCCACTAAGACACTGATGCACCCACTCTGACATCCCGGCAGACACTCTCACAGCCACTCTCACCCCCAGATACACCCTCTCATACCTGTTCTCAGACCCAGAGAGACAGGCCACAGGCAACCCCCGCCTTGCACAGCCAAAGGACCGTGTGCAGCGTGGGATTGGGTAGTTAAAGGGTTGGCTGTAGGATCTGGTCGCGGTGGTGGTTAGATTAACGTATAGCAATTAAAATTACTATACATTAAAAAACAGTGAAATTATTTTAAGAAAACCTAAGGTTGCAGGGAAGTTATAGTTAGGCTGACATTTTAAAAGTACCAAACTGTAGAAATTCACCTGTCATAATTAGAGTTATCTC
This sequence comes from Pleurodeles waltl, assembly GCF_031143425.1. Taxonomy (NCBI): domain Eukaryota; kingdom Metazoa; phylum Chordata; class Amphibia; order Caudata; family Salamandridae; genus Pleurodeles; species Pleurodeles waltl. The sequence goes on along the minus strand of NC_090442.1, from coordinate 826,501,952 downwards.
AAGTAACTATAACTTGTGCCCTAAGGTAACTCTAATTCCACTCCTCACCATGCACTGCTAATCACCCCATAAATTATGGCACTCAGGACATCTTTGATTACATCATTGATGATATCAATGTAATATTTTCAGTAACATTTGTGATGAAAAAACTGTGAATGGGGGGCTTGAGTTGGAGTTACTTTAGGGCACGGGTAACTGGTATGTTTAAAATGTCAGCCTATATTATATATATAATATAATATATATATATATATATATATATATATGTATATATATATATATATATATATATATATATATACACTTGCCCTCACAATAATGTTGTAGTCAAACTGACAGTATTGTATTTCACTATTTGTCCTGTAGAATACTCCATAGTGCTGCTATTACTGGATGTGTGTCTGATTCAAGGGTAGCGTTTGCAAAGTGCACTGGGGAACCTTTAAAAATGCTACTCAGCAGGATTTGCTTCCTGAATATTGCTTACTAAACTACAATGTCTAACAAACGAGAACCAGCAGCATGCTTTTTAAACAGAACGAAAAGAGATGAGCAAGTCACTCTTTTCTAGTTAATTAGAGAGTTGTCTGTGTTCGTTGGCAACCTTGTGCCATAGTGCCGGATAAATGACAGGCTCTATTTTTTTCTGGTGAAGACATACTCTTAAAACTCAGGGGACTTGAAAACGTCCCATACTCTTTCTTACCTCCTGCGTATGAAAAAATATTTGGGCACATTTCCACGAAACAGCAGCAGTAGTCAATGTGGCCTATTATCTACTTTGCAAATGCAAGTGTGAGATACAAATGCTGCTTACATCATTATAATATAATAGCTTATGCCAGTCAGACAGTCAAATATTGTTTATTGAAGTATCAATTCCATTACATAAACATGCATGAAAATAGATACAATAATTTAAGATGCAATCATTTCATTTCAGTATACACATCAGTAAGTAACTAAATAACTGCACGAACAAAGGGCCTGATCTAGGTCTTGTAATAGTGAATACTCTGCCACACGTTTCCCTACATCCTGTCCGCATTATTACGATCTCCATAGCATATTGTGGGATCGAAATAAGGCAGATGGGATATCCGTACGTTTGTGATGGAATATACCCCTTCACCAAGACCTAAATCAGGCCCAAAGACTTTAAAATCCACTATACTTGATATATCAGCAATAGATAAGCCTTTTTGTAATACTTCCTCCTGCAGATGTAAGGAACCTGGCTAAGCTAAAAACTGTTGTTTCTCTCGTATCCAGTATCAATTAGGGATGGACAGAATATTTTATTCCGCCCACAGAATTGGTACAATTTTGGAACTCTGCATTATTCTTGTAGTGTGCAGTGCTGGCCAAATTCCACTAATCGCCTCATAGCAGTATTTTTTCTCGCATGGCTCTAGAACTGCAAACGAGATTTAGTATCCCCTAGTGCCATTTTCGAATGCAGGAAGTCGCGGGCTGCCCCAAGCAACCGCTCAAATAGATATTCTACTTGAGTGCCAGCAAAAATCATCTTAAATGGGAGGGTGTGCTCTTGTGCAACGCATGGTTCAATTTGAACTGATTTTCAGCACTGCTCACACTACTGGTGCTAAATCACAGCGCTAGCAGCGCGACATGCATATTTCCACCCATTGGCAGAACTTCGGGGAATCTTACAGAGTTTTTATGCAACTCTGTGAATTCAGCCCACCTCTAATCTTAATACTCTTAGGAGCAGATGTATGAAAAAATGTGTTTGTGAATTTTAAATTGAACATTTTTGTGATTCACAATTAGGAAATGACTAACAGCGATGTAAAAATGTGTCTTAAGCACATTTAGGGATTCTAACTAGGTTGCAAATGGACTTAACTCATTAATATAAGTCTTGCTTTGTGACCCATTGTGAATGGCCAAATAGCACAGAGATGATGGCTTGCTGCGATCAGCAAACCTCCATGTCTGTGATTGCTTTTTTAAATAAAACATTTTTTTAAATGCAGCCCATCTGCATTAAATGAAAATGGTTTGCATTCCATATGGAAAACTGAAAATGTTTCTTTTAATTTTTAGGAGTAGGCAGTGGTCCCTGGGACCACTTCCTGCTGTGGAAAATTGTTTTCACACACATTCACAGTTCTGTCGCAAAACATTCACACATACCACCGTGGGTCACTATTAGAAAGGGATGCCTTTAACATGCCCCTTCCTAATAAGTTTTGATGACAGATGGAAACTATCTATTTCCCCAGGAATTAGATATAAGATTTACAATGTAAAAGCACATGGGTCACGGTTTCCCTTTCATCTTTACAAAATGTGCATTTATCAGAAACAAGATAATTATTTGACCATTTTCTATAGAAGCTAATTATTGAGAGCATTCCATACCCTATTTTAACATAGAGTTGTTTAGCAATTGGTGGCATGATGTCATCTAAACAAAACATTTCTACAGTGATCATCTAAGCTGAGTGCCTATTGCTGGGGTATTCTGTATGATGTCAAGTCTTCTGTATGCCAGACTTGGTACCAATATAGCAATAGTTTAATACCTACTTGAAAGGCTACGGGTTTCGCTCCCAAATCCAATTACAAAGGCAAAAGTGGGGCTCTATGGAGAAAATTAATCGCTGACTTACAGAATTCTAGTATAGTTAGAATGGAAATATTAGTGTGTTCTCACAACTCTGCACCATACAAAATGACCCAGAGCTTTGGCGTTATATATATTTCTAGTCCTGGCGAAACGTATTGCAAAATAGGATCATTATGCACCCCCAAAATCTGTGATCTGGTTTGTGTTAATCTTAGCAGGGGCGACTCCTTTGCCATAGCGAAGGAGTGTCGCCCCACTGGCTGCGCAAGAAGCAGAAAAATAAAACAATAGCTTTCTCTTGTTTTATTTTTCTGCTTCCAGAACAGCAGTTCAGGCCATGAGATGGCCTGGGCCACGAGAGGTGGGAGAGGGGAGAGTGCACTAAGTGCACATATGTGTTTGGCTGGCCATCTAAGGCCGGCCAAACACACATGCAGACTTAGTTTTCTCCAACCTGGCTGTGTGAAACAGCAAAGACCCCATGCTTGTGTCTGAGCGGAAGTGGCTGCTGCTCAGACCAATCCTGACGCTGCTTACATGCTAAATATAGCATGTAAGCAGTGCCAGGATTGCTGGGGAGCCTGTTCTGATATCCCAGCAGGTGCTCGGACACCAGAACAGGCAAGAGGATGAGCGAGGCGGCAGGAGAGGATGGTGGCGACGGAAAGAGGTAAGACTTTTTTTTTATATTTGTTATTCCTTCCCAGCCCCCCACCCCTCTCCTTGAGAATTGCGGCGGCTGCCGCCGAATCATAGAGCACTTTTGTTTGTATGCATGTTCCACAACTTATTTCTTGTCAATTTTATAACCTATCTATTCAAAATCCATGACTCTCTCAAGCTTTGTTCCTCGCATCATTAATGAGCAGCCTGGTTGGCCCTCGCTGTTTGCAGAACAAACTAATCTAATAGGGCTTGCGGGCCCTTTGGTGTATTTGAGATCAATATTTTGTCATCTGCAAATGGAAGGGGTGGGAACCCTGTGCAAAGCTAACTTCGGGAATCATTTTAGCATGTTTCCAAATATTTCATACATTATTTATGTATGTGGCCTTTTAGCCTGTATGTCTTATGTTTGTATTCCTATTCACCTATATGTTTTTATGTGTATTCTAGTTTCTTGAACGGGGAAACCCTGTACCCTCACTTAACATATTTTTAGTGTGAGTAGCCTCAGTTAGCCTGGCTGCCTCCAAATGTAGTCCAATATCCTGATTCTGTGACTGTGTATTAATAATTTGGATATCTTGTGTGTAGATTGATATGGATGCTTTGTGTGTTATTTAGTTTTGGTTAACTCGGACTCCTTGTCTGTGTTGCTTCAGGTAGGCTGGAGAACCTGCCTTTGACATAGCATTGTGCTGTGTGGGTGCTGCTTCTAGGGTTTGCTCTGAGCCTTTGCTTACTTTTATGCCCTTAAGAGGCTACTCGCAATCAGTCACTATTTTGGACCAGATGTTTTGCACTACAATGGAAGTATTCTGAAATGGTTTTCTTTTTTAACATGCACACTTGTATTTCTGCATTTTGGTGCCTATATGGCTCAGGCATTTAAAAAAATATATATATTTAGCTCATATATTGACTTTATAATTTAGTACACCAAAAAACCAGCACTATGATACCTGATTGAGAACCTCTTCAAGCAGAGACAAAACAAACACACAAACCCTCTTTTCCTCCATAAGAAAGCTGAACTGAGTTTACAGACTGTAAACCAGGCACAACCAACTCAACCCTTCAAAATCTAAAATAATAAATATTGTTCTACGTTTTAGTAGACTCCCACACACTACCCTATGGCCAGATCATTCTGCAAGAACTACTGAATTGGTGGTAATCACACCTTTTTTTGTGTGCAAAGAGAATGCAGTTTGTCACTTGTAACTTCAAGTGGAGAAAGCTCCTACTTTCTTTATCTCACGCTCTGCCATACTCCTGCTACCAAAGTTTTACATTTCTGTATTTTTTATTTTCTTATACTCTTTCCTTTATATAGACTGCAAGAATGTCGATCATTAGTTGGAGTGGATGTAAGTTCACCACAGGTACTAAAGTCACAAACACGTTAGGTCCACTTATGATTTCAGTAATCTAAAGCTGAACTCAACCCCTGGTAGCTAGGGCACGTAGCAGATAGGCCTAAATGAATGTGTAAAGCATTTCAGAAGTACCAAAACAGTTAAAAAATCAAAGACACAACACAATAAAAATCCCTCTATATTATAATAGGCAAAAATCACACCAAAACAACAAAATTCCAATAAGGGGAGCAGGAATTTTCAGCCCTTTTTTTTTAAAGATTGAAGTGGAAATACCGGCAAGAACCACAAAACGCTGATGGTAGTCAAATGTCAAGGACTAGGCGTGATTTGAGTCCCAATCCAATAGGAGACTTTGTTGTTTTTCGAAAGAATACTTTTCTGTCCGTGTGTGACAATGCTGAAATTGTAGCCTCTGCCATGGAACTTAAGGCGGGGTACGCAAACTCGGCAAACTCGGCTGGTCGTGTTCGAGCTTTTAAATTTTGTTTGAAAACGTTTCTCAGTGCCAACTCAGCTTTTTCGGAGGTATGACAATATTCATGTGAGAAAAGGCTGAAATTCAGTCAGACAACTGCAAAGTGCCAATCAGATACATTTTATGATGAATTCCCTTGAAACTCTGGAGCACTGGACGAAAAGCTTTTCAAAAGAGTTTGAACTTCTTTTTGGGTGCAGACAATGATAGGCGTATACTTCTAAGGCCCGCAGAACCTCAATGGGTACTTAGAGACGCTAAAGATGGAGGACACCAGCAAAGTCCAGTCCAAGATTCAGATGCCACTGGTCATCTGGGAGTTTCCAGGAAAAGGTCTCTTGCGGCTTGTTGTGTCTCTGTAGCTTCACAAGGCATCACCTAACTGACTCTTGGAGTCTGCTTCTTACTTCTGAATACAAAGGGTAGGAGGTGCAGCCCTTTAGGGCTCTTCTCAGGTTGCAGGCAGCAGGTTCAGCCCTCTTCACCTCTTTGCAGGTCCAGAAAATGTTCTCAGGAAACCTGGGTGACTTTGTACGACTCACCAACCTGTGAATGGGGACGCACAAGACACTCCTCGCCCCTCTCTCACCAGTGGGATAAATATTCCCAGGCCTTGGCCCCCCTATTTTCCAGTAGGTCCTGTTTGCTCTACTGCAAACGGGCCCAAAATGTGTCAGGGTAAATCTAATATGGGCAAAATATTCAGCCTCACTAAACCTGGGATCTGAAGGATGGGGGTTTGTAGTACACTGACTATTAAAATCACCAGTGTACACCCATAACTAACAATAAAATCTAGTTTGACACACAACATACCAGGAGACAGAAGTCTACTAGGACAAAAGCAGGGCCCTTTAGCAACCAGAGAGGGAAAACACAAGACTTGCCCTTTAAGAGTGCCCTTGTCAATTTCACACCTTATTCAGGTCAAGTACAGCCTAGAAGAAGCTGGAGAGTTAATGCAAATAATCCCAAAGGATCGTCAGTCAGGGAAAAGGTATGTTTCAGTTGCTCTGGTCAGCTGGGAGTTTCCAGGAAAAGGCCTCTTGCAGCTTGTTGTATCTCTGTAACTACACAGGATGTCACACAACTGACCCTTAGAGTCTACTTCTTACTTTTGATCACAAGGGATAGAAGGTGCAGCTTTTTAGGACTCTTATTAGGTCACAACCAGTAGGTACAGTCCTCTTTCCTTCTGCAGGTCCAGAAGATGTTCTCAGGAAACCTGGGTGAGGGTCCAGCTTTGTAGGGGTCATCAGCCTGTGGATGGGGACCTCGAAGACATTGCATGTCCCTCCCTTAGAAATGGTTGTAGGAAAGTACCATCTTGCCTGGCATGTTACCCCCATTTTTCACTGTATATATGTTGTTTTAGTTGTATGTGTCACTGGGACCCTGGTAACCCAGGGCCCCAGTGCTCATAAGTGTGCCTGAATGTGTTACCTGTGTAGTGACTAACTGTCTCACTGAGGCTCTGCTAATCAGAACCTCAGTGGTTATGCTCTCTCATTTCTTTCCAAATTGTCACTAACAGGCTAGTGACCATTTTTACCAATTTACATTGGCTTACTGGAACACCCTTATAATTCCCTAGTATATGGTACTGAGGTACCCAGGGTATTGGGGTTCCAGGAGATCCCTATGGGCTGCAGCATTTCTTTTGCCACCCATAGGGAGCTCTGACAATTCTTACACAGGCCTGCCACTGCAGCCTGAGTGAAATAACGTCCACGTTATTTCACAGCCATTTTTCACTGCACTTAAGTAACTTATAAGTCACCTATATGTCTAACCTTTACCTGGTAAAGGTTAGGTGCAAAGTTACTTAGTGTGAGGGCACCCTGGCACTAGCCAAGGTGCCCCCACATTGTTCAGAGCCAATTCCCTGAACTTTGTGAGTGCGGGGACACCATTACACGCGTGCACTACATATAGGTCACTACCTATATGTAGCTTCACAATGGTAACTCCGAATATGGCCATGTAACATGTCTATGATCATGGAATTGCCCCCTCTATGCCATCCTGGCATAGTTGGCACAATCCCATGATCCCAGTGGTCTGTAGCACAGACCCTGGTACTGCCAAACTGCCCTTCCTGGGGTTTCACTGCAGCTGCTGCTGCTGCCAACCCCTCAGACAGGCATCTGCCCTCCTGGGGTCCAGCCAGGCCTGGCCCAGGATGGCAGAACAAAGAACTTCCTCTGAGAGAGGGTGTAACACCCTCTCCCTTTGGAAAATGGTGTGAAGGCAGGGGAGGAGTAGCCTCCCCCAGCCTCTGGAAATGCTTTGTTGGGCACAGATGTGCCCAATTCTGCATAAGCCACTCTACACCGGTTCAGGGACCCCTTAGCCCCTGCTCTGGCGTGAAACTGGACAAAGGAAAGGGGAGTGACCACTCCCCTGACCTGCACCTCCCCTGGGAGGTGTCCAGAGCTCCTCCAGTGTGCTCCAGACCTCTGCCATCTTGGAAACAGAGGTGCTGCTGGCACACTGGACTGCTCTGAGTGGCCAGTGCCACCAGGTGACGTCAGAGACTCCTTCTGATAGGCTCCTTCAGGTGTTAGTAGCCTATCCTCTCTCCTAAGTAGCCAAACCCTCTTTTCTGGCTATTTAGGGTCTCTGTCTCTGGGGAAACTTTAGATAACGAATGCAAGAGCTCATCCGAGTTCCTCTGCATCTCTCTCTTCACCTTCTGCCAAGGAATCGACTGCTGACCGCGCTGGAAGCCTGCAAACCTGCAACATAGTAGCAAAGACGACTACTGCAACTCTGTAACGCTGATCCTGCCGCCTTCTCGACTGTTTTCCTGCTTGTGCATGCTGTGGGGGTAGTCTGCCCCCTCTCTGCACCAGAAGCTCCGAAGAAATCTCCCGTGGGTCGACGGAATCTTCCCCCTGCAACCGCAGGCACCAAAAAGCTGCATTACCGGTCCCTTGGGTCTCCTCTCAGCATGACGAGCGAGGTCCCTCGAATCCAGCGACTCTGTCCAAGTGACCCCCACAGTCCAGTGACTCTTCAGTCCAAGTTTGGTGGAGGTAAGTCCTTGCCTCACCTCGCTGGGCTGCATTGCTGGGAACCGCGACTTTTGCAGCTACTCCGGCCCCTGTGCACTTCCGGCGGAAATCCTTTGTGCACAGCCAAGCCTGGGTCCACGGCACTCTAACCTGCATTGCACGACTTTCTAAGTTGGTCTCCGGCGACGTGGGACTCCTTTGTGCAACTTCGGCGAGCACCGTTTCACGCATCCTTGTAGTGCCTGTTTCTGGCACTTCTCCGGGTGCTACCTGCTTTAGAGAGGGCTTCTTGTCTTGCTCGACGTCCCTTCTCTCTGCTGGTCCAATTTGCGACCTCCTGGTCCCTCCTGGGCCTCAGCAGCGTCCAAAAACGCTAACCGCACGATTTGCAGCTAGCAAGGCTTGTTGGCGTTCTTTCGGCGGGAAAACACTTCTGCACGACTCTCCACGGCGAGATGGATCCCTCCACCAAAGGGAAAGTCTCTAGCCCTTTTCGTTCCTGCAGAAACCTCAGCTTCTTCTGTCCAGTAGAAGCTTCTTTGCACCCGCAGCTGGCATTTCCTGGGCATTTGCCCATCTCCGACTTGCTTGTGACTTTTGGACTTGGTCCCCTTGTTCCACAGGTACCCTAGATTGGAAATCCACAGTTGTTGCATTGCTGGTTTGTGTCTTTCCTGCATTATTCCTCTAACACGACTTCTTTGTCCTTAGGGGAACTTTAGTGCACTTTGCACTCACTTTTCAGGGTCTTGGGGAGGGTTATTTTTCTAACTCTCACTATTTTCTAATAGTCCCAGCGACCCTCTACAAGGTCACATAGGTTTGGGGTCCATTCGTGGTTCGCATTCCACTTTTGGAGCATATGGTTTGTGTTGCCCCTATCCCTATGTTTCCCCATTGCATCCTATTGTAACTATACATTGTTTGCACTGTTTTCTAAGACTATACTGCATATTTTTGCTATTGTGTATATATATCTTGTGTATATTTCCTATCCTCTCACTGAGGGTACACTCTAAGATACTTTGGCATATTGTCATAAAAATAAAGTACCTTTATTTTTAGTATAACTGTGTATTGTGCTTTCTTATGATATTGTGCATATGACACTAAGTGGTACTGTAGTAGCTTCACACGTCTCCTAGTTCAGCCTAAGCTGCTCTGCTAAGCTACCATTATCTATCAGCCTAAGCTGCTAGACACCCTATACACTAATAAGGGATAACTGGGCCTGGTGCAAGGTGCAAGTACCCCTTGGTACTCACTACAAGCCAGACCAGCCTCCTACAATGGTGTAAAAGTTCCCAGGCCCCGGCCTCCCTATTTTTTTCAGTAGCTCCCTACCTTGTGGGCTACATTGCCTATAGAGCAGTTGCTCTTCTGCAAATGTGTCTTAAATGCAATGTGTCAGGGTAAATCTAATATGGGGAAAAGTCCCCAGTCACACTAAAGATGGAATCTGTAGGATGGGAGTTTGTAGGGTAATGGTCTATAGAAATCAACAGCATCCACCCACAGCTAACATTAGAATGCAGTTTGATGCAGGCCCACTACCCACAACAAACCAGGAGACAGAAGTCTGCTAAGACAAAAGCAGAGTCCTTTAGCAACCAAACAGAGAAAACACAAAAATTGCACTGGTATCTTGTTTTCTTCTCTTCAAGTGTGCCCAAGACCTGTCAGTTTCATACCTTATTTAGGCCAGGTACAGGCTAGGAGAAGCTTGAACCTTAATACAAATTATCCCCCAGGGTTGTCAAGCAGGGAATAGGTAACTTATTAAACCAACTTCAGCACTGAATTGGATTTTTAATAACGTTTCGAAATAGTGATGTGTTTATTTTTCTATCTGACCCCACTCCTGAGGTACAGTATTAGTATTTTAATATGTACTCTGATTTTCTACTTTGGACAGCTAGATCTGCCACAGTAAAAATCACTTTTGGGGCTTTGTTGCTATAGGCAAGTTACTATTAATTTTCTACTTGTTCCAATTTTAAATACATGCACCCTACCTTGTGGGCTACATTGCCTATAGAGCAGTGGCTTACTAATTCGTAAAAGGAACGTTTTTAGCTGTCAGAAAGGGTTACTTTTACAGGTCACACTGCAAATCTTACACTTCAGCGTGCAGGCTACAGTCAGAGACATTAAACTATGTTTTCTTTTGTCACACTAGTGGACTGCACAATAAGTGCTGCAGTACACAGGTGATGTTTAACTTTTCATGCCATTAGTCTATTTCTGCAACATTTAATATGGCCTTCGAAAAAATGAAATATGCCAATCAGGAAATAGCAATTGTTTTCTCTTGTTTTAGGGGTCAGAGCATACACACTGGGTAGCAATGCCCAAGTGTGCAGACTTTAAAAATCAGCAGTGAAATCATGCAAAAAATGGTAGTGACCACATAAAATGGGGCATTTTTTTATGTTGACCAATGTAGTTCCCAGTGTTGACTCAAGGATGAGAATGAATATGGAGATCTTGCAGATACAGCCAGAAAGCAGCCTTTCTTTTGGCTTGAAGTAAGTGGAGTATTATTACATAGATAGATACTGCAAAACAAGTTGTAAAGATATTTGCTGCATCCAGTATCAGTGCAGGATTGTCACACAGATGGTCACTGAAGAAGGAACTGTTTCGCTTCCCATCTCCAGAACAGTGCAGCTTTATTATTCATTTCAGGAGTGTTTCATGTAGGGTCACGGATGTTCGGTTCATGACAGATATATATGATATCCACATAAGATACATTTATATACAATAATGGCCTGACTTAGAATTTGGCTGATCAGTTACTACTTCACAAACATGATAGATATCCTGTCTGCATTATTACAAATGCATTATATCCTATGGCACTTTCAATAAGGTGACGGGATATCCATTACATTTGTGATGGATATCCCGTCTGCCAAACTCTAAATCAAGACCTAAATCTAAATGCAAGTAATTGACTTGATCACCATTAGCCTGAATATCTGGCAGGATTCTGGGATCCTGAACTTGCGTTGGATGTCCCTAATACAAATAAATACTGCAAAAGGAACTATCAAGTTTCCTGTCCAAAGGCATTGTCACATTATCACTTATATGGAGCCTTCAGAAGAAGCGGACACATTTCCTGCCCTGGAGTAACCCACCAATAATCGCTTGCAAATTAGTTGTTAAGCCGTCTGCCTCTTCTCCCCGAACCGTGGACATTATCCCGTAGCTGAACAATGACAAAGGAGATTATGGCATGTGCAAAGTGGGCAAATGCACAGGACCCCCACCTTCCAAGGGGGGCCCTGGTAAATTTACTTCTCCTTATAACCTCTGTTGTGAGACATTTTCCTGCATCAGACTATTCCATTTCTCTATCTAACCCTATATCTTTCCCAACCTTCCTCTATCTCTGACTCCCCACCCAGTGTCCATGCAAGAAATAGTTCAACTGCTTTTTCTGCCCCTGTTAAAATAGATTATATAATTTATTATTGATTGGCATCATGAAAATTTGAAGGAGCATAAGATGGGTAATATGATTCAAATTTATACAGTACAGAGCCCCAAAATATGTATTGCCCAGGTCCCCCAAAACCCTTAAGATGACACTGCTGCGATCCCACTTTCCTCTATCTTGTAGAAGTGCGTGGTTATGAATCAGAAATACATTAAGGAGTGAGCTTGTAGGCTCCTTGCTCTCTCACGATCACAAAAGCATTTTCCCAAAAATAAATAACAGATAATAGCTACAGAAATACAGAGACTACTGACACCTATCCTGGATCACTGGATGGTTGTTATCTGACCCAAAAACAGATGCATAGCACTGATTCAGCACCATTGGTGTGAAGTGTGGTAGACAGGCTTCTGCTCATCTGCTATATCCTGAAAGTAATATTCAAAAGATGCAGGGACATCTTACCTCAGTGAGGTTGCTGATGCCAAAAGGATTGGTTTCCAAGACTGGTTTTAGTGAATTTGAGGGTAGATGCGGGTGCTGGACATGTTGCTTCACTGGTAGCCCACGGTGGTTGCAGAAAAGTAGGAACTATAATTTTGTCCGTTTTCGATGACTGTGGGTACCGTTTCTCATGGGGCATGGACTAATTAGGGAAGCACTTTTTCTAACTCTTCCCTCTAATGTGGTAAATACGGTTATTTAATAATTGGAGCACTTATTCAGGCAGAAAAATTAAAAGAACAAGAAATGGCAGTAGAACTGGAACCGTTAGTTGAAATGCAGGGTGGGTGGAACTCCTTATGGTCAGGGTTGCCATTATGGGTACTGCTTAGGTTCAGTGGCATAGCAGAAGTAGAAGACAGAGTTCCCTGGATAGAAGCACAGGTTACAACAGTGGAAACACTGTGACTCTGGACCTCTTCTGGCATTTGAGGAATTGAATGAAGCATATGAAGTGCTCATTGGCCAGTTTCTGGATCAGGGTGATCACACAAACATGGGTTAGTGGGAGAGCAGGACCAGTGGTGGATCCAGGAACATAGGTGCTTTTCACATGGGGGAAAGTGCAACATTTTATTAGAGCAGCATACAGGGCCATCAGGACAACTGATATAAGGGGATGTCCTGATATCGAAATGGAAAGAAGACCTAGGGTAAGACTTTATGGAAGACACTCGACCATTACAACACATTCCTCTGGCATCCCAGAATGCCCAGCTCAAGCTATTACAGTTTATTTACATCCTCCAGGCATACTTGACCGAGCATGAATACCAAGTATGTACCAAACTGCGATATTAGCCTGCCCTAGATGTAAACAAGGTGGTGCTACTTTTGGTCACAAGGTTTGGTCCTGCCTTGTTATGCGACAATGGTGAATGATGAAAAAACAACACACCATGGACTGGCTACGCAGACAAAGGATGGATCAACCCAAGGTATGCTGATGGGGACTTATGTCTGGGCCTAAAACTGGCAAATTGCTCAGCAAATGTATTGATTTGGCAATGATTCTTGCAAAGCGGCTCATCTTGATTACCTGGTAGTCACCACAGCAACTAGACCTGGGTAGATGGAAAACAGATTTGGAAAGATTTGCGTTTGGAATCTCTAGGCTGAAAAGTGTGCTGAATTTGGAATTCCTGATGAAAACAACAGGTGATAAACCTCCACAGACATCAGGTTTTCCCACCCTGAAGGGAAGGAGAGGTACTTTCTCCACACACATTGAGAGATCTTACTTTATAACTGGTGGGCCCCTGATAGGTCCTAAAGCATGGGTGTGAGTCACATCAAGCCCCGCCCCCACATAGACCAATTAAAGAACTTCATTCCTTTTAAGATGACGGTGGCTAGGTAGGAGTAGATCAGGGGGAGGGGGTTTGGTAGCTCATTTTTCTTCTTCTGTCTTTTTCAACATGTGTTGCCCTTTTTGTAAGGATCAATTAAAAGGTTATTTAGTGCGTAATGTATGCAACAAACATCAGGTAACTTAGTACATAAGTATGTTCATGATGACCATACCAGGAAAAGTTCAATACATGAGGTCTCTTGTACTGTATACACAGATGAAGCAAATCTATCAATCAATCAGTACTTGTAGAGCACAGTACTGTCACACTGGGGGAATCTGGGCACTGGGGTGTGATGTCTGAAGTCTGCAAAGGAGGGTGCATTCCAGTTCTTGGTGGCGATGTAGGAGAAGGATCAGCCGACACTGTGGCTGAGACAGATGCCAGGGGTGTGTGCGAGGGTCAGTGAGGAGCAGTGCAGGAGTCTGGTGGGTTGATTGGAGTTCAGTCAATGGTTGATGTAGGCCGGATCTTGCTCATCTAAGGCCTGTAGGGGTGTGTGGTGATCTTGAGCTGGCATCTCTTCTGGATGGGGAGCCAGTAGAGGTGTCTGAGGTCGGGGTGATATGGGTCTGCTTGGGGCGGTCCAGGATGACCCTTGCTGACATGTTCTGTATGGTCTGGGGTCTTTTGAGGATGTGGGTGGAGATGCTGGAGTAGAGTGCATTGCCTTAGTTGAGGGGACTGGTGACTAGCACCTAGTTGACAGTCTCTCTGGTGCTGCTGGGATCCATTTGAAGATTCTACAGACCATGCATAAGGTGTGGAAGCAGGAGGAGGCGACTGTGTTGATCTGTCTCTGCATGGTCAGTTTGCTGTCGAGGATGATGCCAAAGTTGCATGAGTGGTCTGTTGGTGCAGGTCCAAGTGGGGCTAGCCACCAGCTGTGGTCCCAAATGGAGGTTTTTTCCCAAAGGTCAGTACTTCTGTCTTGTTGGCCTTTCAGATAATTGGCTCTCATCCAGTTGGCTACGTTGGTCATGGTGCCATGGAAGTTTGTTTTGGTGGTGGGGGGTCCTCAGTGAGCGAGAGGATGAGTTGTGTATCTTCTGCGTAGGATATGATGTTGAGGCCTCAGATGTGACGATGTCCGCGATGGAGATCTTTTAGATGCTGGACAATGTAGGACTGAGGGATTACTCCTGGGGTGCAATGCAGATGATATTCTTGGGTTTGGAGGTGAAGGAGGCGATCCACTTGAGTAAGTTCTCCTGTAGGCTGATGCTGTGGAGCAGGCTTCTCCAACCAGTAGCTTGTGAGCTACCGTTAGCTCTCCATCTACTTGAAAGTAGCTCTCCTGTGTGCAGCCTCACCTACTAAATTTGAAGCTTTTGCTTGGTTGAATATATGAAAACCAAAATTAAAAAGTATGTATTTGAGACAAAAATTTGTGTATTTTCAGAACTCATAAGCTGATATTTAAAGAGAAATGGTTGGGTTTTCAAAATATATTTAAAGCTGATATTTGTGTGATGAATCATATAGCTATCAGGAGAATTATTGTGGTCAATGTTACAAAACTATTAATAGTAGCGCACGTTCATCTTCACTGAACAAAAGTAGATCTCACAACAGAAAAGGTTGGAGACCCCTGCTGTGGAGTTGGTTGATGAGGATGTGGTGGGATACAGTGCCGAGGAGGATCAAGACTGGAATCTCCACATGGTTGAGGAGGTCTCTGATGTCAGCTGTGGCTGCGATCAAAGCTGTTTCTATGCTGTGGTTGGCTCGGAATCCTGATTGGGAGGCATCAAGTAGGTTGTTATGTTCCAGGTTTCTGGTGAGCTGTTAGTTGATGACCTTCTCAAGTACTTTGGTGGGTTGGGGGAGAAGGGGAATTGGTCAGTAATTTTTTAGTTTGCTGGGGTCGGAGGAAGGTTTCTTTAGGAGGGGTCTGATCTCTGTGGGAAGGATGCCTTGGCTATGGAGGTTTTGAGAATGCTGGTGAGTTCTGTGCTGATTCGATTGGTTCCAAGGTTGAATAAATGGTGGGAGCATGGGACGGCGGGTGCTCCAGAGTGGATGGATGAAATGATGGCCGAGGTGGTTTGTGTGGTGAGCGGGGTTCATGTGGTGATCATACTCCTTTTGTGCGTTGGTTGGTCGAGGTTGTTGAGGTTGAGAACTGTGAGTTTGGGGTCGAAGTTGTTGTAGATGGTGGCGATCATACTGTGGAAAAAACGAGAGAGGGTGTTGTAGAGTTCTTGGGAAGGGTGGATTGTGTTGTCTGTGACCGCTAGGTTGGGTTAGTCCTTGACTATTTTGAATATTTCTTTCATGTGGTTGGTTGCGCTGGCTTTATCGGGGCAACTCGGTCAGTACATTAGGTGATCCAGGTGTAGAAGTGCTAGATGGCCTGTTCAAGGTCTGATGTGGTTTAGGGTTGGATGGTGCTTAGGGCCTTAGTGCACTGTGTTTCTGTTATGTTGCTCCAGCTATAGTAGGTGGAGCTGTGATGCTTGGTGATGGTGTGCTGAGCGCCCAATATGGTGAAGTGAAGGATACTGTAGTCAGACCATTAAACAATCTAATAAGAAGCAAGCACCAGCCTCCACTAGCAAATGCGGCTCAATTATCCAGTCTCCCCCTGGAGCTATGCCGGCACCTCCTCAACTCCCTGAACTCCCTATGGTCATTCCTGCCCAAAGGCATGAAACAACTGTGACTCCATTTATACCTAATGTGGAATGTGCAAACGGATACGCAGTATTGAGCTGTCCAGTGCTGGATCCTACTGCTTCTGATATTCCTGTAGTAGCCAAGGGTAAATTCAGAAAAGGAAGTGTTACCTCTATTGAAAAGTTTCACTCCCTCAAGGGAGAAATTGTTACTCTTAGAGATTGTATGGAACGGTTGGCTAAGGATTTGAGCAGTAAATTGGACAAGTTATCAGTTTTGGTAGAAAAAACAAATAATGCTGTAGAAGATTTAAAATGAAGCCCTGGTATTGGAGGCTTAAAACAACTTGGTGCTTACAGAGCACTCCACTATGAGAATGGAGATACTTGCATGGCCAATGATAACCAGATCTGAATGAGATTGATTGACAAAAAAGGTGGTTGGAAGGATCTAGGGGCCCACATTGGGAATATTGATGAAGATTGGGATATTCCAAAAGGGCCGGTGAAGTTCCTTAGGGAAGCATCTTGATCACCCAATTAGGCAGGGAGGGCAAAACAAATACTGAAAATCAGAGCAATAATGGTGATGGGCATATAGTGGGGAGGGATTTAGCACATGGCGATTGCATAAAACTATTGTCTTGAAATGTAGCTGGGATAAGAGCTCAGCTTTCAGAATGAGGATACTGTATAGATCAGCACCACATAATACTCCTACAGGAGACAATGGCAATGAAAACAGCCAATATATCTAAGTTTGTAGCATATGCTCTTAATGCTATCCCTTCGTCGGCTGGGAGAGCCTCAAGTAGATTATTGGTATGGTTGCGGTTGGACCTATTTCCTGAAGTTAAAATAGTCTCCACTGAGAGCAGAGACTTTTTAGGGTTAGAGGTAAAAATATTCACACTAGATTCATTGCCATTGTGAATATTTATATAAGATCTGTACTGCCAAATAGTTTTTCCCCAACGGTGGACCAACTAGCGAATAAGATGGATATGTTTCATGGAAAGTCACTTAAAATAATAGCAGAGGATTGTAATACACAAATAACTATTGAGGTAGAAAGGGAAGGAATGGAGATCCAATCCTTCACCCCGGTGGTATGATCTAACCTCCCACGGCCTAAAGGGAAAAAGACATTGAATGTAGCCCTGTAATTGGTCGATTTGATCCTTACCCATGGCTTGAGAATAGTAAATGGTAGTACAAAATCTTCTTCCCTCCAAAAACCAGCATGTAAAATAGCCACCTAGTAATATAGATTAATTTTCTTTAGATCAGCTCTTTTGGCCTTTTTTAATAGATATGGGTATTGTCCCAAGAATGGATAGTGATCACCATCCCTTAGTTATTAAACTGGAATTTAGTTTCTTTGAGAACCAAAGCTTGAATCCACTTATTAATGTTGATATGATTCAGACCTCTAATAATAGGATGAATGTCAAATGGTCAGGAGTAACGAAAGATAGCATGGTTTTAATGCAAATCTATAGTGCTTTTAAGAAGGTACTCTCTGCAGTAATTAATGCAAGAGAGAAGAGGACAAACTTTCTAAACTTACATACCCAGCTGATGGTACAGTTAAGGAAATTCTTTGTTAAAGAAGTGAAAAGCGTAGATCATAAGAATAATTATCCTCCCGCCTGGTTTAACAAGGTATGTAGATCAGCCAAAAGCAGTGTTTTAAATGCTGTCAAGGTGGGCAGACAGATGCAAATAATTAGGGCTAGAAAGCATTATAAAGCAGCTTTGACAGAGGAAAAAATGCTGGGTTTCTGAACAGAGGACAGATATAGCAGAAGCCCATCAACGAGGGGAGATGAAAACCTTCTGGAAGCTCATATCAGTAGAAATTCACTCTATTGATGACCACTTAGAGTTAACTGTTTCCCCTGAGGAATGGGTGGCTCATTTTGAGGGACTTTATACTGAGAGGGAGAAGGGAAATAGGGCAATGCTACAGATTAATGGAAAAGGCTTGGGTAAGTAGAGTGATGACCTAGCACAAAATGAATATACTGTAGAAGCTAGAGATAAGGGGAGAGTAAGGTTCACTCTTCATGAAACAGCTAATGCCATAAAATAGGTAAAGAGGGAAAAGGCATTCCTGGAGATCTTTATCTTTCTCTGCCGGATGTTTGGGCTCCATAGATGAATGCCTTGAATAATGTGATGATGTTCCCCCATCTTGGCAAAGAGCAGTCATAATCCCCATATATAAAATAGGGATGAACCAGGCAACTACAGGCCTATAAGCCTAATTGACACAAGCCAGAAAATATTCTGTAGCCAAGTTGTGGCGAGACTCCAATCTTGGATGAAGGACAACTCAATACTCCAAGATGCACAGACGGGTTTTATGATTTTATGCTGAAAATATATTTCTCTGAAACAGGGCCATTTATATATCGCTTTTTTAGATCGTAGAATAACGTTTGATTTGGTCTCGAAGGACAGATTATGGAGTGTCCTAGAAGCCTGTGGTAGTCCTAGTGACCTTATATGGCTACTGATAATCCTACATAAGGACACGTATCCGAGGGTAAGATGGAAAGTGGGGACCTTACAACCAGGATCCTCCTTAAAAGAGGAGTCAGACAAGGGTGCATCCTTGTGCCCACATTTTTAAGCCTTAATAAAAATGGAGCGGTGACCAGGCTATTACAATGTAGGCATGATGCACCCAAACTTGCTGGATCACCTGTCCTCCTTCTTATGTTTACAGACAGTGCTCTCCTTAGATCGAGAATGCCAATTGGCGTCCAAAGTGAGCTGGACTCCTTTGCTGACTTTTGTACTGAAAGGGGACTACAGTTAAACCCAGCAAAGCCTACGTTGATGGGCATTAATCTACATAAGTCTTTTAAAGGCAGTGTGACAATTGGTGGCGGTGCACTGGAGCAAGTGAAACATATTAACTACTTAGGAGTAAGGCTGTCTGAAAAATGGAATGGGGGCCACAAGTGGAGAAAAGTAAGACCACACTTTATTTTAGACCATTGGCTATAGGAAGGAGGTATAAGGCATCGGAAGGGGGTCCAGTGTCATCTGATTTAGAAGTATATAGATCTACAGCAGTGACAGCTGCCATTTATGGGACTGAAATTTGGGGATATGCTAACACAAATGCTCTGCAGCTGGTGGAGAATAAGTTTATTAGAGCCCATTTTAATCTTCCCTCAAGTGTACCTCTTCTACCCCTGAGGTGTGACTTAGATCTCAATAGCCTCCATCAAGCAATTTCTTTGAAACCTCTTTTCTATTGGGTAAGGGTTTGGGTGTCTGGGGAACAACCCCGATATATAGAAAATCTCTTGCGGAATTGGTATCCTTAAACCCCCAATCAAGAACACCTTGGTTAAAGCATTTTAAAGATCTAAGTGAATCAATTAACATGGGCAAAATATGGAATGATCCAGGGTCAATTGGTAAAGGTGTGAGTCAGAAATTGAAGAGAGAATATTGGGAATGCGTACGTTTTAGGTTCCAAAATGACCAAAAGGAGGGAAGCATTTCAACACAGTCTTTAATGCATAAAAGTAGTCCATGCTTTGAGCCATACATTGACAGAATATTTTCATTCCAGGCAAGACAACTCTACGTCCTGTTTAGGTGCGGGTATGGTCGTTAAAATCTTTTATGACTAGATGGGATTAATCATTGAACATGCCTGCTCGCTGCCTGTATTGTTCTTATCATAATGAGTCTGGAGCACATTTCTTCTTTTTTTGTATCCACTTTATGATCAACCCAGAAGGAAATGGATTTTACCATTATGCAAGTCCTGGGGTGTGGGAGATTATTGGGAAGTTCTCCGGATTTTGAAAACAGAACACTAGAAATCATTGTTCTTGCGGTTTCCAGGTACCTGCAGTGCACATGGAAATTTAGCTCAAGAAGAAATACCTCAAAGGCTCTTCATTAATTGAGCCTAGGCTGATTTATAACACAATCTAATTAGAATGCTTTAGTTGATGTATGGAGGGTAAAGAGCCTTAGGGCCCTATTAGATCATTTAAATTCTTGTATCTGTCAAATTTGATGATTTTTTCTAAAAATTGTATCAATTTTATTGTGTTTTTTTACTGTGTTTTTAAGATGTATGCTCTTAAGGCTGTTAGCCAAAAAAAAGTATTATGGAAAGGGTGATAATCGGAGTAAAGTGAAAATGAAGATACAAGATAGTGCAGTAAGCAGTAAGCAGTAAAGAGTGCAGTAAAGACTAAAGTAAGAGCAGCATACAGTAAAGCAAGAAAGAGTGATAAACCAGCAAAGAAAAGGAAACATGTAAAGAGAACAGCAGAGGGAAGTAGCAAACAACAATGTGGGAATGCGGGCAAAAGCTGCAAAGTAAGGGCAGTGTCAGGAGACCTGACTCAGCGAGAGCTGGCCCAGGACCT
Source organism: Pleurodeles waltl (assembly GCF_031143425.1). Classification (NCBI taxonomy): domain Eukaryota; kingdom Metazoa; phylum Chordata; class Amphibia; order Caudata; family Salamandridae; genus Pleurodeles; species Pleurodeles waltl. The sequence goes on along the minus strand of NC_090442.1, from coordinate 826,481,485 downwards.
GCTTCAAAGTGGAATGTATACATGAAAATTATTAAAGATCAATTTTGAAAAAATAAAAACAATCTAAAACACCTTATAACAAACATAGCCACTCATCACTATCAGACTCAAGATCATCTCATTCAGCATCAACCAGATGGAAAATGAAACAGCTGGGCCTGATTACGAGTTGTCCCTGTTGGATGTAACAATTATCACATCTAACATTGAAAATTTCCTGATGTGATAATTATCGCATATTCCAATATTTTGAGACTAAGATGTAGATTTTGGTGCTTACTGATGACCATCTCAATAAACATCAGGTTTTCACTTGATTATTTTTTTTAAGGGTGCAATCTTTATCACACCTAATAATTACCTTGTGAGATAAACATTACACTTTTTGGAATTGAATCCCTGTGCACTTAATGTGCCATTATAATCAGGCTCCAAGTTACCAAAGTACAAAATAACATCTATCACCACACAACATTGATCAGTGTGGAGGCAACCACACACAGAAATATGGCAGAGAGCATGCACACACACCTACTTTCATAAATGCCAAGGACTGGGTGTAGTCTTGAGCCCTTTTTGATTGCCCCAAAAAAGGGAGACTCCTTACTGGAGCCATACTCCGCCTTGCACTCAATATGCACATAAAACATGTGACATGTCTCCTTAAGAGTGCCCCAGTTAGGAGGGAAAAGCCACAGAGGGTATTAAAAACCTCTTCAGCAATATTGATCATTGTGGATAGGAGATTAAGAGGTTTATACAAGTTGAAAAGTATAGCACCTAAATTATGATAAAACAGCAGAGGAAGAATCCAGCATATAGTTTTCCTAAAATTTGATTCATACATTTTAAAAAGCTTTTTTGTGGTTGCAAACCCTACATTTGAGCATTTGTGAGAGTGAAAATGCTTACTTCTTCTGGACCGAAGTGCCACAAATATTACTGGCTACTGCACAATGAAAGAAATACAAATTGACACAATAGCCACCCAATCATGGAAATTCTCTAAGTAACTCTACAAACTCCATTGTCCTCACCATGCAGCCATTTGTCTATCCCGTGGCCCTTTCCCTAACACCCAGCCCTTAACCGCTTTCCACGAACACCACACTTGTTCCGTAGGCTTCTGCCAGCATCTAGACATCAATGCCTAGCGCCACTTCTCCTTCCCACACTCCAGCTCTCGAACACTGCTGTTTATCACTGTATTCCTCAATTCCTTTTCACCCTCTCTTGTAGAGCAGGGGCTGCTGGGCCATACCATCTCATGCATTAAGCGTCTTTGTGGTTTATGCCTCAATAACCCTGCTCCTTCTATTGGTGTTTTTGATAGCTCTTCCGTGAACTCTGCTGAAGAGGTGTCTACCCTGCTCCTAAGACTGGCCTTCCTTGTTGTGGTGCCACTTCTACCTTGGAGCCTAGCCACACTTGTTACTGCACCTTCCACTTCTCACTTCCATCTTGGGCCTATGTGGTGTCTCACAACATTCCTACTTTTCATGCAGCCCACATGCTGCTGTACCATCCTCATGACCTCTGTTTGGAGGCTCCCTCCCATGGGAATCACACTTTCCCCACAGCGATGTCAACAGCATGCCTTTTATTCATTGGGGACAGTGGCCCTGTGTACTTGGGTCCCAGACTCTGGTGAAGTTTTACCCTCTGAAAGACCATGGCCCCATGATTTCCAGGCCAAGCCTGAATCTGCTTTTCTTTCATTTTTTCTGTGACGGGGACCCTTTATCATTGCTGGGGCCCTGGAGTCCTCCCCTTCCTTTCCGGAGCCCTACACACCAGACCTGCTGCGGGTGCCCCATGGATGCTTCCCTTCTATGCTTTCCATTCTGGCTTGACTGTTCAAGTTCCCTCCTCTCTACATGGAGCACTCCATATAATGTCCAAATCATCCTGTAGGTAAAATAAAAACATAATACTGTTGTGAGCGCAACTGAAGCCTAGAAGAAGTGGTTGAATTTCCCATCCCGCTCTCCCCATTGAAAGCAGTTCCATGACATTAAAGTATAAAAAGAGCATAACTGAGCATGTACACAGTCAAACTTCTGAACACCAGTACAGTAACAAAATGCTTCCAAGTTGTGCCTGAACAAGTTGCCTTTCCAAATAAATGACATGATGCAAAATGAAAAACACTCTCCCCACAAAGCTAAAGCTCTTTAGAGTACATCATAGTCCACTTACATTATCTTGAACATTGTTCTCTTTCTGTACAGATCAACACCGGTGAGGAAGCAGCAGCTTTTCTTTACTTTCCAAGAATATTACTTGTGGAGAAAAGTCACAATGTCACAACTGCTGAACTTCAGATATGCTCAGCCACACACTGAACAGGCGTACAGCCACCACTGTGCACAAATACCTATGATGAGTCTAACACACTCAAGGCCAAGTAGGTGAACATCCAAATAAATAGTGAACTATGCCCATGAGTCAGGTTAACTTATTGAAAGTGCAGTATCTACAGCAACATAAGTACCTCTATGATTCATCAACTAATATTACTGTATTTCTCACCTAGGAAACCATTTGCCATTTAAAAGTTGATCTTGAACCTTTTGCGGAACACATTTTCAAATTATAAATCCACATTGTTAAAAAGAAAATGAATTAGTGTGGCTTAAACACTGCATGGCTGGCATTCTACATAGTACCTTTCCAAAATGTCAAATGCCTATTTTAAGAAGTGTATTTACTTCATCAGGCACCAGTATCTTCCCTGCATGTTTAATGACTGACTAAGCTGCTTGCTCGACTATTGGCCACCAAGTACATCAATCTGTTTGGAATTGGAGTTAGAGTGCATTTACAATTTACTTCTCTTCTAGACACACTCATTAAATAGAGAGACTGATACCTAACTCTAACAACTGGAATTAGAATATTGGCAAATTTGGAAAATGCTATATGGTTGTAGGTTTTAGATATTAATTTGATTAAGGCTTTAATCAGTCATATTGTCTTTGAATTTTTAACTTAAGACAATCCTTCCCTGATTATGTGATGATTCTATTTGAAATGAAGCTAAGATAGGGATCCATATATTATTGTGAATTACTGAATAATATGCATGCCAGTGCTCATGTAGTTTATGTGTTGGGGGTAAAAAGTAGGGAAGTTGTAATCTAAGCCTTCTTATTGTGAAGTACTAGAACATAACAGGAGCAACAACCAAGAATAAAACATGAAGCAATCTTCATTATATGATTTACCAAATCATGGAAGGATAATTCTAAGTTGACCCATGCATAGAGGTAATAAGGTTCAATGATTATCTGCCGGGTCTTCCTTAGTTAGTAAACAAAGTTTATTAGAGTTTCCAGATTTTGAGTTTCAATTCCAAGATGTTACTGACTTCAGCCAAATGAAAATCTGACCTGAGAAATATTTTATTATGTTCAAGTTCATCTGGCAAATGTATTGAAACTCTTTGAAACTTAATATTTCCACCACCATAACATGTATAACATGTGGGTTTTGTTTTGTAGTGGTTTGGAGATCTGGTGACTCCAGTTTGGTGGGAAGATGTGTGGCTGAAAGAAGGATTTGCTCACTATTTTGAGTATGTTGGCACAGACTACCTCTATCCAGGCTGGCACATGGTAAGAAATATTTCAGATATTAATGTAAAGATGCACGGGTGTGATTATTAGTGTTTGTTTATCACATTTACATCACAAATGATGATTGAAAGCAGTAGCAAATTAAACGTGCCCCTCATAGGTCATAAAATAGGATAGATTATTATTTTAATAAAAAGCAGGCACATTTATGTTTAACACAATTTCACCATGCAAAATCTTAATTTATGCTTTCAAGGAAAAATGTTGCCATTGGTACTCCCTGTTGGCTAAAGGGCTGAAAATTTCCAAAATAAGGACTGGAAAAACATTCCTTAGGTCATAAATTCCAATTACAATAATCTCTCACATGTATATCCAACATAGCCATATAGCTTCCTCTCATTCACATATGTTTAATTATTGCCCCTCAATATTCTTTTCCTTTAAAATACTTTTCGAATAACCTTTTCTTAAATATGTGTGTCACATTTGCATTTGGTACAACTGTGTAATCCCCGAGAAAAGCTTGCTGAAGTGCATAATTTTAATAGGTAGAATCATTCATGATTTATGACTTCATAAACCCTTTTGCATGTGCACTAAACTCATTTTATGATTCAGAAACGTTTTTCTGAATCATAAAATGGGGTTATAACCAGTTACCTATTCAGTATGCAGTAGGAGTGTGTTTTCGGTGTACCTTCCATGTACTGAATGGTTATCCTATTTATCAATTGTTAGTGACTGGAATTTCAGTCGCAAATCATTGATACTTTTCCAACTCCTAAGTTGAAGTGTTGACTCACTTCACTAGGGAAAGGTTGCATTCTGTCTGGCAGTGTCGGCCATTAATTTTACGAGGGAGTGGGGCGGGAGAGGGAGAGGTTATACATGCACACATACTCCTTACTCACATCCATTTATTCACACATGCACTCACACACCCATTCACAATACTCACCAACAATTACACATACATTCATACACGCACGCACCAAGTATAAAATTTTTTTAAAACTTACCTTGAGACCAGCAGCTCCAACAGGGAAGCCTTGGGGGTCCAAGGAAGGTTGGGACTGCTGCCTTCCCTCACTGGCTGACCTAAGGTGAGGGAAGCCAGTGAGGGAAGGCAGGAGTCCCAATCTCATCACAGAGTGGGATGGGGTCAGTGAGACTGCTGACCCCACCCCACTCTGAGACATGGTGTCACTAATTGGCACTTCGGGGCTTAAAACTGGAAGCGCCCATGTCTGAAGCAGTTGGTGATATTCCTCCTCGTCATGAGGAGGAGAGCCTCAAGACATCTTTGCCAAACTGAAGATGCCACACCCACAGGAGCAGTGACTTCTTTAGCCAAGCAAAGTTCAGCTCTGGCAGCCAGGAGTTTGGTCGTTTAGAACATGCCCAGACCTGGCTGCCTGACTTGAACCAGAAGAATATCCGTCAGGCTGACTTTTGTTGAGCCTAACTGACACTCTTCATGTCAGCAAAAAGGGAGGGGTTGTGGCCCCTCAGCCCGTATGGATGGGCCGCTGCAGCTGTCTGGGGCCAAAATACATTTTTGTTCCAACTCTGAGGCTTGTTTTAAGTTTAATTCTCAGTTTTGTTTATTATAAAACTATATAAATTGTCTTATGAGACAGATAAAAAATTAAGATCATTATATTATTCCAACCAATATTTGTAATGTACATACACAAATGTTAAAATGAATGTTTGCAAATTAGTTCCCTCACTAGACCAGATAGATAGCATTCAATATTTGTTGCTGATTTAGTGCCCTCCAAATTTCTGAAATATCAAAGGGAAGCTGACCCTTAAGAAAATAACATTATTTGTTTAACGTCCTGTATTATTTGGTCATATAGGTAGTCACTGTTTAGGGCTATTTTATAATGGATCGAAATAAATAATATGCGATTTCAGGAAACCCAGGTGAGCAGACACATTTATTTAATCCAGATTGTAGTATACTACTTTTTTTTATTTTTTTTTATTGCTATATTGTCTGAGATTCATGATCATCTGAAAAATGCGATGTATTTAGGCTAACAGACTACCTTATTATACATTTCCTAGTCTTACTCTTAAACTTTTTTATATGAATTAAGGACTTGATTTATATAATGACAGAAGGGTTGCTCTGTCACTACAGTGATGTGTATCCTGTCTGCTGAAATCTAAATCCCATTATATTCAATGGGATTTTTGATTTTGGCGGACAGGATATCCATCACAGTTTAACAAGGTAGTTGGTGGTTTAAAATTTCATACTAGCTCAGCAACAAATATTGCAGTGCCATCATATTCACTGTTTTCATTGATAACTTCAGGCTTCAACATCTATTCATTTGTGAGCCATAATGCCTCCTTCCTTTCCTTTTCTGTGTGGTCTGTCTAGGCTATTTTTGCCTTTTACGAGATGACTTTGCAGGTAATTTAGCTCTGCATACTGTGAATCTGACATTCAGTATCACAGTGTGTGCAGTCTATTCCTATAATATGAAATATAATTGCTAAGACCCCCCCATTTCAGTAGGTCACAGTTAGTAGCACAGGAATTAACTGGGGGTTGTATGTACTGTCTATACCTTTACTTTATGCACATGTATAAGTGGAAACACATGACACCAGGTTCATTTTTGTGGCCTGACTGGAGTCTGAATGACAACATGGACAAATTACAGAGGAAAGCTACTGGTCACATGGCAAAAAGCTACTTGTTTACAAATGACAAGTCTCCCCATCTGTGCCAACTAGCTTACAGGGCTGGGTGCCTAATATATAAAAGTGGAGCATGCTAAAATTTAAAGAAAATGTTTCACTCCTTAGTTGTAATGAAGTCTTATTTTACAATTTGGCTTGGAATCAGCTAAAACATTATCAAACTCTTCTTCAAAGATGAAGGTAGAGTTTTGATAACTATGTTAGAAAGATAAAAATATACTTTGTCTTGCTTGAATGTATAGTTCTTAAATTAATCAGTTCTGCTAGTTCCCTTCCTTACAGTGCAGTTAATAGAACCATTTTGTGATGTGAAAGTGCCTTCATGCTAGAGAACAACAGAAAGAGCATGGCTGCCTGGCTTTCTAAAAGAAGCAATTATTGCCTACCTAACTTAGGATGAGGGATTTGAGAATATATAAAAACAGATCTAATTAAAAAGGTCAAACATAGAGACCTGGCTTTTGACACCTTAATGCAAAGTTACGTTTTGAGCGACAGAAGTCTTTCAAAAGAGGGGCCCTTATTAGACATCTATCTATATTTCCAATAGGGGAGAAACCTGATCCCAGATGAGGGAGCTATTCACTATTGTATAGGAAAGTTTCTGGGCTGGGAAAAGGAGTACTGACTCCCACAATGTTGGATGAAGGCTTCTTTGCACGCAAGCAAGTACTGCTATGAAACTGAGAGGCTGTCGGTGGGAGTTCTGTAGAGATATGAACAGTGAATGTCACTGACTTAAGCACATGTTAAAAATAGTACCACAGCATCAGTTCACCAGGACACTTCTAGACTTTGAAAAAAACAGAGGAGAAAGATTCTTCATACTAACTTTTGCGAAGAGGGTGGACCTGCTCTCCTGTTGTTCCAGGGACCAGAAGTGCCCTGTTCAGGACATTTGGCTGGCCTCCTGCACTGACTCAGGAGAATAAAGGTCTGAACAAGGGTTAAACAAGATCTCTATCTTGGGTGGAAAGCTTGCCCTAGTATTACTTTCACATAGAACTGGCTGTGTGTGTGTGTGTGTGTGTGTGAGAAAGTAGCCTCTTTCTAGCATAGTTACCCCTATTTGTGGCCTGTTTGTCAGTGTGTTTCACTGTGTCACTGGGATCCTGCTACAGGACCCCAGTACTTATGGTTTGTGGCCTACTTGTCAGTATGTTTCACTTTTTTTGTCAGTATGCTTGACTGTGTCACTGGAGTCCTTAGAACCAGGACCCCAGTGTGCATGCCCTCTCTGTTCCTAAATCTGTCTCTACATACTGGTAACTCAGTACTTCACTCCAAATTGGCATACTGGTCACCATTTATAAGTCCCTAGTATATGGTACTTAGGTACCCAAGGCATTGGGGTAGCAGGGGATCCCTATGGGCTGCAGCATTACTTTTGCCACCCAAAGGGAGCACATGCAAAGGCTTCTGCAGGACTGCCATTGCAGCCTGAGTGAAATGGTGCATGCACCCTTTCACAGCCATTTTCACAACACCAGGTCACTTATAAGTCACCTATATGTCAGGTCTTCCAACCCTGAAGGCTGGGTGCACAGTATCTGTGTGTGAGGGCACCCCTGCACTAGCAGAGGTGCCTCCACATTGTCCAGGACCATTTTCCCAGACGTTGTGAGTGCAGGTGAACCATTTTACGCATGCACTGGACATAGATTAACACCTATGTCCAGCTTCACAATGGTAATCCCTCATATCGCCATGTAAGGTGTCTAACAACTGGGAATTGTACCCCAATACTGATTCTAGTATTGGTTGTACAATCCAATGCACGTTGGGGGGGCCAAAGTGAACCCCCAGTACTGCCACACCGGCCTTCTGAGGGTTTCCAGGCAGCCCCAGCTGCTGCCACCTCACAGACAGGTTTCTGCCCTCCTGTTGCTTGAGCAGCTCAAGCCCAGGAAGGCAGAACAAAGGATTTCCTTTGGGAGATGGATGTTACACCCTATTCCTTTGGAAATAGGTGTTACAGGCATGGGAGGGGTAGCCTCCCAGAGCCTCTGGAAATGCTTTGAAGGGCAAAGATGGTGCCCTCCTTGCATAATCCAGTCTACACCTGTTCAGGGTTCTCCAGTCCCTGCTCTGGTATGAAACTGGACAAAGGAAAGTGGAGTGACTACGCCCCTGTCCATCACCACCGCAGGGGTGGTGCCCAGAGCTCCTCCAGAGTGTCCCTGGGTTTTGCCATCTTGTATTCCAAGGTGGTGTGGCACTCTGGGAGCATCTGAGTAGCCAGTGCCAGCAGGTGACATCAGAGCCCTCCCCTGAAATGTGCTTACCTGGTTAGGTGACCAATTCCTCTTTCAGGGCTATTTAGGGCCTCTCCTCTGGGTGTTTCTTCAGATTCAGATTGCAAGACTCCAGCAGGAGTCCTCTGTATCCTCCTCTGTATCCTTTACTTCCTCTTCAACCGATGGAACCACAGCTGAACCCTACAGGAACTCTTCAAACTGCAATAAAGAAGCGAATATGACTTCTGCAGCATTGTAACTTCAGCTTTTGCCAGCAACTGTTTTTAGGTCATGCATCCTCCGAGGACTGCCTGTCTTCATCCTGCACCAGAAGAACCGAAGGAATCTCCTGTGAAGTGATGGAGTCACTTCCCTGCTTCAGCAGGTACCACTCTGCAGCGACGACCAGTGGCGTGGGTCCCCTCTCCAGAATACGAGTGTGGATCCAGCAACACAGGGGGTATACTAAAGTGACCCCAAAAGTCACAAGGTCCAGCTTTGCTGGAGGTAAGAGCTTGCCTCCCCACGCAAGACAGTACCCCTGTGCACTGCGGGACTTACAGTTGCCAAGGCTTGTGTGCGACCTTCCAAGAAGTTCTTCATGCACAGCACAGCTTAGGCCCCCAACACTCCATCCTGCGATGCACAGCTTCCTGAGTAGTTCTCCGGTGGCGTGAGATCCCTTTGTGTCGTGCTGAGTGGGCCTCCATTTGCACCTTCTTTGTCCCCATTCTGTGGGACTCCTATGCACACTGCCTGGTCTTCTAAGGGCTCTCTGAGTTGCTGAGAGCCCCCTCTGTCTCACCCTCCTGGGGAGAAGCCACCTGGTCCCTCCTGGTCCCAGGCAAATCCATTTTCTGCTAACCGCAAGCTTTGCATGTGCCAAGGCTTGTTGGTGGAATCCAGTGACGCAAACCAGTCTGCAATCATCCATCCTGCGTAGGACATCTTCTGCACCAACCAGGAACCCGCATCTGTCTTCTTTGTGCATAACTGACTTTCTCTTCTCACCAGTGTTTCTTCTCTTGCACCTTCATCCGGGTTAGCAGGGGCTCCTGTTCTTCCTGGACTCTTCAGGGCTTCTTGGACTTGGTCCCCTTCTTCCACAGGTCTTCATGCCCAGGAATCCATTGTTGGTGTCTTGGAGTCTCTTCTGGTTCTTGCATAATCTTCCATCACGACTTCTTGTGTGTTTCAGGAAACTTACTGTAATTTACTACTGTTTTCCTGGGCTCTTGGGTGGGTTCTATTGCTTACCTTTGTTGGTTTCTTACACTCCCAGCACCCCTCTACACACTACAGTTGGCTAGGTGGGAAACCGACTTTTGCATTCCACTATTTTAGTATATGGTTTGTGTTCCCCTAGGCCCATTCCAACCTATTTTGATTTTCACTATTTGCACTGTTTTCTGACTGTATACTTACCTGTGTTTGGATACTAGTGTATATATTGTGAATATTGCTTACCTCCTAACGGAAAATAGTCTCTAATGTATTCTTGGCATTTGTGTCACTAACAAATGTACCTTTATTTTTGTAACACTGAGTATTTTCTTTCATGTGTGTGAGTACTGGGTGACTACAGTGATATTGCAAGAGCTTTGTATGTCTCCTAGTACAGCCTTGGATGTTTAGGTACAGCTACCCCTAGACAGCCTGGCTTCTAGACACTGACTACATTTCACTAAGGGATTACTGGACCTGGTATAAGTTGTAAGTATCTTTGGTATCCACTACAAACCAGGCCAACCTCCTACACTTTGTTGTTAGGGCCTTCAGTGAGTTCCAGGGGAGGTTCCTTCTATGAAGCTGTTTTGCACATTGTAGCTAACTAGAATGGTAGGTTGACTGTCCTGTTCTAAAACTGGGTTGACTTTAATAATATACCATTTGTTGAACTTTGTTAATGCTTTGTTGTGCCACTTTGTTGAGCAGTGTACACTGAATTTACTGTGTATGTCTTAGACATAATTCTGTCATGGAATTGCCTTATGGATGTTGCATAAATGCTAATATTATAGAGAAATATTTTCAATGCACATAATCCCGTTTTGCCTAAAGTTTAAACAGTGTATATTATTGCAGTGATGAAAGCAAAGAATAGAGGACAACTATCATAGATCTTCATCCTTTGATGAAGCTTCCTAGGTCACCTTAAGGTTTTTGTTTCAGTACAGAAGCTGAATAATTTGACTTTCTCCTTTTCATCTAATCAAAGCATCAGCATATATATTTAAAAAAATACAGCTGTAAATATTGATTGTTCTTATAGTAGCAAATTGATACCAGTAAATCACAAACTAGGGACTGGCAAAACGGTTTTGCCAAACTCAGTTGTGGTGAATGTTACACTTTGTTTACCCAATCCCAACTGGTGGATTTTAGGGTTATTTCAATTAGTTGCATCATCCTGGAAAGGTAGAGTATTGTTATAGAACCATAGCATCCTTTTTCCTGTAGTTATTTCAGTGAATTTTTGAGTTTTTTTAAGACCCATTAGCAGTTGAATGATGGCTTGATGACTTAACGCCTGTTTTTAAAACAATATTGAAATTTGCAGATTTCCTGAAATTCTCAATTCCCAGCCTGCAAGTTTTTATTTATTTTTGAGGCTATTCTTCACGTAACTGTTTTTAAAAATAAAATATGCCAGTGATTGTCCTGGACCATTCACAATGGTCCCCCGCAGTCTCTATCCTTCAAACTTACTTACTGTGATTCCTTATATGTGTACTCACTTTTTACTAGGTCCTTGTAAAAACAGAAACACTCTAGAAGTTCACAAGCATAGGAAAATTACACCTTTTGTTGGACATGTAATTGATGCTGCAGGTTTCTTATTTTTTGGAAATTTTGGAGCTTACCATATAGTAAGTGAATTGTTTGCTTGTTTTTGGATATTTTTTCTATGACTGTGTACATATGTATTCTCCACTGTTGCTTACAACTGGTCATCATGACTGCCCTCCTCTCTACAAATGTTGTTTTTTCCATAGTGCAGAACACATGAATTTGGCCAAATAAGGCAAATCCAGGTTAATGTAAAAAGATATTTTATGCTCTTTCTCAAACAATCAGACTTCTCAAAAAATTCCATTGTGATTGACAGAACTCGCAAGTTTCGTGTTTGTAAGGTTAGTTACATGCCTGTGAGGTTAATCATTCGAAGCCCAAGGAATAACCCTTTTAAATGCAGATCCTTAAAAACTATTAAACATGTATAGTGGAAAAGCATGCTTCATTGAGTGAAGTTCTACTTTTATAATAAGTTTGCATCTGTGTTTTATGCTGCAGTAAAGAGTAAAATTTCCTATTGGGACTAAAACAGGAAATGCTTCTTTATTGACTCTCCCTTAACTTTTTAACTACTGGTGCGAGCTTTACAGAGGTTGATTTGACTAAATGTTTCTTCTGATCTTATCTGCTACATTAAGGATGGTCATTGTAAGTTTGGTGGACAGAAAAGGCTGTCCACCAAATTCCCGCGGTCAAGTTACTGCCAGTGTGGTTCCCTTCCTGCAGGCCCCATTACGAGTTTCCCACTGGGTCAGCGGAAAACAGCCCATAACATTGAAGCCGACTCATAATAGAGCCCGCGGCAATGCTAAGGTGCGTAGGGTGTAATGATGCCCTAAGTGCTAGTCTGTGAGGCTTGCATTGTAGGGTGAGTTATTGTATGTGTAACTAAACATACCTTCCCATTTTCAGAGATTAATAAATGTGATGAGATGAACAAACGAAACCACAACTTTACATTCACAATGTTTTTCCAGTGTTATCACTAGGATTCAGTTCACTGAAACATTTTTAAGTCTGATCTATTATTTGAGTGCCATTTGTGAAAACTGCAGGAAACATACCAGAGAAATAGAAGTAATCCCAAAATTTCAATGTATTGGGTTTGGTGCAAATCCATCCAGTTGGAGCAAAAGGGTTAGTCAAGAAGTTGCCTTTTCTTTACCTTAGGGCACTTTGTTTTTTGATACAGCAAAGACCAGTGAAGAAATATGCAGCAAACTTGGGATAAAGCTGCAGCTTTATTCAAAGATGTGCATTTTCCTGGTTTGGTGTAAATCTGTTCATTATGGTTTGGGAAATTATAAACATGAAAAGGTGTTGGTTTAATATGAGAAAGACTTCTGTATAGCTCGACCATGAATTAACTGCCAGTTGGACGTTTGGATGAGTGCACCCGAAATTAGACCTGCAAAGTTGGCCAACACAACAGCCAGTCCCTGCACATGACCTAAGGTCGATTATGAATCTATGGCACAGAGCAGGCAGGCTTAACTTAGAGCAATGTATAAAGTATTTATGTAGCACCAAAACATTAATAAAGTCAAAACATCAAGCAATTCAAATCAAAATTAGAAAAATAAAGTAAAATTTAATGAACAAAATGACAGAAAACAACAAAAATCCAATAGGAGGAATAGAAGTTATGAATTTTTAGATTTTATATAGCAATAGGTCGAACCACGATGGAGCCCTGGTTGGATACAAGCAGGTTCTTCCCTGTGAAAGTCTGGAGAGCAAAATGTTTGAGAAAGTTTCTAAGTCTCGATACAGAAAAGCACTTTTTGGTACAAAATCATTGACAGTTTCTAAGCCCCAAACAACCCCAGGATTTCATTTTTAAGGATCCCAGGACCTCATTGGAGGACATTGTGAGACAGAGGCCAAAGGCAAAGTCCACTACAAATCCAGGTGCCATTGGTTAGCTTGTCCCATGAGTCACCTAGGAGTTCAGCCAACTGTCCCTTTGTTTTGTCCTGGGTGAAAGAGGGAACAGATTCAGGGGGTTATTCTAACTTTGGAGGAGGTGTTAATCCGTCCCAAAAGTGACGGAAAAGTGACGGATTTACCACCAGCCGTATTACGAGTCCATTATATCCTATGGAACTCGTAATACGGCTGGTGGTATATCCGTCACGTTACCGTCACTTTTGGGACGGATTAACACTCCTCCAAAGTTAGAATAACCCCCTCAGTCCTTTAATGCTCCCTGTACTTCAGAGATAGCAGGTTCAGTCATCATTTGTTTTCATGCAGGTCTGGAAAGTTTTCTGATTGGGTTTCCTGGGGTGCCACAACAGTGCCTGGCACTTGCTAGTGGGTAGAGAGGGCTCCTCGGCCCTCTCTAACAAATGGGGTAAAGGTTACTGAGGTTAACCCTACCGACTTTATCAGTAGTTCCTGTCAATCAGGAATTGACACTGTGGTATTATCTGGATTCACAACGTACCCATCCTGAAGATTCTTCAGAGCTTAGAAGAGTCATCCCCACCCATTCAGGTCAATCTTTTATGTAGCTGTTGGGAAGCATTTCACACCTAATTACAGGGCTGAGCACAGACTGGGTGCTAACCGAGGCTAATGCTAATTAGCCTTCTGAAAGCTAAGGAAGGTAAAGGATAACTTTCTAAAAGTAACTTTTCCTTAAAATGTATAAAATGTTTTACTTCATCATTGAATTGGATTTGTTATAACTTTTAAAATAGTGGTTTAATTCCTTTTCTACCTGGTCCCTTCTCGAGTTGGAGGTAATACTGTCTTAATCTGCTGTCACGTTTTCTAAGTAGGACAGCTAGACTTGTCACAGTGAAAATAGGTTTTTTGTGCCTTGCCACTTTTTGGACTTGGTAATATCAATTTTCTACACAGCCCACTTAAACACCATGCACTCAATCTTGAGGGATTCAAGGCCTAAACAGACACAGACTTTATAATATTTAAAAATGAGGTTTATACCAGCCAAAATAGGATATTTTGCCAGGTCACAAAGGAGTAAGCCAATTTAACCACATCTAAACGGAGAGAACACATGTATCTTAATCCTTGTCAACAGTATTAAAGTGCACAGAATTCTAAAGCTAGCAAAATTAGTGTCCTGCAAAAGGTAGAATTTCTGGGATGACTATTTAGGAAAGGTTGATTTCCTCCAGGTGTAACTATTTGGGAGTTTTATGCTGAATAGGATACGTATCATCCCTTACAACCAGCAGGTCGATTAGGAATCTATGAAGGGAATGAATCACAACCTTCAACGTCCCAAGTCTCAAACCCCAAAATATCAATTGACCCCAAAGAGCCCCCTTCCCACCCTCCTCTTGTCTGGGTACAATGCTAAGCCGCTATAGAGAGTATTGTACATTTATACAAGTCTCTAATGAATGTCAAGAACTTAAGGGTCAGGCTAGGCTCATACAGGAATCTCTCTAAAGATGGAAAGTTTGAGGAATGGTGACCAGTCCAACCAGATCTCCAAGTTGTGGCATATGAGCAAAATAAGGCAATAAAGTGAAATTCAAATGTGTAGCCACTGTATGCCGAATCGTTCTTGTCATGGTAAGGAGAAGAGGCAAGAGATTCTTTGTGATTTTCTGAGACACAAGACTAGGGGGGGGGTGATATATTCTGCTCTGCCGGCAGAGATGGCGGAGGTTTGGCCACTCCATGTTCAAAATATACCAACTGATGTCTGGCTGATTTGTTTACTCACACAGCTCGCCAATGGTAAGCTGGCAACTACAAGCAAGATTTGGCATCCCCTAGAGGGATTTTTGGTTGCTTCGACGGTACCAGGCAAGATTTCTCCAACACGGGCGGTCACAGGGTGTCTTAACCGTTTGCTGTGAGAAAGCTGTCGCTTAAGTAGAAAATCTACTCGAGTGGTAGCAAAATCAATGTGCAAAGCTGTGCCTTTTGGTGTTGTGTGCACTGATTGTTCAGTGCATAACAAGCTCCCTGCGCTAAATCAAATTGCGAAGTGGCTATTTCCAACCGGTTGCGGAGCACTGTGGAATCTTATGGATTATTTTTGTAACTGCCCAGAATTTCACAGAGTTAAACTCTGTGAGGTCTGCCCAGGCCTACATGAGACTAACATTAGAGGAACATAAGCAGTATGATGGTTGATGAAGCACCACTACTTCTTTGTTTTCAATTTCTCCCATTCAACCAATAATTTAGCTTGTGTAGCTTAAAGGTAGGACAATAGGTATAAGAGTAACAAAGCCCTTTGTTAAGCTCGACAGCAGAAGAGACTGCTTGCCACTCTCTGCTGTCACCCCTACCAAAAAAATGCATCAAATAATGATTGGTACTTTTAACTCAATGTGAGAGCAAGGGACAGAGTGATTACCTGAAAGAGGTAAAGTAGCCTGAGGAGGGCTTCATCTTGACTGGTTTCTCCACACAGCCGGGAAAAGCATTGTGCATGCAATTTCTCAAATTCCTGCTTCAGCAGTCTATAGAATGCAAAGTAACTGAGCATGATGGTCTGATCCATGGAAGACACTGTCAATTCCCATTTAAAAGCCTACCTTGGAGTCCCATTGAATGCGAATGAACTTGCACAAGGACATGAACTATAACTTGGCCTTCTACAATGCACACTCTTCTCATAAATTAATGCATTTGAGGTGTCATGAGTGTTGTTATGAATATTATGATTTTACATCCTATAAGTGATGTAATATGATAGGCTATAAGCCGTGAGTGGGGAAGGCACGAGTCATCGCTAATTTAGCCTAGCTAGTGAGTTGACAACACTCTGTACGGTGGTACATGAGTTTCAGTAAAATGGTGGGCGGGGCGTAATTTATAACTTTGAACTTTTAGTTGTAACTAAAAAGTTATGACTATAGCTATTGAATTTCTAATGTTTGTGTAGTTAAAGTTGGTTTTGTACAGAAATAATAAATTAGGTTTTTCTTAACTATAACTAATTTTAATGTTGGTTTCTTAATTGAATTTGTATGTTTTTTTAAATTTGTACCCTATATAATGTTGTTTTTTATGGTATTAAATAGATTAAATGTTTGTTTTGGCACCAAAATACTTTCAAAATAGGTCACAGTTCATTATGAACATCAGCATTGTCTGAATGATCGTTTTGCTTTCAAAAGCGGCTCCTTTATAGCACTGTGGTACCTACGTAAAATCTTTAAATTATATGCGCACCAAGGAATTGTATTTAAGCCAATGATTGTCCACCTTTCAAAATTATGTATGATGTATTTTCCTAATGGCCAATTATCTATTTTGTTTTGTCAAATTGAATATATTTGTTTATTTCAATAAATACCGCAGTACTTTCTAGATAGTTTTGAGGAAGTACTGCAGTACTCAATAAACTTTAAAAAAATATATAAATAAATAAAAATACTTTTCCCTAATTCTACATACTTTGCTAAACTGCATGATTTCTTCCTATACATTACCAAAAGAGTAATAATTATATTTCACATTAAAAGAAAGAACAAAAATAAATGGCCTAGTTACGAGTTTGGTGGAGTGGATTATGGACCTTGTAATACGGTGGGAGGGATATCCATCTCGTTTGTGACAGAGTAATCCCCTCTGCCAAACGTGTAATGAGGCCCAAAGTGTGATCTAAACAATATGGCTGCCTTTTTTTTTTTTTTGCAGGTGCTTTCACTAACCAATCATCACCATGTACCATGGCATGCCACAGCTCATTATATTACTATGTGTTTGTCCCTTATTACTCAAAGACAACTGAACAAATTGAGATCAAATACTGACAAGCATTTGCAATGCAATGGGTCCTGCATTTGCTTCAGTTAGAATAATTAGCGTTGTAAACTCCTCACCAGACTTTTCTTGCCACAGAAACTGATAATGAAAAGTAAAACAGTTTCACATATGCGAGCCGATGATCGCCATGTGCGTGAAGGAGACACAGAAAAGGAAATAGTGAAACATATCGGCAAAAGTGCAATTATCCATGTAACCGGTAAAAGTAGAATTATCCATGTAACAGGGTCGATGTCATGCAAAGAGCTCAACTACTGCCCAGCAAGATCGCACTGTACAGGAAATAAAAATAAAAAGTGCAGAAGCCATTCAGAAAACATGGACCCTTGTACGTTTTCAGTATGCATGCCTTTCACTAATTAAATCATGTGAATTTTAAAAGGCAAGCCCACTAACCAATGAAACTGATGGGCATTTTTAAAAGCTCACAGAGAGATTACAACATGGACCAGAGCACATGCACGTGCTCAACACTAAAAATAATCTTTTCTACACTATATTCATGCCAAATTGCATGTAAATCTATTCAGCCCTTTTGTTGCTATATCTGTTTAATATGTCTATGGAAAATGCATTTGGTGGAAACCTATTTTGGGACCCCTCTTTTTTTTCTTTGCACGCTCCTAACTAATCACCACAAAAGTTTGTATCATCAGCCAGTGAAGAAAAAAGAATAGGTCTGCAAAGTTTCTTTGAGATTCATCAAATGGTGACAAACATATAGCAAGCACAAATCTGAGGAATCCCTACCTCTGACAATCCTAGCTATAACTACAGCGTGGATACCACCATATATACATTCTTCTCTGCAGCAGCAAATGACGTTCAGCAGTACTTCTTAGTGTCTGTATCTTGCAGCGTGGCGCCCTTTTTGGCCACTGTCTTCATCTTCAGTCCACGATCTGCTTGGCCTAGAATTCTGGCTTTTTCTGCTCAGATCTTTCCTCTGCAGTCTTTGATGGCTTTACTGAGACTTAATCAGGTGGATTCTCGAAGACAATTCCTTGCCCCTCTGAACTCTAGCTTCACCTGGACCTTTCTTCAAAGCCAAGACTTGTGTATCCAACCAGCACTCCATTGTGCCACCAGGTCTCAGTGGTTTGCGCTTTTTTGCACAAAAAGCTTTAAGAATGCATAACTTTGGTTCTACTGATTAGATTTAATTTGTATCGGCAACACTTTATTAATTAAAATGTACTCACATTTTCTATATTGGTTTAGTATTTTTCTTATGTTGTGGTTTCATTTTATCACTGTTTGTTTGCTGCAAAAATACTTTACAATTTGCTTCTAAGTTGAACCTGACTGCTTTTGTGCGTAGTTACCAGAGGGTTAAGCACAGTTTAATTTATTGACTTTTGTGGTTCACGCTGGCAATGATTGTGATTGTTGCATGAGTGGAGCTTTCACCCCCTCAACCACTAACCCAATTTCTTACAGATAACATCATATATAAACTGGCATGTATCAACATCATGGAGTTGCCTCTTTGACCCAGCCCTTGCCCTAAATATTCTGTTTCCTGCTAATGGATTAGGGTAAGGGGAAAGAGCTGAAGTTGAATTAAAAGAAAACGCTTGCGTTGGTGGGGAGGTGATTCCCTTTGCATGCAGATGAGGTTAGGTTGCTGGAAATTAAGCCAATTTGGGCATTTAATCAGCCTAAAAAATATGGGTATTTGGTGCTGGGCAAAATCTAAAGAAACCCATTTCAAGGTGAATTGGGTAGAATATCAGAAGACTGAATACTGAATATTTAAAGATCTGCCTTCTAGTTGTTTGTATTAGGAAATACAGATGGAAAGGAGTTTTAAGATGATAGACCTTGAACGGGGTGTCAGTTGCTTGGACGAGAACGGAATGTGGAGGTAGTCTGAAGTGTGACAATGTAGAGAATTTCTGTTCAAAGACAGAGATTTTAAATTGGTCTTTTTTCAGCAGGCAATGGAGGATCTTCAAGTAGCTGGGCTACTGAACTCACAGCCTTACATAAATGATCAAATAGCAAGCAACCAGGACATTAGTATTACAAGCAGCATAGTGATTTTGTAGACCATTTGAAGACAGGAGTAGGATTTTCCCTAATAATCCGACTTGGCAAATGTGCTATGGGTGACTACCTTTATCTTGCGTGTAAAGGAGAGATCATAATCAAATAGTACTCCCCAAGTCATATGCTTTTTTTTCAGCACTTTGAAGGAGTCGTAGCACACTCAGCCACTCAAAAGGATGAGGTAGTTGGTCATCTTTAAGCATGCACAGGAGTTCTGTGTTGAATCAGCATAGAAGCTACTTTTGCCACATTAGGTGTCAGTAATGTTTCAGGCTCCTCACCTCTTGGTGTTTATATGTAGATTCCTTTGGTATGTTGAAATGAGTTGAGGGTTTCCACTTACAAGTGATAGATAATGCTGTCAGAAATGTGGGCTAATGGAGCATAACACTGTTGAATAATACAGGACTGAAATGTGAAGTAACGATTGGGAGAGGCAATCACATAGACACAACTTAGGTGATACTGTTAGTCTGTGATAGGAAAAAGCCCATATTAACTTTGTAGCAATGACCTTTTAGAATAAAGGTGAACTACAGTATAACTGGTACTCTAATCAGTAAAGATGTTGCTAGCCACAGAAGTAGGATACCGAAAGTTGACCAGAACTTTCAATTATTACCAAACCGTGGCCAAACCTACAAAGTACTTTTGTTGGGCAGGATGTGGGGATCACTATTGTTTTTCTTGGAGGAGAGAGTTAATTGAAGCCAAAGTTATTGTTGCCCTTGGTATAGCAATTTTGTCATGAAAGGGTTCACATAAAACTGTTGAATGAGAGCTAGAAACCACTATGATTGTTTCTCGGTCACCTCTGTATATCATTGAAATGTCACTTGATGGAATTTACTCTATCAATGATCTGAAACTAAAAATGACCCTATTTAGATTTTTCTAAATGCTACAAAGCAACATTTGTATGCTGAAGTCTAAACTAGGTAACAGGGTTTGCAATATAAGAAGTGGAATTACTAGCCTTCTGATTGGTTATATTTATAAATCATTAGAAATTATGTTGTGCTTGCTCGCAGTATTTCTGTACATTATTCTCTTTTTCCATTGTCTGATGTGTGTATAAAGGATAATAGATTTTGAAAGAAAACCTTTAAGTCAGCTGTTCATTGTATGATCATTTATTTTATTTTCCTTTGCAAGGCCCAAAGCACTTTTAGATTTTTTTAAAAAGAGGAAACGCTCTTTGTTGTGTATAGTTGGTAAGAGTGTTTGTTTTTGCATGCCGTAAATCCAGGAAAGCTTTCCATGAGTACGTTTTAGAGATTGTGCTCCAGTCTTGCCACTTTGAACTTATAGCTACACTTAACTGTGCCCTGTATAGATGAATGATTCTTTCATTACTGTATTTACTGACTGTACTAAGTACAAGGACTATGTGTTCAACCCAGATGTTGTGACGAAATAACCCAATAATTACTAAAGACACCAAAGTAAAGCATTTATAGTGTACAACCCAGTGAACATGCTACGGTCACTCTATACAATAGAGGATCAATGGGATTCATCCAGAAGGGGTGAAGGCACAAAGACAAATACATTCACAGATATCTCAGTAGAAGGCTTGTGGTATTTACTGAGAAGCAGTTAAGGCAAAGTCAAGAATATACACACACATTGTAAGGTATCTATGAAGCAGTGGAGATACAACCCACACACACCAAAGAAAATGTGTATGGGATGTAGCCAGGAGTGAAGTGGGAAAGTCTAGGATTTTCTCAGTTACCAAAATACATGGTCTATGCAGTACCATAAGTCTGCATAAGCCACACAAACATTTGCAGAATCCTCAGCCAAGGGTTTATGATGTACCACCCAAACCTGTGAAGGCATAATCCACATATACTTCAGTAAGGGTTTTTGGCTCCACCTAGAAAAGGTGAATGGACTGATTAATGTCTCTATCCACAAGTGGAGAAGACATGGGGAAATTAATCTAAATTTCTTTAAGAGTCTATGGGGTTAGTGCAAATTGTGAAGGTGCAAGGATATTCACATACACATCAGAGTATCTATGGTATGCCACCCAAAGGTGGCAGGGTGCAACATGCTAACATTTCAAAAAGCGTCTAAGGAATTCACCCATAAGTAGTGAAGATACAAGCCAATGCTATTCAGACACTGTAGTAGGTGGTCTGTGTTATATCACCCAGAAGGAGTAGAGGCACAGAGCAAGGATATTCATGGACAGATGGAGCCCATGAACCCATAGTTCACAAAGAAGCATTTGTGGTGCAAGCCACCAGTGTAGCTGAGATTTGCAAATCTTGTTGAAAAAATTTAATTAAAGATAAAGGGGATGTTGCAGGGATGTTTAAGAAGCAAACAGTAGCTGTTCAGACTGTAGGTCATTTCCAGGCCCTAATATGCCCAATGAAGACACCACAGATGACAACGTTAACCTCTTTGTCCTTTAACCAGATGATACGCCGGATGCCTTGGTAAGAGAGAAAAGTATGAATTGCAACAGTAAGGTTTAATTAGTATCATTAGGACATCCACTTACAAAGATTTCTTTGCTTGTGACCACTTGTTTTGGGAATTAAACTGTGACTGGGAAGCATTATGGTGGAACATACACAAAACAAAAATATGTCAAAATGATACTTATTTACATATTGTTAATGCCAAATGTGGGAAACTGGAAAATCAAACTTTCCAGCAGTAAAGCAACATGTCAAGTTGTGATAAAGTTGAAATATGTATACTTTGTGTATTGTTATCCTTCTATTTTCCCAACAGTGTAACTAGGAAATGTCCCATTCAGTGAGTTATATGTTCAGCTACTTTAGCTAATAGAACTCTGAATTTTGGACTAATGGTTTTTCTTTATATATCATATTTATAATTTTTTCAATCCTCACTTGCAAAATGAGGCTGGCCTTAGCTAACAGAAGATGCCCCATGTGATATGAGGCACTGCCATATATTCCTACCACTGTACATAATTATATGTCCATGCTGTACATCACTGTTGGCTGGTGACCCATCTATAGGGAAAGGAATGTCTAAGGCCAACGTCTCAACTTTATTCACCAATGCCACCACTAAAAGGAATTAATGGTCAACTTTGGCTGCACAAGCCAATCCTCCTGTGATTGAGGTGCCAGTGTTAATGGGAGGGATTGGAGGTTGGCCCATATTTCCCTGCATTCTTTCCTTTAGCAGGGTTTCACCTTCATCCCCTCGCTGTAACCATTGCAGCATTCTGATTTCTGCAGACACATTGACAGAGAGTTAGGACAGGCCATGGAATCATCCCGCATCAAAAAGCTAATAAAGTTCTTACTTGTACTCTTCGCTGAAAACAAGCTGCAACACACAGCAGAAGCACACCAGCCCTTATCATCCATGATGTCTTCAGCCCAATAACAGGAACAGAGCAGACATATAAAGAGTTGGGGCCTCCATATTTAGCACTAATAAATGAATAGGGTGGAGACAAAAAGGACCAGGTTGAACAGAACCCACCAATCTGGTAACCAGCCACGCAGAGGTGGGGTTGATTTGATTAAGGGAAGTATATGACCAAGACATACTTGTTAGTCCACAAGATGGAGCAAAACTGATGATGATTGTCCTGCCTAGCCCTTCTCTCTCTTAAAGACAAATGGTGTTCTTGGGGAAGAGAAATACTCTGTTAGTGGGAATGTAAGAAATTGGATTATTAATTGAAAAGGATGTGAGTCCTTCAGAAGTAATACACATACAAATGTCTTTTTTTGGAAACCAAATACCCCTTTGTAACATCTGGCTCTCCCAGGATAATGATGTAGAGTAGTCCAAGGCCTACTCTGGGAAGGTAGTGAGGGCTAGCAATCACAATTTTGTAGCACACAACACTGCTCAATACATTGTTGTCCAGACACAGATTTTTCTTTTAAAAAGGAAAAATACATTTATTATACACACACTACTAAATACTATGCATTAAATTACAAATATGTACATCGGGTAGATGGAAATACCTTTTGAGACACTGTCACACCATGTTGCACCACTAGTGTGTCCTAAACCCTATAATGTCAGTCCATCTACCTGTACTAGATGTGACATCAGTTATAAAGGGATGTTATTTTATATAAGGGAGGCCACATCAATATACATAAGGTAGGCCTACTGGCTTTGTCAAAGGGTCATTACATTAGTAAACCAAGGACATCCTGTAATTTATCATTAAAACCAATGGAATCAATGACCATTATCCAAAGCATTATTAATAATATGTGAATTGCACTCTTCATTAACACCTTTTGTAAAGAACACATTTTTAAAAAGCATTCCAAATAAAAAAAACAGAAATGTGTGTCTGAGTCTTTCTTTTACACTCATCAGACTATATGATGCAGTCATGGCTAACCAAATGTGGAGCCCAAGAGCAGACGCTGTAGCTCAGGGAATGCTTAAGTTAATGGTAAACCTCTCCTGAGGTTAGGAATGTAAAGCCCTGGGAGAGGAACAGTTACTTTTGATTAAATGTTCCTGGGGGTCTGCTGCAACTCCTACAGCCCCCCACACACACTTAAAGAATCATTGGTGTTGTCCCTGCCATCTTGGGGCCACCACAATCAGATAAACCTCTGCAAATAGGCCCTTTCAGGGTATTATGGGGAGTTCCGACCCAGGAAATGAATATTTTATGAGCAGCTTGTTCCATCATGATGTTGACTTTCTTATGAAGGTAGGCCATGTTCCCTTTTGGCTACTAATCTGTAACCCCAGCCTCTACCCAGGGCCACCACAATTCCATAATCATTGAGGGCTACAGAGAGAAGCCCCAAGTTCCAGTGACCCAAGCCAGCTCAATGTGTACAGCCCCTGTGCTCCACCAGAGCCGGTATTTTCTATTTGGCTCCCGACATGGCAGAAGCAACTCCTTTCTTGCCCTGCAGTGAGGCCAGCTCTGCTTTCTGTGCAAGAACAGCTATTTGGTGCTGGGTGCACAGACCAGGCCTTCCTACTTCTGTGCTGCAGGGGTGGGATTCCCTGGAAGGTATGTATTTGAAGCAGGTACCAGGGACGGGGTCCCCAAAGGACAACTGTGGCTTGGGTAGGGCGGACCCACACATGTACTTCTCCTCATAAAGTTAAATACTTAATGATGTGCTGCCCCCTGTGCCCTGATCTATTCCAGGAGTAATTAAGAATACAGTAGAGTGCTATGCACTTATTTTTTTTCCTTTGCTTAAAAAATGGGAAATCCTTTCCTACGGCCTACCTTCAGCCCCATGTGGCTGAACTAAATTCTGGTGGGCTTGTTTTGCTCCTGGTGGCGAGCTCTAGCCAACAGAAACATCTTCCACAGGGCCCTCTGGTCTCTAAAAGGGCCTGGATTTTCTAGTTCCCTCGCTAGTCTTCTCCGTCTGTGGGGGGGACTAGAATCTAGGTTTTCCCTCAACTGGTCATAACAGAGCCAGCACCACTGACCCTTGAGAGACTCATCCTAGTCCAGGGATCACCTGGAGTCAAAGTCCTTGGTCCATCACTGTAAGGCATTAGGTAACTTCTATTTTTATCTGGCCATTCTTCTGCTATTGTTGCCTCCCAGGTCCAGAATCCTCTCCACTGTCTCTCTCTTGTGAGACTGTTTTAAGTGGGGATGCAAAGTTCTAGAGGCCAGGATCCCCAGGCTAGTCCCCAGAGTAGTACTAAGATGTCTCATCACCTCCACCAACCCTATCTCAACTAGACTGGGACAATACAACATAGCACCATTAAGTATTCTTTGTAAAAAGCGCCTCTAAAACTCTCAGTTCTATCCCTGGCTACATCACTGCCAGATCCCTTCCCGCCAAAACTTCAAAGGTGCACCCCTCCTCTGCTGGCTCCAGAGGTCTGGGCTTACTCCTTTGTTCAGTGGACCTGGTCTGGCCAAGCGCAGGTGCAGTGTGACAAATAATTATCAGATGTAGATTTGATTTTCTTTCCCACCTCTTCCTTTCCCAAGAACTGAGGCACTCACTGATAATTGCTCCTTTTTGTGTGGGAGGCCTTTGTTCCATCTGCTGGAGTGCTGAGTAATTAACTTGATCCAGTAAAGGGGACAAAGGGCTGGAATTTGATTATGACCTGAGCCGGAGAAATATGACAATTCTTGAAGTCCCTCTTTATGTTGAGTTATGTATTGGTAAGGGAGATTTTGACTACACATATAATACTGTTAAAGCACTTCAGAATTTGCAGTAACACCTATAGGTGAGCAAGATGTTAGACAATTTAGTGAGGTTAGTATTATTATATACTATTACCACAGATAACCAATCACCATTCTATTTCAAGTTAGAGATCGAAAAACTATACTAAACATGATGTAACAAACACTGATCCAAGGCTGGAATGGCCAATACTGATGTGAAACTGAACATGATGTATCACGTTATGGATAAATAGTCAAGTACACATTTTAGAATCTGAAACTCATCACTCCTAACACTATGAGACTCACAATCACCCTGAGGTCCCTGCATGTCCTTTTCACTGCTCGCCCGTTAGTCAAACAGCCTTACCCTGATGAGTAATACCCAGTGCTTCCTCAAAATGCACATACACACACAGACACACACGCACACACACACACAAAATATTAACCTGTATCTTACTTAAATCTTGTCTGCATCATACTAAATACATTTAATTGAGGGGCAGACTCAAGACGGTTTCAAACTGTGTAGTGGGAATACAGATCTGATCCCTGCCAATGATATTACGAACCACCACATCTTGTTTGAGCCCACCCCAGTAATGTTTGTCCTGGGGTGAGATAAATCTTCATATTCTGAAACATGCCACAAAATGTAGGTCAGAATTATTTTCTATCTTAAGAAAAAAGGGACCCCTTTTGTGAGATTCAGGTAGTGTCATTGATTCTCTCATGTAACCCTTTATCTTATGCAAGCAATCATGCAAAAACTTTATTTCAGGAATTTAGGCCATCAAAGTTTCACAAGACAGCTTAGACATTAAAAAAAATGCTGGATTAAAATACAATAAATATAATGAAAAACACAAAGAACACATAAAAATGAGCATCCTTTTCGATTTCAAGTGACAAAGCAGCACATTGTTTTAATATCCTAATCTAGGAGCACAAGATTGTTTTGCAAATCAATTTGGACATTGAAGCAAAGTGCAAAATCTAAGGTGCGAAACGTGCTAGAACCACTATATGGCAGCAGTTAGATAAATCTATCACACATTTAACAGCATGACCTTTCTATTGCAAAATAATTCTAGTGATAAAGCTAAGTGCAAGGTGCAAAATCTGAAGTGCCTATTTAGTGAGCTAAGCCTCTAATAAACAGCAATTAGACAGAGATGATACCGCACCACTAGAATATAATGCATCCTTACAATAGAAATGCCAGCTGCTATAGTGGCTGCCTATTACATCTAATAAGGCCACCAGTGACACTGATTACATAGTGGCCAGCTGTTTCAGTACCAACTGCTTTTGGCCACAACCAGTAATCCGTGATAAAACAGGGGACCTCCAAAGGGTCTTCTATGTACGTTCAGAATGTCCCCATCCTGGTTACATAAAATATCTGAAGCTAGGAGGCAGAAAATCTCCTTTCATAGGTCATGATGTGGGTACATGGTCATTAAGTATTAAAAGATAATGCAATAGCTTTGTGCCCTACTAACCATGCCTTCCCTCAAAATGCGGCTATTGCACAGGCAAAAAGAGGTTTGGGGATCAGTCCTTAGAATCCTAAGAGCTTTCACATTTGTTGACTTGACCATCTGTAAGCAGACTGGTCTCTTAGCCAAGTCTGCCTAGGACTTACATACATGGACAGACAAAAAAGTATGCAACAGATAGCCTAGGGGAATTACAAAGTGGCAGGTTGGAGTTGGTGAAAAGGGGGCTAACCATTTTGCTATAAAAGTACTGAGGGGTAAGGTTCCAAATCTGAACTGAATATAAATCTTTCTGTCAATGGGGTCTGAAATAAAATTTAGATAGGGTTCATATGAGCTGGCAAATTAAAACATAGTAAATTCAAGGGTCAATGGGCCCATAGTTGTTTTGTTAGCTGCGTTCTGGGTGACCCTGTGCAAATAGATCTCTTTAAGTTTTTAAGTTTCTCCTTCGAGAGGAAACAAGTGGCTGAGGTAGAGTTCCACAGATCCAATAACTTATAAGCCCAGTAAGCGCAGCCATTTTTTAATGCCATTGAACCACTCAATTTTGTGAAATATGTCCAGCTCTTTAAATTCTTGAAAGCTTTATTATACAAAGCTAATTCAGGTGTCGCTCTTAGTCGCCTCCAAAAGATGACTGGTCTAACTGTTGCTTTATCAACTACGAACCACCTCCCCATGTTCAAGATTAAGAGTATACATCAGGACTCTCCCTGGAAACCTAATTAGGTTCCTCTGTAACTTCTTTTCCATCTTGGTTAAAGAAACTGTGTTTTGGAAGCCCCATAGTTCTGCCTCATAGAGCGCTGTTACCAGTGCTTTGGTGATGACTAGTTAAGTAAATGATGCACAATATTTGCTTGTGTTTCCTTACTGCTCTATCAATATGTGGTTTCCACATGACTTTTGGTGTTAATTTAATGACTAGACAATCTAAGTCCTCTAGTCTCTCTCTATTTCAGAGCCTCCTAGAAACATCTTCCCTTTAAAAGATTTCTGAGGACTGATAGTCATTAACTTCATTTTCAAGGTATTCACTACCAGTCCTTTATGGGAACAAAAATCATCAAATCTATTTAGCAGACACTGAAGGCCAGTTGGAGCCTGCAAGACTAACAGGGTGTTTTCAGTGAAAAGTAGAATAGGTGTTCTCAGGCCTCCAATGCTAGGGTCATCATGTTGACAAGATAACAGGGACTGCACAACGTCATTTAAATATAGTGAAAACAGGGTGGGGGCCAAAACACCCCCCATCTGACTCCCTTCTTGATCAGGATGGGATCTGTATACTGACCCTGTTCTCCCCACTGTACATGGGCATGGATATCCTCATGTAACTGAACAAGGATAGCTTGAATGTTTAATGGCATGCTCATATGCATCAGTGTCAACCACAGCTTACCGGAAACTATGTCGAAGGCCTATTTTAAATCAACGAAGGCCACATAAAGGTGGCCTCCACCAATTTGAACCATCTTCCAGCATATTATCATAAAAGTGAAAGACTTGATCTATGGTACTAGTTCACTTCCTAACGCCAGTCTGCATTGTCGAGAGTATGTTGTTTGTATTGATCCAGTCATGGAGAGAGTGTCTATTAAGCTTATAGGCCTGTACTTGGCTGGTGAACTTTGGTCCACCTCTTTATGGATAGGAACAACCTCAGCCTCCTTCCAGGGGTCTAGGACCGGTGAGCCCATCACAACTACAGTTGAGCGCACTAATATATACTAAGCCCAGTTTGATCTATCACTAAGGAAAATGTCACCTGGGACACCATCAGGACCCAGTGCTTTGGCATGGGTAATGGCACCGAGGGCTGTTTCAACGTCACTTAGGTCAAATCTTGGTGAGTGTCATATTCTATTGAATCTAGGCTATTGGCAGCATCCAATAGACTAACTGTGAATATAGGCTCTGAAAGTGTTGAAACCAAGCAGGATACATGGTTGGCCAATTAGTGGGTCACCCTACGGGCCCACCCAGACCACAAGTGCCCAAAACTTATTATAATCTTTAGTGGCACATGAACCAAGCAAATCCTGCCTTATGAGATTATCCCAATACCTTTTTGCCTTTTGCTGGAAATCCTTATAGGCCTTCTGGGAGACTTGTATTAACTCTGTGGTTTTTAAACTAATGGCTAACCCCTAAGTGCCTTTTCACCTGCCTACAAGCCTTATTAAACCAGCTAAAAGTCTAGGTATCCAGGATGGAGGGGGAGGGCTAAAAAAATGTGCCTCAATTTGTTTAAAAAGGGATTCATGAATGCTACTTGCTTCCTCAATGTTGGTATGTTTCGAAAGTATAAAGTCAAGTTTTTGGATAGCATTGGTCAAATCAGGGTTCGTAATAGACAAAATATAATATCTGGCTGTGACCTTGAATCATTTAAGGTTACCCTTATTGTGTGTTTCCTAAAGGTGCCCTGCAGGTGTACGGGACAGCAAAGCCAGTGGTGTCTCATCCCCAAGAGGAGAGAGAGAGAGAGAGAGGAAGACAAAGGGGATTATGGTCACTCTCAGATCTCGGAATGACCACTATATTGATTACCTTGTGCCATAGCGTTAAATCAATGATGATGTAGCCAATGAGACTCCCCTGGTGGGCCTAATATAATTAAAAGCCCTGTTGGTATCATATTTTGCTCTCCCTAAGTCCGTATTCTGATGTTAAGGACTTCAGCTGGAGAGCAGCATGAGTCCACCTTTTTATGGAGAGGGCAGATCCAGTTGGAAAATACCCCACAACTCGTCCTCTTCTGAAGATAGAATGATGGTATTGTGGAGTAGGGGCTCAAAGGCCATGTTAAAGTTTCCAGTTCTGACAACCTTATGTAGGTTTGATGTATTTTCCCAGTATATCTAGTGTTCCCGACCTTTTGCCACCTCTCACCCGCTAGTGTATACATTCTATACGTCAATTGTGAGTCCACCACTAAAACTACTACAAATTCTCAAAATGTCTAGTGAGTCAATTACCAGCACTTCTGAAGTACAGGCTAATGAAGTTTTAAGCCTTACGAGGAGGCCTCCATAGTGTCTGCTACAGTCATTAATCTTAGGCAGAATCCAATAGTTAATATAACGTGCCCTAAAAACAGGCTCTAAACTCCAAGTTTCCTGGAGTCAGCAGATATCAGATCCTTCAATTAAATCTTATCAGTCACGTAGTTGTAATTTGGATAATATACCTGCGACATTCCAGGAAACAAATGTTAAATGTCCCCTTGCATCATTTTCCAATGAGTTAATTGACACGCAGATTGTTTTTGAAGGAAGCACGCTGATGCTGGAAGATCGTAAAGGCTCCCCAGATTGGAATGACATGAGTGAAGTTTTTGCACTCCCTAGTCAATCTACATCACCCAAAACAGAGTCTTGACAAGAGTGATGATTTAATCTTGAGCTAGGAGTAGGCAACTGTATGTCTGATCAGGGTGATTTAGATTGAGCAGGGCATAAACATGGTATCTCCCGAAGTATATCTAATTAGGCATATTTGAATTGAATACAGGGACAACTTGGTGGGGGGGCATGTTCTAGTGTCCAGAGCAACCAGACAGTTTATAATCTTACAGTTGGCCAATGTCAGTTTAATAAGTTCAAAACCTGAAGTTTGGGCAGAGTGTCTTCTTGCGCAAATAATATCTTCTCTGATTATAGACCTACACCCCCTAATGAGGTGAATCCAATGAATTGCCTTATTAATCCAGGATTCCTCATCTTCATAGCTGGATGAGGAAGAAAGCTTAGGGACATTTATCATATGGGTCTTGTCAAGCCATAAAGAGTTAGTACCCTGTTTGCTAGTGACAAAGTTCCTCTTTACACGAGGCACATGTTCAGGTGCAGCATACAATGGTATACTAGGACCCCCCACTTCGACTATTAAGCGGGTGAGGGCTGGAGCTGCGCCATTGCTGAGCAACACATACAAGAAGGCCACCTCTAGGTCCCTCTGAATTATATAACTTTGAATTAGTGTAAGGGTAACTGTGAGGCTGAGCCTGTCCGGGGGGTGGCATGGTCGCATTGTCTATGGGGTTCATGGCTCTCTCTTGGGACCTTGTGCTCTAGTCTTGTGTTTGAAAAATTAGGCCTTCCAGTATCATTGGATAGAGTTACTTTATTTAAAGTAGACCACTGCGCTCCCCTTCTGCAAGAGAACATACCTCCCTTTTTCAGGTCCACCATTGCCTCTGTCACATGTTTCACTGCGGCCAAGATCTGTGTAAACATAGCCTTTACTTCCCCTACCACTTCTCTAAACCTTGTGGAAGTTACTTGGTAGTGGACAGAGGTCACTTCTGCCTGCCCAGTAGTTGCCCTCTGACTGGAGAGGTTGGGAGGTATATCAAGGTCTATGAATAGGCACAAGTACTGTATTGTTGCGGACATCTTATCCACTTACTGACAATTCGTCTATACTACGCTCTCCCCTACCTTGGAGATATGCAATATTTAGATGATATCACATTACTACAGACCACCAATTTCCACTTTGTTGGAAGACTCTTCCATCTTAGAGATAGTTCACTTTGGGGCACTCCAATATACAAATACTTATGGCTATCAACAGTGTGGCTTGTGTGCATGTCTAGGCACTATACATGGAATTAATCTTTACCTAACAGTTTTTTCCAGTCTTATATTTGTATTGACATGTGTAGACTATATTGGACCATGTTATGTTGGTGCTTTACCTGATGGGGCCCATCTGCTAATACTTGTAGTGTAAGCATGGTTGTGCATCAGTGCTTTGTTTTTCTATTCCTCCACTTTTTGATATGCACATCACGGAGGGGAAATTTCACCAGTGTGTTGATTACATTTACGAATTTGCAGTGCACATCATTGAATGTCTTGTGCCTTTGTATGACCTGTTTTTTTGTTTTTTTGTCTTTATATTTTAGGTCCCTGCAAATAAGATACTCTAAATTATAGGCTACAGATGACTTTAGGATTGGGTAGGTTTATTGGTCCTGAAGAATCGCACTAGATCTTAAAGACAAAAAGCGAGAAACATGTTAACCTTTATTTACTAGCAGTACAGTGGGTCCTGAACGTGCACACACTACACTCCAAGCTGAGAGAGCTGGTGCCAGTTATCAACGCTTATTTGGGGAGATTAGACCTTATCCTGTTCTCTCCCCTCACTCTTGTTTTTTTTTTTTTTTTTTAGTTTTAAAGGTTTTATTACGGATTTGAGGCGATACATACAATATATAAATAACCTGTTTAGTTTTCAAAACATTAAAAAAATATTTTTTTTTTTTGCCACAATTATTTCAATTATGGACATATGTACATGTAGAGTCAGGCAAACTTTAATTCCTAGTTGCACAGTTGAGGTTTGTACCCTTATTTTTTAAAGAAGGAGAGAAAGAGAAAACAGGTTGGGGGGGAATAAGGGAGAAAGGAACGAGGGTAGGGTAGTGTGGAGGGGTTGATCTTGGGGTAAGAAAGAGATGAGGTTGTCATGTGAAGTGAGGGATGAGGGAGGAAAAAGGAGAAAAGGAAAGAGAGAGGTCTGGGAAGATTGTGAGAGGTGGAAACTGAGGGATAGGTAGGGAATCCTTGTATCCTGAAGCTAGCCTGGCCGGATCAAGGGATAAATCGTTCTGTTGTTCTCCTTCCGTTGTAAGCTACTACCTAGGAGTAGGTAGTGTATATGTTAGTTGTGGTGAGGTCAATGAAAGAGTGGCTACTTCTTATATGAGTTGGTGTCTCAGTCATTATTTGTATTAGGGAGCGATGTGCGGTGTCGTACTGGTTAGTCCAAAGTCCCAAGCGTATGTCAAAATGAGGGGTCTAGGGGTTAATAAAGAGAGAAAAAGGAAGGATAAAGGAGGGTAAGAGAGAATAGCTAGAAAGAGAAAGAGTGAGCAATGGGGGATTAGATATGTTCCAAGGTTCTAAAATTCTCAGAGGGTAATCGATAGTTAATATTCCCTAACCATTGGTCATTGGCCGTTGGTCATCCACCAGCTGCTTCGTGGTCTCGTCAGAAATGGGCACCAGACCTCCGCAAATAGCTCTGCCTTGTCCTGTAGGTTATAAATCACTCGTTCATGGGTGGCCGTTTGGTACATGGCCGTCATCCATTCTATCGGTGAGGGGGCGATACTGGATCTCCATTGCCGGAGTATGCATATTTTGGCCGTGGCGAGTGCCGTATGGAGTAATCGTTTGTGTGCCCGTGATAGGGAGGGATACGGCCGAGTGTCGTGTAGGAGAACGAGTGCTGGTGGGGTCGGTTTTGGTATCTGTATGAAGTGCGATAGGGCAAGTTGTACCGCTTCCCATAGGGACCGTATTGTTGGACAATGGCATAGGATATGAAGTTGGTCACAATAAGGCTCTGTGCATCTCCAACAGTTCGCGTGCGGTATCAACCCTGCCCTAAAAAGTTTAACGGGGGTCCAGTACCACTCCTGAAGGATTTTGAATAGGCAAAATTTAGGCGTGCTTCACGTACTCCCCTGTCAAGGGCTTCTAGTATGTCTGGCCATTCTTCGTCCGTGTAGGTTATCTCTAGTTTATCCTGCCATTTTAAACGTAATCGTTCAAGAAGAGGTTGTGAATAGAGGTGGTTTGTTAATTCGGCATAGAGGCCAGCCATGATGCCTTTTTGTCGTCCCCATTTCTGAAGATAGGTGCCGATGGGTGAGGTTTTGAGCGTCCACGGGGGGGATCCTAATGTTCTGCGCATACAATGTGTAAGCTGTAGATATCGCCACTCCTGATTACTGTGGATACCGAACTCTTCCTGAAGGGAGGCGAAAGTGCGGAGGCTATCTCCATCTATAATGTGGGATATATTATGGATACCTGCCTCGGACCATTGGGGCCATCTGAGACTATTCCCTCCTATTTTTATGCTTTTATTCCCTGCTATGGGGGCCTGAGTGTGCAGGGTGGGATGTACTGCTAGTAGTCGATGGGCTCTGCACCACGCCGTGTTTGTGGCCTTGAGGATGGGATTAACTGAGGGAGCTTGGTCAGCGTATATCCCTCCCCTCTCCGTATGCTGTCCATATAGGAGTTTCTCTGTGACCACCCATTGTGGTGGGTCGGGTATACCTGGAAGTGTGTATGCTAGCTGTGAGAGTTGAAGGGCTAGTGAGTATTGTTCTACCGAGGGTAGTCCTAAACCTCCTTAGGACCGTCGTGCCAGTATAGTTGCAGGTTTCAGTCTTGGGCATAGGGAGCCCCATACGAAGGTCCTTATGGATGCGTCGATCAGACAGAGTGAGGAAAGAGGTATCTGTAGGGGGAGCATGCCTAGTACATATGTAAAGCGTGGTAAGGTGACCATTCTGACCGCCTGCGTCCTGCCCACATGGACAGGCCTAATAGTGACCATTTGGCAAAGTCTATGTTGTCCCTGACCATATGTTCCAGACCTCGGTTAATAAACGTTCCTAGGTATTTGAGATGAGGTCGG
Organism: Pleurodeles waltl; assembly: GCF_031143425.1. Classification (NCBI taxonomy): domain Eukaryota; kingdom Metazoa; phylum Chordata; class Amphibia; order Caudata; family Salamandridae; genus Pleurodeles; species Pleurodeles waltl. Next base: position 826,447,224 of record NC_090442.1, on the reverse strand, counting down.
GTCCATTTAAATTGGAGGCCATGTATCGCTGCCCTCGTCGTTGTGCGGGATAATGGTAGTGCCTCACTTTTATCCCTGTTTACCCGATATCCGGATAGGGATGCAAAGTCCTCTATAGTGGAGAGTAGTACTGGGAGAGAGGTTTCCAAATCGGACATTGTTAACAGAATGTCGTCTGCATAGAGATAAATTTTGGATATGCCCCCGGTTATATGGATCCCCTTTATCTGGTGGGAGTTTCGTATGGTGGCGGCTAGAGGTTCCATGGCCAATAGGAAGAGAAGTGGTGACAGGGGGCAGTCCTGGCGCGTGCCTCTTCCAATAGGGAATGGATCTGACAAGATGCCCCCACAATTAACCTGTGCCGTGGGGTGGTCATATAATAAGCGTACTTTGGAAATAAATTGTTCCCCCAGGCCAAAATGCTTCATGGTTGTAAATAGGTAGGACCATTCAATGCGATCGAATGCTTTCTCCGCGTCCAGGGACAGAGCTAGGGCTTCTTAAGGTAATTGCAGGGATTCTAACAGCGTATGGTAAAGGGTTCGCATATGGTTTCTGGAGGTGCGGCCCGGTACAAACCCCACTTGGGTGTTGTGAATCAATGATGGTATCACCTTGCAGAGCCGTGCTGCTAGAACACTGACTAGAAGTTTAACATCCCCGTTCAAAAGGGAGATAGGACGGTAACTGCCACAGAGGAGGGGGTCCCTCCCTGGCTTAGGCAGGACGACAATCGTAGCTTTATTGGATAGTGCGCCCAAGGAGCCTTCCTGGCACGCTTCCGTCAGTGCTTCATGTACTGCAGTGGTTGCCTCTTCCCCGGCCCATTTATAGAATTCCGCAGGGAATCCGTCTTCTCCTGGGGATTTGTGATAGGGGAGATGTGTTATAACTTGAGTTATCTCTTCTTTGCTTATGTCGCCGTCTAAAAGAGCCCTACCTGCCACTGACAAACGAGGTAGGTTGGCCGTGGTAAGGAATGTCTCCATTTGTGTCTGATCAGTCGTTGTTTCAGGAGTGTACAGGTGTCGGTAGTACTCGGCAAACTAATTCACAATATCTTGTGGACGAGTTAACACTGTTCCTGAGGAAGATGTTATGGCTACGATGGCGGAGGCTGCCTCTCTTTGTCGGAGTTGTACCGCTAGGAGACGTCCTGCTTTTTCTCCTTGTTCGTAGTGCCGGCCTCGTAGTTTTTGCAGTGCGTATTCCGCTTGGGATGCATAGAGTTTGTTGTGTGCCATGCGGGCCTGTTCTAGTGCGCGTCGTAGCCTAGTGGACGGTTGGGCGGTATATTGTTTAGTGAGGTCCTGGATTGTGGTCTCTAAGGTGGTTTGGCGGGCTATTCTGTCTTTATTGGCCAGTGCTGCATCTCGCATCATATTCCCTCTCAGGGTCGCTTTTGCTGCCGCCCATAGGATCCTTTTGGAGGACACTGTGCCTGTATTCTCGCCCATATATGTAGATACATGAGCTTTTAATTGTTCCTTTCCTTGGGGAGAGCGGTATCTGTGTACAGCTAGGCACCATGGTTTTCAACCGGAGAGGGATAGTCCTACCTGGATCTGGATTAAGATTGGGGAGTGATCTGAGAGGCCACTGTCTAGGATGCAGGTGTCTTGTATATGGGGAATTACGGTGTGTGATACTAAAAAATAATCCAGGCGTGATTGGGTGCCATGGACGGTAGATAGGAAAGTATATTCCTTATCTTTCGGATGTTGTATTCTCCAGCAATCCACTAGACCGACGTCAGTGGTCAGGTCCGTCAGGAGCACTCTGTCGTGATTGTTACATACATCAAGGGGGCCAGTCCTATCCATTATAGCATCTTGGGCGAGATTCCAATCTCCCCCGATTATGTATCGAGTAGTTCCGATTTCTGTCAGGAGGCGATTTAGCTGTAGGAGGAATGGGCGTTTTGGGCCGGTGGGTGCGTAGATGGAGCCCACGCATAAAAAGGTGTCCCCTAATTTTAGTTTGGCGAATATATACCTTCCTTCCGTATCATTCCAGGTTTTAATGATAGTGAGCGGAAGGGATTTACGCACTAGTATCGCCACTCCGCATTTGCGGGGCCTGCTACTTCCAGGTTCCTGATTCGCTGGGCAGCAGCTGAAGGCAACCCTCCCCAGTCCTGTTCAAGTTTACTGGATTCCAGGGTGTCTAGGTGGGTCTCTTGGATCAGAGCGATATCTGTTTTTTTGGAATGGAGGTAGGACAGTATCTTTTTTCGCTTTACATAGCTCGTCATGCCATGTACGTTCCAAGATAGTATCCGTAATGGGCGTGTCGCTTGAGGGTAGTTCTTCGACATCTTGGGTAGGTGTGAATAGTCACCCTTGTTCCGCGGTTGGTATTGGTGGAAGGGAAGGTAGGGTGGGGAATATTGACTTTGTTGTTAGAGTTGCGGTTGTGCTTCGGTATGGTACAGTGTTTTATACGGGGGTAGTAGCTGGTGGAGGCCAATATTGTCCTCTGGAAAAGGAAGAGAAAAGGAAGGAGAGGGTGGAGGAGAAAGAGCAATATAGATAGGGCAAGTGCCAGATGCGGGGTAGATATGGGAGGGAAAAGGAGACAAGGGAAAAAGAGGGGGAGAAAAGAAGAGAAGAATGAAGGGGAGAGGGAATGGATGTATGTGCTGAGGTTGGAATTGAAGATATAGCGAGAGAGCGTGCAATTGGGAGGGGAAGTGGAAGAGTAAAGGGATGAAGGAGGCTAGGAGCGCAACCTCCTTTGTTCGTTAGGTCTGTAACCAGTGGGTCCGATGTTTCTCGGAGCTCACATGCCGTCGGGGCGATCTCTGTCGGGGGAGCGAGGGGGGAAGCCAGAAGACAGCTAGCCGTCGATATATCGGTGGTAAGGAGGGAATTCGCGGCTGTGTTTATGTTTATGTGTCGAGGAGCGGTTCTGTTCGTCAACGGTTATTGACAAATAAATATTTATACGGTTAAGATGTATGTTGGTAGGAGTAATAAGTGGTTGGCAGCTATGATGCCTGGGCGGTACTATCGTGGTGTGTTGCTGATCGTCCAGGAGAGTCAGCAGGGGGGGGGGAGAAGGAAGAGAGGAGGAGGGATGTGTTGGGTGTTGATGGGGGTTGGTACTCAAGGTGTTATGTCTAATACTTGATGTTGTGTGGTATCGCGGAGTGTTTTGTGGGCATATAAGATAGGGTTGTAGAGAATAGTAGAGACATGGTAGATAATAGGTCTGAGGTCAGTTGGCGGAAGGAGAGCAGGGCGAAGGAGGGGGGGAGAGATGCAGACCGGGCAGTACAGTTCTCGTACAGGTAGAGGTACATAAAGATACCAATATATAATATAGCATAACATTATGCATCCTAAATATTTATTCTCAACTATAACACTACTTCGTCACGCTTTACAACATTTCGGCAACATAATGATTTAATCAACATATCGTTTCCTAATATCCTAGTACATTATCATGTTAAGAGTCATTATACTGGACGTCTCACTATTTATCTTAGGATAGGTGGTGGGTGCTGCTGGGCCCCGAGTTTCGCGAGGATACTGCGCATCTCACCCCATTATGAACTTCTTGCTGTGTATTATTACATCATAATACTGAAAAGTGTTAAAAAAATAAATAAAAAAAAAGGGGGTCATGTATATGTTGCCAGTGTCCCACTTGATATGTGTCCCCATCATGGTCATTCTGGTTTAGATGGTAATTACGGATAGTAACAATGATTAGGCTGGGGACGGGTGCAAACGTCCGAGAGAGGGATATCTAATAGTTTACATTGTGATACTATAATGTGGTGTGGTGTGACAGTATAAGATATTATATTATTGCGCTTTGTTGTGTGGTATTGTATTATATTGTGTCTTTGTGTTCTGTTCTTTTATTTTCTTGTAGTAAAGTGAAGTAAAGTGGAGAAATGGGGGTGTTGATATACCTCAGGTTATATCGTGTTGTGTGTCCCTGGGATGAAATTGTTTTATCTTTATGTGGTCTAGTCCCGTCCTTTGGGGTAGTAATGGGGGTTAAACGGATCTAATGTCGGCTCTAGTTGTGTATGGTGTATGTTAGGGTGTGTTTGTATACTATGTTATTTACTGCTATGAGATGTTCTATAGTGTGTGGGGATACTGGGCATTTTCTACAATAGTTGATTATTGTTTGTTGTTTGTTATTTAATGCCCCTGTTACATTGTTATAAAGTTACAGGGTCGGGCTAGGTCCTTACTTGATGTACAGGGAGGCGGTGAAGTTTGGTCCCTGTTCTAGTAATTATCCCCTGTCGTTCCCGGAGGACAAATAACGATTTACTGGTAACTTCGCATTATAGGGCCTCAACTCTGATCGTGGAGAATATGGACTTTTCAGTCACCTAGTATTAGCATTGATACTAGCAATCTTAGACCATTATAATTGTAATACACATATGATCTAGGAATGTACTCATCCGTCCTCGAGGTCTACAGCTATTATTTTCGACTTTCAAGTGGTAGTCCCTCATATTGCCGCCTCGCGTCGTCTTTTTCAAGAAGATCCAGTTGTTGGCTTTAAAGGGGAGCGGGATTTGTCTCTCTCCGATGGTTGGGTATGGGTTACTACTGCGTGTAAGATCTGACCCCTGTCATCATATGATCTGGTTAGTCTCTCCATGTCTCTGCCTCTGTGACTGGCTCCAGCATCGTATAGAGCCGTATTCGTCTTCTCCTATCCCAAGTGGGGGGTTTTGACACCCCCACTGCCTCCTTCATTGCCATGTGCGCTGTCTGTACTGATAGAGTCCATAGGCTGAGGTTGGAAAGAGTCGAGAAAGAGTCTCAGTTCATCGGGGTTGTAAAAATCTTTGGATACTCCATTTTTGGTAACCCACATTCTTGCACGGTCAAAAAGGCCGTATTTCATCTCTAGTTTGCGGAGCCGGGGTCGTAGCGCCAGGAAAGCCTTTCTACGTTCGTTGGTCTCCTTGGAGTAATCAGCAGTTATTCGAATCTCGTGCTGATCTATTCTGAACGGGCCGTGGTTGCACGCTACTTGGAGTATTTGACGGGATTGATTATGTCGCAGCAAGCATGCGATGATTGGACAGGGCCTTGAGGAGTTGTCAGAGCGTTTTGGGCCTATCCTGTGTGCCCGTTGGAATTCTAGCGGCGGGTCAAAGTCCAACGAAGTAATCTTTGGAAGAGTGGAGCTCAGGAAAGCCTGCATGTCCGAACCTTCTTCATTTTCGGGGATCCCAAGTAGGCGGATATTGTCTCTCCGGCTCCTGTCCTCCATATTCGTTAGTTTGCTCCTGAGGTAGAGGAAGTCTTGTTCTCGTTCCTGAGACGTGTTGATCTGCGTCTCTAGTGATCCCATGCGCTGTTCCAGCCCCGTCACTCTAGATTGGAAGCCTGCAATGTCAGATCGCATGGATTTAGTTTCCAGTGTTAGCGAAGTTATAGAGGCGTCCATCCCCTCTATACGGCGGCTGACCGTGGTGATCTCCTGTAATATCCTGTCCATAGTTGTGGAGTGATCTTTATCAGACATTGTGATAGACTCATTTAAAGGTGGCGATGTTTGGGGGTTTACCTTTGTGGGGGTTAGGCGTTTGTATTGTAACGCTTCTGAGAATAATAGCTGTCGTGCAGGCTTGCTGGTGGGTTTATGGTTCGGTTTATTACCGGGCATCGCCTAAACTGTCTGTAGAGTCTGTCCACGGAAGGCCCGGATCTCCCTCTGTTAGGTCTGGTGAGGCTATAGATGTTCTGCGCCTGTCAGTTCTCGTGTTTGTTCTGTCTCTTCTCGTTTTTTGGGTCCTTGATTATAGTCTTGGTTGTAGGTATTCGACTTCTTGGTTTCCCTCTCTTTCCCCTCTCCTGTCCCTGCGTCCATTTATTTATTGTTCTCCGTTTTCCTTCTGACTCTCATTCTCTTAAGTGTATCCCCCTAGCGCTTTTTGCGAATTGCGAAGGTCTATCAGTGTCTGTGGGGCTGAAGAGGGTATGTTCAGGAAGATGTCAGTTGTGGAGCCTGTTGTAGCCCTTAGCGTTGAGAAGTTATGTCCTGCCTCTGTCGAGGTTGGTTCTTCAGTATCTGGTGTTGTTAGCAGCTAGTAGTAGAGGAGGGGAGGTATTTCGTTTCGCGACTGATGCCTTGTCTTCCTCTCCTTGGGAAGTGAGGGTTTGCAAGGGCTAGATACAGTTATTAAAGATCATAGTAGGCTCTAGGGGAATGTTATGTACTGAAACTGGTTGGATGGTAGAGTCAATGTTGATGCCATTGATGTAACTTTCAGGCAGGGAGTTTCCTTACACAGAGAATTGTGGCACTGGGGTTACTTTTTAAACATCTCAGAGAGTATGCTTGTGTTTTTTGGGCATCTTTCTTGGCATTTTCCACAAGGGCCCCTTGGGAGACACATTGTTACCAATGATTGATTCACCGTCTTCTATCAAGAAACCAATCTCACTCAGTGTACAATTCCTAGATTTTGTAATTGATGTTGAGAGAGTCTGTGAGCCTGAAACAGGCTTGGTTGCTTTAAGCTTATCCATGTCTTGATTTGGTTGGTATGTTAAAACTATTGAATACAAATGTTGTATCTTTTGCAAATTCCAAGAAGAATGTTGTTTTTGACCAATCTTGCTTCCCTACTTTAGCTGAACAACCCAGGAACCTTAATGCACTCTCTCTTTTAAATGAAATGACTGAGTACCTACTGTAAGTAGTCTTATATTCCTTGAGGGACCCTAGTGAATCGGAGTCTGACACTGGCTACACCAATGGATGGGAATAGTGGGAGGGGATTCAGGCACCTCGTCTGGGAATCCCAGGACACTGTCTGGTTAATAATCTATTAGACAAGGCCCACTTAGCCCCTCTCCTGCAAAGTGTGCATAGTGCAGGAGACAGTAGTCCTAAATTATCCATCATTTCCAGGAACTTGGCTGGTGTGAAGAATAAACTGGTAGATTCTGAGTAGGTTTCTTACATTAGCTGCTATGACATCTGTATGTTTCAGGAGACATGGGCCATTGACCCGGTGCTTCTGGAAGGGTTCCTATCATATAGTGCTGAGGCCTAGCTTACTGGGAATACTGGTCGGGTTAAGGGAGGTCTACTTATTTTGCTAAGTATCAAGTTACATTGCTCTCACTTGCTTTTGAATACAAACCCTCCTGATCTGTTAGACATCCAGCTCAACTTTCGCATAGGTTTTAAGCTGGGGGTAATTAATGTGTATGGCAGATCAGTTACATCTGGAGCTGAGTCATCGACCCTTGCACAGTTAGAGGGACTTGTAAAATCTACCCAGCATTATGCTAGAATAGTTGTAGCGGTTGATGTTAACTGCTCCTTTGAACCTTATATCTATGGTAGTGACTTAACTGACTAAGCGGATGAATTTTGGGGTATTCCTCAGCTATTGGGGAGACTTCAGCACCTGCACCCTTGTGCTGCCCTCCAGTTCACTGCGCTCTGTTGTGGACAAGGTCTCAGAGCCTGTAATGGCTGTACAAGCTCAGATTTGGGCAGCGCTTCTACTTTTAAACATGGCCAGTACACCAGCGTCATCAATTACCTACTTATAGATGTTGGGCTGTGGCCAATGTTAGACAATATGAGGGTTGATACTTGCCACAATAGTGAACATAATTCTTTATTTCTCACCTTTCTTGCAGAGGTGTTCTAAAGGCTAGATAATAAATATAGCACTTAAGTACCTGAGCCCATATTAGCTAGCAACCATAAACAATTTTCATGACCAAGAATAATGTCGAACTCGCACCTATTCAAGGGGAATTATGATTTGTTTGTGGCACCTCTATTTAAGTATGAAAATTATGATGTTGAGAACATCCTGATTCTTACAATTCATGAGTCACTTGTTCCCAAACTACAGGGTACTTTCTATAAAAAGATATCTCCTAAACAGTCAGCTGTACCTAGTAAAAAGAAATGGTATAATATTGAATGATCAGCCGCTAAGCTGGCCCTGAAGTCTGTTATGAGTAGTTTGCAGGTGACGATAAAAGAAGCCAGAGTGAAGTACAAAAACACTCTTACACAGGCCAAGAGGACCTGGGAGGATACCATCTGACAGGACTTGCTGGAGGCAATTAGGTCAAATGATAATGGGTATTTTTGGAAGATACTATCTTATGCCGCTTGTGACAATTTGAGATCTTATCACTGCCATATTCAACAAGAGAGCTGGGTCAGCCATTTTACTGATTTGTATGATCTACCTGGCATTACATCTAGCACTGATACAGATTCAACATTGCTAATTCTGTTCAATCCCTTTGATGTAAAACTTAAGGAAGGCTCGAATGGCACAAACGGCCCAATAGTTTTTTACCCTTACAAGAAACTGGTATAGCTATGGCATCGCTAAATTCTGCCAGAGCTCCTGAACCAGACAAAATCCCTGGTGATTTATATAAATCCGAGCCACTAATTTGGGTTTGCTATATTGATATGATATTTAATGTTATAGCTGCAGGTTGCTCCATTCCTAACTCCTGGAGAGGGGCTGAAATAATGCCATTCTACAAAAAGGGTGAGCCGATTATCCCTTTGAACTACAGACCGATCAGCCCAATCAATAACCTGCAAAACATTTTTGCTAGGCAGGTCCGCGATAGGCTGTTGCTATAGGTTGAATCAATTTGTGTATTTTCTTCACTCCAAGCTGGTTTTAGGCTCAATACTGGTACTTCTGACCAAGTTTTTCACTTGGACATTTTATTTTGGAAGTATGTATTTCACGCCAAGCAAAAACTGTATGCATCCTCTGTAAATCTGCGAGCTACTTTTGATCTGGTTCCTAGACAAAAACTGTGAGGGGCTTTATGCAGCATGGATATACCTAGGAAGTTGTTTCATCTTATAATTTGGCTGCACAAGGGCACCTACACTCAGCTTAGGTGGGGTAGCCACGGTAAACTCACCAACCACATTCCTATACAGTGTGGTATCCATCAAGGATGTATTCTGGCACCTACTTTTTTATATTGTATATAAATGAGGTAGTTCAATCGTTATCTTTATGCCAAATTGATGCACCAACTCTAAATAATCAAAAAGTTCCCAAACTGCTGTTTGCTGATGATTCCCTTTTGATCTCTAAGACATCAACTGGGCTCCAGATTATTTTCCATAGATTACCAGTGTTTTGCAACGCTAGAGATTTGGATCTGAATGTAACCAAAACAAAGCTCATGGTGTTAAGCTCAAGGCCAGCCAAGAATTGTATGACCATAGTATTCAATGTGCCCTTGGAAAGAGTTTGTTCTATTGACTATCTAGGCGTACGAGTTTCAGATAACCTCAGCTGGGAAAATCAGCTCTTTAAGAGTTCCTTTCTCATTCAGCATAGTTTGAATACCATTCTGCTCTTTTGTAGAAGCACCAGCTCGTAAGTGGTATCCCCAGCCCTCAAAGCCTATCAAGCTAAAGTGCAGAGTTCAGCTGCAGAGGTTTGAGGATACTCAAATGCCCAAAGAATGACTGTAGAAGAAGATACTTTTGTTAGATCTTTACTTGTGTGCCCAGTTAGCACACCCCTGACTCCAATTTATTTTGACTTAGGCCTAAACAGGTTTTCTGACTTGGTAGCATTGAAACTCCTGGCATACTGGGTCGGTCTTTGGACCACACTTGAACTCCATGTATACAGGGACTCTCTTAGAGATATTCTAGCAAGGCAAAACACATCTACCATTTTATGGTTGAAATACGTTTATACCTGACTACTGACGTTAGGTCTTTGAAGCTATTGAGATAACACAAGTACTATCAATAAAGTACAGGTACATTTTTTAAAGTCTTGTTATTAGGCATATGTCTGGAAAAGCTACCTTCTTGACACTACTAATGGACGTCTCTTGAATCAGTTTTTTTTAACTAAAATGGAACCCTTACTTTAAGCCTATTTTAGATTCCATTTCTAAACCTTTTGCTAAGAGTCTTAACATTAGTTTTCAATACGGATGTTTACATTTGAAGTACTTTACGAACACTTGGAAAAAAGGCTCAGTATCAAATCTGCGCTCGGCCTCACTTTTTGTTTTTTTGCCCAGCATATGTTATCTTTCGGTGAAAATGGATTTGCCCAGTTTGTGTAAACCTCAGTATTAGACAGTATGCAATTACTCATAGGATTTTAAATTGTGACACCTTCAATGCAATTGTTTTTGCTGTCAGTAAATTTCTGGTGGGTGTTAGGCAGAGACACAATTAGGTAATCATGTTTATTAGGTGCTGCTTTTGGGTGAAACAGGTTATGTTAAATATTTATGAATTATGGGATAGGATATCACAAAATATTCCTTGCAATATATTTATATGGCATTGATTTATAAGATATTAATCTAGGATAGGTGATTACCTCTATATTTTAGTTTTGATTATATGGATATTTATGTATTTTTATTGAGATATATTGTACATATTTTGTAAGCTTTGATGGTGTATTTAAGACCGAATAAAGCTGGTGTTTGAATCTATTAAATACAATTGATGGGGCAGAGAAAACAAATCCACAATAGAATAACAAAATAACAACAACAAAAAACAAAGATTGGAATTAGGAGTTAATTTGTATAGTAGACACCAAGTGGCCTTGAAATGGCCAATACATATGAAAAAGGCAATAATTCACAAGAGCTATAAAATCAAAATAGCCCGATAACCCCTGATGAAAATTAGAAAGATGCAGAAGAATGACCCATTCAATTTAAAAGGGTTAAGGATTTGAAAGTGACCTTCAAACAATATCTTATTTATCGACAGATCAAGAGGGGTGGCCCGGGCAGGCCTCGTCTGGCTGCAGAGGAGCACTGGTGCGCCTGCCTTTGGCCCTGGCTTTGCCCGGGCATATCCTGTGTATGTCCCACACTGCGGAAGAGCCTGGTCGCACTTTGTATGCGTTGATCCAGCTTACCCTGCCCCCTCGAGTGAAGTGTCATTGCAGCACATCCTAACGCTGCTGCTGCTGGACAATGGAGTCCCCTAGCAAATGGCTATGAGCAGCATTTAGGCAAGGGTCTGGACCCCCTCAGTGAGTTGCGTGGTAGTCCCTCGCTGCAGAAGAGCCTATTCGTGCTTTGTACGGATTGGTCTGGGCAGCCCTACCCCCTTGAGTGATGTGTATTTGCAGCACCTCCTGGTGCTATACTGCTGAGCAATTATGTCACCCAGAAAGGGGTTATGAGCAGCGTTTATGCAAAGGTCTGATCCCTCAATCAGTGGCATGTGAGTCCCTTTATCTTAAATTTATCACTGCCTTTTCATGTGGTAAGGTTTTGGTTAGAGCAGCCAGACCAGCTGATGTAACCAATCTTTCCCTTTTTGTGTGAAAAAGAGAAAAAAGTCTTCACTCTGCATATATTGTGATGGTCATGACCAATAATGCGACAACCATGCACATAATGTTCATAAACATTCACATGCATTTAGAAGTTAACTATGAAGACAACACTTTTTCCTTACATCAGAAAAAGTAATTTGCACATGGCGGACAGTAGGCATCTCTGCTAAGTTCAGCTACTGCATGCCAAAAACTATAAAAAGCTGGCACTAGAGGAAGTCACTCCCAAAATTAGAGCATCAAAGGCTTTCTCTTAAAAGCACTAGAACTGCAGCATGGGGAGAGTGAAGGATGAGGTCCCTCTCAAACAGTGCCCGACGGGGAACGATAACAGCACAGATGTTCAGATGTTCATCTCTACATGTGTGCATATCGAGTAGTGCAGATTTGTTTATCTGTATACATGTGTGCATATATGTTTGCAGGACTTTGTGACTATAGTGTATTAGTAGCACTGAAATATAGAATGCTCAATTAACCTCTTGTATAATGTCTTTGAATACCTTTTAATGTATTTGCTCCAATATGTTACAGAATTGTAATGTATTTGCCCCTATATGTTACAGGTACTATAAGAAGCCTAAACCTAACAACAGCTGGTTTAATGACAGCTAAAATGTATCTCACCCTGTGTCAACTGCAACATGTTTGGCATTAAGCCTACTTTTCATCAGCCAAACTTAAATGGCACATATTTACAATTTTTAAGGGGGGATTGCCCAGAATCTCCCTCCCCCCCCCCTAATATCACAGCAGGCATTTTTCCATTAGGCAGGAAGTTAAGATTCAACTGCACTAACCAATTTTCAGTTTGATTTGAAAGTGTAGTACATTTTCCAACTATTGTGAGCCAAAAGAATGACTAACAATGTTCACCTAGAGGAATGTGAACTTGTTCTCTCTCCATCAGTTGGCAATAATCTATGTGCAAACCTTTCTTATCTCTTGTTCACTTTAACCTCTTGGTCAGTGGTGTAATGAAAAGTGAGGGTCCCCCCCCCTGCAAAGTACATGGAGCCCCCCTCTGAACTCAGTCAGGGGCTCTCAGGCCAGAGTACTGTACTGAGCCCCCCTCTTTGCACCACATAGGCTGTGGGGGCCTATGTTACACCTCTGATCTTGGTAGTATATATGACTTTCTCTCATTGTGGTAGGCAGTAAACCTTCAGGCTCCACTGCTGACATTCTACCAGCTTATCTTAATAATAAGTTTCAGTTGCTACAGTATATGCAAGTGATGTCCCCCTTGAATGCTATGTTATCATCTGGTGTTATTACCCTTGGTTGTAAGAGAATCAGGATCAAGAAAATGTATCTAAATACAAAACCAATCTTATATTTGTCATACTTAGCTCAGGACCTGATTTAGACAAGCAGTATGAGTAAAATACTCCAATAGCCCTTTCTGCGTATCCATATTATGAATTTAGAGCTGTCTGCTGGCCGAGCAGACATCTCTAGTCATCGACAGGAACTGCTATGACAGCGGTTCTAGTGAAGGAGTTAAAAGTACATTCAAAATGCCAGTATTGTCTCAAACGTTTAACAGATTGTTGTTTCTGCAAAAACAAAATCCCTAAGCAGGATTTTGTTATTTGGAAAAAACAAACACTAATGAATCCCTCATCATGAGAGTCGTCTCTCATGATGTGGGTGTCATTTAAATGATTTCACTGTACTTTATTGCTACTTTGTTCATGGTAAGGGAGAGTAAAAATTGGCCATTCAGTTGCTCATCATAAATCAGGTGGGTGATCAAATACCCAAACGTCTGGTGGCACTTACTCCACAGGACTCTCATAGGAGTTTGATGGAGATGTAATAATCTTTGCTGATGACGTACTTGAGATTCCCCGCAGTACATCAGGCAGGCAGACCTTCATTTTGGTGGAGAAGGAACTCTACTGCCACAAAGTGCCCTCTCCAGCGTACTCGAAGCCAGCAACTGAGTTACTAGATGATTAATCAATTCTGCAAATCTGTAGAAACCCAAAATATTTTGTACCCAAACAGGCGTGTTTTGTACACTCTGCAACACTGAGTCTGGAGTAGGGGCAAACTTAGATGTGCTGTGTTGTTGTGTGGACCAATCTGTCCCAGTCGTATTGATTTTATTGGAACTTTTACACAACAGTTTGACACCATGGATCACCAGACACTGTTAATGCATCCGGAAGATCTCTGTGTCAAGGACATAGCCTTGCTTGTTTGTCAGGATTGTCTGTCCAACAGATTAGTGTAGATGGTCATCACATCCTTTTTTTCCTTCAAGGTAGACTGCTTACTTGTGGAGGTGTACAGGACTTTCTTTTGTCTCCATTGCTTTTCAAGCCCTATAGGATTATTATAGAGTACCTTACACAATATTTTGGCTTCTCTTTGTTCATCTATGTCCCCGAATTTACATCTGACTGAGATCGTCAGCGAATCAGGTGCTTGATTTTTTATTTGGGCCCTATTGAAGGCACTACCGACAGGTATTTTAAAGTCACCTAACATTATATTCATGGTGTTCAGTGGCACACCATGTGTTTCCAAACCCACAAAGGAATATGTGTTCTTCATGTGGCCACTGATTCTAAAATTCTAAGACAAATCTCCAGTGTTTGTTCATATGTCGTTTTAGTAACTCTGGTTAATCTATTCCACTACATTTTGTAGTTATCTGTTCAAAATGTGTTCAAAACTAAAAATAGGGCTGGGGTCATGGTTAAAGAACAGGGAAAGTACTGAAGGAGAATCAACAGATACAAATTTAAGGTTTTAAGGCTTTTACGGTGACATTTATTTTAAAATAAAAATAAACACTATTTAGAATATTATTCCAGCAAATTATTTTATACTTGTGCATAATAATGCCAAAGTAAACTAATATTCGGAAAACAATGTTGCAAATAAAAAGTAAAGTAAAATTTTGCCAATTCCACAGAGAGGTTAATAAAGCTGAAAGCTGCCCAGTAAGTAGCACACAGTCAGATCAACCTACAGCAGAAGTGCTTGTGCTGGACTGGGCGATATCCTGGAAGAAGGACGCTAATCCCAGAGTGAAAAGCAGAGGCCTGAAGGCAGATGGTCTTCTGCACATAAAAATGATGTTAATCTGTTTTTTAAATTATCAATCGGAATTAACGATGGTGGAGTCTGTGATCTTCATGATTACATATTGAGAGTGCTGAACAGTTACATTTTCCACTGCAGCCATGTTTTATTCTTGTAGTCCTTGCCTATCTACAGGGTGTTCCATGGCTTTCTGCTTCAGACAGTTGAGTAGAAGTTGCAAGTAATCTTTGCGGTTGTTCCGTTCAACAGTTTCAGGTAGTAAGGATTGACAACAAAACCTCTAGGGCAGAGTTCAACGTCTAACAAATGTAAGGGGAAATTCAGAACATGTCACTCCTGCCTGATATTGAAAATATATGCAATAGTAAAAAAATAGAGAGAAGGAAAATAATATCCTTGGGTTCGACGTCCCTAAAAATAAACACAGCAAACAAAAGGGATCTTATGTGGAACCCATTCTGAAAGTTACACTTTATAAAGTATAAAAGATATGCAAGATCAAGTGTTTATCACGGTGCAATTGGACTAAATTACATTTTGCAGCTCTTATTTAAAGAACGGCACCCATGCTTCACCACAGGACCTGCTCCTCACTTGTGCTCGATGATGATGACATGAGCGGACTCAATCTTATAAGTAAGAAAGCACTTGCATTAAAGAAAATACACTTTAACCGGTATAAGCACTATCACTTAATTATTGCTAAAATTGGAGCGTCTGAGGGAAGTAGAAAAAGTAAGCTACTATTTAGGAGAGGAGCACCATTTTTATTTAGGTCATTTGTTCAAGTTAAAATAAACTCGGTGGAATATCTGAACCCAAAGAGAAGGATGACATATTTCAGCCACTGTATTAAGTCAAATTTTGGTCTGGGGATTTTGTCAAGATCAAGGGCTTAAGTATTGCAATATCTACTTGGACTATAATGGGCTCTGAGAGGTCAGTGTATAAACAAGTAATGTAAAACAATGAAATGTAAATAAACCAAACCTCTTAATTGTAAATTCACCAGACAAGGCACACGAGAAGGCAAACATGGAAGAGATGGTGCACAGGACAATGGATATTTCACTGTTCAACTCTAAAAACGAAACTTCCAGGAGTCAGTGTTGCAGCCTCAGCCACTAGCAGACCAGCATATTAGACACACTTCCAGGTTAAGTGTGGCAGATTGAGTGCCTGATTCACAAAGAAAGCTTACACTTTTGAGTAATTTACACTTTTGAGTAAATCTACTACTTATTGTTTAGTTACAAAATCAGAGTGTGAGTTACCACTTAAAGCAAAATAAAAACAGTGGGAATTCCAACACCGCACATGGCCAACCACTGGCACTGCAATACCTTCCATAGAAACTAATGCAGGTAGGGAATTCCGAAAAACCCAAAGGAAATATTATTAAACTAAACTATTTAAATTAGTTGTAATAGAAAGAAATATAATTTAATTTTAAAAATATATATGCATAGTACATATTTATCATTTAATTATAAAATATTTTGAAACCCTATTTTCAATTTCAAAATTAATGTTACAATTTATATTACAATATAACTAAATTGATGTTAATTATGTACACCACTTTAAATAATTAATAATGCATAGTAGATAAATGTTTTTCCTTTAGGTGTCAATTTCTTTTTTATGTGCCAAAAATGAATGTATAATAATATTCATTAAACAAATATTTTTTTATGTTTATTTCCTAGTTAAATAAACTTTTTTCTTTTTCTTTATACTTTACCATGCAGACAGCTCCTCCCCGACTTTGGAGTCTCCCTTTTGTCTGTCTTGACCTTATAGACCTTTGCCAGGTCAAGCTTGCTAAATCTTAGCTGGGGGAAAACACGAAAAAAGTAAAACAGGAGGTATTTAGTGAGGTAAATGCAGATTCCACAATTTGTGTCTAACCTTGGAATATAAACTATTTAACTGATCAATACAAGTTGCGAGCACATAACAAATAAACAGTAATTCAAAAATATATGAAAATATTTAGTGTTAACAGATATTCAGTGCATAGTCATGAAAGCAAAGAACACAACAATGTAGTGGAACACTGTTCAGGTTAAGTAATATTCAGAAAAATATAATGATCATGGTCACTGACCAGTAGCAGTCAATTAAAATGAAATTACTTTGAGAAGATTCAGCAGCATTTGCTCTAACACATTAACACCTAGAAAAACACTGAAACTTAGGGCCAGATGTAGTAAAATCCGATTTTGCGAATCGGAAAGTGCGAGTCGGTGCAACTCACAATTTCCGATTCGCAAAATCGGATGCAGAACGGTGTCTCAGACACCGTCTGCGAATCTCAATGGGGTCGCAAAGACCCACCTCATTAATGTTAATGAGGTGGGTCGCATTTTGCGACCCCATTGAGATTCCCTGCAATCACAGGGATGGTGGCCTGCTGGAGACAGCAGACCTCAATGCCTGTGACTGCTTTTTAAATAAAGCAGTTTTTTTTTTGTATTGCAGCCCGTTTTCCTTAAAGGAAAACGAGTTGCAAGACAAAAAAATAACGAAACCATTTGGTTTCGTTTTTTCAGAGTAGGCAGTGGTCCATTGGACCACTACCTGCTCCGAAAAAACATTAATGGTGACATTCACAAAGGGGAAGGGGTCCCATGGGGATCCCTTCCCTTTTGCAAATGGTTTACCACCAGTGTGACACTGGTGGTAACTGCGAATTGCTTTGCGACCTCGTTCGCGGTCACAAAGCAATTCTGAATCACAGTGCGAGTCGCAAATAGGAAGGGAACACCCCTTACTATTTGCAAGTCGCATTCCCATTTTGCGAGTCGGTACCGACTCGCAAAATGGGAATGTGCATCGCAATGCGCTTTTTGCATGGCGCAAACTGCGATTTTCACATTTTGCGCCATGCAAAATTCTTCCTACATCTGGCCCTTAGTCTCTGAAGGCAATCCTACTTTCTGCATTTAGTGGTGATGTTAGCCAAAATGGGCATATCCGGTAGTCTATGTGACGCTAGAAGAACCATGTCAGTGATTTCTCATTAAGTTAGACCAACCTGGATAATGATTGGTGGGCAGATCAGATTCTGACCCACAGAAACTGGTGTAAGTTCACAGCCACAAAGTGGTTTGCTTGGACCATACAGATCATTTTCTATAGCTGTTTCTACATGGGGATTGTGCTCACGAAGCAGTCACATCTCAGATCTACTTCACTTGCTGTATTATTTTCTTTGATATCTATCCTCTAGTTTCTCATTAGGGGAGAGAGTGTTTCAGGGTATGTGCTTATGTCCCCAGACCCCTTGGGATGTCTGGGATCTTGCACAGATGCAAGGTTAGCATTAGCAGTATGGCAAGCCAGCAGAGCTTCAACCGGTACCTGTAGACATGTCCCTTGCATCTCCAGTACATATATATATATATATATATGTATATATATATATATATATATATATAAATATATATATATAAATATATATATACACACACACACACATACATAGATACACACATACAGGAAGTTGGGTCATGACCACTGTCATTCAGAATCATTACCACTTACAGATGTAAAATATTTAATTAGTCAGGGTAAGGTGGAGTTGCTCCTCAGAAATGCATCTGATGAGGTCATCTTTCTACAGTTCACGACAGTGGTCACAGCTAACATGTAAATGACTCAATAGGTTTAAAGGGGCTGCCAAAGTTAAATTTTTTTGGTATCCCCTACAGACAGGTCTGAAAACAAAGATTTACCAAAGGAAGACGTAGGAATTGGGGTGGACCTCTGAGAGCACCAGCCATCCTCAGTCGTTCAGCTGTTATTCTTGAAAAAAGATAATGTTCATTGATAACCCTTCAAATGGTGAACTGGGTGTGTTCTGCATGTTATAGTGATGAAGAGCAATATCACACAGTTATGAGCCTCATGTTTCCAAACATCCTAAACACTCAACCAATTATAAACAGAAAAGTGTCTCATCTGCCCCAAGCCTCTAGACGTACTGTACATGACAAGGCTAACAGCCACTTCCTGTCGTTGACGTTAGTGCACCCCTGAGACTGAAATATGTTGATACCAGGCAGGACCTTTACTGAGAAGTTGAAGGGTAGCTACTCCACGGAGACAGCAGGAGAAAAAGACAAAATAAGAGTCTCGTGTCTTAGGATATACTTTAGTGGTGCCATAGGGAAGCACTCATTTGCAGTTAGAGGAGTGCCTCAATACCATGGGTCCTTCAAATTGTTTTCAAAAGCCAAGAATGCAGGAGGACTTTCAAAACCACAAAAAGTGAAAAGTGGCATAGATAGTACAGTTGCACAAGTTGTTGAAGAAGTTGGTCCTTACAACCTCGTAATGGTGTTGCCACTTTCTTTTACGAGTATCGTTTTGCTAAAGGTAATTGAGATCTGGCAACATGATGCAAAGTCTGAACTGTAACTCTACTGCGAACTGTAGTGATGGATCTTGTCACTAGCTTTATAGTTTATTGCCAGATGATGGGAGGTGTATGTAACTTGGCATTTGACAATTGGGCTTTCTGGGCTCACTGAAATATTTGATTGCTTCACTGCTTTCCGTTTTAGCTATGGGAGAATTAAGCACATCTCTCTGGTTTAATTCAATTCATGTCATTCCTATTAGTTAAATATATTCAATAATGCCTGTCAGACTTAATGTAAAACAACCATTCATACTACTGGGCAAATGTCCCATTCATTTCCATAACGTATCTTCATCCGCTTGGTGTAATAATTGCCTCTATTCAAACACTTTTAGGTGCCCATTTTACCACTCAAACTAACAATCTGCCTAGCAACTAGTATCTTACCATAGAAACTCTACCCATTACATTTCTTGGGTGGCCCGTCACTTTACCAATTAGCCTTATTTTGATTTTGACAAAGAGATATTTGTCTTCTCTCATGCCAAAAAGCCCCATCACTCTTACTCATTTCCTTGATCATCTTTTGTGATAGTAAAAAATGTTGTCTCTCCCCTCTTGTGAAATGCACAACTTCTTAAAAGAAACTAAAATTTATACAATGCCACAGAAAGACGGTCAACTACCTCACACTACTCTAATAAATCCTTGAGTCTGAACATATTTATATCACAAACCCACCCCCACACACCTCCACACCTAGTTAGTGATCTTAGTTATAGATAAGTCTTGGTTTCCAATTAAAACTTTATTTTCATCTTGCTCCTGCAGAAATGGTTTGCTAGGTGGCTTTTGCTTCTCGCAGCTTTGTTAATTTATAGTCCCACATTGTATTGGCCACTTCCCATATCCTGCCTGCTAGATGTTGCCACCAGCACAGTCTCCATCACCTGCTAGTGTGTATTTTCAAAAAGCAATCCAACTATTTATGGTCCGTGTCTTTAATGGTTTTGCCGTCTACAGTGATAATCACGTTAGCTGATCCAATAGGCCTTAGTGTATGTCTTTCCTTTTTAGTATTGGTCTCAGAGCCAGGGAACATTATACTCATGAAGTTAGTTTCTTGGGAAAAGTCTGCTGTAGTACTAACTTGGTACCCATATTGCTGAAAGGGCCACTTTATTAAAAAATCAGAGAATACTTTGGACTTGATCATGGCATAAAAGACATGCTACAATGGGTCTACAGTCTTCTAAACCAGTTTCCCAGCATGGTCCCAGCCCATGCACCCTCTGAAACTCCAGGTGATGCTAAAACTTTTTTTGTAGGAGCACTGGTAACCAGTCTGCCAGAAAGAGCTTGAGGTCGGACCCTTTGTCCTTCTCCAGAACTCCACAAATGGGAATACTGTCACCCAGACTATGGTCTTTAAGTCCTACCATTTTGTATTTGAGATTTCAAATATCTGTGCCCCAATCTAGCATCATGTTAACTTGTTGCTCCACCTTGGTCAAACTGCTTTCAGCATGGTCTAAAGGTGTCTAAAAGATACTTAGATCTATTCAAAGGCTTTTCATTTCCTTCGTAATTTCCAACATTGCCTGTTCCTAGCTGGTAATGGATAGTTTTATGCACTTGATTTCCAATAAAAACAAATCCATGGCACCAGTTCCCATTTATCATTATTAGACTCATAAAGTGGATTGCTTTTGGCCAGCTAAAGCCTCCAAAAAAAGGCGCTTGTGAAGTGCTTTCAGATGATTGATCTATTTGTGATGTATAGGTCATCAAGGAGTGATCAAATGGTGGCAACATCACTGCTCTACGGTGAATGTTACACTGAAGCATATTAAGTCAATTCAAATTAGAGCCTCAGTATGATTCTACTTCTGTTATTACTAATGTCTCAAAATAATTAGTCACAGCTGTTGTCTCAAATCCTCTATCTGGCATTTTTGCGTTTCTTGTACTCTTGCTTAATAACAGAAGACCCAAAAAGGTGATGGTTTATGGGCCTGATGACATCATCAGGAGGTGTTGTGCTCAATGCAAAATGGCTGCTGAAGCAGCCATGCTACCAGAGAGAATTGTGAAGTGCAGACAGTGTTCTTAAAAGTCATTGTATCTGGGGTGATTGACCTCACCCACTATTCAGTGCCATCTCTGTGAAGTCCCTAGCTGTAGACTCACTTGTCGCACCTGAATGATTCCCTGACACTGTGTTGTCTGTAGTCCTTTGCAGGGAGAATGGGTGGCTTACAGGGAATATCACATCCCATATTGCACTGGCATCCGGTTGCACTCTCCTCAGGAATCTGCTAAGTCTGCTGGTGCAAAACACCTTCTGAAGAGCCTCCATGACTTTGGAATTCAGGAGCTTGTGTTGTCAGTGCTCTTCAAACAGTGCTTTCTCAACACTTAACAGTCACATATAGAGTTAGGAGTATCTCCTCACCCACCTCTATAGCAGAAAACATGATTTTTCCAGTGAATAGAAGCTTGATTCTGGTCTTAACGGGCTTAGTCCACTTAGCATAGATAGAGCGCTGATCTTGCTCAGAACAAGGGGTGGAGATGGAGTAAGTATTACACCACTCAAAAAACAACGCGTTTGAAATGCTAATTAATGTAAGGTTGAAACAATGTGAATGAAAGTGTAACAATTTATTGATCTCTACCATGACGTTTTTGCGGACAACTGAAAAGAGTAACCTGGAGAAACATATTTTTCCATTTCAACAAAAGTTAATGAGGTGTTTGAATCTTTAACAAAAACACAATTACCTCTGTCGGATTATTAAGGCAATTATCTGCACCTGCCACAAGCTCATGGCTACCTACCTAAACAAGACACATGAATGCCCAGAATGGGTCCAATAAATGATGCCACTTTCGAAGTAAGCACGTGGATGCATACTGGGTGAGTCTGTCAAATTTGACATTAATTATGTGATTGTAAAAATTGATTTTAATTTAAAGATGGCAGAAAATGATCTGAACCAGTGTCCTGGTCAAAGGGAGAGAGATCATAACACTCCCCCACATTTAGCTAATCTGGTATTAGTTTATCTTGGGAAGCTCTTTGGAGGTCAGTGCAGCAGCTCTTCAAGGTGGAGAGGATGCAGCCTAGTGGCTAGAGCTTCCTACTTTGGGAATGGGGAACCAGGTTCGAATCCTGAGCTCGAACAAATGTCATGTTGATCTGAACAACCCCCGCCTACAAAATACACTTTATATAAAATTCCCTCTATATAAAACTCTACAAAAAACAGTGATGCTGGTCCTACTTATAAGGCTGGTAAAAAGTCAAACAAACACTTAGATGACAGAGAATCGATGCATTATGCCTATAGTTGTCAGGTACACAGCCTAACCATTGTCTTTATGTACCTAGTAATCTCTTATAATACACTCGTGCCATGTCAGAGCATGGTCCTGTCCGTGGCCCTGACAGTCAGTGTCTCCATTGTAAGAACATAGGCCTTCATTACAACCCTGGCGAACGGCAGTATTTTGGAGAAATGTACTGCCAAGAAGCTGGTGGTACCTCTCCCCAAAATATGACATTGGCGGTTTGGCTCAAACCAAACTGCCAATGTACCACTCCGACTGCCAGGGAGGTAACAACCGCCAGGCTGGAGACTTCAGTCTCCAGCCCGGCGGCCGTCACTGTCCCACCCACGGGATTGTGACCTCGCCTACCGCCATGGTTTTCGTGGCTTTCTTACCACACCGAAAACCATGGCGGTAGGCACTAACAGTGCCAGGGAATTCCTTCCCTGAGACTAATAAGGGTCTCCCCACTCCCCTCTCCAGAGTCCTCCCCCATCCTTCCCCTCCCGACACCCCCACGACATACACGCACATTCACACACCAACATACACACGCATACACACACTCATACCCACATTCACCCACCTATGTGTACATCCATTCACACACACATCCACACACACTGACATACATACAAGCACACACACATTCACACAACACAACATACATGCACACTCACACCTACTCATGCACACGCATTCCACATGCCACACACCTGCATGCACGCACACACAAACATACACTCACACCCCCACACACACACACAACACCTCCCCACCCTCCCCTGTCGGAGCACCCAACTTACCTGTTTGCAGGGGGTCCTTTGGCAGGAGATGGGGTGTGACGCTGCTGCCAGCAGCAGCGTCCACCAGCAGAACGCCGCCAGGCCATATCATGAAACATGATATGGTCTGCGGCGGTCTACTGGCGTGGTGCAGCTGCTGGCAGCAGCACCACCTTACCGCCGTCTGCCGCCATGACCGTAGCCGGAATTCCGCCAGCCTTCTGGCGGAATTCCAGCTACGGTCATAATATGGCGGATGGTAGGTAGCCGTGGCGATGGTGTTTTGGCAGCCGTTGCCACGGCGGTAGGCAGTCATTGCTGCCATTGACTTAATGAGGGCCATAATGTTTTCCAGTGGAAGCCCACACGTCAGTTCCACACATCCTTGTGAATAAGTTTAGTCTTTTGTCTCATATTACTTCATCATAAAAACTTTGTGTTTCGGTTCAAAATAATTTTAGTGATCGAAGAGTTCTGCAGTGAGATGGTCGCTGGGTATATGGCTCTCAAGCACTTAACAGACATTGCTGTGGACCAATAGTAATTTACTAAAACTGAGAAAAAATAATTGATTTTTTTATGAGAGTGTAATTAGCCAGTAAATGTTAAAGAAATGATGGATATCGAGAGCAAAACAAATTGGTGGCTGCTTCCAAAAAAGTATTTATAATCAATGACGTTTTCATAGTATAATTTACAAAGTCACTTCCCAGCCAATGATAGGGCTGACCAATACAGACAGAACGCATGTCTTCTAAAGGTGCAATCTAAGCTGTTTTCCTTTGTTATATTTTTGTCCTTTTTCCGAGGAGATTTCCGGTGTTATGAATCAAGACATTATTTTGAAATGTTGAGTAAGGAATGGCAACGTTTATACTTACGAAAAATAACTTCCAATTGTAATGAGGCATTGGGGAAGGAACTTATCTAAGTTAACGGGAGAGGAATGCGGACTGGTAGGAGTACTACGAGAGAAAACACAATATTTTGTAAAATAACCAACATTTCGGTGGACTGTGTGTGTGTTTTTGTCTGTGTATGTGTAAAAATCGCTTCTGAAATTCTACTGACATCTCAGAAATACCCACCTGAAATCCCCTCTATTTGGGGAGAGGGGTGTAACACCCCAAACACCCCCTTGAAGCTACACCCCCTGTTCAAAGGTGTCCTCAAATGTAATGTTAAACAGAAATAAAAAATGAGTTCACCTACATCAGGGGTCAGACATCATGTAGAATTTTTATTTTTTTCATTTTGAGACCCTTTGTATTTCTTTGTATGTTGTCATAGTTGTTGTTTGCACCAGAACCCACATAGAGATAGTCCTGTTTCAAAATCATGCTTGAAGTCTCTGTATTATTTTTCTGTTTTCCGGCAAATTCCAAAGACATGAGAGAAGGCTTTATTTTTGAGCGTTGTTTTTCGGAAAAATAACTTACCATTGTATCTTGGTTTTGCGAAAGGAAATGGTGGCTATGCGGTCGTGTACTATGGCAATTGAAAAAAAAACATTTGTAGTACAGTACAACAACATTGTGAGTCAAAACGTCCATATTACTTCGTAAATAACATTATTTTGTAGCCCAGCGGAGCCCTAAATTTGAACACTACATGAAAAGGAAAAATCATGTCCACACACATCAGGTGGTCAGATGCAATGATACAGAAACGAATGTGTTTTCGTTAGGGCACCTTTGTAAACGCCATGGTTGTTGATGTTACTAGAACCCATATGCGGATAAGAGTGAGTCAGAATCATGCTTAGTTTCTGTTCTCTGCAGGCAGAGAGCGCTTTGATCAATCGTCCACCTCCAAGACGGAGCACGATATCCTGCCTTCTATTTTCTCCGAGATAAGGACATCTGGGTTTTAACTGAATTGAAATTGACATGCGGCTTTATCTCCTAATCAATTTCTGTTCATCCTCAATCTTGTTAGTGAATAAACAGCAAGTCTTCCGGGATTTTCTTGGAACACTTTGTATTATCACCATTTTTGTGTAGTGCTAAAGTGTATTGTGAAAAGTTTGAAATAGGATATAACAGATAAGCACAGAATTTAAGGGGGCTAGAAAGTGAATAGATTCTTAAAAAATGCATTGGCTAGCGTTGGATGCCAGTCCTGTTTTACTGTTTTGTAATGGTTTCTGTAATATGTTATTGCAAAAGCTATGGTTTGAACAAATAATCTTTCCCACTTTTGTTTCATCCAAAAGCACACATTAGGCACATTTCTGGCAGTAAAGCATGGTACTTTGTCGATGTAAAGGCAATGTGAAATAGTAGAATTCCATCACTAATAGTAAAATTAGCCAAGAATTGAAGTGTGCTGCCACATTGCACTGCTGGATGGTATAGAGGGTGCGAAAGTGGCAGTGGCACAACCATAGATCAAAGAATTAAGAGGTCTGGTACAAACCATCTATAAATTATGCCTCTCCGTACTCCCCTCCCTCCAATGGGCAGGACTTTTTCTGCCCTATGTCCCTATTATCTCTAGAGTAGGGTGGGGAGGTGCCCCAGAGGAGGGTCATAGTTAATCCTTAGAGGCCCACAGACTGCATTCTGGGGTATGAGTTGTCCCCCGGAGTCAGGAGAACTGAGGTGGGTGGCCGCCACAGGTGCCCTAGCAGTTCAGTTTTCCAGGGGGTACCAATTCCAAGTGGAGGTTACAGGACCCCCAGATGGAGGAGCAGGGTGAGGGAGAGGTCCCTAATCTCCTGTTCAGCCTCAGGGTGCAGATCCTAGGCTGACTGCTAATTTTCAAAATACCACCTGTTAACTAGAAGGAGGTAGAGTGACAAAAGTGTGCAATTGAAACTTGGGCTACTGCTCCAGCCCCCACCACTCTGAGAAACCACAGTGATCAAAGACTCATGGATGGCCAGGGGCCTGGTTGTTGACACTGACAGCTGGCTGTGGGCTCTGTTGGTTATTGTCCTTATGGGCAGAGTTTTCCTTATGTTGGAGATAGACGTTGAGTTCAAGGGGTGGAATGGGCCACATCACTTTGGTGGTCATGGTGGTACTGTCTTCCTACTGAGATTCGTTTGTGAGCAAGGTAAGGTTAGGCGCTCCACAGATGGGTTCCACAGATGAGCAGGAGGGTTCCCCATGGATCGGTCTTGTGGCTCAGAAGGGCATAGGCAGAGGGATCCAACTGGATTCAGAGAGGTGTAGAACTGACAAGTGCCCCTGCAGTAGTTTGACATAGTGCATGTTTTATGGCCTGGGCAGGGAAGCCCATCAAGGTATTGATTAGCCTACCCTTGCCTTAGGTGAAAGTGTTAGACCTGGCCTTTTCTGCAGGGGCATCCCTAAACATTTTGCCTTCCTCCTTCCCTTTTACTGAATTTGTTTTTACTGGCTTTAGGACTCAGTGTATTTTACCACTGATAAAGTGCATGTGGTTTCTGCTTACATCATGGTAGCCTTTTACCTCATCCACAATTGGAATATTTAACTTACTTATAAGTCCCTAGTAAAGTGCACTACATGTGCCCAGGGCATGTAAATTAAGTGCTACTTTTGCCTACAGCACTGATTGTGCAAACCACCTTGGTAGCCCTTTAAACATGTCTCAGGCCTGCCACTGCAGAGCCTGTTTGTGGAGTGTCAAACTGCCAGGTCAACCTAGCAAGTTAACCCTCTTGCCAGGTCCAAACCTTCTTTTTAAATACATATAAGCCACCCCTAAGATAGGCCCTAGACAGCCCAAGGGCAGGGTGCAGTGTATTTAAAAAGCAGGGCATGTACTTGTAAGTTTTACATGTTCTGGTAGCGAAAAACTCTTATATTAGTTTTTCACTACTGCAAGGCCTATCCTACTTATGGCATAAAACTGTAATTACCTTATTACATTTTATAAGTGTGAATTCCAATTAGGAATTGATGGGACCCCCAAGTATGGTGTCTGTGGAATCACAATTTAAAATCACAACTAATGTATGTCTATTTTCAGAAACTGATATGCTAATGAAGGCTAAAGGTTGCAGTTCCAAAACACATTTACATTTGAATGTTGAATGATAATTCAAGTAGTTAGGGAGACTTTTTGCTGTGGTTATTTCTTTTGCCAGATGCCATGTAATGTTACTTCACCAGTCAGTCCTGGCATTTCTTCAGATAACCTTGCTTGCATTGCTTGTGGAGTCACTACCTATAATCCTGCTTAAAGTGGTCATAGGGTAACGTTAACACACATGGTCATATTTTACAGTGAAAAAATATGTTAGTAGCTCAGGAGGAATTTCCTGGAGCAGAAGTAGCTCTCACTATTGAAAAGGATGGAGACTCCTGACTTATGGTGAAGTCAGATTTCAAATTGTAATTCTGAAAATGCCACTTTTAGAAAGTTTGCATTTTTTCACTTTACTATCTAGTGCCTTCCGCCTGTCTCTGAATACAGGTCTGCGTGAGTGGCAGCTGAGCTTTAGTGCATTCCTTCCAGACAGCCATACACACATTGGTAGCTTAGGTGTGACTGATCAGCCATTCATATCCTGATGGCCCATCCTAGGTAGGATGGGAGGGAGGTGCTACACTTAGACCTCAATGGGCTGCCTCCTGATTCCACAAAAAGGGCTGCATAATCCTCTGTAATGAAACTGGAGCAAGGACAGGAAGGGCAGGGACTATGTGTACTTCAAAGGCCTCTCTTTGAAGGCTCTCCCAATTCAAATGCGCAACTGGGTTAAAAAACTAGAGTTTTGACCCTATCAACTCAGTACACTTCTGGGTCTGAGGATGTTCTGCCAGGAAGAAGGACTGCTGTGCTGTAGAAGGACCTGTCACTCTGCTGGATTTTGCGGGAGGACTACTCTACTGTGGTTGTCCTGCTGTCAACTGTCCTCCTTGCCTGAGGGTGAGAAGGACTGGACCTGCATCTCTATATCCCCAGAACCAAAGTGACTCAGAGGGCTTGCTGCCGTGCCTCCTGTTCTGAAGTCTCAGTAACATCAAAGACTTCACTTCATCTTGCAACAACACTTGGACTTTGCTTGCTGCATTTCTTGCCCTGCCAAGTGACGCTCATCTCGTCCTGGCCCTTGAAAGTGTGTATAAAGTGCTCCAACTGCAAAACCATGCATTTCCTTTGATGCACCAGTTGGAAATGAACACCTCTCCCCTCAACGCAGACGCACCTCTACTGAGGACACAGACATTTCATCACCGGCTGTGCAGCTCAATGACAATACATTGCTTACATCGCTAAGGAACTGCCTATGACGCATCTTGGATTGATCAAAACTGATGTATCACCTGCATCCAGCAGGTTCAGCGTTGACGCATTTCCTCCTGCTTCATGCAGCTGGCCTCATCGATGGGGCAACAAGGTACTTTTTCGGCAGGACAAGGTTGGTCCCTGTATCCGACCCGCACACCATCGATGTCAGCCTAACATTTCAGATTTCATATGATCTAGTGCAAACAGATAGACCCAGTTGGAACTTTTTGCTTTCAAGTCCTATTTTACATTTTAATATTTAAAAATTCATATTCTGATTTCTACTTATTGGATTTTTGTCACTTGTTTCTTGTTTTGTTCATTAGATTAAGCTCTATTTTCCTAACTAGGTATGGAATCTTTTTGTGTGGTGTTTTTACTGTTTTAAGTGTTGTACGATTAGTTCACACATTGCCTCTTAAGTTAAGCCTGCTTGCACTATGCCAAGCACCAGAGGGTGAGCACAGATTATCTTATGGTATGTGCCTGATTTACCATGACTAGGACTCTGGTTCCTTTCTGGACCAGGTCCATACCTCTGCAAACCGGAAGCCAAATTTCTAACAAGTCTCCTTTGGAAAAAAGCCAGGCACAGACTCCTTTGTGGTGCACTGGGTGTTCATTCAACAATTTATTCAGGTGCTGCCCATTATGTGTTTTTGCCAAGATATTCAGCCTTGTTCACCCACACCCGTGGCACCATTTTGTAGCACACTTATAGTGCTCATGTGACTTCAATATTTGTTATATGCCAGAATTAACTACATTTCAACTGAACATCATAGTATTTACATACATGCCACAAGTTCAGTTTACAGCCTCAGAATAAAACAATTTATTTAAAGCAAAAATTGAATTAATTAAAGCGGAACATGAAATGAGAATTGCCATCATTATTGTGACTGTGAAAAATAAATTGAAATAAATCAATAAATATATCGAGACTTAAGTCGTAACTGTACATAATTACCTCTTATGCGTCTTTTTCTTTCTTGCCAGCATTAATGCCCTAAAGGGCTAACTAATGTCAATAAGATTCACATAATTTTATGTTTCATTAAACCTCATCTCTAATTATCCTCCATAAATTAATCCACTATGATTAACAGTCACAAGGCAAGTGCATATATGGCATACTCATATTTCATTGTATGTTCAACACCAAAATTAATCCTTTTATTTAGGCTGTATCTGTGCCCAGTTATTCATCATAAATAACACATATCCTGTTGTCAATATTTCCATAGTGGGCAATTTGGGTAAGTCAAAAAATCAGTGAATGCAAAAAACTAATCTGTAAATTACCTTATGTCCAGTAGAGTCAAATTTATAGTCTGTGAACCTGGACAGCAAGACACA
The DNA here is from genome assembly GCF_031143425.1 of Pleurodeles waltl. Taxonomy (NCBI): domain Eukaryota; kingdom Metazoa; phylum Chordata; class Amphibia; order Caudata; family Salamandridae; genus Pleurodeles; species Pleurodeles waltl. The sequence goes on along the minus strand of NC_090442.1, from coordinate 826,417,748 downwards.
TAACAACCTCAATATGGAGGAAGACCTGCACATTTCTGTAATTACAGCTGAGCTTCGTTTTTCCTTTTTTTGAGTATACAAACATATTAGAAATTCACTGAGAAAAAAAAAGAGGCGCTGTAGTTAAGATTTGATAATTTCTTACTTTACATAAAAAAACTTAAACATGAAGTGAAAAAAAAATGAATAGTTAAAGGGACGTTATTGCTCGGTAAGTGAAAATGTCAGTTACCCCCTTCGCTGCCAGGCCTTTTCCCCCTCAGGTGCTAGTCCGTTTTTTTTGGTTATTTGGGGCAGTTCGCGCTTAGGCCCTCATAGCGTTTTAGCCACATAAGCTACCCATGCCAAATTTGCGTCCTTTTTTTCCAACATCATAGGGATTCTAGAGGTACCCAGAGTTTGTGGGTCCCCTTGGAGGACACTAAGAAATTATCCAAAATACACCAAAAATTCTGTTGTTTTTTAAAAGAAAATGGGTAAAAAGGGCTGCAGAAGAAGCCTTATGGTTTCTTCCCTGAAAATGACATCAACAAAGGATTTGCAGTGTTAAAATCACAATCTTCCCTGCTTTTAGGAACAGGCAGACTTGAATCAGAAAACCACATTTTTCAACACAATGTTGGCGTTTTACTGGGACATACCCCATTTTTACTATTTTTTGTGCTTTTAGCCTCCTTCCAGTTAGTAACAGAAATGGGTGTGAAATCAATGCTGGATCCCAGAAAGCTAAACATTTCTGAAAAGTAGCCAAAATTCTGAATACAGAAAGGGGTCATTTGTGCAGATCCTTCAAGGGTTTCCTAGAGAAAATAACAGCTCCAATAAAAAGAAATTAAATTGAGGTGAAAATAACAGCAATTTCTCTCCACGTTTTACTCTGTAACCTTTTCCTGCCATGTCAGATTTTCAAAAGTGTTATGTGTGCTGGACCCATTTGGTTGTTGAGATATATTGGGCTTATAGGTTCATCAAGAACTCTAGCTACCCTTAGCCAATAAATGAGGTGCACCTTGCAATGGTTTTCCAATGTGTACTGGGTTTACAGTAAATTATTTGGTAAAATATAAAGAGTCAAAAATAGGTATCAAGGAAACCTTTGTATTTCCAAAATGGGCACTAGATAAGGTGTTGAGAAGCAGTGCTTATTTGCACATCTCTGAATTCCAGAGCCCCCATACTAGCATGTGAATTATAGGGCATTTATCAAACAGACATCTTTTTTACACGCTACCTTATTTTTGGAAGAAAAAAAAGGTAAAAAAAAGACAAGGGGCAATAACACGTGTTCATCTATTCTGTGTTCCCCCAGGTCCCCCGATAAAAATGGTACCTCACTTGTGTGGGTAGGCCTAATGCCTGCAACGCGAAACGCAACATGGACACATCACATTTTCCCAAAGAAAACTGACCTGTTTTTTGCAAAGTGCCTAGCTGTGGATTTTGGCCTCTGGCTCAGCTGGCACATAGGAAAACCTACCAAACCTGGACATGTCTAAAAACTAGACACCTAGGGAAATTCAGAATGGGGTGACTTGTGGGGCTCTCATCTGGTTCTGTTACTCGGAATCCTTTGCAAACCTCAAAATCTGGCAAAAAAACACTTTTCCCCTCACTTTTCGGTGATGGAAAGTTCCAGAATCTAAGAGGAGCCACAAATTTTCTTCTACCCAGCGCTGCCCCAAGTCTCCCAATAAAAATGGTACCTCACTTGTGTGGGTAGGCCTAGTGCCCACCACAGGAAATGCCCCAAAACACAACGTGGACACAGCACATTTCCCTAGAAAAAACTGACCTGTTTTTTGCAAAGTGTTTAGTTGTGGATTTTTGCCTCTTGCTCAGCCAGCACCTAGGAAAACCTACCAAACCTGGACATTTCTAAAAACTAGACACCTAGGAGAATTCAGAATGGGGTAACTTGTGGGGCTCTCACCAGGTTCTGTTACCCAGAATCCTTTGTAAACCTCAAAATTTGGCAAAGAAAACACTTTTTCCTCATATTTCGGTGACGGAAAGTTCTGGAATCTAAGAGAAGCCACAAATTTCCTTCCACCCAGACTTCCTCCATGTCTCCCGATAAAAATGGTTTCTCCGCAACAAAAAATGCCCCAAAACACAACGTGGACACATAAAAATGATCTATTACAAAACTACCTGTTTTTGCTGGGGGGAGTTGCGTTTTTGGTCCCAGGTGCGGCGGTCATTTGGGAAACCAACAAAAAAGAAGACATTTTTGAAAACTAGACACCCAGAGGAGTCCAGGGAGGTGTGGCTTGCGTGGATCCCCCAACATTTTCTTACCCAGACTCCTCTGCAAACCTCAAATGTGCTTAACAAGAGGGCACTTAGATCACTTGGACCATGTCCCATATCTGGAGCATCTCCCAGCTGACCTCTCAGCTCCTCAATTTACGAGATCAGGACACAGCACTGCGCCTGCCTAGCGAAAAGGGACAACTCCAATATCAGGGCATGACATCATCCCTTTTCTTGGATTTTACATAGGTGATCAAAGAGGCATGACGTAAGTTCGCCGACATGAAAAATGCTCTTCAGAAAAGTGGTCGCAGGTATGGCATGCTGTGTCCAGTGCGAATGCGAGGGGAAATGGTCGGATGACACTATATGTTCCATACCTGTGCAGATGTCGTTCAGTTCTGCAAGCAACATAAAATCAGTGCTGCCTCGCCTGGACAGGCACCACCCACTGGGTCCCAATCTGCCTCCACATTGAGATCTCAGCATGACCCACCACACAGAACAATCCTTCCCCTGTATGTATTATTTAACCTCTTTTTCTTGCCTTACAGATGCCCTGTTACTCTGGCATAAATAGACTTTGCATTATGGACATACCCAGCTTTTGAAGTACCTGGTTGGACAGCTTCCATCTTTGTACATACGCATTGTACAGCGTTGTCACCCCTCTGAGATGTATACCACCCTGTTCTTTAATGAGATTTTTACGGGGAGGTATTGGGATTCAAGAAGAGTGTGTAGGCAGATTTGTGACTCTCTGGATAAATGGTGTGTTTACATCTATTCTGTCAATGGCGAGTGATTCACCTATGGAGACGCTGGAACTTTATACTTATTTCCCATAATTTTAATAAATGTCTTGGTTTGATTGTGATTTTGATGATAGTTATATTGATGAGAAAATCATATTTGTTTCTATAATCTGACACATGAAAGATATGTGACTCCTTGTCCCAATGGTGTGTGTACTTCTGGTCTGGCTGCGGGGACTAATAGATTTGCGGTGACGCTGGGGGAGTATATTTGTTGTCTAGATGTAATGATTATAATTACTTTGACTGTGGTGACCTTTATCTTTACATATTTCAACATCACATTTGCTTCTTAAAAGGTGGTAGCCCTCCAGGAGAACTATATTGAAATACACTCCAAGATGGTGGACATCAATAGTGAAAATATTGTCCTGACTAGACGGGACACATTTGGTAGTTCTATGCCGCTTTCAGTGGCATATTATATTTGTACAAAGTGAACACCTAAGATGGTAACTGTGCTACACGCCACTTTTCGTGTTGGGACACCATGTAGTACTCTCCATGGTGAGTGTTTTAAGGATGGTATTTAATTGCAAACTGATAAATTTAGTAATGTATGCTGCTTACATGGAATGCACTTGGTACTAAGTCTGTAGTGAAGTAGCGAGTTAGGCATTGCTTTGTATATGCCTTGCATGCTAGCCACATAGAATGTTATGTTCTTGGGTCATTTTAGCTTGGTGAGGTTATGAATTGTTACAACGTAGGAATAACTATCATTTTAACTCCTACATGTGGTCCCAATAAGGGCAAACCCTCCGCGTAATCTGTGATATCTGTATGAAATGGTAGCACATGAACCATAGATGGTAGTTTTTACTGCATTGGACTTAACAAACACTATGCATGCATGTATACCTCACATTTATGTATGCTATTGGCACACTTTCTTTTAATTTTGTGTTAAACCAGTTAAAGATACAGACACAGGTATACGAGGGATAACAATTATCACTGTATTAGACTGGCACACTGGATATTATGATTAGATATAATAGGACTTCTAATCCATTTATATTTCTTCAACAATCGTGTATTTGTAACATTCCACAACAATCTTTGGTGCTGTTTGCTGGCCGACTTTGGTGAGCATATATAGGTTAGATATAACATATTTAGATTATAGGGGCTCGGCTTTTAAGAATACTAATGACATGCTGGTTTGGTATTATAGGAATAGGTGCTTTAGGGCTAAAATCAGTAGATTGTGTATCACATATATTATTTTGGGTGAATTATAGATTTGACAATTTTGGATAATCAAGTTGGTGGTATTCCTTTTCCTTGCTCTTGGGGGAATTCACCTACTTGTTTCTTTATTGTGACCTCTTCACACCTTGGATTTGAGTATTTAAACTACTTCTTGAGCATGGGCATGCAGTATCTGATCTTTTCTTCCCCCTGGGTGATGTTGGTGGTGGTTTGAGCAGTAACCCATTGGATCATACATTAATTGATGTAACCTTGATATTGCAGCCCTGATGAAGTCTGTGATGATTCCTGCTTAGCAGGCGAAACACATTTTGGCTTTGTGCAAGGATGCTGTTCATTAAAGAAACCCGTGGAAATCATTTTAAGTGAAATAAATAGGAGAAACCTACCTGGGTGAAATACTTACTTTGGTACTTTACCATGACATAAGAATGGAGTGCTTGAAACTATTTATTTAGGTTATTGGGATTCACCAATTGTTGCTGTTTCTGGTGTGGGTGTGGGTAGGGAGTTCTATTTTATTGTGTCATCTGATAGTAGATGCTACACCACTACTTTGTTGCATGACATTCCATAGGCACACTGTTCTACACATGCAGGATACTAACTTTTGGCTACATGATGCCATGCAGAAATGTGGACCGGACACTGCTTCTCCCACATATGATACCGAGCACCAGGGGCCTCAATAACCAAAGGAAAGAGAAGTAGGTTCTTTCCTACCTCAATAGGCATGGTATTAAAATAGCATTTTTGCAGGAGACACACTTGTCCCCCCACACAGATTGCACATATTATGCACAATGGGGCTGCACCAGCTTTTTTACACACTACAGCTCAGATACAGTGGGTCTACGTGTCCTAATACATAGGAGTATTCCCTTCGTTCGTCTGGGGAGTGTCTCTGATCCAGAGGGATGGTACAAACTGGTAACAGGGGTGATGGTGGGTAAAACAGTATTACTGGTAAATGTGTATGCACCAAATGTTGATTACCCAGAGTTCTCTCTGCCCTGATGGGACTGTCCCAGGCTGACAATGTCTTAATGGGTGGTGACTTCAACATTACATGCCATCCTCGCCTTGACTCAACTGGCTCTGCAACAATCGCTAAGTCACATTCACTGCAGGTGCTCACTGACCTCCTTGACACCTTTCAACTCACTGATGCATGCCGCTCTTGTCATCTGCAAGTGAAGGATTATACTTTTTAATCTGCTTTGAACAATGTTTGGACTCATATTGATCATTGGCATCTGTCCCATCAAGCACTAGTTCAGATCATGCCCCCATAACAGCATCATTACTCATCCCATGTCAGAGACCCTTGATCAGACAATGGTGATTCCCTGAAAATGCATTACGTGACAAAGTTTTCCATACATAAATCCGAGAAGCAAAACACAAATATTTCACAACTAATACTGGATTTGTTCAGAAACACTCTGTACTCTGGAGGCCTTCAAGGCCTGTATCAGAGGAGTATGTATCACCAAGCATGCCGGGGTTCTCCACAGTATCAAAAATGACGTAGCCAAAGTGGGAAACTACGTGATGTTGATATGATAGACATGTCTGCCATACGTATACTACATGTATACAACAGATCAACACTCATGCAGGAATTTCAAAGCCTGGATGAGTGCGAAGTGACATATCTAGGCAGGTATGCTAGAGCACATAGGTGTGCGAGTGTGAAAGTCCGGGCCGCACATTGGCTGAGCTCCTGCAGCCACCATATCATGCCACATACGTGATGAGTCTCTCGCAAGCCAATGGTATGATCACTACCATCAATGCCACCATTGTAGACAACTTTACAAAATATTAAAGACAACTATATACCTCATGTATAGGGGTGAATGGCTCTGGCCTGGCTGAAAACGTAGCCAAGAAAGCCATGGTTGGCTCGAGACTAGCCTGCAATAATTCCTGGCTGCCTCCTTTTACCTGTGAGGAAATATAGCAGGCCATTGAGTAGCTCTAAGGCCCCGGGGTGGATGTTTTCATGGGAAACTTCTACCGGGCATATGAGATCATTTTGACCCCACATTTGTTGCAGATCCATGCTGAATCTGTTGATACGGGCACACTTCCCCCCACGCTGCAAGAAGCTATCATTATCTTGCTGCTCAAACACGGCAAGCCTCCCCACAGCTGCACCTCCTACAGACCATTATGAAATCATCATGATAATAAAATATTTTCCAAAGTAATAGCCACATGCCTCTTTCTTTTAATGGATTATATAATTTCTCCTGTGCAATATGAATTTGTCCCACACCACTCCACCTCAATTAATCTTCGCACTGTCTTTGTGGTAATAAATCAGATCTCCCCCACCATGCCACAGCAGTTTCTTATTACATGCTGAAAAAGCATTTGAATCACTTTTATGGTTATTCCTTCGTGCCACATTAAATAAACCGAGAATTCCCAAAGGCTTTCAAGAGCTCATTATGTTATTCTATAAAGATCCCTTGACACCTTAAACTAATGGGCACACTCTCCAAGACGTTTCCCCTAATGAGAGATACCCGACAGGGTTGCCCGCTCTCCTATTTATAGTGACTATGAACCCCCTTGTCAGGAATCTTCAAGAATATTACCCGGACAGGGGCCTCTTATTTCAACATGGCCCGTTATTGGCCTCTCCATATGTAGATGATATATTGCTATTTGTCCGTGATCCACCTTCCAATCTCTGTACCATGCGTCCTTGACCATCCTTTTCAATGGCTCACAGATTCCTCCAAATATCAAGACATTTATTTTAACATAAGGACAGGTCAGAGGTAATACTCCATAGCTATGGCCCTGCTATAGACAAGCTCACAACTCTGATAGAACACTGGATTAACTTGCCATTGGCAATGGCTGAGTGCATTGCCACCATCAAATGGTAGCTATCTTACTTGGTGACTGCTGGACCTGGCCCTTGTGGCAGGTTCATCCCCTGAGTTTTTGCCTCCTTCCTCCTATTTAGTCTGACCTCTTGCTGTTGGCTCTAGGACTCTGAGCACTTTATCACTGCTGATCAGTGCTAAAGTGCCGGTGCTCTCCCATCTAAAGTTGGTATGAATGGCTTATACCTAATTGGCGTATTTAATTTACCTGTAAGTCCCTTGTACAGTGGTACCTCTATACCCAGGGCCTGTAAATTAAATGCTACTAGTGGGTCTGCAGCACTGCTTGCGCCACACACTGAAGTAGCCTTTCAAACCTGTCTCAGTTTTCTGCCACAGGGACCTGGCATCTAAATTTACTTGCCAGGCCCAGAACTCCCCTTTTACTACATATAAGTCACCCCTAAGGTAGGCTCTAGCTAGCCCTATGGGCAGGGTGTCCTAGTCGTGACAAACAGCCTAACTTGTTGTCTCACTGCTGTGAGTACTGCCTTCTCATAGATTGCATTAGAAATGCTCTGGGGGTATTGTCTGATTTATGAGGGGTAGGGCAGGCATGTTTGGTATGGTTGTAATGGTGGTAAGGAATGCTGCTTACTGGTGTAGGTGTATTTTTATTACTATTACAGAAATGCCACTGCTAGAAACTGAGCATTTCTCTGTGCTTATGACTCTGGTGTTTTGCAGCTTGACTCCAATCCTCGTCTGGGCAGATTGACAGTTGGGCTTTGTGCATACTTTTAAGACAGCCTATACACAGGGAGAGTGGAGGTGTCACAGAGGTGCATCTGCATACTGAATAGTCTTCCTGGGCTGAGAGGAGGGAAAGGCAGGGCACACCTACATTTGTAAAGGCTGTGCCCTTTCCTCACACAATAGGTTTGTTTACTCCCAACTGATGTTTGGAGCCTGTTCTGGAGAAGAGAGGGGGTACTCCCAGAACCAGTTGTAACTGGTTGGAACCTCCTCTCTCCTCCTTTGTGGACACACTGTAAAACTGAGTATACGTACAGGGCAATTTTCCCCACAATTTGGAGACACTTTGGAAGTTACCTGGAACTGGACACAAAACTGCTGGAAGGACTCCCCAGGAACCTCCATGGACTGCTGCTGCTGTGCTGACCTGTGACCTGCTGTGTCACTAGGAGAAACTGCCACTGACTGCAACCCTTTGTGCTGGCCTGCTGCTGAGCCCTACCACCTGTGCTCCTCTTCTTCCTTGGACTTGTCCCCTGGGGCTGGGTGCCGTGACCCTGGGCCCCTGCAACCATCTGCATAGTGCCTGGAGAGCGCTTTCCTGTCATGATCTAGCGCTTGGAGGAGCACTTGTTTATTAAATTACAAAACGCTCTGAAAGTGGGGTCTGGTAACTAATGAACTGCCCCAGTGCCTGAAAGAGCTTTTCTGCCACCAGAATTCACCACCACTACCCGGGCGTTGTGCTTGGTAAAGCACGTGTTTTAGAATCACCGCCATGACCCAGGCTCTTCAAGAATTCCTTGTTGCCAAAAGCGCCTTGTTGTGCCCAAAATCACCGCCGCAGCCCAGGCAGGCTGTTTACATTGAGCGCAAGGGCGTGCTGCCTCCCTGTGCCCCTGGGACACCATTATTTGAAGAAAAGGAGCCAGCGTGCTCCTATTGTGCCCCCGGGTGAATCGTGCTCTGAGGAGCACCCCTGGGGCAGAGGCAGGCACCCTATTCTGGTACCTGGCCTGTTCTACGTCCGGTGCGGGCCGGAGTCGGTATTAGAACCAGGGAGGGGGGAAGGAAACCAGGTACTTTTAAAGGACAATATATGTGTCATAGGTTCTTTATATAGACATTAATGATTTATATGTTGCCTACCTATTTTTATGATGTGCTACATATATGTACTAATATTCCTTTTATGGGCATGACATGCTAATATGTTTTCCTGACTTGCCATGTGTTTTATAATGCTCTTGGTACAGGCATTTATGATATTTCTATGACAAGTGCATTGGTGTAGTAACGTGATTCCTGACTACTGCTTATGCTGCAGAATACTAAGTAACCTGTGTGTTATATGTGACTACTTCTGGTTCTGCAGAGTAACTAATGTGTAACGTTCTGACAGCTGCTAAGGTAGCAGGATATTACTGACATGTTGTGTTTGGTCTAATAATTGCATTGTGTACAATACTGTATATTTTCATATAGCTTGGTGTTGTGTTTACTTTTTGGTGGGGATAGTGCATCACGTGTCTTGTGTGTGTTGTGCAAACGCTTTACACATTGCCTCTGGGATAGGCCTGATTGCTCGGGCCAAGCTACCAAGGGGTTGAGCAGGGGTTATCTTGGACGTATAACTCCCTTGCCCTGACTAGAGTGGGTGGGTTCTTCCTGGCTTAGGTGCATACCCTAGCCAACCAGAAATCCCATTTCTAAAAGTGACTCAACCACATTTGCTTATTATTGGTATCACTCGGTTGCCAGGAACCATATCTCAAACCTGAGAGATTTCAAGCACACACTCTCTCCCTTTCTTTCATACTCGCACATGGACTGCTGTGGAATCTCACTGATATACAGACACTTTCTACCACCCATTGGATTTGGTCCAATTTCTACACTATTTGGACTGGGACACCCTATACTCTACGCATTTAGCCTTCACAAATAGCTCATGGCTTCCACTCACCCCAGAGCGTTTAGTACAGGGCTCACCTCACATCAGCTGTGTGTTGTGGGTGATCTGTTTGTTAACGGCAGAAGGGGGTAGTCCAACACATGTGGATAGCTTAGTATTCCACTGCTTGCACAGCACACTGCACAATATCTCATCTACATACCCTGAGTAACCTAATGAAATTTCCACCCCAAATAGCTGCTGATTAATGGCCAGGCTCTAGCACACTTGTTTACGAATAAGGCCCACTGGTGCAGAGAAGTCCAGAGCTGCCTGAGAATGTGACTTGTGGCACCCTATCCTGGACAAAACCTAGTATTAGTGCTGTACACAAATGAAGCTAATCTCAAATAATCATTGCAGCAAATTACTACACTATAAATATCCACACTGAGTGTACACAACCTCTAAAGCCTTAGTCGCACATCACTACCCTAAATGTAAAATGGACAAAGCTGATTTTGCCCACTTGTCATGGAATTGTGCAGTGATCAAATCATATTAGGGGGGAGATTTGTTTCCATGCTGTCATCTTAGACATTCGACCCAGTCCCTCTCATGGCCCTGCTGGATTATGTTACACACCTACCCCCTTGCCTGCGATGCTTTTCTGCCATTGCACTGCTTCAGGCTAAACAACATGTGGCTTTCCACTGGGGCAGTAGCATACTCCAACTGTAACTGCTTGTGTGCAGGCTATGTCATAATTTGATACCACCATTGAAATGTATGCCTCCCTACTGCCACTTACCTCCAAGACTTAAGGACAGCAGCCACTTTGAGTTTTTCTCCTAACATTATACTATTCAGTGGAGAACAACTATGCAGACGGATATTTCCTTCCACAGTTGATGCTCTGTGTTGTATGTAGCCTGCCTAACGCCAATGTTGTATAGAACTGATGTGATGTGTTTTTCTTTGCCACCTTCTCCCCATGATGGAGAATTTGCCTTTTTCTTCCCTTTCCTGTCCCTCTTTCTTCTGACTCCCCCTTTTTCTGGAATGTAAATCACTATTTTTGCAACATGTAGCTTCTGTGTTTTTTTCTTCCACTTGAAAAACACAATAAATAAAGTTTGGAAAAAAAAAGGTAATCAAGAACTTGGCAGCTCCCAGTCTCCCTATGAACTCATCATTTCGGGAAATGGGGTAGGAATCAGTTTTGGTAACTGAGTTGAAACCCCTGTAGTCCGCACAAAATCTGGGGTCTGGGAAGGCAACAGTAGATTCAAGCATCTTTGACATGTTTTCTTGAGGCTGCCACTCACCTTGTCAGATAACCTATAAATGTTATTTTTCCTGGCATTCTGTCTCCAGTATGTCATGGGTGGGGACACAAATGTGTAAGTCCAGGGTTGAGGTACAACAGAGAGATAAACTACTCCAGAAACTGGTGAGAGTCCACTTGCTGTTCTGGGGTCAGGGTAGTGGAGAGATTGACCCTTTACTAACCCGTCCTGCTCCTTGGAAGACTATAGATCAGGTAGAGGCTCACTTTCCTCTTCCACTCATCATCAATCACCAGAAGCACAGTAACTTCAGGCTTCTCATAGTGTGGTTAGAGGCGGTTAACATGGTGGTCTTCTGCTCAACCTCATAGGTCTTCAGGTCTACCTTTTAGGTCACTTCCCTTCTCTCCTTCACCTCATACTCCCTGACCAGTGGTCTTGATAGGTCCTGGGCTCCACTGGCTCCATAATCAATACTTTTTGTCCAGGCTGAAACCCAACCAGAGTGGCCTTCTTACTTTGAGGCCTTCTTCCTGAACTGTTGCATCTGGTTTCTGTCAGTCCTGCAAACCTGGGTGTGCTCCAATAAAGAACTCTCAGGGCAACCATCTGCCTTTGCAGGGGCCAATGTTTGTTGTAACCCCATAAGAATGTTTTACAGATACCAATGCTTGTTTACAGAGACCAGTGCTTGTTGAAACCAGTGTTTGTTTAGGATAAATGTTGCTCATGCCTCGAGCATCCCTATGACTCAGACTGGGTGTGGCTACCTATGACTCAGGCTGGGTGTAGCTGGAAGCAGCAGGTATTTAAACCACACCCGCCCTGAGTGAATTGCTTGCTGTAAAGGTCACCAGCTGCAGAGAAGGAGTCTCTGCTTCTTCACTTTTGATCTTTGTGTTCAGTCCTGTATCCTTGATGCTGCTTCTGGGGAGTTAAAGCGATCAAGAGAATTGACTACTAAAAAGGATGTAACACGCTGTGCGCAATCGAAAACACTTATTTGTAAAAACTTGACACTTGCTGGCTGACTTGATATTCGAAAGTTGGATATTTTGGCACGTGATGCACCTAAGAAGGCACATCATTGGTGTTTAAGGTCACTGGGATGCTTGTTGCTAGTCGCATAATAACGCTTATCATTGTAGCTTGCTATATATCGCAGAAAGGAAATATTTTGTGCAATTGTCATAAAAACAATGTATTGTGAATATGTTTGTTGCCTCTAAGTTTAATATGACATTTGCATAATTGGTGCTGGTGATACAGAGCATTCTGTGAATGGCCTAAAAGTTTCATTGCCATGCTCAACCTGCGCTGTGATTTAACAGTGATAAAACCAATTGCTTGTGTCATTGATATTAACCCTATGTTCCCAGAGTATTACAAACATTGCACTGTGATCTTTTGAGATTAACTCTGTGTTCCCAGAGTGTTACATACATTGCAGTGTGAACTTTTGATAGTAACCCTATGTTCCCAGAGTGTTATAAACATTGAACTGTGATCTTTTGATATTAACCCTGTGTTCCCAGAGTGGTGCAAACCTTATACTGTGATCTTTTGGTATTAACCCTATAATTTCAGAGTGATGCAAACTTTGCGCCATAATCTTTTGTTATGAACCCTATGTTTTCAGTGTGATCAAAAGACACCAAATGTGTGTTCCTTGGAATTCTAAGTACAGTGCGTAAATTAACCCATGAATGTCTGCAACCCCTATTGCCTGAAAAATTCTTGTCATTATGTTACCTATTTAAATGGCTATGGAGTCGAATGAGTCAGCATCTTAGGAGTTCTCAGCAAGGTCATCAAACAAGATATCCACAAGTAGGCATTAATTAAGGTGACTTGGGATCAATCTGAGGTCATAGTGGGAGTAGTCATAGATATTATAGGAGGTTCTAGGTTCTTGTTTAATTACAGGTAATCCACCTCGTTTCCCAAAAATTCCTAGAGAGAGGGAGAGCCATCTAAAGCAGGAAAGGGTAACCTAACAGGTACACCTATCTTGCACATGGTACCCAGAGACTAGTATATAAATGGTTACGAGGTAGGAGCTGTTTGACTGATATGTAATTTATCATAGTAAATCGCAGCTCTTCAAGGACATCACCAGTCGTTCGGATCCGGACCTGTGGTTCCAGTGTCTCTCTCCCTTTTTCATCCATCCCCTTCCCTCGGGGTATTCTGATGCCGATCATGTGCATTTAAGCAGGAGGCACGTAACTTCTAGGAGGAATTGGGAATAAGCAACTTAGGACAAACAGGCTAGTGCTTGAGCACTAGCATGTAGTGAACTATATCCTGTGGGGTTCCTGGGAGGTCGCTCCTGCCTCTCCTTCATAAGACTGAGAGGCTCCCCCAACAGGGTGGCCATAGAGAAGCTCAAGGGGACTAAACCCAGCTCCTTTCAGTGGCACCTCCTTGTAGACATAAAGAAGGCATGGCAAGAGGACATCCCACTTCTGTCCCACGGCCACTGGTAGGCCCATGATCATGCTTTAAGAGTCTTGATGAACCTTTCAACAAGCCCATTAGTCTGAGGGTGTTAGTGTGTGGAGAACTTGTAAGCGCCCCCACACTCATCCAACATTGACTTCATGGAGGCAGACATGAAGTTTGTGCCTCTTCTAGAAACTAATTATTACAGATGGGCTGCCTATAGAAGTTTTCACAACATATATTGGCACTCTTGCCCCAGTTAAGGTGGCCAAGGACATTGGCTCTCGCCCCTAAAGCTTTGTGAAGCTCTGCTATTCCCCTTCCTTATATAGGTTCAAACCAGGGAGAGGATTACTTCTTATAGGCCCCTCTCCATCCTAAATCGCAACTATAAAATATTGAGCCAAATCCTGGTGAGTACCCTGCTTGCCCACGTGCATTGCCTCGTCCATGTATATCAATCAGGATTCTGCACATGCACAGTCCTAATGAGTGCCTGGCAAAATTGCTTCAGCAGCATATGCATACCTTCCTTAATTGCCTTTCAAAAGCACCCATTGGCCCCAGCATTCAGTGTTATTTTGAGTTGCTCTGTGGTCATATTATAACATCGCTTTTAAAGCCAGTGTATGGAAGTCATGGAGTGACTAGGTGGTTTGAATCTGCTTGTTCATTAGCCAATTGGCAGCTTAGGAAAGACCTCTTACTCAGGCCCAGGAACCTGCATGAGGTAGCGAGTGCTGGACAACAGTGTAAACAGCAAATTGAAAGAAGGAAGGACACGCTTGATGGCAAGGATTAGGGTCGCCTTACCACTGCTGTCACTCATTTCAATCACAAGACCTTTAGAGACACACTCAGGCAATGTAAGGATAGTAAGCAAAGAGGAGTGCCGGATAAGAAATTCTGCTGTTAAATTAACACCAACTATTGGGTCAAGCATTTCTCTAGCACATATTGCTCTCCTGCAGATAATCCAAAACTTGGCTCCTGCAAAGGGCACTAGCATGGGACCCAAACTGCTAATCTTTCCAGATCGTTGCTGTGTAGAAATCCTCAATCCAGCTATATAAAATTTCAGTTAAAATCTCTTTCTGTGAGAGTATCATTTTACGAATCCCCAAAGACACACATACAGCCCAACTGCTTCTACTGTCCTGATTTCACCCATCTCAAGTAGAAAGTACTACTCAATATCTAATATACTAGCATGGATACATCATTTGGAAAAAAACTGTGGTACAGAACTTCCAAGCTCACCTAGAACTTTGGAACATTGACCTCATTCAATCAGGTGTCCAGGATGTCCACAGTACTGAAATAGCAATAACCCAAGTTTGGTGTGTTTTAATGTAATTGCAGTTAAACTCCTTGTAACTGACCTAATTATCCTTGACCTCTCAGTCACAATTCCTCATTGGTTAACATCATTGTCATATCCAGATCCATAGTAACTTGTGTGCCATTCAAAATGAATCAGTGCCCTTTCAGAGGAACAATAGCAATGCAAAATAGTGCTGCATGTGTTGTTATATATCACTGGTGAAGTCACATAACACCTAATTATGTGATCCTGTGAAAAAAAAGGGCAATATGGTTTGGGGGCTGTATTCACATCTCTGGGATGTCCCCAGAACCACTACTTCGTCCCTTGGATCACAGGTTGCTTCCTAGTTCCTAGTTGACCAACTAGTAAATTTCAACAATTTTTCAACTGAAAGTCATATCCAAAACTTACATTTAATTGTGTTCTTTCACAGGGATTTTTTTAATACATATATGTGTGTCCTTTGATAAAAATAAACCATAACGGTGTGTTATTTGGAACACCTAGCTCATGGCTAGATTTACACTTATCTCCCACTGGTCATAGCTTTTGGTCATGCTCAGTGGGGTTGAGAGCATTACTTATGAGCAAGTGTGTAGTTAGGAATGCATGGTTTCAGATAAATAAGGATTTTAGGGCCAGATGTAGCAACTTTGCAAATTGCGACTTGCAATTTGCGAGTCCGAGCGACTCGCAATTTGCAATGCAGAACGGTGTCTCAGACACCGTCTACGAGTCGCTATGGGGTCGCAAAGACCCACCTCATTAATATTAATGAGGTGGGTCGCAAATTGCGGCCCCGTAGCGACTATGGGCACTCACGGATATGGAGGCCTGCTGTAGTCAGCAGACCTCCATGTTCGTGACTGCTTTTAAATAAAGCATTTTTTTTTTTTCAAGTGTAGCTCGTTTTCCTTAAAGGAAAACAAGCTGCACTTAAAAAAAAAAACGAAACCTTTTGTTTCGGAATTTGTTCAGGGCAGGTAGTGGTCCCTTGGACCACTACCTGCCCTCAAAAAATAATTTGGGGTCCAGTCATCAAGTGGATGGTAACTGCGACTCCGTCGCAAATGGAGTTGCATACCACTCCGACTTGCAAATAGGAAGGGAACACCCCTTCCTATTTGCGATTCTGAAATGCATTTTGCGAGTCGGTCCCGACTCGCAAAATGCATTTCTACATAGCAAACTGAGGTTGCGACTAGCAAACGGCAATTTTCGCCGTTTGCGACTCGCTAACAGTTTGCTACATCTGGCCCTTACTTCTTAAAAATTAATTTTGGCTATAGAAATCCGAGCTATTTAAAAAAGACAGCACTAACAATGGGCACTGACTGCAATTAGAATGTTCTGCAATCATAAATAGACTAGTGATTAAAGGACGTGATTATGCTGAGAGAAGATTGAAAGTGCTGCCAGAAAGGCTGAGCTTAAAATGAACTGTGATTGCATTTAGAACGTTCAGCTTTCATAAATAATGAGTTGATTTAAACAATACAAGGAAGTGGTTTTGCTCAGATTTGTGAAGCTTCTGCCAACAAAGCTGAGCTTACAATAAACCCCGATTGTGTTTAATATGTCAGCTGTCATGGATATGCTATTCATTAAAAAAATAGTTCAGAGTCTGCTATTGCTACTGCCAACATGGTAGAGCTAAGAAATAACCTTTATTGCATTTAGAAGCTATGGTTTGGATTGGCTTTCACAAGCAAGTTACTAATTTAAAAAAAGCTATGGGTAAGCTAAAATTGGTATGAAACTGTTCCTCCCTAATTAAATAAAGGGCAGAGGGCAGCTCTTCGGAGGCTGTCATTATAATGTTTTTTACGTGCAATCTGGACAGTACTTTATGGAACCCTGTGAAAATAGGAATTTTTGGGACTATATATTTACTAAAAAACACATTTTAAAGTGATGTTTTTCTTAGTTACGATAATAACACCTTAAAAAACAGTAAACTACTGAATAAAGCTAATGTTCAAGTAGCGTTCTAGTTGGTTGACATAACTCCAGAATTTGCATTTACAAACCGAAAAATTGCTGAAATTCGCCTGTTATAGTTAAGTTACAATTACGTGGGCACCTGCCATCCACTGCTTATGACCTCACATACTAAATAACTAATGATATTACTGATGACTCACTGAATCTGACAGTGTGCTATAGGATTTCTAGACCAAGTGATTCAACAATCTATAGAAAGGGCAAACTTTCTATCATCACTCAAGAGATAATGGACATAGGCTTTTGTGTCATGCAGGACACAAAGCATATCTGACACCCCCCTTGGTTTTAATAGTATTCAGCTGCCTAAGAAACAAAATGAATCTATAGATATTAATGAGATAAGCAACACAGTAAGCCGTATATACCCTCCAAACAATTGTTGCCTAGACATACACACACAGAGAGGGGTACTTGAGATATATCTCACCTCACTCATTAGCATAAGGACCAATACTGGCTGTATCATCATGGATAGCGACTTGATCCTAAAAGCTCTGCATGAAGCATCATGTCCAACTTTCAAAGATCCAAGATTACTCTGCCATACTCCATGAGATTTCTAGCAAAAAAATAGATACAGTTATAACTAACTTCTGTAAATGACCAGCGAATAATACATCAGCTCATGGCTAAACAGATATACAAGTATGTCTTCTCTGTCACATTCTGTTTAACTTTTTATTTAATTAATTAATGGTTATCATTAATAAACCAAAAAATCTGTGTGGCAAATAAAAGCCAGGCTGCTTTTTGAGTGTTCAGACTAGTACATTATGTTTAAAAACAGAAACTGAAACATGGAATTCAGGTTTAGAAAATGTGAAGTTACTTACGACAAGGAAATTAAAACGACAAGGTGTACTTAATGTGTACGTCCTCATTTACAACTAAAATTATTCACACACGAAAGCAATTAATTAATTTAAGAAATGTAATTCATCTTTTCTGGGATCCAATTACCAAATGTTTTTTAGTGAACATTTGTTACCCTCAGTTCCCTTAAAGGTAATTGCAAAGTCTCCTGGAAGTCTGAACACACAAACACTGACATTTGTATCCTGAATGAACGGTATTCTGATGGAAAGAAACCTTTGACCCCCAACTAAATTTATAGATATATAATATAGTACATTCATGGTTAAAAGATCGTTAGTCAGTTTCTACAATTCCAACTCGTTTTATTGTTGCCTCTGCTTAGATTAACAGATTACTCTTCCTTATACTGAGGCATCCACATGTGTCTGTTACCTGCCTCAGAAGCTTTATGTCCCTCCTTCAGACCTATGTTGACTTTAGCAAGCAAACAAACAGTACTTGATGTCAGTATTCTCTGTGATGTGATTGGCTAATACACTCTCTGTATTACCCAGGGATAATGTTGTCTTATTAAATTTGGTCTTATTAGACTGAAACTGCATGCATTCTAGACCCAATAAGATATTTTAAACCACGTTTTGCATGGTATGACAGCTATTCTGATAATTAAATGAGGAAAAAGGGTATCTCTTTGTGTGGTCAGACTCATTTGTTTGCTGACTGATATTGCTATCTTTTGACACATTGTTGCACCCCTGCCCAGGCCCTAGTGTCTGTGCTCTGACCCTAAACATGGTAACATTGGCTCATCCCCAATTGACCTATTTAACTTTACAGTAAGGCCATAGTATATGAAACGGTAAAGTACACCAACAGCATGGAAAGTTAATTGTCACCTGTGGACTGCAGCACTTAATGTGCCATCCTCTAGAGTGACAAAGAAAACATGGCTGCAGATCTACCTTTCTAATCTGACTTCAAAGTAACCCTTTTTGAAAAGAAAAGAGCTCTACTTTTAAATATTAAATTTCTCAACTTTGGATGGGAATAAGCTGCAAAAGCTGTTAACTATTTTTCGTATTCAGCAAGAATCCATTTAATTATTTACATTGTTTTTAGTAAACATTTATTGAAAGTGACTATAAAAAAACACTTTAACTGTTTGAACTTCCAGAAGGCTAATTCACATTAGCCAGCAGGTGGACAATGTCTGAGCTTCTCTTTAATGTGACTCCCCTGAGCCCAGAAAGGACAGCTGGAGAGGGTCCAGGAACTTAATTAACTTGAAAGACACAGAGTGTGGCCTGTCTGTTCATAGTTAAGTGTAAAGAGAGTTCTGAGAAGAGAAGTCTTTTGTGTCATAGGCCATCTGTGACCGGTTTGGCACAAGGCTAGGGGGAGGGGAAGCTAATTCCAATAATGGTTTGGTGTGTAGTTGAAGAGGAGAAGACTGCTCATTTCCCTAAACTCATCTGGTTTTCAGACATGCTTCCTTCAGGAGCAAGAAGATTCTGCCATGTTGAATTTGCCTCAGAATAGTTCTTTGTTGGGTACTTTGCAGTAATGCACAAATGATGTGCTGCAAAAGTAGGAAGGCTTGCCCTTGGAAACTTTTCTCTCATTGGTTAGGGAGTTTCCATGAGTCACCGCTACCTATTGGGAAGAATTTTGTCCATAAAGGCACCTCACCTATAGTTCATAAGAACATTTTATGGACCTGCTGAAAAATAGACAGGACTGGACCTGCTGTTTGAGACCTGTGTGGAGACCTCAAGGGCTAGACTTACTCACACTTGTACCCAGAGCTGAGAAGTGGACTTCACAGGTCAGTTGGCCGACTTCCTATGTGGCTATAGGAACACAACAAATTGCAAGAGACCCTTTTTCTGAAGTGACAAGTTGACTAGTACCAACTGGACCTTAACTCAACTTTGCTGGTGGCCTCTGCTGGAGTGAGTCCTGGCCCCTACTTCTGCCTCCGAGGTCCTGGGAGCCTTCAAAATGACCAAGAGGTGCTGCTACAGAAACTTGACAGTTAAGAAATCTTTGGATTTCCAAGACCTCTGGAATGTCAGTTGGACTTTGTGGTAAAGTTGTCTGATTTCAAGGGACATTATTGTATACTTCTTCATACTTGCCCCCATGAACAATGTTAAGGTCCAAAAAAAGACTAATTACAAAGATAGAAATCGTCACTTGGCAAATTTTGAACACATTTGGGATGAGTATTTGTGATTCTAAGAATCATTGAAGTAGTTCTGTATTAAGTGTATCCATGTGGCGGGCTTTCAACTGCGCATCATAACATTTTTGAAGTTCTTAGTTCCTGTCTGCTAAATTAGCTTCAGTTGCAAGATCGGAGAAAACACAGATTACTGTTAGTGAAGGAAATCCTCGATTTTATTAGAGGGATGGAGGCAAGTATTATGCTTAACTTTCATTGCTTTAATTTGAAAGCAGCCGTGATGTAAAGGACAACAATTCCCATGATGCTTTAGAAATATAGCCAATGGATAACTGGTTTTGATTGACAAATAAAGAATCAAACATACCTGTAATCCATTTGCCTGCAAGCAACACGCTCCCTTTTCTTGTATCGGTTGTTATTAAATTGAATGAAACAGTGAAATAATAGGGAGCACAATTGAAAGGCTTACTAATAGAATAAACAAATACTGATAAAAATAAATTAAATGACTATAAGAAACATGGTGAATTCTCAGTGTACTTGTGTTTTGAGAGAGTGAAGTAGACTGAAGAAGATTTAATGAATTCTGCAATAACCAATCTTAAATATCAGTAGGCCATTGCTTAAGCCACAGCATAAGGTTGCACTGAAACCACAAAAGGGGCGTAATTAGCATAATGAAGTGGGATAATACTCACTTCCATGTTTTTAATACAGTCTAGACTTTCCTTCTCTAATAGCTAGGTAAATCTGCATTTTATACCAACAAAAGAGTCTTTTTTTATTCAATGTATACCTACAACATTAAAAATTGGTTTACAGTGAAAGTAACAAAAACAAACTCATTAGATCAATCTGCTGATCTCAGAATGTCCTCCAGTCTGGACCCAGCCGAAAAGGCTTTAGATGTCATTGCTAATCTACTGGAATGAGCTCAATAGACAGGAACATCACTTCCAGCAAGGCCATAACCCATTTTTTGCAACATGTTAGCATAGAAGAAGAAATAGGTAGAAAGTGTGAATGGAGATCAACAATTGAGTGAGGGATGGCATACTTAGAAGAACAGTTTTTCTACAACATTTCAAACAAGAAGCCATGCAGAGTTTTAGTTGGTTATGGGAAAAAGGATAAAAACAGATTTAGACCTGTCTTGGTTCTTCCAGTGAAAGTAAAATAGGTCCCTTAAGACATGTATTGTCTGGCAAAAACATCAAGTGCTCTAACATCAGAAAAATCTTTAATCTAAACTAAGCTTGACAGCATGGTGAGTGAGTTTTGTAAATAATTCTTAGAGATGACCAATCATTATCCAACCATTTTTTACAAAATGTAATGACAGCATTGAAGTCCCCAAAAAATATATACTTTGGCACAGGAGGACTAGTAAATCTAATTGTTGGCACTATGCTTGAGCCAGAACCTGAGTTATTATTAGGAAAGTAGGAAAATGTAAATCAAATATTAGGACAATCTTGAGGAAACATATCCATGAAAATAGCTAGAAGATCTTGTCTTTAGTTGTAGAAGGATGGGAGATGAGAGTTTAATTGAGAAGCAAATAAGAAATTCATAGAGACTGGACCTCTGAACAATAAATATTTCTTAATATTGTAGGCTAAAGACAATAATTAATGGAATCAGTAATATGAAACTGCTACAGTATTGAGATTTTCTGGGAAATACTATGCCTGTACTGACATATAACATTGGAGACTAAGGCCCTCATTCTGACCTTGGCGGGCGGCGGAGGCCGCCCGCCAAAGTCCCGCCGTCAGGTTACCGTTCCGCGGTCGAAAGACCGCGGCGGTAATTCTGACTTTCCCGCTGGGCTGGCGGGCGGTCGCCTTCAGACTGCCAGCCAGCCCAGCGGGAAAGAGGCTTCCACGATGAAGCCGGCTCGGAATCGAGCCGGCGGAGTGGAAGCTGTGCGACGGGTGCAGTTGCACCCGTCGCGTATTTCACTGTCTGCGCAGCAGACAGTGAAATACATGTAGGGGCCCTCTTACGGGGGCCCCTGCAATGCCCATGCCAGTGGCATGGGCACTGCAGGGGCCCCCAGGGGCCCCGCGACCCCCCCTACCGCCATCCGGATCTCGGCGGTCCGACCGCCGGGATCTGGATGGCGGTAGGGGGGGTCGGAATCCCCGCGGCGGTGCAGCAAGCTGCGCCGCCGCGGAGGATTCAATGGGGCCGCGGTACACTGGCGGGACCCCGCCAGTGGTGCCGGTCCGACCGCGGCTTTACCGCCGCGGTCGGAATCCCCATTGGAGCACCGCCGGCCTGTCGGCGGTGCTCCCGCGGTCCTCCGCCCTGGCGGTCAAAGACCGCCAGGGTCAGAATGACCACCTAAATCCCCAAATGCCTTTCACCAGCTTGACCAGAGGTTTAGATGTTCTTTCCCCTAAATGATTGATATATAAGACAGCTGTCAGATTGTCCATCCTTAGCAGAACTGCATAATTGATTTCATCCTTTGTGAAGATGCCCCCACATCTCATAACCCAGCCTATCAGACTTGCATTTAACTGTAATACAAGATCTTGGGCAGAAATGAAGCTAGCCCTTTTGTTCCAGTCTTCCAAGTGATTTAATCACCATTGTGGCTGTAGACATGATTCTTGATCCAAAAACAATACATCAATGTAAATACTTTTGGGAGATGTTGAAGTTGAAATCTTTGTAAGGCCCATAATGAATGGATTCTGAAAACATTGCTTGAATTGAGGATGATGTTATTATTAGGTTTAATACTCTAAGAGATGTAACTGATTTGCATAACATTGTACAAATCTCATCCTGAATGACGGACACTTTGATTTGGGGAGTTGCAAAACTGATTTTTCTGCATCTTTCAAACAAACCCAAGAATTCTGTTGTCATGTGCAAATATATTTCCCCAACTGAAAGTAGCAACACGCACTGAAGAAGACCAGTTGTCAGTGAGAGATGATGAAGAGTTGCCTTGTTCTGGGCCATAATAAGAAAATGTTCTGGATAAATAATGAATATGATAACTTGAGCTTTGACTAATTAAACCATTGTTCTTAAAAGCTTTGTGAAACATTACAGTGACAAAGCCAGGCCAAAAGGGAAACAAATAACCCAGTAGGATTGATGATTCTATTAGAATTTGAGAAACCTTCTGTAGTCATCATGTATCAGATTTATTAAACATCCATCTTGCAGATCTTAGTAGCCCATCCAATCTCCTTGATGTAAAGCATCAATTAGCCTCAAGACCGTGTCCTTATTGAAATGATGGTAAATCACACAATTACTGAATTGTTTGTGCTTTATTACAGGGCACATTAATTTGTTTTTCATTTTCACCAAAATATGTTACTTAAGAAACCTGAAGGTGTTGGAAAATTTAGTTGTATGGCATCCTTTTCAAGTACTACTTTAGATACGAACATGTTGAGATTGTTGGGTCTGTCGAAGAAAATCTTGGTAAGGACATGTATATAATTCTATTAAATAATCTTCAACTGCGGACAGAACCTACCAATCTTCAGTGATAGTTTTCAAGCAGGTAGAAAATATGCTAGCCACCCTCCTAAGATACAAGGTTCAGAAACTACAGCAATGGAAGCTGTCCTAAACACTTTAGAACCTCTATGCCTGAATCTCCATCCCCTTTGGGATTGGCATTCATGTGTTGGGAAGTAGGTACTGAAAGATTTGAATCTGATGTTCAAGCAGCCAGCCGAGTGGTTCTGACCTCTATCAGACCTGGCAAAAACATATTTCCCAAATACTTTTTTGAAATGAAACTTGAGCTTTATCCAAATCAGCAAACATGGTAACATAATTGCTGAGTTCATTAATAAAATTGTCACCAAACAGCAACCCTTTGTACTTGGAACCTGTCTTTTTATCTACCATAGTGCCCAATTTGGGTCAATTTTGAGTAAAAGACCTTTACGTCCTTCCTGAGAATATGCTGCATTGACATTATCCAGTAAATATGTTGCACTTTGGGTACAGTTTAACAATTCCTCTGTGTCATTTAGGTTATTTATATTGTTGCCTTTTTTACCAATATTTAAAATTCTCAAGAGCACCCCATTGTATTCAGATGTTTATCCTGGCTTACTGACCAAGCTCTATCTACCCTGTGTCTTATGGTCTTTTCCAAATTTGCTAAATAATTCTAACATATTAGGGGCATTAGATGGGGTTGTAGTAATTTTATTTTGTAGAGAGGATGTGGACATTTGAAGGCACATGCAAGTGTGTCATTGTTGGACATGGCTCTTTTTGCAGGGTCATCCCCAAACTTTTTGCCTCCTTCCTCCTATTTTTTCCTGACCTGTTTTTGCTGGCTTTTGAACTCTGAGCACTTTACCACTGCTAACCAGTGCTAAAGTGCATTTGCTCTCTGTGTAAATTGTACTGTTGATTGGTTTATCCATGATTGGCATATTTGATTTGCTAGTAAGTCCCTAGTAAAGTGCACTAGAGGTGCCCAGGGCCTGTAAATCAAATGCTACTAGTGGGCCTGCAGCACTGATTGTGCCACCCACATAAGTAGCATTGTAATCCTGTCTCAGACCTGCCACTGCAGTGTCTGTGTGTGCAGTTTTAAACTGCAAATTTGACTTGGCAAGTGTCCCCACTTGCCAGGCCTAACCCTTCCCTTTTTCTACATGTAAGACACTCCTAAGGTAGGCCCTAGGTAGCCCCATGGGCAGGGTGCAGTGTATGGTTAAGGTAGGACATATATAATGTGTTTTATATGTCCTAACAGTGAAATACTGACAAATTAGGTTCTCACTGTTGCAAGGTCTATCTCTCTCATAGGTTAACCTGGGGGCTGCCTTTAAACATGATTAAAGCGTAGATTCCCTTTTTGAGCAGATAGACATGTGGAGTTTGGGACCTCTGAACTCACAATTTAAAAATACATCTTTAAGTAAAGTTGGTTTTAAGATTTGGGTTTGAAAATGCCACTTTTAGAAAGTGGGCATTTTCTTGCTTGAACCATTTTTGTGACTCTGCCTTTTTGTGGATTCCCTGTCTGGGTTAGTTTGACAGTTGGGCTGTTGGCACCTCTCTCCAGACAGCGACACAAAGGGGGTGGGGGGATAGCCTGCATATTCTGATGATTCATCTGTGCTAGGAGGGAGGGGAGGAGTGGTCACTTACACCTCAAAGGGCCTGCCCTCACACAATACTGACTCCAACCCCCTGGTGTGTGTCTGAGGCCTTGCCTGGGCAAGGCAGGATTTCACAATCAAGTGAGACTTTCCTTTGAAGTAAGCCTACTTCAAAGGCCAAAATGGGTATAAGAAGAGGACCCAAAACCACAGACTTTAGACACTTCTTGGAGTAGACACTCTACCTCACAGATACTTCTCGAAAAGAACCCTGCTGGTGAAGAATCCCTGAACCAAACCTGCCAAGAGGAATTGCCTTGCTGCCCAAAGGACTCACTGGGACTTCTTTTCTGACAGGGACTCCTACCTTGCTGTTGACCTGCTGCCTTGCTGCTCTCTGGCTGTGCTGAGAAGTGCTCTCCAAGGGCTTCAGGACCAAAAACACTTCACTCCTGCAACTGGACTCCTTGTGTGGTGCAAATTCGACGCACAGCCTGCTAAAAACGTCGCACAGCCTGCCCCGCGGTGAGAAATTCACCGCACGCCGAACCGGAACGACCCAGCAGACTTCGTAAGGAGAAGATTGACGCGGCGCCTGCGTTGCAACCGAAACATCGCCGCACGGACCACCGGATCGACGCACAGCCTACCCACGATGACGCAGCCTGACTTCATGAGAGGAATCGACGCAGCGCCTGCCGTGCGGGAGAAATTTCCGCGCAATGCCCATTGGATCGACGCAGCGCTTGTGACTTTGCTCTGCAAGCCCAGGATTCCACACACAGTCCCCGGGGTGCCAGAAACCCCCACAACCCGAAGAGGGACCAAGTCTGTGCTCCTGAAACCGACGCAAAGCCTTTCCTTGCGTGGAAAATAACGGCGCAAGTCAGTGTGTGAAGGTGAGAAACCGATGCACACCTCCCTGTTTTCCATGCATCGCCTCCTCTGCGGTCCCTTCCGGAGATTTTGCATGTGAACCAGGTACTTTGTGCTTGCAAGAGACCTTTATTGTTTTTAAAAGGCATGTATTTGTTTCTCAAAGACTTAAGACACTTTGGTGGTCATTCTGACCTCGGCGGTAAAAGGCGCCTACCGCCGGTCAGAAATCCTCCATAATCCCGCCGCGGTCGCGGAAACCCGCCACAGTCATTCTGACCCGCAGAAGGCAAACCTCCGAAAATCCGACCGCCACAACAGACCGCCAGACCAGCGGTCGGCGGAAAGGTGGAGGTGACCAAACCTCCACCGCCACGCCAACAGAAATACGCCCATGCCATTACGACCCACGAATCCACGCGGCGGTCATTCAAACGCGGTATTCCATTGGCGGGACACACCGGCGCGGTCAGAATACACACAAACGAACAAAACTCACCCACATTGGACGATTTGAATCCCACACACCTGATACACATACACACACCACTCCCACACACACAATACAATATAAAACACCCACCCACATCACCCACAAACCCCTACGCTTAAAAATTCGTAAAGAAGACAAGAGCGAGACACCAGCATCCAAAACATAACAGCCACAGCCACTCAACACCATCACCCACACACTATCCACACACAAAACAATACACACCACCACACTCAACTCACTTAAATACACATACTCCACCCCACACATCATACACACCACCCCATGGCACCCCAAAGACAACCCCGCTTCACAGACGAAGAACTCAGGGTTATGGTGGAGGAAATCGTTCGTGTAGAGCCCCAGCTGTTCGGCACACAGATACAATACACCAGCATTGCCCGGAGGACGGAGCTATGGCAGAGGATTGTCGACAGGGTGAACGCAGTGGGACAGCACCCCAGAAATCGGGAAGACATCAGGAAGCGATGGAACGACCTACGGGGGAAGGTGCGTTCCATGGTATCCAGGCACAACATCGCCGTGCAGAAGACTGGCGGAGGACCCCCACCTCAACCCCCACAATTCACATCATGGGAGGAGGAAGTCTTGAACATCCTGCATCCTGACGGCCTCGCAGGAGTCGGCGGAGGAATGGATACTGGTAAGTTGAAGCTTCAATACTGCTTCCCCCCCACCTGCATGCCAAATCAGACCCCAAACCTCACCCCCATCCTCGAACCCCACCCTCACCCCCACCCCCATCCTCACCCCCACCCTCACCCCCACCACCATCCTCACCCCCACCACCATCCTCACCCCCACCCCAGCACACCTATTCCCCGCCAATGTCTCACCATCACAACCCACACATCCCAAAACCTAGGCCTGCATGCGTCCACTAAGCATGGACACCCATCACCAAAGCATGCCCAATGCATATACACATCCCCCTCACAAGCCACCCTCACCAAAGCCCCCACACACGAATGCCAGCACTTGGGGACACCGGAACCCACAGATACACCCATATGCCACACATTGAAACTATAACCATACCTCTATACCCCTGCAGGACCCGACCGTCAACACACCGCGGCGGAGGGGCCAGAATTATCCACACCCCCCACCCAAGAGGCCGTCAGCGATGACAGCAGCTCTGTCGATCTGGACACCGATGACCAGCCCGGACCATCGGGGACCTCTGGACAGTCGGTTCCCCTCACACAGGCACAGGCCACTATAGACCCTAACCCCTCTGGGAACACCAGCACAGCTCCCACCCAGCGGGCCCATGCCTCTGTCTCCAGGGCGCGTCAATCTGCGGTGTGTCTACCACTACAGGGCACCCAGGATAACCCACCACCCCAACAACAACAGGGACCTGGGGGCAGTGGTAGTGGGCACACCGGCCAGGGGGCAGAGGCCCAGGGAAACAGGGCAACTCGGCGGGCAGCTGTGCGACAGGGGGGGGAGGAGAGGCCCAGGGAACCCACTCTCCACGAGGTCCTCACCACCATCATGGGAGCATACAACCGCTCCCAGGAGACGATGGCGACGGTACTGGCCCGGTTCCAGGAGATCCAGGTGCTGCAGGAGGAACACTATCGGGGGTACAGGGAGGACATCAGAGCCATCAACACCACCCTGGTTACCATGGTAGGGCTGCTGCAGGACCTCGTAAACAGCAGGGCGGACACTGAACAACACCCAAGGGCCCCTGCCACTAGCCTGGACCAAGAACAGCCATCCACCTCCGCCGGCGCTAGTGGACAGGAGGCCCCCGCACAGCAGCAGCCCACCAGACCCCCACCTCCTGCAGGAGAAGAACCACCCCGCAAGAGGGCCCTGAGATCTCGCAAGACAGAGTAGGATGTCAAGACCCCCGCCAGCAATGGATACCACCTGATGTCATCCCACTGTCCCACATTGTCACCCTGTCCATCCTCGAACTGCCCATGCTCCATCTCTCCACAGGCCTCTGGACAATGCACCTGTGTGACTGTTACTCTGGACTCTGCCATGGACATTCCTTCACCATAGCCCCCACCCACTTGAAACCACCCATCCCATTTTGAGCACTTCAATAAACACCTATTTTGCACCAAAATATCAGGAGTCTGGCTGTGATTTCAATAGATTGTAATTGACATGACAGTGCAAATATGTCCTTGTACATGGTGAAGTCAACAAACAGCTGCCACAAAGCTGTAGTCCATGGGGAAACGAAGCACAGGACTCGTAGTGGGGACCCCAGATCTGAAATAGGGAGGGAAAAGCCAAAACTCAGTCATCATACACTGGGGCAAATAGACAGGCAGCAGAGATGCTGCAGAGTAGTTAACATTTACTAAATTATCTTTGAAATGTTACCTGTGTCCTATTGGAAGTACTGTTCAATGATTCTGTCCCTGTTGTCTGTTTCAGCCCCGTCGTCTTCCTCCTCGTCACTCTCCTCAGGTTCCACCGCTGCCACAACACCACCGTCTCGACCATCCTCCTGCAGGAAAGGCACCTGGCGGCGCAAAGCCAGGTTGTGAAGCATGCAGCAGGCCACGATGATGTGACACACCTTCTTAGGTGAGTACATTAGGGATCCACCGGTCATATGCAGGCAGCGAAACCTGGCCTTTAGGAGGCCAAAGGTGCGTTCGATCACCCTCCTAGTACGCCCATGGGCCTCATTGTACCGTTCCTCTGCCCTGGTCCGGGGATTCCTTACTGGGGTCAGTAGCCACGACAGGTTGGGGTACCCAGAGTCCCCCACTAGCCATACACGGTGTCTCTGTAGCTGTTCCATCACGTAAGGGATGCTGCTATTCCTCAGGATGTAGGCGTCATGCACTGACCCTGGGAATTTGGCATTTACATGCGAGATGTACTGGTCAGCCAAACACACCACCTGGATGTTCATTGAATGGTAACTTTTTCTGTTCCTGTACACCTGCTCCCTGTCTCTTGGTGGAACCAAAGCCACATGGGTCCCATCAATGGCACCAATTACGTTGGGAATATGTCCAAGGGCGTAGAAATCACCCTTCACTGTAGCCAATTCGCCCACCTCAGGGAAAATGATGTAGTTCCTCACGGATTTCATCAGGGCAGACAACACTCTGGATAACACCTTTGAAAACATGGGCTGAGACATCCCGGAAGCAATTCCCACGGTTGTCTGAAATGACCCACTTGCCAAGAAATGTAGTACTGACATGACCTGCACCAGAGGGGGAATCCCTGTGGGTTGGCGGATGGGGGACATCAGGTCGGGCTCCAGCCGGGCACACAGTTCATGGATAGTGGCACGGTTAAGACGGTAGGTCAGGATAATGTGGCGTTCTTCCATTGTCGACAGGTCCACCAGCGGTCGGTACAGGGGAGGATTCATCCGTCTCCTCGCCCAACCCAGCGGACGGTGCCTAGGAAGGACAACATGGAGCACACAGTCAGGCAACCCACAGGTACGTACTCACAGCTAGCACAGTATACGATTCTCTATGCAGTGAATGGCGTGTCTGAGTGGCTATGCAAGGCCTAGGCCTGTGTGACGCAGTTGAAATTGAGCCATGTGGGCCCTGGAAATGGCGGCTGCCTGACCTGTGAAGTGTGACAATGGGATGTGAGGTCAATGCGCTGGCGTGGCACACCGCGGCGGGCGGCGGGCGAAGACCGCGGCGCGAAGCCGCATTGGTTAACATTGAAGCCTATGGGTTTCAGGAGCCAATGGCGAAGGGCGCCGGCGGTGGCGGGACGCACCGCCGCGGTACGCACCGCCGCGGACGTGACCGCCATTTTCTATCTACTTATCCACTTGCGACTTGAACTTTCACAGGAGAGGACCTATACTGCAAGTGTTGCTGTGACCTCGGTCTGGAAGGGACAATGGCTGCTGCGACTGGGGAAAGGGCCCCTGCCTTCACTGGAGAGGAGTTGGAGAAACTTGTGGATGGGGTCCTCCCCCAGTATGCGCTACTCTACGGTCCTCCAGACCAACAAGTGAGTTTAATTCAATCTGGATTTGGGGCCACTGGCTGGCTTGGGGGCCTGGCGGGGATGGGGGGCATGTTGGGGCTGGCGGGGGGCCTGGCGGGGGGCCTGGCGGGGATGGGGGGCATGTTGGGCCTGGCGGGGGGCCTGGCGGGGATGGGGGGCATGTTGGGCATGGCGGGGGGCCTGGCGGGGGGGCCTGGCGGGGATGGGGGGCATGTTGGGCCTGGCGGGGGGCCTGGCGGGGATGGGGGGCTTGTTGGGCATGGCGGGGGGCCTGGCGGGGATGGGGGGCATGTTGGGCCTGGCGGGGGGCCTGGCGGGGATGGGGGGCATGTTGGGCATGGCGGGGGGCCTGGCGGGGGGCCTGGCGGGGATGGGGGGCATGTTGGGCCTGGCGGGGGGCCTGGCGGGGATGGGGGGCATGTTGGGCATGGCGGGGGGCCTGGCGGGGGGCCTGGCGGGGATGGGGGGCATGTTGGGCCTGGCGGGGGGCCTGGCGGGGATGGGGGGCATGTTGGGCATGGCGGGGGGCCTGGCGGGGGGCCTGGCGGGGATGGGGGGCGTTGGGCCACTGGAAAGGAAAATGCTGAGTAACTTGAACGTGGTATTTCTCCCTCCCTGTACGTGTCACATAGGTCCGCGCCCATGAGAAGATCGGGATTTGGCGTGCCATCGCCAAGGAAGTCCGGGCCCTGGGGGTCCACCATCGACGGGGCACCCACTACCGCAAGAGGTGGGAGGACATCCGCCGCGGGACCAAGAAGACCGCCGAGTCTCTGCTGGGGATGGCCTCCCAACGTAGGCGGGGTGCCTGCCGTCAACTGAGCCCCCTGATGTTCCGGATCCTGGCGGTGGCCTACCCTGATTTGGATGGGCGCGTGAGGGCAGCACAGCAGACACAAGGGGGTGAGTCCAAGCATTATCTACTCTGTTGTCGCGCAGTGGAGGTGTCTGGGTGGGGGAGGAGGGCTGTGGGTCCCCCTAGGCCAGGGCGATATCTGTAGGCTGGGCACCCCCGTAAGCCCCTGTGTCCCCAGCCACCACCCTCAGTAGTTTGTCAGTACAGCCATCCCTGGGCCGTGTCATCCATGGGTGCAGTTGTCAACTCTAGGCGTGTAGGGCATGTTCCACGGAATGCGTAGCGGACCCCAAGTGCGCAACTTAGTGCAGGGGGCATCTGTGTCTGTCATGTCCGCTAACTGTACCGGAGATCCATGTAATCAATATCCCTTTATTTCTCTCTCCCCCCCCCTTTTTGTTTGTCTTTCTGTGCTTGTGTGCATCAGCATCATCAGGCGGAGGAGAAGTGGCATCGGGGCAGGAGGGAGCTGCATCTCACATGGCCCAGGAGGGCCATGCCACAGAGTCAGACTGGACCAGTGAGACGGAGGGCGAGGGGAGCTCCACGACGGGGACGACTGGAGCCTGCAGCGACACGGACACGTCCTCGGAAGGGGGCTCCCTTGCGGGGGTGGCACCATCCGTGCCCCCCGCCATTACAGGTACAGCCGCCACCCAGCGCACCATCTCCCCCCTCCCAGCAGCCCCTCCGCGTTCGCCCCGTGCCCGCTCTGCCAGGAAGCCGGGCATCTCCTTCGCCCCAGGCACCTCAGGCCCTGCCCCTGTTACCCCCGCTGCCCTCAGTGAGGAGGTCATTGACCTCCTCCGAACGCTCATTGTTGGGCAGACTACCCTTTTGAATGCCATCCAGGGGGTGGAGAGGGAGGTTCATCGCAGCAATGCGTACCTGGAGGGCATTCATTCGGGTCAGGCTGCCCATCAGCGATCGTTCCAGGCTCTGGCCTCAGCACTGACGGCAGCCATTGTCCCTGTCTCCTGCCTGCCTCTACTAACTCCCTCCTCCCAGTCTCCTGTTCCTCTGCCTGTCCCACCCACACCATCAGACCAGCCTGCACACACCTCAACACCCAAGAGAAGCTCATCCAAACATAAGCACCACAGATCACGCAGACATTCACACACGCAACATTCCGATGCAGACATGCCAACAGTCACTACCACCTCTGTGACCCCCACCTCCTCGTCTCCCTCCTCCCTCCCTGTGACGTCTACACTCACACCTCCATTCACCTCACCATCAGCCAGTGTTTCCATCACCAGCACACCCTCCACTCCAGTCCGCACACGTGCAGTCACCACCCCCACTGCCATTTACACGTCCCCTGTGTCCTCTCCCACTGTGTCTGTCACCCCCTCTTCCACACCACACAAACGCAGCCACCCACCCACCCAACAGCCATCCACCTCACGACAGCCTATCCCTCCTGCACCTGCACCCAAAGACAGCAAACGTGACTCACCTACAACCACATCCTCTCCCTCCACTCCCATTCCCACTGTACCTACCACTCTCCATTGTCCCAAGAAGCTCTTCCTCGCCACTACTAACTTCTTTCCTGACCCTGAGCCCCCCCCTCCTTCTCGTCGGGGTAAGAAGAGCACCTCAGCCACCACCAGCCCTGCAGCCCCCTTGACAAGGGTGCAGGGGTATTGGAGCCCGCCATCCCGCATGTCTGGATCTTCGCCCAGCAGCAAGGGGACAGCCAGCCCACCCCCTGGGAAAAGGAGCAGAAGGCGGAAGGGGCGCCGCAGGAGCCCGCCTTCTACATCCCCCCCGGACACCACCCAGAGACAGTCACCAGCCACAGCTCCAAAGGGAGGAAAGGGCCACAGGCCGACGACTAAGGAGGGCAAGGGCAGCAAGTTGGAGAGGTCAGGCAGCAGGCCTGCTGCCCAGGAGGAGCCCACAACCCCCATAGCCGCTGCCCCGGGAGGAACCGGCACAGCTGCCCCGGGAGAGCCCACCACCCCCATAGCCGCTGCCCAGGGAGGACCCAGCCCAGCTGGCCAGGAGGGCCCCACCACCCACAGCCCAGGTGGGCAGTGAAGGAGCACCATCCCCGCTGCCCAGGAGGGCACCTCCAGGCATTTAGCAGTTGGCCATAGACCGTCCGCCGTCTCAAGAACCGCTGAACTGGGCCCTTCAAGGCAAGAACGGCTGAACTGGGCCCTTCAAGGCAAGAACCGCTGAACTGGGCCCCGCCGTCTCAAGAACCGCTGAACTGGGCCCCGCCGTCTCAAGAACCGCTGAACTGGGCCCCGCCGTCTCAAGAACCGCTGAACTGGGCCCTTCAAGGCAAGAACCGCTGAACTGGGCCCTTCAAGGCAAGAACCGCTGAACTGGGCCCCGCCGTCTCAAGAACCGCTGAACTGGGCCCTTCAAGGCAAGAACCGCTGAACTGGGCCCTTCAAGGCAAGAACCGCTGAACTGGGCCCTTCAAGGCAAGAACCGCTGAACTGGGCCCTTCAAGGCAAGAACCGCTGAACTGGGCCCCGCCGTCTCAAGACCCGCTGAACTGGGCCCTTCAAGGCAAGAACCGCTGAACTGGGCCCTTCAAGGCAAGAACCGCTGAACTGGGCCCTTCAAGGCAAGAACTGCTGAACTGGGCCCTTCAAGGCAAGAACCGCTGAACTGGGCCCTGCCGTCTCAAGAACCGCTGAACTGGGCCCTTCAAGGCAAGAACCGCTGAACTGGGCCCTTCAAGGCAAGAACCGCTGAACTGGGCCCCGCCGTCTCAAGAACCGCTGAACTGGGCCCTTCAAGGCAAGAACCGCTGAACTGTGCCCCGCCGTCTCAAGAACCGCTGAACTGGGCCCCGCCGTCTCAAGAACCGCTGAACTGGGCCCTTCAAGGCAAGAACCGCTGAACTGGGCCCTTCAAGGCAAGAACCGCTGAACTGGGCTCTTCAAGGCAAGAACCGCTGAACTGGGCCCTTCAAGGCAAGAACCGCTGAACTGGGCCCTGCCGTCTCAAGAACCGCTGAACTGGGCCCTTCAAGGCAAGAACCGCTGAACTGGGCCCTTCAAGGCAAGAACCGCTGAACTGGGCTCTTCAAGGCAAGAACCGCTGAACTGGGCCCTTCAAGGCAAGAACCGCTGAACTGGGCCCTGCCGTCTCAAGAACCGCTGAACTGGGCCCTTCAAGGCAAGAACCGCTGAACTGGGCCCTTCAAGGCAAGAACCGCTGAACTGGGCCCCGCCGTCTCAAGAACCGCTGAACTGGGCCCTTCAAGGCAAGAACCGCTGAACTGTGCCCCGCCGTCTCAAGAACCGCTGAACTGGGCCCCGCCGTCTCAAGAACCGCTGAACTGGGCCCTTCAAGGCAAGAACCGCTGAACTGGGCCCTTCAAGGCAAGAACCGCTGAACTGGGCCCTTCAAGGCAAGAACCGCTGAACTGGGCCCTTCACGGCAAGAACCGCTAAACTGGGCCCCGCCGTCTCAAGAAGCGCTGAACTGGGCCCCGCCGTCTCAAGAACCGCTGAACTGGGCCCTTCAGGGCAAGAACCGCTGGCCCTTTGGCAGACGTGGCAGGGCAGGATCTATCTCGGGCAGGGCTGCAGGATGTCCTCTGGCCAACTTGCCTCCTCCAGTGGCAGTGGGGTCTGTTATGGACTGTATGGACTGTGGCTTTGCTCTCCCCAGGATGGCCCAGTGGGCAGGCCACCCACTGTATGGACTGTATGGACTGTGGCTTTGCTCTCCCCAGGATGGCCCAGTGGGCAGGCCACCCACTGTATGGACTGTTTGGACTGTGCCTTTGCTCTCCCCAGGATGGCCCAGTGGGCAGGCCACCCACTGTATGGACTGTATGGACTGTGGCTTTGCTCTCCCCAGGATGGCCCAGTGGGCAGGCCACCCACTGTATGGACTGTATGGACTGTGGCTTTGCTCTCCCCAGGATGGCCCAGTGGGCAGGCCACCCACTGTATGGACTGTATGGACTGTGGCTTTGCTCTCCCCAGGATGGCCCAGTGGTCATGGAGTCCCCTCGTGGATCTGGCGTCGTGTACTCAAGTGGCTGAGGTGCCCCCCCTTCCCTTCCCCCTGAGGTGCCTGTCCTATTTTCTTTCTGATGCCCCTGCAGTGTTCTCTCCGTGGAGTTCTTGTCGTGGGACTGGGCCTTGCCCCTTTGCACAGGACCCCTGTGATCCACGGACAGTGGTTGGACTACATTTAGTAGCTGTATATATTTTGTACATAGTTTATTTATTTTTTGGGATTAATGGCGTACATATTTCAATATATCTGCCCGTTTATGATCTCTTCTTTTGGTCTTTGCATTATTTCGGAGGGGGGTGGTTTGTGGGTTGTGACAGTGATCTGTGGGAATGCATTGATGTGTGTGTTGTAGTGGGTGTGGGTGGGTGGGTGTGTGCCGGTAATCTTTTCCCTCCCCTGTGTCGTAGGTGCAGTACTCACCGATGTCTTCCGCGCCGCCGGGCGTGCTCCTGGTATATGAGGAGGAATAGGAGTGCGGGGATGACCTGTAACTCTGGCTCCATACTGCCGGAATCTCGCGTGGAGTGCGTAGAGGTGAGCGTTTTCCCGTTCGTAGTCTGTTTCCGCCGTGTTCTTATCGGCGGTGCTCCCGCCCCGGAAAAGGTGGCAGATTGGTGGGTCGTAATAGGGTGGGCGGTACTTTGTCTGCCGCCGGGCTGTTGGCGGGAATGCATTGATGTGTGTGTTGTAGTGGGTGTGGGTGGGTGGGTGTGTGCCGGTAATCTTTTCCCTCCCCTGTGTCGTAGGTGCAGTACTCACCGATGTCTTCCGCGCCGCCGGGCGTGCTCCTGGTATATGAGGAGGAATAGGAGTGCGGGGATGACCTGTAACTCTGGCTCCATACTGCCGGAATCTCGCGTGGAGTGCGTAGAGGTGAGCGTTTTCCCGTTCGTAGTCTGTTTCCGCCGTGTTCTTATCGGCGGTGCTCCCGCCCCGGAAAAGGTGGCAGATTGGTGGGTCGTAATAGGGTGGGCGGTACTTTGTCTGCCGCCGGGCTGTTGGCGGGAACCGCCGAGCTGTTTGTTTGTACCGCTGTGGCGGTCGGAGTGTTAAGTTGGCGGGCTGTGTTGGCGGTTCCCGCCAGGGTCAGAATTGCATATTTTAGACCGCCGGCCTGTTGGCGGCTTGGCCGCCGCTTTATCACCGACCGCCAGGGTCAGAATGAGGGCCTTTATATCACTTTACTTATTGCATCTTTGATTGTTTTTGACCTGCATTTATCCAGATAAATATTATATATTTTTCTAAACACTGTGTGATGTATTTTTGTGGTGCTATATGGTGTTATTGTATGATTCATTGCACAAATACTTTACACATTGCTTTCTAAGTTAAGCCTGACTGCTCAGTGCCAAGCTACCAGAGGGTGGGTACAGGATAATTTGGATTGTGTGCGACTTACCCTGACTAGAGTGCTGGTCCTTGCTTGGACAGGGGGTAACCTGACTGCCAACCAAAGTCCCCATTTCTAACAGTCATCTTATTGAAAGGATTCCTAAATTTAAATACTGACCCACATGGTCTGCAGGGACCCAGTCCATAGAAGCAGGAATAAATATTGAACAGAGTTCAAACATAAGATATTGAAACTAACTCAACTGAAGTATTGATGTTACAATGATCATGGTCTGTTAAAGATCTCTGCCTCTAAGAAGGAGATTTAGAACAGTCTGGATCATTCTTATAAGCCAAATAGAAACATCATCATCTTTGTCATAAAACTGATCTATCATCAGTTTAAGAGTCAGCCTTATTAGTCATATAAATGGGGTTTCCTATTTTCAGTTAAATGATAAAACATGAGTGAAAAAACAAACTGGAAAGTAACAGATATTATTGCACTTTTACTGCTTTAGTGCCATCAGGTAGCAAAGCAGTATAACTGTAGCATCTACCTCTAAGACCCTCTTCTATGATGGATGCTCCTGCTATGACCAACTCGGCTCTTGTTAAGCCAAGTACTATCTCCTTTTGTCTACCCACAGAGTCCCTGGACTCCATGGATTCCTTGGACCTACTCCCACTTGCATTTTGGGTGCATAGCTTTCCTCATATAGCTTTAGCTTACTGCTGTGTAGTGACTAGCAAGTTTTCAGTAGAGCTATGAGCAGGGATTCAGTTCTGGGTAATCAGCACCACTTTTATTTGATGTTCCTTCTCAGAGGGTGAAATAAAGCTTTGCTTTCTGAAAACGTGCGTAAAGGATTGTGCAGCAAAGATCATTATGCCCACTGACAGCTCTAAAATAAATGTAATCCAATTCAGCTCTGTACCAAACACTCCTGTTTTCAGTTTTCAGTTTTACATTGTTATCATCTGAAAAGCATACCTACTGTAGACGAACAATGACCATATTATGAGCATCTTCCACAACCATGCACAGACCCAGAAAGGGTACGTGTGCTGGTTTTGTTGAAACTGTGCTGTATAGAGTGCATAAATGTTAGTATATGTGCTGAAGCCAGTGCAGCTCAGATACATGAAGAGGTAGCTGCTGCTCTGTTCCTTAGTATCTGCTGCAGACTGCATAATTTGAGCATAAACAGATGCCTGGACACATTCTGAGCCTTTACACAGAAGTTGAACAGGTTTATGATAGAACCCCAGGATTACCAAGATCACCTTTCATTTCTACTACTCCATGTCGAATGAGGCTTGGAAAATTACAGTGCTAAAAGAAGACCCGCACTTGGAAAAATCACCTGTTCAAACCACAATGCCCATGGTTAATGGAAAAAGGTTGAGCTGTGTTTTGTTCAATTTTTACTCATGCCCCTGCCATGTACAGTTTTTTTTGTACAAAATGTTACTACAGATGTTACATTGATATTATCAGTGATGTTATCATAGATGTCATGAGTGCCGTAATTTGTGGGGTAATTAGAAGTGCTTGGTGAGGGTGCGAGTTATATTTACCTTAGGGCACAAGTTATAGTTACTTGAAATAACTCTAACAGGTGAATTTTTATGGTTTGGTACGTTTAAAATGTACGCCTAACTATAACATCCTATAACATTTGTTTTTTTTATTTTAGTGAATTTCTATGTTTTTTTAATTCGATTTCCTAACTATAAAGTCCCTGTAACCTTTGGTTTTTTTTCATTAAATTTCTACATTTTTTTAATGTAAAGTAATTTTAATTACTATATGTTAATTGAACCACCACCACGCACAGCCTTTGGCCGTGCATGGCGACAGTTGACCACGGGCTAACCCCTATACCCACCCAACCCTGTGATGTGCATAGCCTTTGGCCATGCACAGCAGTAGTTGGCCGCAGGCCCACATGCCCCCCTCCTCCAGCCAATTTCGACCCCAGGGACCAAATCCCCCAGGGCCAGGCCTAATTTTTTGTTTTTTGGGGGAGATGGGCTGTGTGATCCCACTCCTCAGAGCCAGTCATGGCCCCAGGGATCCCATCCCCCAGAATCCAGCCAATTTCTTTTGGGAGTGGCAGGGGGCTGTGTGGCCCCCTTTCTGAAGGCCAAACTCAGCCCTCAGGACTCATCCCGCGGGGCCCGACCTTATAAAATGTATTACTTTTGTTATTGTACTTGTTTAATGCCCCAGGGATGTGGTCCGCGGGCAGTGGGGGGGCGCACAGCCCCCACACATTAAATGTCATGAAATCCCTGGGGAGGTGGTAGTCCCCAGGGTGCGCCCCCTACATCATATTTGTTTAACGCCCCTGGGAGGTGGTGGTCCCCAGGGCAGTGGGGGGACGCACCAGGCCCACACATTAAATGTAATTAAATCGCCGGAGATGTGGTGGTCCCCGGGACCGCGGGGGTGGGTGCATTAAAATAACAATCCCACAGGGATCTTGTCCACCTGGGTGTTTATTATAAAACAAGCATGGGAGCCCACACTTGCTCATTTTGAAAAAAAATTCAGTGGATCCACAGATCCGCTGCAACAACTGCTGAAAATTTTAAAAATAAATGATTTTTGCCCTTGGGGATCAGATCTCAGCACAAGATCAGGAGGGGTTGCCAATCTTTCATGTCCCTGTACATGCAAATTTGGATTTTCATTAATTTCTTTAAAACTGTTGAACAGATTTACACAAAAGGGTGCTTTCTGCACCAAGAGCTACTTTTCTGCCAAATTTGGTGTAATTCCGTCCAGTGATTTCTACGTTATCACTGTTCAAAATCCCTATGTAAAAATGAATTGGAAAAAGAGTTTTGGGACCTCCCCTTTTTCTCAGCCCCCGCTTGACGGATCACTCCAAAACTTTCCAGACAAAATAATAGCCTGGGCGAGCCCTGAAGTGGAGAGAGCGTCCCACTTCCTAGAAGGGTTGTGCCTCTTTCCAACGAGCAAGAGAAAAACAGCATCTATTAAAACATGTCTCCTCAGAAGTGAGCGGACCATGCAGATTAGCACTAAAGAGCAGGAGAGAAAATGTAGGGCAGCACAAAACAGTTAACTCATATGTAAGTAGTTGATAAATAAACATGAAACAGTATGAAGGTATACATACCAGTTAAATATGAGAGGATTCAACAAGGATACTTATCTTGACATCTTGGTGGCTAATCAATTTAAGCAAGGAACTTTAAGCAAAGCATGTGTATCCGGCCTTTTCATAAAAGCTCAGTATGTGAACGCTCTTCTTCAGACTTACTTTTGAAATGCAGAAATTGGAATGAAGGAAATACACTGCTTAGGCTATTGCAGGCTAGGTGTGCTACCAAGATACAGACTTGAACTAGACAGACAGTTGAAAGACATAAGCTACGAAGACTAAAAGCCTTTCCATTAACTAGCGCTATATAAAGGTGTCCTGCACAAAGCGAAACATTTTTATAGCAGACACATACTTGCTCATACTTTTATGGTAGACAGATCCTTGGACCCTAAGTTTGCATCT
Organism: Pleurodeles waltl; assembly: GCF_031143425.1. Lineage (NCBI taxonomy): Eukaryota > Metazoa > Chordata > Amphibia > Caudata > Salamandridae > Pleurodeles > Pleurodeles waltl. Next base: position 826,377,701 of record NC_090442.1, on the reverse strand, counting down.
TTCCATTCTCTGCTAGAATAACTGGGATGCAGATGGAATCTCCACATGTTGACGTCTGCCCCCCAGATAAAAGACTACAGTGGTATAGGGTAAGATTGAGGACATGTTTGTGGTAGCAATTCAAGTCATTGTGGTGCCTCAAGCAGGTGCTACATCTAAGGGACGTACAGGCAAAGTATGGCTGACTCAATGCAATGACACAAACATATGAAGCAGGATAAAAAAAAGTACATTACATTAGAGCAATGACATCATACACTTGTTACAAAGTGTAATTAATGTGATAATAACTCGTTATCCGTATATAAATAACAAACAATTGTTATACTGACGAATATACATTATATGTATGCATCATTTACAATTTAAGAAAATATATGCATTGAAATCGATGGTGATTTCTCAATGTTTCTCTTTTGAGCCCCATTTACACTTCTATATGTGTGGATATTTTACTCTTAGTGACATGGAATAAATTGATATTGTCCTTTAAACGTAACTCTGATGCAAAGCATGGTATGGTTTGAAACCACGTGGTTTATTGTGGGAGGTGACCTAACCCTGTTTCGAGGTCAAGTTAGGTTCCCTGGTGTGAAGTGAGGAAAAGCATCCTCAGCCAGTCTGGCTCTGCACAAGGGAGGTATGCACCCATCCTTTTGAGGACAGAGGCTAGTGTCCGCCGTGAGGATGGATATAGTACCTACCGTCATCGGTACCCTTAAGCCTGACCCTTCTGCATTGCATTGGATATGTCGCATGCCAATATCACATCCACTATGCTGTGTGATAAGTACATATTTTCTACTCTTAATTTCACTCATACTAAGCACGCAGGTAAAGTTTGTGTGGAGTCAATAATAATAAATATGTACTTGCTATGTAGAGATAGATCGATGTAGTTGATGCAATATTACTGGAGGTCGATAACAACGTAGTTTCCGATAACCTGATACACAGAGAGCGTGGTAGTGCTGGTATTCCTTGGCCTACACCCATTGCTGTTACTGCCATCTGCAGGATCCCTTAAGAGTGACTATAATCATATGGGATTATATCGGTCCTTTCCCAAATCAAATACATACTCTCAGTATAGATTGCCTACATTCGACAATGATAAACATGCTTTTGCTTTATAGGGTCCAGAAACCCATTTCACAATTAAAATACTGGCACAATTTAGTGAACTTTTTGCCAGTACAGGCATTTTTTGCAAATAGAACTATCTTTTAAAAAAGATAGTAGCTGCTCACTGCAGAATCACTGGTCATAATTACCATTTTAGTGTGCTCGAACGGGGCCAATTGTCTTTACTTAAAATTAATGATTTAAAACGTCCAGTCATTCTTTATGATCTAGGTATACATATCACCAGCTCCTACCCAAACTCACGTTCATTAATCCTCTTCCCATGTAATAGCCTTACTCAAGGGCTAGAGGTCCATCATGTCACATTTACAAGGCTAAAAAGTGACAGATTTGTGCCAAAAGGCATATTTGTCTTCTAAAATGCTGCAAGAAATTATTGAATGACCCTGGGAAAGGAGTTACCCTCTGCGGTTTTTAGGAACGAGTAGATAAAAATAAATGTTAAATATTTTTTATTGAGCCCCAAGAGTATGTATTTCAACTTCTAGTGTTCACACCCCGACTAGAGTATTTTATGTGATTGTGGAAAGGACACTATTTAAAATAATGACTTTTGGGCAAACTGGACAAATGTACTTTTAGGACAGTGATGTGAGTTGCCGTTCCTTAAACCCTCCAAAATAACTAATTTCAGACATGCAGAGTGATTCAAATTATCCTACTAAACACAACTATGTCCTTTTTTTGAAAGGGGGTCATATAGGGGGTGATTCTAACCCTGGCGGTCGGTGTTAAAGCGGCGGCCAACCCGCCAACAGGCTGGCGGTCAAAACAATGGAATTCTGACCCTGGCGGGAACCGCCAGCACAGACAGCCACTTTAACACTCCGACCGCCACGGCGGTACAAACAAACAGCGCGGCGGTCACCGCCAACAGCCAGGCGGCAGACAATGTACCGCCCACACTATCACAACTCACCAATCCGCCACCTTTTCCGGGGTGGGAGCACCGCCGATAAAAACACGGCGGAAACAGACTACGAACGGGAAAACGCACACCACTACGCACTCCAGGAGGAAGGAGGACAGCATGGAACCCGAATTAAACATCCTTCCTGCTCTCGTCTACCTTCTCATCTACCACAAGTACGAAGTCCGGCGCAGACGACAACGGTGAGTACTGCACCTACTACACACGGGAGGGGGGAGGACGAAAGGTTACGGGCACACACATATGCGACCCCCCCCCCAACTATGTACACACCAATGCAGAGCAACAAGTCACAGTGACACCACCCGAACACCCCTGAAAAATGCTATGACATAATCAAATTTGGAATAAATATTTATGTACCAAAAAGCTCCTGAAAATTATCGTACAACCATGAAAGATATTTACAAGAAAACAAATGATATACACATCAGTGTATAACTGAAGTAACAAGTCCTGCACATCCTACGAATTCATCATGTCCGTGGGCCAAAGTTTTGAGAAACAAGGGCAAAGCCCACACAGGAGACCTGAGTCCTTTGGAGAGAACACTGCAGGGGCATCAGATGTAAAAACTACAGGCACCTCAGGGGGAAGGGAAGGGGGGGCACCACAGCCACATGAGTCCACGACGCCAGATCCACGAGGAGCCACCATGCCCACTGTACCATCCTGGGGAGTGCAAAGCCACAGTCTCTCAATGTCTCTACAGTGGGTGGGCTGCCCACTGTACCATCCTGGGGAGTGCAAAGCCACAGTCTCTCAATGTCTCTACAGTGGGTGGGCTGCCCACTGTACCATCCTGGGGAGTGCAAAGCCACAGTCCATCAGGTGGATGACAGTCTCCACTGGTCAAGGAGGAGGCATGGTGGGCACAGTGAACCATAAACAGTGCTTGAGACGGCGGTGCCCAGCGGAGCGGTGCTTGAGAAGGAGGGCCCAGTGGAGCGGTGCTTGAGAAGAAGGGCCCAGCGGAGCGGTGCTTGAGACGGCGGTGCCCAGCGGAGCGGTGCTTGAGACGGCGGGGCCCAGCGGAGCGGTGCTTGAGATGAAGGGCCCAGCGGAGCGGTGCTTGAGATGAAGGGCCCAGCGGAGCGGTGCTTGAGACGGCGGTGCCCAGCGGTGCTTGAGATGAAGGGCCCAGCGGAGCGGTGCTTGAGAAGAAGGGCCCAGCGGAGCGGTGCTTGAGATGAAGGGCCCAGCGGAGCGGTGCTTGAGAAGAAGGGCCCAGCGGAGCGGTGCTTGAGAAGAAGGGCCCAGCGTAGCAGTGCTTGAGACGGCGGTGCCCAGCGGAGCGGTGCTTGAGATGAAGGGCCCAGCGGAGCGTTGCTTGAGACGGCGGGGCCCAGCGGAGCGGTGCTTGAGATGAAGGGCCCAGCGGAGCGGTGTTTGACAGGAAGGGCCCAGCGGAGCGGTGCTTGAGACGGCGGTGCCCAGCGGAGCGGTGCTTCTTGGAGATGAAGGGCCCAGCGGAGCGGTGCTTGAGATGAAGGGCCCAGCGGAGCGGTGCTTGAGACGGTGGTGCCCAGCGGAGCGGTGCTTGAGATGAAGGGCCCAGCGGAGCGGTGCTTGAGAAGAAGGGTCCAGCGGAGCGGTGCCTGAGATGAAGGTCCCAGCGGAGCGGTGCTTGAGAAGAAGGGCCCAGCGGAGCGGTGCTTGAGAAGAAGGGCCCAGCGGAGCGGTGCTTGAGAAGAAGGGCCCAGCGGAGCAGTGCTTGAGACGGCGGTGCCCAGCGGAGCGGTGCTTGAGACGGCGGTGCCCAGCGGAGCGGTGCTTGAGATGGCGGGGCCCTCTTCAGCGGTGCCTATCTTCACAGCGGGGCCCTCTTCAGCGGTGCCTATCTTCACGGCGGGGCCCTGTTCAGCGGTGCACTTCTCCACGGCGGGCCCTGTTCAGCGGTGCTCTTCTGCACCGCGGGCCCTGTTCAGCGGGGCTCTTCTCCACAGCGGGCCCTGTTCAGCGGTGCTCTTCTGCACCGCGGGCCCTGTTCAGCGGTGCTCTTCTCCACGGCGGGCCCTGTTCAGCGGTGCCTATCTTCACGGCGGGGCCCTGTTCAGCGGTGCTCTTCTGCACCGCGGGCCCTGTTCAGCGGTGCTCTTGTCCACGGCGGGCCCTGTTCAGCGGTGCTCTTCTGCACCGCGGGCCCTGTTCAGCGGTGCTCTTCTCCACGGCGGGCCCTGTTCAGCGGTGCTCTTCTCCACGGCGGGCCCTGTTCAGCGGTGCCTATCTTCACGGCGGGGCCCTGTTCAGCGGTGCTCTTCTGCACCGCGGGCCCTGTTCAGCGGTGCTCTTCTCCACGGCGGGCCCTGTTCAGCGGTGCTCTTCTGCACCGCGGGCCCTGTTCAGCGGTGCTCTTCTCCACGGCGGGCCCTGTTCAGCGGTGCCTATCTTCACAGCGGGGCCCTGTTCAGCGGTGCTCTTCTGCACCACGGGCCCTGTTCAGCGGTGCTCTTCTCCACGGCGGGCCCTGTTCAGCGGTGCTCTTCTCCACGGCGGGCCCTGTTCAGCAGTGCTCTTCTCCACGGCGGGCCCTGTTCAGCGGTGCTCTTCTGCACCACGGGCCCTGTTCAGCGGTGCTCTTCTCCACCACGGGCCCTGTTCAGCGGTGCCTATCTTCACGGCGGGGCCCTGTTCAGCGGTGCTCTTCTGCACTGCGGGCCCTGTTCAGCGGTGCTCTTCTCCACGGCGGGCCCTGTTCAGCGGTGCTCTTCTCCACGGCGGGCCCTGTTCAGCGGTGCTCTTCTGCACCGCGGGCCCTGTTCAGCGGTGCTCTTCTCCACGGCGGGCCCTGTTCAGCGGTGCTCATCCAGCAGGTCAAGGGAGCCAGACCTGGCCTGGATTCCCTGCTCAGTCGCCCTCGGACCGTGACGTTTCTGGACCCTTCGGGGACGGACTCCTGGCCTCTTTAGTGTCCTCCTTCCCAGCTGGGATGTGACATGTGGGGTCTACCTTCTCCGCGCTCCTCCTGCCCTTCCGCTCCTTTGATGGGGCTCTCGGGCCCTTGCCTCCCCTAGATGGTGTGGCTGGTGAAGTGGCCGCATATTGCTCCTTGGGGGCAGCCCTGTCAGTCCTCGCACGGCGTCCCTTGTTTTTGCGGGTCCTCTTGCCGGGGGGGGGCTGGACGTGTCCTTGCTGCTGATCGATGTGTCACTGCTGGCAAAGGGTGGACTCCAGAACCCATGCACAACAGTGACACTCGAAGCTGGGCTGGTGGTGGCTGCGGTGCTCTTGGGACTCTTTGCAGATGGAGGGGGGAGCTCATCGGAGGGAAAGAGGTCAAGACTAGCCAGGAAAAGCTTTTTAGGTCCAAGGTAAAGGGTAGGAGAAGTGGTGATGGGAGTGGAGGAAGAGGATGTGGTTGTAGGAGAGTCAGGTGTGCTGTCATTGGGTGAAGGTGCTGGTGCTGTAGGCTGACGTGAGGTGGATGGCTGTTGGGTGGGTGTCTGCCTGCGTTTGTGTGTCTTGGAAGAGGGGGTGACAGACACAGTGGGAGAGGACACAGGGGACGTGTAAATGGCAGTGGGGGTGGTGACTGCACGAGTGTGGACTGTACTGGAGGGTGAGGTGGTGATGGAAGCACTGGCTGATGTTGGGGTGCATGCAGGTGTGAGTGTAGACGTCACAGGGAGGGAGGAGGGAGACGAGGAGGAGGGGGACACAGAGGTGGTTGTGACTGCTGGAATGTCTGCATCTGGGTGTTGCTTGGGTGAGTGTTTGTGGGATCTGTGGTGCTTGTGTCTGGATGAGCTGCTCTTGGGTGTTGAGGTGTGTGCAGGCTGGTCTGATGGTGTGGATGGGATAGGCTGAGGAACAGGAGACAGAGACAGGCTGGAGGCAGTAAGAAGAGGGAGGCTGGAAACAGGGACAATGGCTGCCGTCAGTGCTGAGGCCAGAGCAGTGAACGCTCGTTGATGGGCAGCCTGACCCGAATGAATGCCCTCCAGGTACGCATTGCTCTGTTGCACCTCCCTTTGCACACCCTGGATGGCATTCAAAAGGGTCGTCTGCCCAACAATGAGCGTCCTCACCAGGTCAATGAGCTCCGCACTGAGGGCAGCAGGGGCAACAGGGGCAGGGGCTGAGGTGCCTGGGGCGAAGGAGACGCGCGCCTTCCTGGGCGAGCAGGCACGGAGCGTAGGCTGAGGGGCTGCTGGGAGGGCGGTGCTGGTGCGCTGGGTGGCGGCTGTACCTGTAGAGGCGGGGGGCCCGGATGTTGCCGCCACCGCTAGGGAGCTCCCATCCGAGGACGTGTCGCTGTCGCTGCTCTCACCAGCGGTCCCCGTCGTGGTGCTCCCCTCGCCCTCCGGATCACTGGTGCCCTCGGTGTCTGTTCCTGGGCCCACCGGGGCCTTGTGTCCTGCAGCTCCCTCGTGCTCCGATGCCAAATCTCCTCCGCCTGATGATGCTAATGCACACATGCACAAGAAGATGAAGAGAAAGGGTGGGGGGAGAAAGAAGAAGACCAGGTTGAGTGCATGCAATGTCAACACCGTTGGCGGAGAGGACAGACACAGGAGCCTCATGCACTAAGCCGCGCATTCGGGGTACACTACTCAGTACTACTGACTAGGACAACAGGCCAAGAGACGTCAAACGCGCACATGGGTGATGCTGGACCATCAATGGCTGTACTTGTCACCCTACAGAGGTGGGGGCCGGGGGCACAGGGCCATGCCTAAGGGAGAGGACTACACTACAGAAAGCGCCCTGGCCTAATGTCACCCACAGCCCTCCTCCCCCACCCAGACGCCTCCACTGCGCAGAAAGATAGGAGAATGTGCTGATACTCACCCCCTTGTGTCTGCTGTGATGTCTTAAAGCACCCATCCAATTCAGGGTAGGCCACCGCCAGGATCCAGGACATCAGGGGGGTCATGGTGCGACTGGCACCCCTCCTAGGTTGGGAGGCCATCCCCAGCAGTGTTTCTGCGGTCTTCCTTGTTCTGCGGCGGATGTCCTCCCACCTCTTGCGGCAGTGGGTGCCCCGTCTGTTGTGGACCCCCAAGTTCCGGACTTCCTTGGCGATGGCACGCCAAATCTCGATCTTCTGATGGGCGCTGACCTATTTGACATGTACAGGGTGGAAAGGAGGAAATCATCAATGACCTGCATGTTAGATGTGATTGGCCCCCCCCCACCAACTTTGCCATATGGCACATGCTCTCATCTGTCGTGCGTTGCACTCCTCATTCGCCCCCCAACCCACCAACTTACATCCACCCCAATCCACACAGGCATAGCCCATTCCATGTGCACCCGGTGTACTCACTTGTTGGTCTGGAGGACCGTAGAGTAGCGCATACTGGGGGAGGACCCCATCCACAAGCTTCTCCAACTCTTCAGACGTGAAGGCAGGGGCCCTTTCCCCAGTCGCAGCAGCCATTGTCACTTCCAGACCGAGGTCACAGCAGCACTTGCAGTATAGGTCCTCTCCTGTGGATGATCAGGTCTCGAGTGATCAATCAGCTAGGAAATGGCGGTCACGCCCGCGGCGGTGCGTACCGATGCGGTGCGTACCGCGACCGCCGGCGCACATCGTCATTGGCTCCTGAAACCCATAGGGTTCAATGTTAACCAATGCGCGTTTGCGCCGCGGTCTTCGACCGCCTACCACCACGGTGTGCCCCGCCAGCGCATTGACCTCACATCCCATTGTCCCACTTCACAGGTCAGGCAGCCGCCATTTCAAGGGCCTACATGGCTTAATTTTGACTGCGACACACAGGCCTAGGCCTTGCATTGCCACACATACACGCCTTTCAACCCATTGCCATTCTTTAACTGTGCAAGCTGTCTGTACGTACCTGTGGTTTGCCTGACTCTGTGCTCCATGTTGTCCTTCCTAGGCACCGTCCGCTGGGACTTGCGAGGAGAAGGACGAATCCTCGCGTGTACCGACCGCTGGTGGACCTGTCGACAATGGAAGAACGCCATATAATACTTCGATACAGACTTGACCGTGCCACTATCCATGAACTGTGTGCCCAGCTGGAGCCAGCCCTGATGTCCCCCATCCGCCAACCCACAGGGATTCCCCCTCTGGTGCAGGTTTTGTCAGTCCTCCATTTTTTGGCAAGTGGCTCATTCCAGACAACAGTGGCCATGTCATCTGGAATGTCTCAGCCTATGTTTTCTAAGATTTTGAGCAGAGTGTTGTCTGCCCTGATGAAACTCATGCGGAGCTACATCATTTTCCCAGAGGAGGGTGACTTGCCTACAGTGAAGGGTGATTTCTATGCCCTTGGACATATCCCCAACATCATTGGTGCCATTGATGGGACCCATGTGGCTTTGGTACCCCCAAAAGACGTTGAGCAGGTGTACAGAAACAGAAAAAGTTATCATTCGATGAATGTCCAGGTGGTCTGTTTGGCTGACCAGTACATCTCCCATGTAAATGCCAAGTTCCCAGGGTCAGTGCATGACGCGTATGTTATGCGAAATAGCAGCATCCCCTATGTGATGGAGCAGCTACAGAGACAACGTGTGTGGCTAATAGGTGACTCTGGTTACCCCAACCTGCCTTGGCTACTGACCCCAGTGAGGAATCCCCGGACCAGGGCAGAGGAGCGGTACAATGAGGCCCATGGGCGAACTAGGAGGATCATCGAAAGGACCTTTGGCCTCCTGAAGGCCAGGTTTAGGTGCCTGCATATGACAGGGGGATCCCTGATGTACTCACCAAAGAAGGTGTGCCACATCATCGTGGCCTGCTGTATGCTTCACAATCTGGCATTGCGACGTCAGGTTCCTTTCCTGCAGGAGGATGGTGCAGATGGTGGTGTTGAAGCAGCTGTGGAGCCTGCGGAGAGTGAAGAGGAGGAAGACTCAGAGGACGACACAGACAACAGGGACAGAGTAATAGAACAGTATTTCCAGTAGCACACAGGTAATAATCACCCATGCCATTTTACATTTCCTGAAAGCCTCCTGCATCTCAACTTTGTCGATTTCCCCCCAGAACTATAAACATGATGTTTGATTTTCCCTTCCCTTTTCTGTGCTGTATGAGCCACTGCGTGACCTCGGCTTGGTTGGCCCATGGACTAATGCTAAGTTACCTCGGTATGTGTAATTCACAATGTTAAAAATACGTAATTGATATGTAATGTGTCATACATTTGTAAATAAGACAGGCTGAGTCCTGATTGATTTCAGTGCAATGTGTGATTTATTATTAGTGCATAGATATTGGTACATGATAGTGAAACAGTGATGGGTGGGGGTGGAGTAATGTCCATGGCAGAGTCCAGTTCTCAGTCTCACAGGTGCATTGTCCATATGCCTGTGGCAGGATGGAGCAGGGGCAGTTCAAGGTTTGACAGGGTGGCAATGTTGAACAGTGGGAGGACTTCAGGGGGTATGTGATGCTGGCGGGGGTCTTGACATCCTACTCTGTCGTTTTTTTTTATCTCAGGCTCCTTTTGCGGGGTGGTTGTTGTTCAGCAGGAGGTGGGGTTCTGGTGGGCTGTCGTTGTGGTGGGGCCTCCTGTCCACTAGCGCCGGCGGAGGTGGTTGGCTGTTCCTGTTCCTGGCTAGTGACAGGGGCCCTGTGTGATGCCACATGGTCCCGAAACGTGTCCTCTATACGGTTCAGGGCCTGGACTATGCTCCCCATAGCGGTTGAGATGTTGGTGAGTTGGTCGCTGAACCCCATGTAGCGTTGCTCCTGCTGTGCCTGGATCTCCTGGAACCTGGCCAGTACCGTCGCCATCGTCTCTTGTGAGTGGTGGTAGGCTGCCATGATGGTGGTGAGGGCCTCTTGGAGAGTGGGTTCCCTGGGCCTCTCCTCCCCCCCCTGTCGCACAGCAGCCCTCCGAGTTGCCCTGTTTCCCTGGGCCTCTGTCCCCTGGACGGTGTGCCCACTCCCACTGCCCCCAGGTCCCTGTTGTTGTTGGGTTGGTGGGTTACCCTGGGGGCCCTGTAGTGGTAGACACACCGCTGCTTGACCTGTCCTAGAGACAGAGGCATGGGCCCGCTGGGTGGGAGCTGTGCTGTTGTTCCCAGAGGGGGTTGGGTCTGCAGTGGCCTGTGTCTGGGTGAGGGGAACCGACTGCCCAGAGGTCCCCGATGGTCCGGGCTGGTCGTCAGGTTCCAGGTCGACAGAGCTGCTGTCATCACTAGGGGCCTGTTCCGGGGGTGGGATGGACATTTCTGGTCCCTCCTGACCGGTGTGTTGTCGTTCGGGTCCTGCATGGGGTAAGATGGTATGGTTATTGTTTCTGTGTGTGCATTAGCTTGCGTTTTATGGGTGCCCTTGTCCCCCAGTGCTGGCATTCCCTTGGGGGAGGTGTTGTGAGGGTGTTTTGTGGGGGGGGGATGGGTATGTGCAGTGGTCATGCTTAGGTGATGGGTGTCCATAGTTTGGGGATGGCATGCAGGGGTTGGTGTTGGGTGGGTTGTGCTGAAGAGACATTCTCAGGGAGGATGTGTGCTGGGGGGTTGGGGGTGAGGGTGGGGGTTAGCATGCTGGGGGGGGGGGTGAAGTGGTTGGCCTTGTACTTACCAGAGTCCATTCTTCCGTGTACTCCAGCGAGGCCATCAGGATGCAGGATGTTTAGTACCTCTTGCTCCCATGTTGTGAATTCGGGTGGAGTGGGTGGGGGTCCCCCGCCAGTCTTCTGCACTGCGATGTTGTGTCGCGAGACCATCGAGCGCACCTTCCCCCGTAGGTCGTTCCATCGTTTGCGGATGTCCTCTCGATTTCTGGGATGCTGTCCCACCGCGTTGACCCTGTCCACGATCCGCTGCCAGAGCTCCGTCTTCCTTGCTATGGTGGTGTGCTGAACCTGTGAGCCGAAGAGCTGGGGTTCCACTCTTATGATTTCCTCCACCATGACCCGGAGTTCTTGGTCTGAAAAGCGTGGGTGCCTTTGTGGTGCCATGGGGTGGTGTGTATGAGGTGTGGGGTGGTGTATGTGATGATGTGTGTGTTGGTGTGTGGTGCTTTGTGCTTCTATGTGGTGTGTGTGATGTTGTGGTGTGCCTCTGTGTGTCTGGCTATCTATTCTCTGATGTGTCTCTCTCTCCTTCGTCTCTGGTTTTTGTTGGTAGGGGTTTGTGGGTGATGTGGGTGTGTGTTTTATATGGTATTGGATGTGTGGGAGTGGTGTGTGTATGTGTTTCAGGTGTGTGCCTTTCAAATTGTCCAATGTGGTAGGGGTTTGTAAAGGTGTGTGTATTTTGACCGCGGCGGTGTGTACCGCCAATGGAATACCGCGGTTGAATGACCGCCGCGTGGATTTGCGGGTCATAATGGGATGTGCGTATTTCTGATGGCGTGGCGGTGGAGGTTTGGTCTTCTCCAGTTTACCGCTGGCCGCTGATGTGGCGGACTGCAGTGGAGGGCGGATTTTTGGAGGTTTTGCAGTTGTGGGTCAGAATGTCCGTGGCGGCTGACCGCGGCGGTATTGTGGCGGCCTTCTGACCGGCGGTAAGCGGATTTTACCGCCGAGGTCAGAATGACCCCCATAGTCTTTTTGATGATAAGACATGCTGCTCTTTTATGATCATTCATGTGCCATTGTTTATGCTGGTGCTACGTTTGACACATTACTGCTCAGATGCTGTACCTTTACAAATGCCAGTTCCCTCTTGAGGTGTACCCTTACTGGACTTGGTGTATGTGACCACAGTCCAACCAGGCAGTGCATTTACCTCAAAGCTCAGCATTCTTACGCTTTGCCTAATTGTGTGCCACTGACTATTGTTCATTTTCTTATTGTTAATCTCAGTACTGCCTAGGACCTACTTGCTAGGTGGAAGTCAGAGAATTAAAAGAAATGCAAAAGCACAAACTGAGTTCGAAATCAATATTTATAAAGGTGCTGTACAAACTCAAAGAGTCGGAATTTCCACATGCATCAATCAGCAGCACAAACTTACATTTTAAAAAACTAGTCATTCACTCAGAGTGTCTGCAAAATGAAGACAAAATGTTGTATTGTACAATACCAAAAACACATTGAGTTTGGTAGGCGAGTATGGTAAGCACAATAGACAGGTTTGGTAAGTGTAGTAGGTTGGTATGTTAGGTAGACAGACGTATTAGGTAGTTTAGGTTTGGTAAGCTAGGTGTGGTGAATAGGTATGGCAAGTTGGTACATACGGCTACATGAAATGGTAGATGTTACATATGGGTGGTAGATATGGTAGGTAAATAAGGTGTGTAAGGTAGGCATAAGTATCATGATAGGTAGGTAGATAGATATGGTAGGTTGGGTACAGTATATGGATGTCAGAACACACTAATGTGGAAATCTGGATGAAACAGGGGCTAGGGTAATTTCCACACTTAGCCAAACCCACTATGAAGTACACTATATTATTGTGATTTTACACTCTAAACTTCGGTGAAGGGCAATGTCACAATTAAAATAAATAGAGGTACTGGATACCGTCATATGCCTGATTGCTTACCTCTGCTTAATGTGTGCTACCCAAGTATTGAGATGTAAAAAAAGTCAAGGAGAGCTTTAGCACAACTGTAATTTAAATATTGGAGTTTTAACTTGAAGTATTGGCTGTCATATACCGGCTGACACTCTGTATGTCTACTCTCTATTATCACTTGAAACTTTATCTTCCTTCCGACCTGAAATACAATTAAGGTTGTATGTAGTAACTAAGTAATAATCAAAATTACATTAGGATTCTTAATCAACAACAGCTATTTTCAATATTAGGAAATAATTTTTCATGCTAGAATTGCATTCAGCATGGTATTGAATGGCTTCAAGGTGACAAGTGGACAACTGTAACATGAAAATATTTGTTAGTAATGCGTGTGTAGTATCTATCCCTGGTCATCTTTGTGTTTGCTATGTTTAATAACTACTGTGCTAATTTACATCTGTTGAAGTTTGTAATATTTCATAGCCCACACAATTGATTCTTGACTGAGTAAATAGTTCAATAGTTCAATAGTATGATTCTAGAGACAAGGGCTCTATAGTTCACAATCCCTATGGATTTACTACTTTTGAAACAAACAAGAGCTATAGAGTTTGTCCCCATCGGTGACAACTTGTGAAACAAGAGAGTGCAAGTCTGTTCTTCATGGAAGAACAGATAACAGGATTCCAACATGTCCCACGTGGACCAATTAGGTGTCATGATGGGTATGGTAGGTTGGATTTGGTAGATAGAGGTGAGTACAGATGATAGTTGTGGTAGGCAGGTAGGAAGGTATGATTGGTAGATAGGTTGGTATTGTTTCTCAACAATTAGATACAAAAATTAGATGTGTCTGCGTACTTATGGTACCGAATGGTAGGACATAATAACATTTTTGTCTGACATTTAAAAGTTTGCACTATTAAATTATTTTCTAGACTCCATACTCATAAATCATAATTTTGTTAATGAGACATACAAACATACCATTTAATATATCACTCGTGCTTATGTATAGATGAGTAGTTCATGTGCAGATATCTGAACTTTGAGGATTATTTAAAAAGGGTCCCTTTGCTAAAGAGGTTGCTTTTGAAAAATTATGCAGTACCTTCTAAGAGAAGTGTTATGAAATCAAGATAGAAGATGGATTTGGAGTTGTTCGTATGTAGTGATCTGAAGATATACAAGCAAATTATTCCATAGTAGACTTTTGGCAGTGGCCCAGCATGTTTCTTGTTCTTTAAAAAAGCATATGTGCCCGAACATCATGTTTTGTGAACAAAACTCTGTATAACCTACAAATATTACCAATAACAATAAACTAAAGCAAATTGACTTTTATAGGGGATTAGTGAACTTTATTTTATGGCAGACCTAGGCATCCAAAGAGCAATTGGTTAAGCCATAAATTAGCAGTATTAATGTATGTTAAGAGAGAAAAGTGATGAGGAGCCTATTCAAACCAACGGCAAACCAAGAAAAGTACATGAAAACCAGTAGTTGAAGCCCAAGCCCATTCTCTCTAAATCCTTTCGTACGTCTTTGATTTATTAATGGCAAAAGCTTTTGCAACAAACAGTTAAAGCTGTCGGTAGTAAGGCCTTAAAAAGTTCTATGAGATCGTTAGGGTTGGATTTGAGACATCTTTAGCTGTCATGCCTGCCTTTTCTTTTTCAGGAAACCCATAATAAAAAATATATATACATTTTCTTTCAGTCGGACGGCTTCATCTTTTGGTCTGGTCAGTTGTCATTCATATTTTGCTTCCAACCACTGTAGCATGCAGCATGACGCTAAGTGTCGGCTCACTTCGCCTATTGGCTACCTTGTAGAGTGAGTGAAGGCATTTTACTTGATTGCATGTGTACAGTTGCTTGAAAAGGAGTGCCAAGGGGTACAGTTCCATGTCAGAGCTGATACACTTGGGCTTCTGGGCCATTCCTTTATTTATTTATTTTTGTTGCATTCATGTTTAACTGTCAATCAAGGTCTTGCAGAGGCAAATAACCTAGGAGCAGCTGGCAAAGGAGAAAGTGATGTAGAAGTTTGCTACGCATGTGGCACCAAATGTAGAGGGGTACGATAATAATGTGCTGTGACTATCTGTGACAAAAGTGACGATGAGGTCAAGAAAGTTGCATCTGGAAGACTGTAAACTAAGAGGAGCAGAAATGAAGCATTTCTCTTGTGAGGTAATTCATTTCCTTGTGCTTTAAGATATCCCATTAGTGGTATATAGCATGTTTGTGTGTCATGGAACGGAGTGTGATGTGTGTGTATCTATGCGAACATTATTCTTTGTTCTCTATGCAGATTTCTGTAAACAAATGTTTTGGGTGCATGGTTTTCTCGTTGTGCAAACACTAGTGCGGGTTCTGTGTTCTTTACACTTGTCGATTTTGCAACAAATCAGCTGTTATAGAATGTCACATTTATAATGATTTCGATGATGACTTAAGTACGAGGTGGTTTTCATACCATGGAACTGCTGCATATTCAGCTGGAGCTCACAGTCAATGAAAGTGTGTCCTGTGTCATATATGGATATTGGTTACGTGGTGTGCTGATTATTTATCACAAATACTGTCCTTTAAACTATCTGATGGTGTTATGCAGCTGTGGCAATGTGCTTTTCAATGATTTTAAAATGTCTGCAGTTTTATTAACCTCGTGTTATTGAATGCCAATTAACCAAAATGCCAGAGGTGGTGTGAGTGACATCAGAAATCCTCTGTGCCACGAGGAAACTAAAGATGTGCACTTCTGAGGTGGTAAGGTAAAGACAATGTGTGGAACATACAGAAAGCAATTAGTGCACTTATGGCTCCATTTACTTCCTGTTTCTGCAACTGCTTATGTGATTGACGATGCCACGATTAGCAAGGGCACTTCCAGCTATACTAAAGGACAAAAAAGACAAACTATTATCGGTGTCCATGTTCAGTCTGTGGGTTTTGTTATATATGAACTTTGTAGATTTTCGGTGTGTTAATTGCATTTTACCTTTGATTAAGGTCATGTTGTCTCTAGTCACTTCATCGACCACTGCGTCTGCTTATCTATGCATGACATTTGCATACACTTAGGCCCTCATTACAACCGTGGCGATAAATGCCGCCTACCGCCGTGCTGATGGCTGCCAACATACTGTGACCACGGCGGAAATCCGCTATGGGTATTATGACCCACACAGAAAAATCCGCCACTATACAGACACCCACACAAGTCCACCACACCAAAGGTCAGTGATAAACTGGAGGTACCAAACCCCACACTGTTACGGCAACAGGAACACGCCCACAGTATTACGACCCACGAATCACCGCTGCAGACTTTCAACCGCGGTAAACCATTGGCGGTACACACCGCGCGCTCAAAATACACACACCCTCACAAAACTACACCACATTGTACAATTCAAAATACACACACCTGACAAATATACACACACCACACCCACACCCTCACACCACTATAAAACACACACCCACATTACCCACAACCCTTTCCGACCCCAAGGATTTGACAACTGAGAAAGAGAGAGACAAGGCAGGAGCACCTACTCAATCAGAGACACAGAACACCATTACCCATACACCATCCATGCATCTCACACCACACACCACAAAACATCACCCCACACGTCACACCACACATCCCCACACCTACCACTCACACCACATCCATGGCACCCCAAAGACACCCCAGGTTTTCTGAGGAGGAGCTAAGGGTCATTGTGGAGGAAATCATCCTGGTAGAGCCACAGCTATTGGGATCACAGGTGCAGCAGATGTCCATTGCAAGGAGGATGGAGCTATGGCAGAGAATCGTGGACAGGGTCAACGCCATGGGACAGCACCCAAGAACAAGGGATGACATCAGGAAGAGGTGGAATGACCTACAAGGGAAGGTGCGTTCCGTGATTGCAAGACACCAGGTAGCAGTACAGAGGACTGGCGGTGGACCCCCACCTCCTCCCCCACAGCTAACAACATGGGAGGAGCAAGCCTTGGCAATCATGCATCCTGAGGGCCTCTCAGGAGGTGCAGGAGGATTGGACTCTGGTAAGTCAAATCTTTACTACTTCATCCCCCACCCTACCTGCATGCCATCACAAACTCCTACCTCTACCCTCACCCCCATCACTCCACCACCTCACATATGCCCCACCATCACAACCCACCCATCCCAATACCAAGCCCTGCATGCAACACCTAAGCATGGACCCCCATCACAGACCTGCATGGACATCCATCACCACAGCATGCCCATCACAGAGAATCACCCAACCCACAAAACCACTGCAAACACAAGGCCAAGCTGACAGGGAAATAAAAATCATAAAGGGAAACACACCCATGCTCAAGATGGCACACACAGATACATTAACACTGCATTTGCATGCCCACAGGACCCCTACTCAACGTCACTGGAGAGGAGGTGCCAGCTACAAGCAGTCGACCCCCTGAAGAGGCCCACAGTGAGGACAGCAGCTCTGCACGCCTGGATCAGGATGACCAACCTGGCCCATCAGGGACCTCTGGACAGTCGGTTCCCTTGCCACAGTCCCAACCCACCAGCACAGCACCCACTCAGCAGGCCCATGCCACTGTCCCCAGGACACGTCAATCAGCAGTGTGTCCACCCCTACAGGGACCCCTGGCAACCAAACAAACACAATAAGATCAGGGACCTGGGGTCAGTGGCAGTGGGCACACGGTTCAGGGGACAGAGGCACAGGACAACACGGATCTGAAAATAAAGTTGGCAAAGAGTAAAGTCAGTGGCCAGAGTCATAGGGTAAGAGGCTGTCTTTTACAATGTCCAACAGTTAACTCAAATGTAATATGAACATACAATGTCTTACCTGTGTCACTGGAAGTATTGCAAAATAATGTTGCTGCTGTTGTCAACATCTTCTTCCCTGCCTCCTCTTCCTCACTGTCCATAGGCTCTCCCGCTGCCACAAGACCATTTCCAGGTTCATTCTCCTGCAGAAAAGGCCCCTGGCGTCTCAAGGGCAGGTTGTGCAACATGCAACCGGCAACAATGATCTGGCATTCCTTCTTGAGTAGTACAGGGAGCCACCAGTCAGATGAAGGCACTGGAATTTGGCCTTCAGGAGGCCGAAGGTCTGTTCTATAATCCTCCTTGTGCGCCCATGTGCCTCATTGTAACATTCCTCTGCCTTTGTCCTGGCATTCATCACTGGGGTCAGTAGCCATAAGAGGTTGGGGTAACCAGAGTCACCTGCAAACATTGAGGGATACCTGATAGTCACACACTAACCCTT
Source organism: Pleurodeles waltl (assembly GCF_031143425.1). Lineage (NCBI taxonomy): Eukaryota > Metazoa > Chordata > Amphibia > Caudata > Salamandridae > Pleurodeles > Pleurodeles waltl. Next base: position 826,359,933 of record NC_090442.1, on the reverse strand, counting down.
AGTGACAACCCCATACCCAGACACCTACTCATACTGTGTGGGGACCTTGGCCTCCCCTATTAGCCACACCCAGTGCCTTTGAAGTTGGCCCATCACATATGGGATGCTGCTATTTCTCAAGATAAAGGCGTCATGCACAGAGCCAGGATACTTGTTATTCACATGGGAGATGTACTGGTCTGCCAAACACACCATCTGCATATTCATCGAGTGATAGCTTTTTCTAATCCTGAAAACTTGCTCATTTCTCCGGGGAAGGGGGACAAATGCCACATGTGTACCATCAATGGCACCTATGATGTTGGGGCTATGTCCCTGGGCATAAAAGTCACCTTTCACTGTGGCCAAGTCCTCCACCTGGGGGAACACGATGTAGCTGCGCATGTGTTTCAGCAGGGCTGACAACCCTCTGGTCAACACGTTAGAGAACATTGGCTGAGACATCCCTGATGCCATGGCAGCTGTTGTTTGGAAGGAACCACTTGCCAGGAAATGGAGCACTGACAGGACTTGAACTAGAGGGGGGATACCAGTGGGCTGACGGATAGCTGACATCAGGTCTGGCTCCAATTGGGCACACAGTTCCTTGATTGTGGCACGATCAAGTCTATAGGTAATGATAATGTGTCTGTCCTCCATTGTTGCAAGGTCCACCAGGGGTCTGTACACCGGAGGATGCCACCATCTCATGTGCAGCCTCAGCAGTTGGAGCCTATGGAAGAGAACGGTCGTCAATGGGTCACATTCCCATATCTATTGCACTAATGCTGTTTTTTTTACTTAACAGCAACAAAATGTGAATCCTAAAATCAGTTGCTGTGCCAATGTCTGCTGTGATGCAGTTAGGTGCCATGCCCCGTGGCCCCCTGAAATGGCAGATGCCTGACCTGTGAGAAGTGACAAGTGGAAATAAGGTAATTGTGCTGGCGTTGTGCAGCGTCACGGTAGGCGGTCGATGACCGCCGCGCAACTTCGCATTGGTTATCATTGGGCCATATTGGTTCCAGGAGCCAATGGCAATGTACGCCAGCGGTGATGGTACGCACCACCATGGATGTGACCGCCATTTTCTATCTCATCCCTCACTTGCTACCTGACCTTCAGAAGGAGAGGACCTACACTGCAAGTGCTGCTGTGACCTGTGTCTGGAAGTGACAATGGCTCATGTGTCTGGGGAAAGGGCCCCTGCCTTCACTGCAGAGGAGTTGGAGAAACTGGTGGATGGGGTCCTAACCCAGTACACGTTACTCTACGGTCCTCCAGACAAACAGGTGAGTACACTGTGAGCATGATGCGTGGGCCATGAATGTATGGACTGCTGTGGATGTAAACCACATGTTGGGGGGGTGCTGAGGCGTCCGGGCCAGAGAGCAGCATGTAAGGTGGTCATTGTATGTGCATCAGGGGATGAGTGGGAACTGGTGGCCAATGAATCTGATGGTCCAGACGGGTGATTAATTCCCTTTTCTGCTGTCTTTTCCATCCAGGTCAGCGCCCACCAGAAAAAGGGTATTTGGTGTGCCATCACCAAGGAGGTGTGGACCCTTGGGGTCATTCACAGGCAGAGCACCCACTCCAGCAAGAGATGGGAGGACCTGCACCACTGGACAAAGAAGACCTTGGAGGCCCAGCTGGGGCTGGCCTCCCAACGAGGAAGGGGTGCCTGTCGCACCATGACCCTCCTGATGTTCTGCATCCTGGCGGTGGCCTATGCGGAGTTGGATGGGTGCTTGAGGGCATCACAGCAGACACAAGGTGGTGAATACAGATTTTGAAAGCTGACTTTGCGCGTGTTAGGAGGTACCTGGGTGGGGGATGTGAGCTGTGGGTGCCCCTAGGTCAGGGCGATCATGGCAGGGTAGGTCCCTTGTTGGGTAGGCTCTGACACACTCCTACCCCAATAGTGTAAGTGGCATCTACTACTGAGCAGGGTCCTGTGGGTTTCTGGTGTGCAGATGCTGGCGTTAGGCATTGTACCCCATGGGCTGGTGACTGTCTTAGGAAATGGGTGGGCATGGCCGAGTGCATAGGCTGCTCCCTGTGTGTTGTGTACGCCAATGGTAGTGGTGTTGCTGGCATTGACCAAGGGTATCCTCTGTCTCTTCCCTCCCCTTTTTGTTTTGTCACCCTGTCCCTGTGTGCATTAGCAGCATCTGGCGATGGAGGGAGCTGCATCCCACATGGGCCTGGAGGCCAAATCCACCAAGGGCGAGGGGAGCACCACGACAGGGACAGGAGTGGAGACCACAGACAGCGACTCCTCCTCTGATGGAAGCTCCCTGGCGCTGGCAGACACCTCTGTGCCCACCCCAACAACAGGTACAGCTGCCACCCCCCCTACCAGCACCGCCCTCCCAGCAGCCCCTCAGCGTGTTTCCCATGCCTGCTCACCCAGGAGGCTGGGCATCTCCTTCGCCCCAGGCACCTCAGACCCTGCCCCAGTCAGCCCTGCTGCCCTCAGTGATGAGGCTATTGACCTCCTGAGATACCTCTCTGTTGGGTAGTCAACCTGAATGCCATCCAGGGTGTTAAGAGGCATTTGCAACAAACAAATGCATACCTGGAGGACATTCACTCTAACGTGGCGGCCCAACAGAGAGCATTTCAGGCTCTGGCCTCAGCACTGATGGCAGCCCTTGTCCCTGTGTTTGGCCTCCTCCCTCCAACTTCCTCTGCCAAGACCCAATCCCCTCAACCCCAGCCTATCCCAAGTACACCTTCAGACCAGCATTCACCCAAATCAACACACAAAAGTGGCTCAGGCAAACATAAGCACCACACTTCATCTCACAGGCACTCACACAAGCACCATGCCCATGCAAACACACCAACATCCACTTTCTCCACGGTGTCCCCCTCCTCCTCCTCGTCCACCTCCCAGTAGCAACTACACTCACACCTGCATGCACTACATCTTCATCCACTACCTCCATCACCAGCACGCCCATCACAACACACCCCTCATGAGCAGTCACCACCCCCACAACCATGCACACGTCCCCTGTGTCCTCTCCCAGTGTTTCTGTGACCCCTCCTCCAATGTACACAAACACAAGCACCCATCCACCCAACAACCATGCACCTCCCAACAGCATACAGCCCATGCACCTTCACCCAAACTCAGCAGATGGACACTTCTGACAACCACTCCCTCTTCCTCCACTCCCAAACCCTCTCCATCTTCCAATCCCAATGTGTCTTAAACATTTTTCCTTGCAAACATTGACCTGTTCCCTACCCCTCCCCCCAGTCCTTCCCCTCGGGCCAGGGTGTCCAGATCCCAGGCCAGCACCTCAGCCACCAAGTCAGCTTCTGCAGTGGTACCTGCAACTCCAAGAGGATCAAAGATGGCACCCGTCAGGCCAGGCAGTGTGCCACACACCCCTGCAAAGGACCAAACCAATCTGCCACCTGCCAAGGTGACGAAGGGGCCAGCATGCAGCAAGGCGAAGGAGCACGACCCACCCAGCAAGGCCTCCTCCAAAACTCCATCTGCCAGAGCCAATGTCCCAGCTGCATCTGCCAAGGTGAGGAAGGGTCAGAAAAGCCAAGGCAAGGCACTTCAGGCCTCGGAGGCCCCAGGTGAGGGCCTGGTGCCCACCATCAGAACCGACAGCCCCTCCACCTGTACTGCGGCCAGCATCACCACAAGCACTGCTACCTGTACTGCCACCTGCCCCGCCGCTGCCACCACTACTGTCAGCAGCAGCATCACCAGTGGGCAGCCGTCCGAGGCAGCGGGAGACGGGCTGGTGCCTCCCTCCACCACTGGCAGCACCTGCACCACGGAAAACACCGCCAGCATCCCTGTGGCAAGCACCACCGCAAGCACCCCCCCCTGCACCGCTGACAGTAGGACCACTGCCAGCAGCAGCTGCCCCAGTGTGCATCTGTCTGAGGCTGCAGGAGACGGCCTGGAGCCTCCCACCACCACTGGCAGCACCCCCACCTGCACCGGCACTATCACCTGTTTGCAGCCTTAGTCACCGCAGGATGGAGTCTGGCCCTGCCTCAATGGAGCATCACAGCCACTTTAACACCGACCGCCACAGCTGTAATGAGGGCATTAGTGTAGCAAATTTACTTCTACTGCATCAACATTCTGAATATTTTGGACTCTGTGCACTGTGACACTGAATTCAATTCGATACTGTGTGTGCCCTGCTTCTAAAATGTTATTTGAAACATTGGTTTCACTCTTGTGGTCTATTTAACTTTCCAGTAAGGCCGTGGTAGAAGGTGCAAAAAATGTACAAATTGTATGGAAGTTAAACACCTGGGCTGCAGTGTGTATTTACATCACCTGCATAAAGGACAAAATATGTGACTGGCAGGTGAACCCGTATGTTCTGGCTGAGCTGCAGTTTGAAGGCACTGCACTAACATATGACAAGGAAAGGTGCTTTCTCATGTAGAGAAGCCTATGTCTACATATTATGACGCTAAACCTAAACTGTAGCTTATGCGCACTCAAAGTGGGGTGCCCTATTATATACAAACATGGCAGATCAGCTATTTAAAATGTGTGCCTTCACAACACAATGACTGAAAGTTAAAATCTAGTTCACTGAGTAGAATCTGCTACATTTTCCATAATATGGGCATAGGCATGATTAATGTGTTTCCTATTAAATTACCTACTTAATTTTAAAAACATAATTTAATGGTAAAATCTGATTTTTGATAATTTGGGTGGAAAAGTGACTTTTTAATGTAACTCGGGCTCCTGAGACAGAATTGGCCTAAAACTAGTTTTATCACTGATCCAGCCTTCAGAGATGGATACACATTGTTGGCTGGGAGAGCTATTGACCCTGGTTCAGAAGATAATAGCTTGCCTATGAGCCCAAGAATGACAGTGTGGTGTTAACAGCTGACCACTTGGTAATTTTTATTTATGTGGGAGTGGACAGTAACAGTTTGCAGAGTAAAAGACAGCATTAGTGCCTCCTCTTTTGACTTGGAGATGCCAGGGAGGGCTTCTGTTATTCATTTGCTGGACCCTCCCAGACATCCAGGCTCCAGTCACTCTGGGGGAGAGAAGATGAGAGAAGATGGTTGGACCAGGTCAGGTATGAGGAGAGCTCACCTAAATAGGGCCAAGAATAAGGAGCCAAACAAAGGCCTGCTGAGGATAGCAAAGGTACACTATCTACCAGGGGCCCCTGGATAATTTCCCAAATGACACAGAGAGGAAATGCTGCAAAAGGAGAAGAGGGACTACAAGAAAATAGAGTTGAGGCAGAATTTCTCCTATTGCTGGATAGTGCACTTGACAATTCTTGTACTTTATTGACCACCTCCATAGAGCATTCCTGGGAAGATCCACCTCAAGAAGAAGGCCCTGTGGCAGAATGAAAACTCCTGTCCCCTGATTGAAAATGATGACTCGATCAAGGACTTATGGCTCCCACAGGCTTGCATGGACTGGAACTGCTCTCCCAGGGTCAAGTGATTGTCGTCATATTTGTCTGCTTCAGAAACTTAAAAAGCATAATGACTCCTTACTCTAGAGAGTCCAGCTGACCGAAGACTACTGAACCCTGCAGGACACCTAGCTCGAGAGAAACCTGGTATCTAGAAGCCTTTCCTGAGGCCCTAAATGCTGAAGGTCTGACCAAATAAAACTTTCCCAGATGTTGAAGAAAATTGGGAAACGGTGCTTAAGGTTGCCCAGGGAGATTGCATGCAAGATGAACAATAAATATAAAGGCTGAATCATGAAGGACTCCACTGCATAAGCGCAAAGCAGAGATACTGTATTGTGTAAACTTAATTAATTTAACCTAATACTTCCGGAGTTTAAACTTCATTTTCTGACAGTGCAGCTGGGAAACAGTGAACAACATTTTCACCTCTCTGTTTCTGAGATGTCCTGTCCAAAATAATGCACTATCTTGAGGAAATAGTGAGTTAAATGAATTAACATTATGCACTTCAGTCACACTAAAACCTGCGCTCTGCCTTGTGCTGAGGCCCCGGAGTCCCTCATGATACATTCCTTGTTTGTTGTGCTTGGGGCTTTTATGCTGCACTGCAGACTGATTCATCAGGAACTCACTGTAAAGGTATTCAGTCTCATAGTACCCTATGTAATTAAGGCTTCCAGCCTTGACCTGCTGAAGGTTTTGAGAAATAAAAAAGTGACAAAGCCCAAAAGTAAAATCTTTGACAGTGGTGGGGCAAATTTATCCGACAAGCAAAGTACCCTTGACAGCCACAAAATTCAGCTTTGTCCCACCTGGCGCTTTTGGTGTCAGTAATATTGGCTCTAGTGGGCAATCAACTACAGCTACAACTACAACTAACTTTGAAGGACCGTCACTGGCCTCCGCCTTGAACCATATCTTCTGAAGGATCCTGACTTCCATTAAAATCTTTAACTGGTAATGACCCACATGATTTATCCCACCTCTACTCCATCATGATCATTCTAGACTCTAGTTGTAAGAAAATTGATTAATATTTAAGGGGGCAAGTGCCCCCTAAAAGGAATAAGCATAACTCTTGTCATGGTGAACCCATAAAGTCACTAAACTAACCACATGGTAGCTATGGCACAGAGACTTCTAAGTACCAGTGATGCTATATGGTCATGATAGGCCATGAACCTCTGCACAATTTTGAGCTGACCAGGGTGAAGCAAACTATTTTCATCCCAGTCGATTTTCCTTTTTGACTCAGGGCCTGATTTAGATTTTGACGGATGGAATACTCAGTCACAAACATGATGGATATCCCCTCCGCCGTGTTACGATCCCCATAGGATGTGATGGAGTATTCCCCTTTGGCAAGATCTAAATCAGGCCCTTTGTCTTTTAGGTCCCAAAGTTTCAAAATTTCTGGAGCAAATCCTATGGGTCACTTCTAAGGCTCCCAGGATCTCAGGTGTAATACAAAGTGGCAACAACATACTCTAGAAGGGGTCCACCAGGAAAGCCAGTCTAAGGACCTTTGCTACTGGTCGTCTAGGTGCTCTGGTGAAAAGTGGTCAACTACTAATCCGTGGAGTCCACTTTTTTGTCCTGGTTACAAGAGAGATCAGGTCCAGTCTTTTAGGGCATTTCTCAGGTCACAGACAGATGGTCTATTCCTCTTCTGATCTTCCTTAGGTCCAGGAAGTGTTCTGAAGAGGGTACCTGGACATACCACATTCATGCCCAGTACTGGTTAGGAGTAACCCTACCCACTTTTTCATTATTTACTGTTTGCCTTACAGCAAACAGGCCCAAAATGTGATTTGTCAGGGAATTTTCAAGATGCCTTCAGTTTCACTAAAATTGGGCTCTGAGTGTTGTCTTTGTTTTGGAGTGCCAAAAGGAAATCACTAGTGTTCTCCCACCTCTACCACCAGAATACAGTTTGAAGTAGGCACTGTATCCACAACAAACTGGTCGGACAAAAGCAGGGTCCCGCAGCAACCAGACGGACACACAAGAATTGACTAGGCATCCTGTTCACTCAGTTTCAAGTGTGTTGCCCAAGTATTATATGTAGTTCAACAAACCTGTCAAGCAGAATTTGGCAGTGTGGTGTCACAAGATGGCTACAGCCCCCAATATGAATATTTTGTGGAGTTTGGAGGAGTAATCTCTACCCATTTAGGTCACCCTATTGTTTGCTTATCTGAGGCATTTCATACCTCATTCACACCTATTCTAAGCTGATCTCAGGGTGAGCGTTGAAGAAGAGAAAATACAATTTAGTCTCTAGGAAACACAGGTAGAGATAAGATGATTTTTATAAAAGTTACTTTTCCTTAACATTTTTTTAAAACCCAACATTTTAATAGGATTTTAATAACTATTAAAACTTGTTATTTATTATTTTTCTAGCTGTTTCCTTTCCCAAGGTAGCTGTATTGTTTTTTTTAATGTGCCCTCTGGTTTTCTACATGGAACTGCTAGGCCTGCCACAGTGAAAATAGCTTTTTAGACATTGTCATTATAGGAACATGTTAATAATAATTTTCTACAAGTCACATTTTTAAATACCATGCATCCTCTCTTGTGGCCTATCAAGGTGTATAAAGGGGTGACTTACTCATATTTAAAAGGGGGGATTTTTACCTGTCAAAAAGGGTTATTTTAACAGGTTTCACTGTAGGTTTTACACTGAAGTGGTCAGGCTACAATGGTAAGCATGAAGCCATGTTTTCGTTTATCACTCTAGTGGTCAAAAACAATGGATTAAACCCAAGTCTTTGTGACTGTTGGTAAATGTTTGTATTGTTCATCATTCCTTCCATCATCTGTTCCTTTTGCTTTTGTTGTCAAAAGTGGGAAGGGTATGACCAGACGTGGGCCCAGTGCTCACTGTGCCACTCGATTCAAGCTAGTCTGGCTGATGAGGGGTGATCCCTCGAAACTGGCCCCAGGATGCTTGTTTCTGGCTTGGCAGTTTGGGCCCAACTGTTACCATGGGGAGCATGGTCAGGAATGATTTGCATATGGTTGGGTCCAAACAGGGGGTGGTGTGGTGGGCTAAAAAACAATGTATTAAACCCAGATCTTTGTGACTGAGGTTGAATGTTTGCATTGTTCAGCATTCCATCCATAATCTGTTCTTTGCTTTTGTTGGCCTAAGTGGGAAGGGTATGCTCAGACATCAGTCCCATACTCACTGCGCCACAGGATTCAAGCTAGCCTGGCAGATGAAGGGGGATATCCTGCAACTGGTCCCAGGATGCTTGTTTCTAGTCCAGAGAGGACCTGGCTTGGCAGTTTCGGCTGGATTGTTCCCAAGGGGTGCAGGGTCAAGACTTATTTGCATATTGCTGGGACCAAACTGGGGTGTTGTGGTGGACAAAAAAACAATGGATTAAATATGGATCTTTGTGACTAGGGTGAATATTTGCATTGTTCAGCTATCTATCCATCATCTGTTCTTTTTACACTAGTGGATGGCACTATAAGTGTTGCAGTCCACAGGTGATAGGTAACTTTTCATGCCATGGGTCTATTTCTGAACTAAATACTATGGCCTTATAGGTAAATTATATAAGCCAATCTGAGATCGGCCAATTTCTTCATGTTTTAGGGGTCAAAGTACAGCAATGCTCCAGTGTGCAGAGTCTCAAAGCCAACATTAAAATAGGATCCAGCAAAAGGCAAAAAAACAGGAGTAACCAAGCAGAAAATGCAATTTCTTGCACTGGCCAACTGCATACTATTTTTTTCAATTTTGCTTTTTGTGTTTTGTTTTGCCCTAGTATTACAAAATTCATAACTTTGGTACTCCATATTTAAGTTGTATGATCTTGGTGTATTTTCGGTCATTAGTTTACTGGTATGAGAATTTTATTGTATGTTGTTCTTTACTTTAAACTAAGCACACTCTTCTCTAGGGATTGCCAGCTTCTTGTGCCATAGCTGACAAGAGTTCAGCAGATGCTCTCTTAGAACTGTGTTTGGTCTAACTGGACTAGATTTATTAACTTCATCATTGTCACCCCTTCCTAAATAAATAACCGGATTTCTGACACTATGGGCCTGATTTAGAGTTTGGTGGATGGGATACTCTGTCACAAACTTAACGAATATCCTATCCACCATATTACAAGTCCATTATTTCCTGTGTAAATTGTAATACTGCAGACAGGATATCTATCACAAGTGACAGAGTAACCCATCCACCAAACTCTAAATCAGGCTCTAAGTTGTTACACTGGTGTGGTCCCTGTATTTTTCACTTCTGTGGGAGAAAACTGCCAGAATTTGTGCCATTGAGAACATATGTTACTATGGTCATGTTACTATTTTTGTTAAGGTGTACTTCTGGTTAAGATTCTGCTTAAAGTTGTCATTTAATCTGTTGTCTTCATTCCCTGTGCACCAGTAATATAGGGAGGTAATACCACAGCGAGAAACACTGATAGGGCTAGCCGTATTTTTTTCCCACAGTGGTATTAACTCCCTATTTTGAAGTCAGAATGGGCATTGCATGTTGACCCCAGCACTAATTTTGCCAATTTTTATCAGGTGAGATTTGTCATGAAAAAAAAAGTATGTCAGTGTGCACTTTGCCTACTGCTCGAAATATTCTCTTGGCCTCAAACACACAACTGCACCAGAATCGGGACTACCAAGTCACTCAGAATGTGGAAGTATATTTCTAGAAACTTGTGATTTAGGGGGTTATTCTAACTTTGGAGGAGTGTTAATCCGTCCCAAAAGTGACGGTAAAGTGACGGATATACCACCAGCCGTATTACGAGTTCCATAGGATATAATGGACTCGTAATACGGCTGGTGGTAAATCCGTCACTTTTCCGTCACTTTTGGGACGGATTAACACCTCCTCCAAAGTTAGAATAACCCCCTTAGTGCTTTATACACTTTAACTTTATATGGTAGGAAAAGTAATTATTTCCAAACTGCTTAGGGCAAAACTTTTCATGTGTTTTAAAGAAGATGCTTCATTTCCCAGTGGAAACCTAATTGCTTTCATTTGTTCATGGCGAATAAGGGTTATTTTCTCACTAAGAATGTCTAATCCAATTTTAAAATGACTCGAATTGTTTGTTTTCTCACGCTGAAGGTATCTTACCAATTAATGCTACAGGAATGTAACTTGTAGAATGCTGGCTCGGAACTGGATTGCTAATTAGATTCAATGTAAGATTAATTACATTTTTCATATTAGTTGATTGGTTTCACATGTGAATGATTAGAACTGTAAAATAATGAGCATATACAAACTGAACACATTTTGCATTGATTTTATATCCCACGACAAAGGACTGAAGCAGCTGTTGATCCTTTTGTCGTCCCTTATATTTCCCCAGCTTATCTCTGAGTAGTTGGTGCATTTATATCTGCTTTTTGATATCGAAAATAAGATATTTGCATTTTACAGGTACCGAGACAGCTCTTTCGTAATCAGAAAATACAGAGACCAGTTCAAAGGTTCAAAGCATTGTACCACAGATATGAAAACAGAATGAAATAATAGCGACCAGATATGATTGAATATTTGGCTAGCCTACTTTTAAAGGTACAAAAAATGTATTCAGAGTAAAAAGAAACCAAGCTTAGATGCACTAGAACATGCATAGATGTATTTGTTTCATACCCAGTGGAGCATGGACAACAGGAGTTATAACACATTGAATAAGATGCAACAGATGAAAAATGGGTAACATACAACTTCAGAAATAAAAAATAAAACAATCTAAATGAGTGTGTACTAGGTTTCTGAATATTTAGATTCAGTGACAAGGGCTAAATTCCAAAGAAACAAAAATGAGTTATTATATTACAGGAAGATCAGAATAGAAATGGTCATAGGGTTCCATGTTTACAGACTACATGCAAGCTATGAGAATTGACTAAGTGGCAATAATCCAAATTCAGGGAAATGATCATCTAGGTTGGTGGAAAATGGAGAGTTTATTGAAACCCTTAGTACCATGGTTTGTTTGCACATTTGAGAGAACTGTGGCCATGCATACTCAGAAATGTGGGACTTGAGGAAGAAGTCCAACTAGAAGGTGGGGATAGACTTGTACTATTGCGTCCATATTAACATGTTTGTCTCCTTCAATGAGTTCCAAATCGGAGCACTCTTCACAGTCTAGGGACTTTGTACTTCCTACTCCAGACTAAACCCAGAGTAGCAGGTGTGTCTTGGCTTCCTGGCACCATGTCAGGCACATTTCTGTCCCTCAGCGCAACACTGGCTTCAGGTCTGGGGGTTCAGGAGTGGCCATTAATAAAGTGAGGTTTTCTAAACCTTAATCTTAGGGTGCAATCACTAAATAAACCCTGCCACTGGTCGTAAGGACCTTTGTTCTTCAACAAGGAGAAATGAAAAGGGGCAATCATTTACATCAATTCAATAGCATATTGAATCATTTATAACTTTTAGCACAGTCAAAAAAGAGAGTTTTGAATGGCTTAAAGGGTTTTATTTGATCTTCTTCTAGAATATTAATCATTTATTCAGTAATAATATAGGGCCTGTTTACAACTTTGGTGGAGGGGGTTAATCTGTCCCAAATGTGACGGATATCCCGCCCACCATATTACAAGTTCCATAGAATATAATGGACTCGTAATACAGCGGGCGGGATATCTGTCCCATTTGGGACGAATTAGCCCCCTCTGCCAATGTTGTAATCAGACCCATAGGCCCTCATTCTGACCTTGGCGGGCGGCGGAGGCCGACCGCCAAAGTCCCGCCGTCAGGTTACCGTTCCGCGGTCGAAAGACCGCGGCGGTAATTCTGACTTTCCCGCTGGGCTGGCGGGCGGTCGCCTTCAGACCGCCAGCCAGCCCAGCGGGAAAGAGGCTTCCACGATGAAGCCGGCTCGGAATCGAGCCGGCGGAGTGGAAGCTGTGCGACGGGTGCAGTTGCACCCGTCGCGTATTTCACTTTCTGCGCAGCAGACAGTGAAATACATTTAGGGGCCCTCTTACGGGGGCCCCTGCAGTGCCCATGCCAGTGGCATGGGCACTGCAGGGGCCCCCAGGGGCCCCGCGACCCCCCCTACCGCCATCCGGATCTCGGCGGTCCGACCGCCGGGATCTGGATGGCGGTAGGGGGGGTCGGAATCCCCGCGGCGGTGCAGCAAGCTGCGCCGCCGCGGAGGATTCAATGGGGCCGCGGTACACTGGCGGGACCCCGCCAGTGGTGCCGGTCCGACCGCGGCTTTACCGCCGCGGTCGGAATCCCCATTGGAGCACCGCCGGCCTGTCGGCGGTGCTCCCGCGGTCCTCCGCCCTGGCGGTCAAAGACCGCCAGGGTCAGAATGAGGGCCATAGTCTCTTGAGCATCAGTATTAGAAATTAAAATACAATAATTAATATTACAATATAAGGTAATGTCATAGAACTCTTAACATGGAGTCAAGACTGCTGGTTTTGGATGGCAGCACCACCTTGTGTAGAGGACTGAGTCGATCCCTCACCATCTGGTAGCTTTCGGCCTGACCCTTTTGGCTTGCTAGCAGCACCTCACCGAAACTTAAAAGTTAAGATGATTTGTGGCAGCCTGACACTCTGACTCCTCAGGGAAGTTGTGGTTGGCAGATCCAGCCTTTTTCTCACAGTGGTACAAGTCTCACACAAGCTCAGGCAGACAAAAAGACGCAGGACAGTTTCCAATGCATCTATTAAAAAGATTGAAATCTGTGATAAATTACATGAGCTGTGATTATTAAGATGATGACACATAGCTCAGTTAGAATTGTAATCATAAGTGAAAAACAGATAAACAATCCAAGTATATTGGAATAAATATGTGCCTAAGGAGTCCTACCCACACTTTCAAGATTCTACATTTGAGCATAGAAGTTAAAGCCCTTTTCTGCTGGTACATAGTCTATGGAAGGGACACCTGCCCCCATACCTGAAAAGCAGGGGTCTGCCCACCGTCTCCCCAGGTGGTGCAGAGACTGGGCTGAGGTCAGCAGAGTGGAAATGAAGTGGCACAGAAGAGGATGGCTCCTCTGGCTGGAGTGACCTCTCTAACCTTCTTTGGCCTTTGTGATGTTTTTATATCAAAACATGTTCCATTCTGAGAAACAGGTCTGGTGTGGAAATTTGTCTAAGGGTTGAGGTTGACAGCATCCTCTTGTGGAAGTATTACTAGATAGATTATCATGTACAGTCTTGAGCAGCCTTGGGCAGAGGTACACTTTGAAATTTTGTGCAAGTAAAGTAATAAAAAAACTTTCACAGAATAGCAGCTGATTAGAAAAATAAAACATTCCTGCTAAAAAGCCATTCAGGCTAAAATGAATTAAAACAAATACATGAAATGAAGCATGTAACTAGATAAAACGGCACAGGCCACAGGCGTAAGCTAAAATGAGTGTGTCCAAGCAAGGATCTAAAATGAACCTACAACACCCTCCCCGTTGTCAATAAAAGAGTGGAGGGCTTATCACCTAAAATAACAAACCTTAAAGCTACAATACTAAAAGCTCACTAATATATACATGAAGGGCCCTTTATGAGTTTGGCAGACAGAAAACTCTGTCTGCCAAACTCTATTATGGGTTTCCTGCTAGGTTGGTGGGTGGAAACCTAAGTTACCGCTCGCTGGCCTAGCAGGAAACAGGCGACAGCATTGATGCCGGCTCCGTTACGAGCCAGAGACAATGACGTCACCTGCAGGGTGCACCAGCACCATCGCAATGTTCATTGTCTCCAAAGCAGACAGTGAACATTTCGATGATGCCAGAGGGGGCTGCATTATCCATGCCAAATGCATGGGCAGTGCAGGGGCCCCCCTCTGTGGCCCTAAGCACCTGCTCTCCACCAGCCTTTTCATGGCGATTGTTAGACCTGACAGCCTTACTTTTTGCCTGCCTCCCTCCACTTTTTGGACACTGTTTTTGCTGGTTTTTAGACTCTGCACACTTTACCACTGCTAACCAGTGCTAAAGTGCATATGCTCTCTCCCTTTAAACATGGTAACGTTGAATCATACCCAATTGGACTATTTAATTTACTTATAACTCCCTAGTAGAGTGCACTATATGTGCCCAGGGCATGTAGATTAAATGCTACTAGTGGGCCTGCAGCACTGGTTGTGCCGCCTAACCTTGTCTCTGGCCTGCCATTGCAAGGCTTGTGTGTGTAGTTTCACAGCCAATTCGACTAGGCATTTAAAAGTACTTGCCAAGCCTAAAAATCCCCTTTTTCTACATATAAGACACCCCTAAGGTATGCCCTAGGTAATCCCTAGGGCAGGGTGCTGTGTAGGCAAAAGGCAGGACATGTACCTGTGTAGTTTACATGTCCTAGTCGCGTAAAACTCCTAAATTTGTCTTTACAGTGCTGTGAGGCCTGCTTACTTCAGAGGCTAACATTTGGGCTGCCCTCATACATTGTTGTGAATGGTAGCTGCTGATCTGAAAGTAGTAGGAAGGTCATATTTAGTATGGCCAGAATGGTGATACAAAAGCCTACTGACTGGTGAAGTTGGATACTATATTACTATTTTAGAAATGCTACTTTTAGAAAGTGAGCATTTCTCTACTCTAGCTAGGTTTAATTGTCAGCTCCTTTGTGCATTCACTCAGACACACCTCAAACACAGGATACTCAGCCTCACTTGCATACATCTGCATTTTGAATGGGTCTTCCTGGGCTGGGAGGGTGGACGGCTTGACACTTACATGTCAAAGGACAGCAGCCTGCCCTCACACAAAGGACTGCCACGCCCCCTACTGGGACACTGGCAGACAGGATGGAACTGAAAGGGGACCTTGTGCACTTCTGAGCCACTCTTTGAAGTCTCCCCACTTCAAAGGCACATTTGGGTATTTAAGCAGGGTCTCTGACCCTCCCAACTTAGACACTTCCTGGAGAAGATAACTGAAACCAGAACCTGCATCCTGCCAAGAAGAACTGCCTGGCTGCCCAAAGGACTCACCTGGCTGCTTTCTGTGAAGGACTGCTGCTTTGCTGTTGCCCTGCTGCCTTGCTGCTCTCTGGCTGTGGTGAAGACGTGCTCTCCAAGGGCTTGGATAGAGCTTGCTTCCTGTTCCCTGAAGTCTCAGGACCAAAAAAGACTTCTCTCTTGCAACTGGACTCCTTGTGCGGTGAAAATTCGATGCACAGCTTGCTAAAATTGATGCACAGCCTGCCCCGTGGTGGTAAATTCACTGCACGCCGAACCGGAACGATGCAGTGTGACTTCGCAAGGAGAAGATTGATGCGTCGCATGCATTGCAACTGGAACTTCAACACCTGGCCCAGAGGATCGACCTACAGCCAACCTGGGTTGACGTAGCCCGACTTCCAGAGGAGAAATCGACGCAGCGCCTGCTGTGCAGAAGAAACTTCCACGCAATGCCCATTGGAACGACGCATCACTTGTGACTTTGCTACACAAGCCCAGGATTCAACGCACAGACCCCCGGGCGTCTGAAAACCCTGCAACCCGAAGAGGATACACGACAGATTGCCAGAAATTGAAGCACAGCCATCCCTGCGCAGAAACTAAACGACGCATTGCCGTGTGCAGCCCGGGAAATCAACGCACTCCCCTTTGTTTCCACGCTTCTCCTCCTCTGCGGCCCTTTGCAGAGATTTTTCATGCAAACCAGGTACTTTTTGCTTGAAAGAGACTTTGGCCCTCATTCTGACCTTGGCGGGCGGCGGAGGCCGCCCGCCAAAGTCCCGCCGTCAGATTACCGTTCCGCGGTCGAAAGACCGCGGCGGTAATTCTGACTTTCCCGCTGGGCTGGCGGGCGGTCGCCTTCAGACCGCCCGCCAGCCCAGCGGGAAAGAGGCTTCCACTATGAAGCCGGCTCGGAATCGAGCCGGCGGAGTGGAAGCTGTGCGACGGGTGCAGTTGCACCCGTCGCGTATTTCACTGTCTGCGCGGCAGACAGTGAAATACATGTAGGGGCCCTCTTACGGGGGCCCCTGCAATGCCCATGCCAGTGGCATGGGCACTGCAGGGGCCCCCAGGGGCCCCGCGACCCCCCCTACCGCCATCCGGATCCCGGCGGTCGGACCGCCGGGATCTGGATGGCGGTAGGGGGGGGTCAGAATCCCCGCGGCGGTGCAGCAAGCTGCGCCGCCGTGGAGGATTCTATGGGGCGGCGGTACACTGGCGGGAGCCCGCCAGTGGTGCCGGTCCGACTGCGGCTTTACCGCCGCGGTCGGAATCCCCATTGGAGCACCGCCGGCCTGTCGGCGGTGCTCCCGCGGTCCTCCGCCCTGGCGGTCAAAGACCGCCAGGGTCAGAATGACCACCTTTGTTTGCTTTAAAAAGACTTAAGACAATTTATATCACTTTTCAGTGATATCTCTACATTTACGTCTTGCATCTTTGATCGTTTTTGACCAGCAAATATCCAGATGAATGTTATATATTTTTCTAAGCACTGTGTGATGTATTTTTGTGGTGCTATATTGTGTTATTGTATGATTTATTGCACAAATACTTTACACATTGCCTTCTAAGTTAAGCCTGACTGCTCAGTTCCAAGCTACCAAAGGGGGGGCACAGGATAATTTGGATTGTGTGTGACTTACCCTGACTAGAGTGAGGGTCCTTGCTTGGACAGAAGGTAACCTAAGTGGCAACCAAAGACCCCATTTCTAACAGCGATGCTACTGAAATGAAACCGCTGGTAGAGAACGAGGTCATAATCTCCAGGGCAGTGCAGCTTGCAGTGTTGCCCTGGCAGATTAGGATCCCTGCCATCGCCAGACTGCCGGAATCCAAGATCCTGGTGCAGCTGGCTGTTTCCTGCCAGTCCGACTGACAGAATTGTAATGTGGCAGTCAGACCGCTGCATTGGTGGCAGTCCAGACCGCCACCGCGAGTGTGGTGGTCTGTAGTCTGTCACACTCATAATGAGGCCCAAAGTAATAAAAATGTGAAGTTGAAAAGCAAATCAGACCGATAAGTGGGCCAAAATAAAAGGACAATTTAGAATTTAAATCATTAATCCTAAAGTTCTAATTCAGCATTAGTCACGATCCTGCAGGAAATCTCTGATGTCTTCAATGGAGATAGAAACCAGGAAGGACCCCACTTCGGCAGGCGAATGGATGACCAGATTGCCAGAGATAAGATCCACAAAGCACACATGTACAGATGCCTCAGTAATAGATGCGGCAGAGGAGGAAGCATTCTGGCAGTACCAGATGTAGGGGCAGCTAATGGGATACCTCATGTAACAACCGCAGGCAAAATGGGCATGTCCCTGAATAAACCCTTATTGAGAACATTAATAGATCTGTGTGCAAAGAAGGTACAAGCTGCACTGCAAGGCACACTTTCAGTGGGCATTCGAAGAGGCACCACATGCAACAGAAAATTGGCTGCACACAAGTGAGAATCGGTCTAAATGACATTGACAAATTCAATTCCAAGCTCTCCAACAATGAAGCTTCAAAATACTGCATCATGTAATCATGACACAGTTGGCCTGGTGAGCTCCATCACTCTGCTTTGTTGAGATATAACAGTCATTGCAAAGCAAATCAGAAATAGCAACAGCAAAATACTGCCAATTAGAGCCAAAGTTATTGGGAATCCACCAAGAACACTCAAAGTGAGTGTATGGCAGAAGCTATAACTCCAAACAGTCAGGGAAGTGCTATCAAATCCAGAACCAACAGCCTTAAAGTGCACAACCCCAGCAGTATTAGATGCATTAAAAAATCCTGCTCACCAATTCTGCAAAATGCTTACGGAATTTGATATTTAATAGAGGCTGTATCTCTGCAGATGACCTTGCTACTTGGAGGTCATAGGCCTCTCGGCTAATATCAGAGCCACATACTTTTGAAACAGAAGAGCCTTCTGTCTGCTCAGCTTGTCAAAATTTATATTTGGAGTAGAGATGTGAGGCCACAAGTCTGCTTCTATTATCTCATGCGTGGGATGGAATAATGCAATGATGCAGCAAGATACAATTTGGGAAACCTAAATCATATATGTGATTCTAGGTTTCATAGCACAGCAGCCTTCATCACTCAGCATTAAATAACTTCTATTTGAAAGTATTTGAAACACTGGGTGAATCAAAGAAACAGGAGGACCCTTCAGATAGCAAGCCAAGTTTGCCATGGCCGCATTACAAGTGTAGTGCAAGGACACCTGTTTACAAATCATAGAATGACTAACAGAAGTCTTGCATTCACTTCTGTTAAGGAACACCTCCATCTCACTGTTCAAACATTTGTAACTGAAAGGTAACTCCCAAATCTCGTGGATGTATCTGTCCTCTAACCACTCAAATCTGCCTACAGGAAAGTGTTTTAAACACAAAGTGAATTGAAATGTTGAAATGGGCATATTACTCACTCCATGTACTAATCATACTGACAATGGAATTTCTGCTACAGTAAGAGGCAACTTTTCTAATTTTTCAAAGTTAAGCATGATGTAACTTGCCTCTTAGCCGTTATCTGTTGCTGTTATGTTAAATTAAATACTCCAAATACCCCTTGAAGTTAACGTGTTGCCAGGGCATGAGGCCACTTTTGAGGAATGGCAACATCCTACCAAGCTGCATGATGGACATGAGCTGACTGTCCATGATGTAGGAGTGACATGCCCATGCAGTTGTACAATGTGTTCATACCATTATCGACAATGGCTAGAGCGTTCCTCATTGTCAATCAGTCTTAAACATGTGGCTGCTTCCATTTGCGAATGCTTACATATCTAATTTTATATGGTGTATAAAAATGTTTTGAGCAGGACTTTCAAGGACCTAACAAGAAATCGTGTAAGTGGACATCCTCTGAAAGAGGACTGAGGTGTTCTTTTACCGCTGTTAATGTGGAGGAGCGTGACCATTGTTGGCATTGATTGCCCACACTACATGTTGTAACAATACCAGAGTGATGTGTGGTGACGTAACAAGGGTCCGGTCTTCTCACTCTAAAACCCCTTGTGGAGTTTATAAAATGTGCATGACAACCATTTGTGTCGACTGGCCACAATAACCACCTGTCCGGACATGAAAGGGATGAATTAAAGTTATCATTCTGTATCCAACTATTGAGCTGTTTTTCTGTGACATTTGAAAGCTTTTGCCAATTGTCAAAGTTTGCAAAGGTGGGAATGCTGGGCACATTAAGGGCCAGATGTAGCAAAACGGCAATTTGCGACTTGCAATTTGTGAGTCCCTGCGACTCGCAATTTGCAACTCGCAAATTGGTATGCAGTACGGTGTCTCAGACACCGACTGCGATTCGCTATGGGGTCGCAATGACCCACCTCATTAATATTCATGAGGTGTGTCGCTAATTGCGGCCCCATAGCGAGTCTAGGCACTCGCAAACATGAAGGCCTGCTGTCGTCAGCAGACCTCCATGTTCGTGACTGCTTTAAATAAAGCAGTTTTTTTTTTTAAGTGTAGCCCGTTTTCCTTAAAGGAAAACGAGCTGCACTTAAAAAAAAAAAAAAAAAAATTTGTTTCGGTATTTTTTCAGGGCAGGGAGTGGTCCCTTGGACCACTCCCTGCCCTGAAAAAATATTTGTGGGTCCATTCACAAAGTGGAAGGGGTCCCACGGGGACCCCTTCCAATTTGCGAGTGGGTTACCATCCACTTCAAGTGGATGGTAACTGCGACTCCATTTGCGACCGCACATGCGGTCGCAAATGGAATTGCATTCCACTCCGAATCACAAATAGGAAGGGAACACCCCTTCCTATTTGCGATTCTGAAATGCATATTGCGAGTCGGTCCCGACTCGCAATATGCATTTCTGAATAGCAAAGAGGCTTTTGTGCCTCGCAAACGGCGATTTTCGCCGTTTGCGAGGCGCAAACCCTTTGCTACATATGGCCCTAAGTTATTTTATTATCACTAACCTAAGGCAAGTTGTTTGCTGAACAGTTTAATTTAAAAATATAATTTGTAAAGGAATAATGCATGCTCTAAATAAAGCTTCAGTTCCCTCGATTTGCCAGTCTTGTTTTTCCCACACACTCTTTAAATCAATCATTTTTTTCCAAACCTCATAGACCTCAATGGCCAGCTGAGAAACAAAGGAATCTGGATAAATCAATTTGGTGTCTATTAGCAATATTTGTCATGCTTTATAGGGAGGTAATTTGAATTAATATGACTCAACATTCTTAGCATCATGTCCAGAGAAATATGCAAACTTGTCCAGGTATATTTTGGAATGCCCCACTGGCACAGTTGGACAGTGTTCCCATTATGTACAATTATAAACTAATCTTGGGTTATCAGTTCAGTGTAGAAAATAATGTCTGTAATGAGATAACAGAACATTTCCCTATAATTTGCTGTTGTCATATGGATATCTTCACTTTCAAATAAAGGATAATATTAATGTGCAGAAAGCATAGAATCAACTGTTTTTACATCTTATTCATCAAAAACAAACCCGGAGTACTAACATAATTCATAGATACTTCAAAAACATATGGAATTTGAATAACATCAGTAGGTCCAATGATATCATATGTTACTTTATCTCAAACAATCCCATTGGGAATTGGAACAGTTGAGATGTTCACAAGGAACAAGTCTCTTCTGACCCTATGTGATGATAGGTAAGGTGTTAAAACCTCTTCCAGCAGTTCAGGCAGAAAGTGGCTATGTATCAGCAGAAGAAAAACAGTGACAAAACCAATACAAAGCAGAGAGGCAAACAGTATCAGTAGTATCCATAGTTAGTACCATGGATGAACTAAATAATTGTTTTTAAACCAGTTAAATAGCTTGAAGAAAGGTCGGCATTGTCGGCAAAGTAACCAGAAGTGGTCTGTGAAAAACCTGGAGCTAGGGAAGAACAGGTAGATGTACCTAATGTTGGTGGTTCATAATAAAAAATGTAATCCATTTGTGTTGCATTAAAATAGGAGAGAGCTTCATCTGAAGAGAAGTGGTGACAGAAACAAAAGTTATTTCTTCACCCTTCCTAAGCTTTGGGAGACTTTTGAAGCAATGTTGAGTGTTGAAGCATTATTTAGTGCTCAAAGAGGTATATCCCATGTGGCAGTGACAGAGGCAAGGGAACTACCCAGCAATCCTCTGTGCTGGATTGGCCACATGGTGCAATTTGACGCTATCAATTGCAACAAAGCGTTTTTCTTTAGAACTAGGCAACAGTGGTAGAATGACTCTTCTGATACCATGTATTCCCAAAACTGGAACCAGTGCTCGATAAGATGGAAAACTCCTTCTTTACAGCAATTTTGTTTCTGCACTAGATCCCCAACTTTAGAAATCCAGATGGCAGATGTAGATGGCAAATCCCTCATTCAAAAGTTCGCGGCATATGGAGATGAATTTTCATCAGAGAATTGTTGTTTTGTGTAAAACAGGGACACGTTCATTCATGTCAAAAGGTTTTTCTGTTGTCACTGTGCCGGGGCCATCAAGGTCTGGTACGTACAGAGGTATCCCAGACAAGACCTCAGAAGGGCTACATCCTCCCAAGGACCTTCTGGGCAGATTGTTTAGTGCTGACTAGGCTCCACACAAGCGATGAAGCCAACTATGACTAGAACCCAATACTTTTGCTCTTTAGAATTGCTTTAAGTCTTGGTTTTTCCACTTCACAACCAAATTTCCCTTTAGATATTAGGGAGACAAGAAATGCAGTTGAACACCCATTGTTGCATGGTGTCCTTAAATGCCCTGGAGGCAAAAGCAGGGCCCTGGTCCGAGTGGAATGCTGCAACAGTATATATCCTGATGATGACTTGCAAATCTTCAATAACAGAGCGTCAGCAGGTCATTGTGGCCATATCCATTGAAATCTGGAACATGAATCTACAGCAACTAAAATGTATTTGTATGCACCATCAGGTCACAAGGTATCACAATGGTCCAGGTACACACTTTGTAGTGATTTGTTTTAAACTACGTGGGGTATCTGCTGTGGCTGTTTAATGGTGGACCTTTTAATTTGTTGGCAGATGTCACAGCAAAGGACATACTGTTTGGTCTGTTTGTATACACCTGGCCACCAATAGCATTTTGGCAATAAGAATATGGAGGCCGCCACACCAGCATGGGCAAAATCAACAGCCTCAATCACTGCTTTGATGAGATTTAATCTCTGTTCTTGGTTGGGGATCACGCAATTACCTACCACTGGGATTGTTGCACATGTAATGTTTTGGGCAGTTAGGTGGTAGGATTTTTTTTGCAGGATATGCTTTAGGGCTTGCCATCAGTTGAAGCCGTAACAGTTGCCAGTTTTTCATCATCCATTCTCATCTGAGAACGAGTAATCGCAGCAACAGAAGCCATAGCAACTGCAGAGTAATCACAGCAACAGAAGCCATAGCAACTGCAGATTTGGCAGCTTCATCAGCAAAAGTGTTTCCTACAATGTATATGCCAACATGTTGATGGCCCAATGTATGACCTGCATAAGCTTTTGGTAGCTTGTCTTTAAGATCTGCTACCCTTCCTCACAAGATTTTGTGCTTGATGGTGTCCCATTTTGAATCTCTAAACTCATTTAGACACCAGTACTGCAAATATTCACTGAAGGACTGGACACAGTATTACGAATCAAATACAATCAAAGTAGAAAGTTCAGGGTCCAAGTGTTCAAGTGCCAAACGGGCCAAAATTAAAGCATTAAGCTCTGCAAGTTGTGCGGTGCAGAATCTAGGGTCTGCATGTAGGTATGTAGAGGGTGGAACTAACCACCTCTTCTTACTCAGCTAACAGCTGCACAAGCCACGGAGTATTGTTGTTTGGTTCCTACAGCTGGTTGTGTTGAACCATTAGTGCAATGATGATTCGATATTGCTCAAGAGGCAAGGAGTTAGTGGACATGAGGTACTCAAGTTCATATTGAAGGTATTCTTGGGTCTGAAGTTTTGGATAGAAAACATAATCAACATCAGTGGCTATCAGAGACTTTAACAATTGAATCCAACGTGGATGTAATGCTTTTGCATTCAGGGTGCTAACCTTTGTAGCAGCCTTAAGAACTGTTATGTCGGGTGTCGACAGTTATGCGTTTCCTCTGTAAAAGTGGTCTCTCCTTAATGAGCCATCTGAACAACAGTCAGTTTTTTTTTCTGTTGGCGCGAAACATTGTTCAGCATTGGAGTACAAATGTGATTTGTATGCTATAGGTATTGTGTCACCCTTGATAAATGTGGCATAGGTGAACCTGATGGCACCAGGAATTATTCTGATGATCAAATTTGTTTTCTAGTGTGTGTAAGTGTTTTGCTTCAAGCATGTCAATCTGTAATGCTCTGAGAATGCGTGTATGCTCGGGTGCCCAATGTTTGCTTGAGAAGTCTGTACGTATTAAATCATAAAGAGGTTTTATGCATTGTGCATATGTAGGAACATAAGTTCTGCAAAAGTTTTAAAAAAAACAGTAATAACTGTTGCTTTTGGATTGTATTTGGAGGATGTATCTGTGCACACTTTTCTCGAAAGTACAGGGCTAGGCTCTTGACCTCATCTGATAATTTGTATCCTAAAAATAGGACACTAAAAAAGCAATTTTTGTTTTCTTGAAAATTTATTTATAGAATTTTGTGGCGACTCCTAAAATGATGCAATCCATCCCGGCTAAGTATGCATTGAGGTCGTTATCTCTGAGATAGATTTCATTCACACAGGACAACACAATCAATCATCGTGTAATATTGATGTCACCTGGGCAGAGAACAATCCTGGACTGTTCTAATACCCCTGGGGCAAATGGGAAAATTTCCTTTGTGAGGCAAGTGCTGTAAATGCACTTAAATCTCAACTTTCAGGCACTAGATTTTGGCAGAAAAAAAGCATTGGAGATATCCAAAGTTGTTCTGTATTTTTGCGCACAATGTTAATAACTGCTGTGCTGTGTGCATTTTGTATTGCAAATATGCATGTGTGACTTTTTAAGTTTGGAAACTAACACTATTCTTTAGGAATGGTCAGGTTTTGCTATGGGAAATAAAGGGCTATTCAATGAAGAGACACAGGGTTTGGTTACTCCCTGGTACTCAAATTCATGAGAGTATTTCTCTCACTGATGCGTTAGCCTCATGTTCAATTGGATACTGAAGTTGGATCAGTGGTGTAGATCTTATTGGGATAACGTGCTAAGGGGAGTCCTTATCCCACCCTACATGGTTGCAGTACAGTGCTGGCGTTTGCACCAATGCCCAAACTGCAGTGTAAGCTTATTTTACTGTGTCTGAAAATAGGACTGAGAAAAAAAGCAAAATTACATCTTCCCCTTGTGTGAGCATGCACACAAAATCAGGTGGCCAATCCTTTCCTACTAATAATGTATTTAGCCTACATATCCTGATGAGCCATCTGTGCTAGAGTAGAGGGAGGAGCGGTCACTTCCACCTGAATGGGCTGTGCCTGCCCTATCACAGTGCAGTCTCCAACCCCCTGGTGTGTGTCTGGGGCCTGGCCTGGGCAAGGCAGGATCGTGTGAACAACAGAGACTTTCCTTTGAAGTATGCCTACTTCTAAGGCAGAAAGGGGTATAGGTACTGGATGCAAAACCCCTGAAAATTGTATCACTTTTGGAACCAAGAGGAACCTCTGCCAAGGAGAAGAGCTGAAGAGCGGGGGAAAAGTGCTGCCCCTGCATGTGTCTGTGCTTTGTTGAGCTATACTGCAGTTGCTGCTTCTGCCTGTGAAAGGGAACAAAGACTGGACTTTGTGGTATATTCCTGCTTATGAAGAATCTCAAAGGGCTTGAACTGAGCTTGCCTCCCGTTTTGAAGTCTCAGGGCCATCAGACTTCCTCTGCTAACATCTGGACTCTCTGCTGAGATCCCTGCCCTGCCAAGTGGTGTCCTATACAGTCCCTGGACACTTGAAAGCTGAAAATCCATGCACAGAATGCCTTCGGGGGAAATTTTTGATGCACCATCCACAACTGGCTGATAAACGACATGCTGCTGGCCTCATGGCTAAAATTGACTCTCCACCTGCATCGCGGTTGGGAGATCAACACATCGCAGCTTGAGAAATAACACGTAACACCTGCTTGCTGATAATGATGCAAACCCCACATAGTGTGGTTTTCTAACACTGTGTGACAGGATGTTCTACTCATCGTCCCTGGATTCAACCCGACTCTACACGGATCTGAGGTGCTCCATCTGGAAATTGACACATCACTCTCTTGCAAGGGAGAAGAAACAACGCATCGCCGACCCTACCAGAGAATAAACAACAGACAGCCTCCCTTGCGAGGAAGGAATTGATGCATCGCTTCTTTTTCTGATGCATGCTCGCCCGTGCAGGTTTATTTTTGACGCTAACCAGGTACTTTGTGCAAAATAATTATTTCTACTGTTTTCTATGGAGTAAGACTCTTATTCTTTTGAAAATTCATATTCTAACATGTAAATGTTGGATTTTATGTCATTTTTGTCTTGTTTGAGTTAGACAAATATTGCCTATTTTTCTAAACTGTTGTGGTATCCATTTTGTAGTGTTTCACTGTATTACTGTGTGTTAGTCCAAATACTTTACACTTTGCTTCTGGCTTCTGAGTTTAGCCTGCCTGCTCATACCTAGCTACCAAGGGGGTGAGTGGGGGTTAACCAGGTTTGTTTCTCCTTTACCCTGACTAGAGTGAGGGTCCTCTCTTGGACAGGGGGTAAGCTGACTGCCAACCAAAGACCCCATTTCTAACATGCCTTAACCTTCTGCTTTTTGAAATGGGGTTTTTGTTGTTGAAGATCCTATCCCATCTTCATGAACATTTCTCAAGAAAGTTGTGTGTCCTTTTTCAGCTTCACATAGTCACTTTGGTGTTCTAACCTTCCATCTCTCTCTCTCTCCCCATTAATCCTGTGTGTCCTGGAAGAAATAAGATTGGCGACTGTCAGTATTTTGGGATCAGGAGTTTTTAAATTTTCCTTATTTCTTAGATTGTATCTTTCTTTCTGAGGTGCCCAGTTGTGGAGATTCTCCTCTTTGGATTCTTCTATCTATTACATTTTTGTTTATCCCAATGTTTTTTAGAGCTCTCTTGCACTTTCCTAGTGCCTTCCTTACTGGAAGCTCTCTGTAGTTGTGGTTTAGTTGGTCTGCCCCCCCCCAGACTATCCCAACCTATACTAGTATAAGTTTCAGAAGTAATCTTTGGCAGCTCTCGTTCCTGACCCTGTTGAAGAAGCTCCTGGAGCCACTAGCAGATCGCAAGTTCTGTAGCTTCCCCTTTAATGTTGCTTAAAATAATTGAGGAGACTGTCGGAATTAGCATCAGTTTCATCCCCAAGTCCAGGGCAGGGGGTGCCCAGTGTTCCTGTTGACTCTGTTTTAACACTTCCTTAAGATTTAAAACCGTCTGTGTACCATTTGAGGAGGTATACAATGCAGCAAAGACTGTGCCTCAAGTTTCACAATCCTCTATTGAGGGAACCATTCCAAAAGGCAAGCACATTGTGAGAATTCTATGTTTATCTTTGGGTTTCATATGGAGACACACTGGTTCCAACTGATTGTTTTTTTGTGTGACTCAGAACAGAATCTCCTCCCGCTCATTGGGTGCTTTCCCCATTATTGAATGGACAGTGACGGTCAATTGAGTTATAGTGGGAGCAGCCCTTGCTGGCGTGGTATTTAAGGCCCACATTACTAATTGTATTAGGCGTCTATATACAGCTATGAGATCATTGTGTAATGTACGTACTTTAGCTGCTTACGTAGTTTGTACATTGAGATGTGGTGTGTATGTGCCAGTGTTGGCCATGTAGGTCCATCATTGCTTAAGGAACCTAACTGAACAGGTTGTATTACATGTGGGAGGGCACCATCAAACCAATTATGATTTTCTGGATAGGCTAGAGGTATCTCTAAGTATTGATATGAGCTGTATTGTTGTGGTACATTCACTATTTTGATTATGTGAAATGTGTTTGAATCTGCATTGACGGCTGGAAAATTCCCACAGGAATAGAATATTTCTGTTCTGTCTGCATTGTGTGCCTCAACCATGAATGTAACATTCCCATCCTCATTTGTTAGTCCATTAGCTAAGAGAAACTGGGTGACTCAGGAGGGCTGTAAAATTAGTGCCTTACCTACTTTGGTGTCTCCACGTTATAGGCCTCTTGTCATGGAGGCAAGACTGCTGGCTTCAGATGGGAGGATCACCAAAGTGCCAGAGCATTGAGCGTCTTTTTGATGTCCAACATTGCAACCCAGGGGTTTGTGCCAGTGGATTGAGCCAAGTCCATTACCCTGAACAGATGATGGAGGTTCAGAAAGGTTTTCCTGCCAGGTATAAACCCGTTCTGATCTGGGTGTATTACATGTTGTGCAATGGGGATCAGTTGGTTAGCCAACACCTTACCAAGGATCTTATAATCTGAATTTAATAAGGAAAGGGGATGATAAGGCGCCTCTATCAAGCTTAGGCAGGACAACCAGTACCACCGAGAATAGCAGTGATAAGGACCCAGGAAGAGTCAGAACAGAGGAACCAAGTCAACAACCTTCCGGCTTTATCACCCTCTACATGCTTTCTGGTCAGATAATCATTATAACCATGTTTACCCAATTGGTTTTGTGTTGTTTTATGGGGAAGCCTTGCCCACGCAAAGGGAGGAGGCCCACCTTTCTATTGTCCGGTAGCATCTGTTCATATCTCCAGATGACCATTTCCAGAGAGTGAAGCTTCGTGCACAGCGCAAGCTTGGCACCATAGACCGACCTAATGTTGTGACCACAGAGGACCACTTTAAACACGGTAAAAAAAAGATGAATCCTAGTGTGTAAATTGTGTAGACCAGAGTAATAGGACTATTCATGAGATGTGTGGTGTAGGCTGCTCCAAGCTCCTAGTACCTGTGTATGGGAAGCCCACTGCTTCAAGTAGTGGGTGAGCACTGCAGAGTGAGCCCCAGATATTGACGGGTGATAGCGGTCCAAGTCCAGATATGGGGAACAGTTATAATCGCCTCCCCAGTAACAGGGTGCTAGCACATCATATATCAGAGCAGGGGTGAGGGATCACATGAAACACGCCTGGTTGGCATTGAGAGCATATAACTAGTGTCACATGGGAGCCATCTAGGACTCCCTACAAAACCACATATCTCCCTTCTGTATCTACCTTAGTGTGCATAATCTCCAATGTTACCCCTGGGGCTACCCAAATGAGGACACCTCTAGTATAGCAGGAGTAGGTGATCCCTACCAGTATGCCTTGCCATTGTCTGTGCATACTCTCGAGGTCCAGGGTAGTGAGATGAGTCTCTAGGAGTAGTGCACCAATGTAAATATTGGTGCATACAGTAATATTTCACATTAGCACTAGCCCGCTAACATTCCAGGTCAATAACAGACATTGTGCCACATATCTGTCACCTCGATCAGCCATTTAACATGCAGTGGAGCAAACTCTCTGGTGTTGCCACGCAAATCCCCATTCCCCACAACCCAGTTACACCCCCACACCCCACATACCACACACCCATATAAAGAGTGTAACAAAAAAAAAAGAAGTAAGAAAGGGGAAATAAGAAAACAACACTTAGGTGGTCATTACAACCCTGGCGGTCAGTGTTAAAGTGGTGGTAAAACTGCCAACAGTCTGGCGGTGAAAAAAATGGAATCATGACCATGGCGGAAACCGCCAACATAGACATCAACTTTAACACTCCAACTGCCACGGCGGTACAAACAAACACCGGGGCGGGAACCGCCAACAGAAAGGCGGAAGACAAGGTTCTGCCCACTGTATTACAACAGTCCAACCTGCCACCTTTTCTGGGGCGGATTCACTGCAAACAAAAGCACGGCGGAAACAGGACTTGGAAGGGAAAACGCTCACCTCTACACACCCCACGAGGAACCAGGACGCCATGGAACCCGAGCTCCAGATACTCCCAGCCTTTGTCTTCCTGCTCCTCCACCAGGAACATCAAAGACGTGGCGAAGACCACGGTGAGTACTGCACCTATGACATGGGGAGGGGGAGGGAAAAAAGAGTGACACACACATGCAACATGCAACACTCCCACCCCCACCCTCACCCACTACAACACACACACAAGTACATGTTGATACATTACATTTACAACTCCCCCTGGAAGAATGCAAGGACAAAAGGAAATGAGTTGAACGTTTGTAATCTATTAAAATACAGTAATCAAAAATATACACAAGTCCAATGTATTCCACCATTAAAGTCCGTGGACCACGGGGCCCAAAATGCATGGGCGAGGCCCACACAAGATACCCAATCAAAATGGCGAGAACACTGTTGGGGCATCAGATAGAAATACACAGACACCTCAGGAGGAAGGGAAGGGGAGGCACCTCAGCCGGATGAGTGCACGACGCCAGATCCACGAGGGGGCTCCATGCCCACTGCTATATCCTGGGGAGTGCAAAGCCACAGTCTCAAGTCTTTACAGTGGGTGGTTTGCCCACTGCTGTATCCTGGGGAGTGCAAAGCCACAGTCTCACAAGTCTCTCAAGTGGGTGGTCTGCCCACTGCTGCATCCTGGGGAGTGCAAAGCCACAGTCTTACAAGTCTTTACAGTGGGTGGTTTGCCCACTGCTGTATTCTGGGGAGTGCAATGCCACAGTCTCACAAGTCTCTCACGTGGGTTATTTACCCACTGCTGCATCCTGGGGAGTGCAAAGCCACAGTCTCACAAGTCTTTACAGTGGGTGGTTTGCCCATTGCTTTATCCTGGGGAGTGCAAAGCTACAGTCTCACAAGTGGATAACAGTCTCCACTGGTTCTAGAGGGGGCTTGGTGCCCAGAGTGCTTCATCCTGCCAAGGACTGAGGTAGTGGATGCCTTCCTCCACTGGTTCTGGAGGGGGCTTTGTGCCCAGAGTGCTTCATCCTGCCAAGGACAGAGGTAATGGATGTGATACTCCACTAGTTCTGGAGGGGGCATTGTGCCCAGAGTGCTTCATCCTGCCAAGGACTGAGATAGTGGATGCCTTTCTCCACTGGTTCTGGAGGGGGCTTTGTGCCCAGAGGGCTTCATCCTGCCAAGGACTGAGGTAGTGGATGCCTTTCTCCACTGGTTCTGGAGGGGGCTTTGTGCCCAGAGTGCTTCATGCTGCCAAGGAATAAGGTAGTGGATGCCTTTCTCCACTGGTTCTGGAGGGGGCTTTGTGCCCAGAGTGCTTCATCCTGCCAAGGACTGAGGTAGTGGATGTGAACCTCCACTGCTTCTGGAGGGGGCTTTGTGCCCAGAGTGCTTCATCCTGCCAGGGACTCTGGTAGTGGATGCCTTTCTCCACCGGTTCTGAAGGGGGCTTGGTGCCCAGAGTGCTTCATCCTGCTAAGGACTCAGGTAGTGGATGCCTTTCTCCACTGGTTCTGGAGGGGGCTTGATGCCCAGAGTGCTTCATCCTGCCAAGGACTCAGGTAGTGGATGCCTTTCTCCACTGGTTCTGGAGGGGGCTTTGTGCCCTGAGTGCTTCATCCTGCCAAGGACTGAGGTAGTGCATACGAATCTCGACTGGTTCTGGAGGGGGCTTTGTGCCCAGAGTGCTTCATCCTGCCAAGGACTGAGGTAGTGGATGTGAATCTCCACTGGTTCTGGAGGGGGCTTGATGCCCAGAGTGCTTCATCCTGCAAAGGACTGAGGTAGTGGATGCCTTTCTCCACTGGTTCTGGAGGGGGCTTGGTGCCCAGAGTGCTTCATCCTGCTCGTGGCGGCCTCAGTAGCATCAGAGCTTTTGGCGCTCATTGGCCTGCGGTGCTGGCGGTGTCCTGTTCAGCGGTGCTGGTGGCGGCGGTGTCCTGTTCAGCGGTGCTGGTGGCGGCGGTGTCCTGTTCAGCGGTGCTGGTGGCGGCGGTGTCCTTGGCAGCGGTGCTTGTGGCGGCGGTGTCCTTGGCAGCGGTGCTTGTGGAGGCGGTGTCCTTGGCAGCGGTGCTGGTGGCGGCGGTGTCGTGTTCAACGGTGCTTGTGGCGGCGGTGTCCTTTGCAGTGGTGCTTGTGGCGGCGGTGTCCTGTGCACGGTGCTGGTGGCGGCGGTGTCCTGTTCAGCGGTGCTGGTGGCGGTCTTGTGCGCTGTGCAGGTTTTCAGCAACTTGCCTGTTTTTCTGTGCCCCTTCCCCACCTTGGATGGTGGCGCAGCTGTCTTCCCACTCCCAACTGTACTCCTGGGAGAGGCTTTGGTGGTAGATTTTTTGCCTCTCTTCCGCCGGGCAGTGGCCAACTTTTTGTGCTTTTGAGGTGGGGGACTGTCCGTGGTCTGGCTCCTTGGCACACTGGCTGCCCTGCTGCTTGGCCCACTCCAGAAGCCGGTTACTACTGGCACCACTGTTCCCGCAGATGTTGTGGCTGAAGTGTTGGGTTGGGACCTGGAAATGCGGGCCCTAGGGGGCTGCAGGGGTGGGGGAGGCGAGGGGAAGAGGTCAAGGTTGGACAGGAAAAGGTTTTTGGACACACTGGGACGGGTAGATGGAGGGGGTTTGGGAGTGGAGGAAGAGGTAGTGGTTGTAGGAGGTGTACGTTTGCTGACTTTGGGTGAAGGTGCATGGGCTGGAGGCTGTCATGAGGTGGATGGCTGTTGGGTGGGTGTGTGGCTGCGTTTGTGTACCTTGGGAGGTGGGCTCACAGACACACTGGGAGAGGACACAGGGGATGTGTTAATGGTAGTGGGGGTGGTGAGTGTAAGTGAGCGGGGTGTGGTGGTGGGTGTGCTGGTGATGGACGTAGTGGCTGAAGATGTAATGCATGCAGGTGTAAGTGGAGACAAGACTGGGAGGGAGGAGGGAGATGAGGAGGAGGGGGACACAGTGGAGACAGTGGATGTTGGTATGTTTGCATGTGTATGATGCTTGCATGAGTGCCTGTGGGATGTGTGGTACTTATATTTGCTTGAGCTTCCCTTGTGTGTTGTGGTGTGTGCATGCTGGTCTTATGGTGTGCTTGGGATAGGCTGAGGTACAGGTGTTTGGGTCTGGGTGGAGGAAGTTGGAGGGGGGATTCTGGACACAGGGACAATGGCTGCCATCAGTGCTGAGGCCAGAGTCTGGAAAGCTCACTGTTGGGCTGCCTGACCAGATTGAATGCCCTCGAGGTATGCATTCGTCTGTTGCAACTGTGTCTCTACACCCTGGATGGCATTCAAAATGTTAGACTGCCCAACAGTAAGGAACCTGAGGAGGTCAATGGCCTCCTCACTGAGGGCAGCAGGGCTGACAGGGGCAGGGGCTGAGGTGCCTGGGGCGAAGGAGATGCCCACCCTCCTGGGTGAGCGGGCACGGGGCACACGCTGAGGGGCTGCTGGGAGGGCGGTGCTGGTAGGGGGTTGGCATCTGTACCCGTAGATGCGGGGGGCACAGAGGGGCCCACCACCGCAAGGGAGCTTCCATCAGAGGAGGAGTCCGTTTTGCTGGTTTTAGCTCCTGTCCACGCCGTGGAGCTCCCCTCATCCTCCGTCCCACTGGTTTCTTCTGACTCCGATGTGTCACCCTCCAGGGCCATGTGGGATGCAGATCCCTCCTGCTCCGGTGCCACTGCTCCTTTGCCTGATGATGCTAATGCACACAAGAACAGGGAGACCACAAAAAGGGGGGCGGAGGCAGAAGAAAGACATGTTGAGTGCATGCAATACTGCTACTGTTGGCGGACACTACTGACACAGAAGCCCCCTGCACTACGCTGTGCACTTTGAGTTCCCTAATTATTCACAGGGACATGGGGTACAAGGTCTATGCCCGATTGCTGCACACATGGAAGTCACGGGAGCCTGACTGGGTATACTTGGCCCTGAACACAGGTGGGGTGGGGTGCCACATGGCCTGCCTTAAGAAGGGACCTTGCCTACTAAACTCGCCCTGGCCTAGGGGAACCCACAGCCCACAGCCCACCTCCCCCACCCTTACACCTCCAATGCACGCTGAATCAGCAGAATGAGAGTGTACTCACCCCCTTGTGGCTGCTGTGATGCCCTCAAGCGCCCATCGAACTCCAGATACGCTACCACCAGGATCCGGAACATCTGGGGGGTCATGGTGCGACGGGCACCCCTCCCACGTTGGGAGGCCATCCCCAGCTGGGCCTCCGCTGTCTTCTTGCTCCAGCGGCAAATGTCCTCCCATCTTTTCCGGCAGTGGGTGCTCTGTCTGTGGTGGACCCCGAGGATCCGTACTTCCTTGGCGATGGCACGCCAAATATCCTTCTTCTGGTGGGCGCTGACCTACACAAATAGTACAGGGGAAAAGGAGAAGATATAACCGTCCGCACCGTCACAGTCATTGGCCCGCATCCCTACCCTTGCCATGACGCACATGCACTCACCGTCGTTTCATGCATGCCTCATTCTCCCCCCGTATCTTTCATCCACACCACTCCACACAAGCATTGCCAATTCGGCATGCTCACAGTGTACTTACCTGTTTGTCTGGAGGACCGTAGAGTAGCGTGTACTGGGGAGGACCCCATCCACTAGATTCTCCAACTCCTCCTTACCACAATCCTGGAACTGTGGGCCCAGTTGGAGCCAGACCTGCTGTCAGCTATCCGCCATCCCACAGGAATCCCCCCTCTAGTGCAGGGCCTGTCAGTACTCCATTTCCTGGCAAGTGGGTCTTTTCAAACAACAGTGGCCATTGCATAGGATGTCCCAGCCTATGTTCTCCAACGTGTTGTCCAGAGTGTTGTCTGCCCTGCTGAAACTCATGCACAGCTACATCGTGTTCCCTCATGTGGAAAATTTGCCTACAGTGAAAGGTGACTTCTATGCCCTGGGACATATCCCCAACATCACAGGTGCCATTGATAAGACACATGTGGCCTTGGTCCCCCCCGCAGGAGTGAACAGGTGCACAGAAACCGGAAGAGTTACCATTCTATGAATGTGCAGATGGTGTGTTTGGCCAACCAGTACATCTCCTATGTGAACGCCAAGATTCCTGGCTCAGTGCATGACGCTTACATTCTGCGGAATAGCAGCATCCCTTTTGTGATGGGGCAACTCCAGAGGCACCGTGTGTGGCTATTAGGTGAGGATATGGACCCAATACAGTGTGACTAGGTGTCTTGGTCTAGGGATGTCCCTAAGAGTTAGTGTGTGTGTAACAGTTGTCGCTCGACATTTGCAGGTGACTCTGGTTACCCCAACCTGTCATGGCTGCTGACCCCAGTGAGGAATCCCAGGACAAGGGCAGAGGAACGCTACAATGAGGCACATGGGCGAACTAGGAGGATTATAGAAAGGACCTTCGGCCTCCTGAAGGCCAGGTTCAGGTGCCTCCATATGACAGGTGGTTCCCTATTCTACTCACCAAAGAAGGTGTGCCAGATCATCGTGGCCTGCTGTATGCTTCACAACCTGGCTTTGCGACGACAGGTGCCTTTCTGCAGGAGGATGGTCCAGATGGCGGTGTTGTGGCAGCTGTGGGGCCTGTGGACAGTGAAGACGAGGAAGCAGAAGAAGAGGACATAGACAACAAGAACACAGTGATTCATCAATACTTCCAGTGAGACACAGGTAAGAAGACAACACATCTGAATTAATTCTTCTACCTCTCATCTGTCTGTCACTTTCACCCAGTGTATGGACCCTGATTTGTCACTTTTCCGTTCAATTTCACAGATGTGGGTCCCACTGTGTGACATCTGCTTTGTTTCCTCATGGACTAGAGCTGTGTGACACAGGTATGTTGACAAAACATTGGATATAGCATTTTTCCACAGTTATTGCAAATACACATTTTTTAAAGCACAGACTGACTCCAGATTGTTTTGTGATTTAAGGGTGTTTATTTAAGTGAAAAATAGTGGAGGGGGTTGTAAATTGGTCAGGGGTGATGGTGGAGGAATGTCCATGGCAGAGTCCAGTCTATTAGTCTCACAGGTGCATTGTCCAAAGGGGCATAGGAAGTGGAGCTATGGTAGTTTAAGTATGGACAGGCTGACAAAGTGGGACAGAAGGATGACATTCAGGATGGTCTCATTTCTTGGCAGGGGTCTTGGCATTGTTCTTTGTCTTTGTCCTGGATCTCAGGGACCATTTGCAGGTGGTTCTCCATCTGCAGGGAGTGGGGTGCTGGTGGGGTGGTCCTGTGTTTGGTGCCTCCTGTCCACTAGTGCCGGTGGAGGTTGTGGGTAGTTCATCGTCCAGGCTAGTGTCAGGGGCCCCTTGTTGTGCCACAGTGTCCCTCCTGGTGTTGACGAGTTCCTTCAGCACCCCTACAATGGTGCCCAGGGTGGTATTGATGGATTTGAGTTCCTCCCTGAACCCCAAATACTGTTCCTCCTGCAGCCGCTGGGTCTCCTGAAACTTGGCCAGTACCGTTGCCATTGTCTCCTGGGAATGGTGGTAGGCTCCCATGATGTTGGAGAGAGCCTTGTGGAGAGTGGGTTCCCAGGGCCTGTCCTCCCCCTGTCACACAGCAGCCCTCCTAGTTCCGCTGTGTTCCTGGGCCTCTGTCCCCTGAACCGTGTGCCCACTACCACTGCCCCCAGGTCCCTGGTGTTGTTGGGGTGGTGGGTTAGCCTGGGTTCCCTGTAGTGGTAGACACACTGCTGCTTGACGTGTCCTGGGGACAGAGGTATGGGCCCACTGCGCTGGTCATTCCAGAGGGGGGAAGCTCTGTAGTGGCCTGTGACTGTGTGAGGGGAACTGACTGTCCTGAGGTCCCAGATGGGCCGGGCTGGTCATCTAGGTCCAGTTGGACAGAGCTGCTGTCATCACTGTGGGCCTCTTCTGTGGGTGGAGTGGACATGTCTGGACCCTCCTGTCCGGTGACTTTGGGTAGGGGTCCTGCAGGGGTGTAAAGGCATGATTATTGTATCTGTATGTGCCATGGTGTGCAATCGGTGGGTGACCCTGTACCCCAGTGCTTGCATTCTTGTGTGGGACCTTGTGAGATAATGGTTTAGGGGGGTGTATGGGTATGTGTAGTGGCCATGCCTTGGTGATGGGTGTCCATGCTTTGGTGTTGCATGCAGGGCTTGGGTTTAGGATGTGTGGTTTGTGATAGTGGGACATGTGTGAGGAGTTGGAGGGATGGGGGTGAGTGCAAGTGTGGGGGTATGTGATAGCATGCAGGTAGGGTGGGTGATGAATTAGTTAAGATTTTACTTACCAGAGTCCATTCCTCCAGCTACTCCTGCGAGGCCCTCAGGATGCAGTATAGCTAAGACTTGCTCCTCCCATGTTGTTAGTTGTGGGGGAGTAGGTGGGGGCCCGCCACCAGTCCTCTGAACTGCAATCTGGTGTCTAGAGACCACGGAACACACCTTCCCCCGTAGGTCGTTCCACCTCTTCCTGATGTCATCCCTAATTCTTAGGTGCTATCCCACTGCGTTGACCCTGTCCACGGTTCTGCACCATAGCTCCATCTTCCTAGCTATGGTGGTGTGCTGCACCGGTAATCCGAATAGCTGTGGCTCTACCTGATGATTTCCTCCACCATGACCCTGAGCTCCTCCTCAGAAAACCTGGGGTGTCTTTGCAGTGCTATGGGGTGGTGTGGGTAATGTGTGGGGTGGTGTGTGTTGTGATGTGTGGCATGATATTTAGGGGTGTGTTGTGTAAGGTGCGTGGACGTTGTGTGAGTGATGGTGTTGAGTGCCTGTGGATGCTAGTGTTGTTTCTGGTGGTGTCTCTCTCTGGCCTTCTGTCTCAATTTTTGTCGTAGGGATTTGTGGGTGATGTGGGGGTGTGTTTTATATTGTATTGAGTGTGTGGGAGTGGTGTGTGTATGTGTATCAGGTGTGTGTATTTCAATATGTCCAAGGTGGATGTGTTTTGTAAGAGTGTGTGTATTTTGAGCGCGGCGGTGTGTACCGCCAGTGGAATACCGCGGTAGAAAGACTGCCGCGTGGATTCGTGGGTCATGATAGTGTGGGCGTATTCTTGTTGGTGTGACGGTGTCGGTTTTGTTATCGCCAGTTTATCACTGACCTTTGGTGTGGCGGACTTGTGTGGGTGTTTAAATGTTGGCAGATTCCGAGCTGTGGGACATAATAGCTGTGGCGGAATTCTGCGGCCGCGGCGGTGTGTTGGCGGTCTTCTGCACAGCGGTAAGTGGCTTTTAGTGCCAATGTTGTAATGACCCCCTTAATTCTGTAAATTGGAAACTTATGGTTGATATTGAACTTCCCCTCTCAGGCTGGTACACCAAGGGGTGTCCGGCCAATAGCTCTGTGATGCTATAAGAAACAAAGCACTAAACCAGTCAATTACTGTGTTGTTGTCCGCAATTGGGGAAGTGTCAAAATGTCAGCACAGTAACTTTATGTATGGAGCACGCAACCCTCAGCCATTACACCAGTGTCATGTTGGCCCTCTATGCTGCCCTGCATGGTGCACAGAAGAAAATAAATTAAGGCAGGTCACCCCCAGTGCATATGTACTCCTATATAACTTCCTCAGCCATTTGTGGAGTCACTACAGGAGCTCCTCCAGACAATGCATCTACCACAGTTAGTGCAGTTTCCGGTGTCTCACCCTCGGGATTCCCCAAGACCAACCCAGCTGGGGAGGGAGTTGCTGTGCATTGCCCCAATTCTGCAACCACCTGTGCCCTTTCCTTTATGGCCTGTTCCTTCATTGGGCTAACCGGGTGGCGTTTATTGTGGGGTCTGTGGCGTCTTTGCACTTTCCACTCCATGTGAGAATCCTTGGTCTTCACCACTGGGGCTGAAATGCCATTGCATTATAGTCAGGACCATGGTTCCTCCGGGCTGGGGCAGAAGGTGGAGCTGTCACGCTGCATGACCCAGAGGATTGCAGGAATTGGAAGGCATGTTTGATGTCATGCTCACAGAGTCACTGTTTTATGGCCAGAAAGGAGGACCTGTGCCGCTGCACTTCAGGGGTGTAATCTGGGAAAATTTTAACTTGAAGGTCTCCACCTTCCATGGACCTCTGGCATGAGTGACCTGCAAGGTATGATTTCTATAATTAAAGAAGTGGGCAATCACCAGGCACAGGAGAGCCCCTGGAGGGAGCGGTCGGCCCGGCTCCCTATGGGCGCGCTTGACAGAGAAGAAAGTGGAGTGTTTACCCTGCAAAATTGGGATGGAAAACAAGTCTTTGAGGTGGAGTTCCATGCTAGGGCCCTCAACGTGCTCCGGGAGGCACACTAACAGCATTATTACAACAGGATCTGCCCTCCTAGTCATCTGCACGTCACTGGAGATATGG
The DNA here is from genome assembly GCF_031143425.1 of Pleurodeles waltl. NCBI lineage: Eukaryota > Metazoa > Chordata > Amphibia > Caudata > Salamandridae > Pleurodeles > Pleurodeles waltl. The sequence goes on along the minus strand of NC_090442.1, from coordinate 826,321,391 downwards.
TACTTCTTCCTGCAGGGCTTTGATGTGTGTGTCAGCATCTGAGACAGTTGGGCCAAGGAATGCTAAAGCAGATTCTGCAGTCTCAAGTTGTTTCTCCAGCCACTTGTGATCCTCTCTCATAAGGCCCATGTCAATCTGCAGGGCATCGATCCAGGGTAGTTTTGATCTCCCACACAGCAGTGAAGGTCTCATTGGATCTGTGTGATTGCTCTGCTAGCATGTTCCCTAGTGACTCCTCCGGTGTGCACAGCCTCTTCCCCATGTGTCTCTCTGGGCACCAGGCACCATCGCCATCATTCTATCTTGCTTGGGATGGACCATAGTGTTAGTTCACTGTGCCAATGGGCATTGCATTGTAATGGCCTCAAAAGGTCTCCGTTTTCAAAGCACTGTGCACTGATAATAATACGCAACCCAAGACATAGCTCAGCACATGAAACTTAGGAGGCTTAAGTGAGGGAGGAAGAAGAGGTGCTCCAGCACTCGGGTTACACAGGATATTATTCAAGAGAAACACTTCCTCCCCCCCTTGACTCAGCTATTGCATCCCAAATGGATCAGGTTGCAGATTCATTGAAGGGTTGCAGAAGGCAGCAGTGCAACAATAGTGTGTGATGTCAGTCTAGCCTCTGGCTATAGTCTAAGATCATCATTACTGCTCTGCAAGCGTGTGAGAGAGAGAAGGGGCCCTCCCCTGTTGCCTTCCAATCACTGATAATTGTGTCTTGAGGGCCCCCCTTATGTCACAAGCAGTCAAAGGCTGAGGCAGCCAGGATAACCCTTCAATAACAGGGAGACAGAAGAGAGAGCCCATGGAGTGTGGTTTCATGCCAGAAGGCACCCAGTCCTCATTGGCGTGGAGGAGGAGAGTCCATGGGAGCGAATTCAGGGCCCCCATGTGGGTCACTAACCCATACAAAGTCACCAATGTAGGCGGTGTGACTAGGCCTCTATTGTGTCCTCGTGTTGTAGTGGCATTCTCAGTAGCGATCCACTCACCTCGTTTTACCACTACTACTTTTCAAAGCAGCTGACACAACCGGGAACAATGTATGCTATGTTATGGGGGTATATAAGTGCTTTGTATGTGGGTAGGCAGCTGTCCCCTTACAGGATTATTTGAAGAGCAGGACTTCATCTTCTTGTGAAATTCCAGAAGTGTTGAGTAAGATCTGATGTGATGCGGTAGGATGTTTCATGTGTTGAGGCAGGTGTACAAAATAGCATGGCATTTGGCTTTTGTTTTGGGAATGCAAAATACTTGTGTTTGTGAGAGTCTGTCTGAGCAGCAGCGTTTGGGTGGTGAGTGGAAGTGTACACAATATTTGATGTAGGTAGGACCAGTTGTGAAGTATCTTGTCTGTGTGTGAGAAGTGTGAAATGGGTGCATTTATTTATTGAGAGACAGTGAAGTTTTCTGAGGTGTCAGGGGATGTGGGTGCAGTCTGTTAACTTGAAGATGAGCCTTGCTGCAGAATTTTGGATGATTTATAGCTCTGTTCAGGAGCTTTTTGCTGATTCCGGTATAGAGTGCAATGCGGTAGTCAAGTATATTGGTGATCATGGATTGTGTGACAGTTTTCCTAGTGTTCTTTAGTTGGCAGTTGAAGATCTTTCTTAGCAGCTTCAGAATGAATAAGCTTGAGGAGGTTACTACCTTAACTAGGGTTTTCACGTTGCGATTGTCATCCAGGATACTTCCTACATTTGAGGCATAGATGGTGTGGGTGTATGTGGGGCCAAAGTCTGCTGGCTAACAGGTGGAGTCCCAGGCTGAGGTTTTCCTTCTTAATATCAGCAATTTCATTTTGTCTTTGAGTTTCAGGAAGGTTGGATATCCTTCACAGGCTACCTTGGACATGCAGATGGTAAAGATGATTTTTCCATTGGGGGACTTCTCTGACTGAGAGAGTATTAGTTGTGTATCATCAGTGCCGGAAAGTATGTTGATGCCATTAATCTGATGAGGTCTGCCAGCGGGGCCATGTAAATGTTGAAAAGAGTCATGCTGTGATAAAAGCCCTGGGGACTTTGCATATGAGATTCTTGACTTCAGACATGTAAGGTGGCAAGTTGATTTTTTGCGTTCTTCATGTGAGAAAGGAGCAGATGCGGGGTGGAGTGGAGAGGGAGACCATGTAGAAGGGTGCTGAGAAGTCGAGCAGTAAGTGGGTTGCTGTTTCACCACGACTGAAGATCAATCTGAAGCCTAAATCTTAACCTTTTGATTGATAGATATCTAATGGCCAAATAGGTTCTTTGTATTTGGCTTTCATGGACATTTCATGTGTGTATGATCACATAAGCCATGTTAAGCTGCAGGCAATAGTGAGCGAAATGGGGGTCAACAAGATGATTATTACATTTATAAGACAAATGTATGCAGACAAAGCAAGAGTTCAGTTAAAAAAGAATGGAGAAAGCACAGAACATTTTGAAAGATGTAGAGGAGAAGGCCGGACTGTGTTTTGACCCTCTTTCTTTTCACTTTATATGTTAACAGTATTGAGTAATTTCTTTTGAAAAAGACCAGAGATTATATTGAGATAGGTTAACATCCCTTTTTAATTTTTCTTTACGCTAACAATGCTGTCCTGATGAACAAGGATTGGTTTGCAATGCCTTTTAGTTAACTTTGTAACCTTTCTGAACATTTTAGGCTTAAACATTAATTGCAGTAAACACATATACCATGACTTTAGGCCCAGCCAAGAAGATATTTTGTTTCCATTTCCTAAGTGGTTGAAAGATAGCTACTACTGATATCTCTTCTAATCTTTTTAGGTATATCTTTTAACTGCTTGAATAATTGGTGCCATATGAGGAATATTAGAAGGTCGTATTTTGAGAAATCTGTTTTGGACTTGCATCAAGGCTGGGTCGAAAACCGATAATAAGAGGACAGATATGTGTGTCAGTAGCCAACTATGGATCAAGTATTTGGAGTCATGTAAACCTAAGTGTCTTCATGGTGGTGGAGAATCCGCATCTTAAAAGATTTTTAGCTGTTCTGGCAAGTTTTGCTCTACTACCTGTCACCAGGAACTGCATGTGCCATACATAGAAGACCATATCACCCTATAGCCCTTGCTACTATGGCACTGTATCTAGTCAAGGCCAGCTGCTGTCTTGAAAAGAGATATTGTTAAGGATTGCCTAAGGCTGGAGGCAGCAGGAGACATGCGGTGATTAGCCTATATTAGAAACACGTGCAGGGAGATGGGACTAATGAGGTATATCGGCAAACCTGAAACCCTACTGGAAGTAAGCAGAAGGGTTTCTAAAATATTACTTCATAACCATAGACCGTGTGCCAGGGGAGAAGTTGACCAACACGAACTGACCATTGTGAAACACACTCCCCTATTAATCTATTGAGGCATCCAGCCAGTCATCACTATGGTGACTTCTTCCTAGCATAGATTTGTCCTAACAAGATTTCTCTTAAACACGGTACACCTTTTAGTGCTCTTTTCTATAAAATGTGATCTGAAGGACACTTTGCCCGCTTGACCTTGCAATGACAGATCAAAACAAAGGAAAACATATCTCATTCCTGTCCTGAAACATCATAACTTTACTCATTGTAAACCGGCTTTCCAGTATCTGCCACACATTTATACCAATTTTACCTGTATCTCGACAGCCAAAGCTAGAAAGATTAGATGTTCGTTTTTATAACGATGATTAGTTTTTAGGAATTGTCATATTTTGGGTGGGATAAATTAATTTGACTTAGTGGTGTGCTGTTCCTAGATGTTAATAATCATCATGGTCGGGTAGCTGTTTTTTATGGAAATTATGAATGAAGTGCGCTTTTCAATAACAATCAATTTAGGACTTTTTTAGTATGTAATGTATTGATCTTAATAATGTGTGTATTTGACTTATTGTTTATTACTTATGCTTAATTCTCTTTTATGTTTGAAATATTGATTGAATAAAAAAAATTTACTGAGTTTCAAATCGTTAGTGTTTAGACAGAAATTACTTCTGTTGGTGCCTACTGCAGCAAAAACGCAGCTCATAACTCGAGGCAAATGGGTTGCCAAATGTGTCTTTTTTTTTACAAAGTGCCTGTTTGGGGAGTTTTTTCTGCATTTGTTTTCTCCATGAGTGCCACTAAGACCCCTCTGAGGATGGTCTTTTTTTCCTGACACCTCAAAGATGCAAACCATATCACAGGAGTCATATACGTTTCATCAATTGCAATGACTTTGACTCACAAACTTCCAGTCATTGAGATCAAGGACGTGGTGTCATTCTATACAATTTTCTTGGCAAGTCAAATTTTCTCACAAATAATAAGTATATTCAGTCTTACAGTGTTGTAATCGAATAGTAGAGTTACTTTCTAGAACTAGCCGAGATGCCCCACAAGTCTAACAATTGTACCATTCAACATGGCGCATTTGCAGAGCTCTATTAAGTGTGATCTGGATTTAGGTTGTTGCTGATAAAACCTTCATTATCCTAGATCAGGGCAGCAGCTAGTTTTGATGAAGAATTGTTTAGCTGAAGAAAATTATCTGAACAGGAAAAGTTGTTGCTGATGGGCGGAGCATACTGCAGTGTGGTCGTATTTCCTGGTTAGGTCTTCTCTGATACTTTAGTGGATTCAATTATTAATCAGAGCACAAGTGTTGGCGCATCAGACCTTAATAACTAATCTTACAAGAGGACGTGAATAGGCTGATGAACCTTTTGGCCAAAGCTTGAGAAGTTCCCACCATAAAGACCCAACACTGATCAGTAACCACATGTCAATAATTAACATCAATTATCAATAATAATAACATTAGTAATCAATATGAGTCAATAATTGACACACCAAGACCTTTCAGTCATAAATAATCACACCTTTGTGTAAAAGTTAGAATATTTATTTCCCTATATTTACAATGCTAATGTCACATAGGATAATCTCAAAATCAAATGATAAATATACTGAAACAACACTTGCTGTCCAAAGTGACAAAAGAAACACAATCTAATCAAGGCTTGAGCTACTACACATTCCAAAATTACAGTGCAAATTAATAGCAAGAATAATTGTGCAAACTATTTTACATACATTTATTCAGCAAGGAAAATAACACAGTTAGTACCTAGAAACAAAAGCAAATAGACATAATAATCAACATTCAAAGTCAATAGTACCTACCCTCACTATGGATCAGCAAGCTGTGTTAGTCTTCGTCCTCAGGACATCAGTCTAGTCAGCAAGGATTCAGCATCAAGGTTCAGAAAAGGCAAAGTCTTTTAAGCATTAAAGTCAAGCACTTCTTTTCTCAAGACGCTCAGACAATAATGGCGAATGAATGGTGGAAATGCGGGAGGTGAATGGTGTCCTCTTCTCAGTGCAGTCCCGTTAAGTTAGATTTCCTAAAACTACTTCTCAAATCCCCATTGGTCAAGGGAGCGCATGTTCACACTTTGTCCAATAAAACTAAAACATCCCGTCTATAATTTCTACTAGTACACAGTTTACATGTCGATGATTGGCTCATCTTGTACTGTTCTCATACATCTGGCTCGTCAAGTAGCAATACTGTTGCAGCTTATACTCCAGTTAGTGCGGATATTGTTCTCCGCCTGGGAACGTCAGTTTTACACATGTTACATTTACACTGTTTCATTCTACAGGAACAACATCTTCTAGCAAGCAGTTCTCATGATGAAGACTTTTAGCTACGAGCACATTTGGTCAATACAGTGCAAAATCACAGTTTAATTCTCTAAGCAGCCATTTTATTAAACATTTCAGAAATGCAGTTTGACATGAGGCCGTGCAAACAGGCCAAGGCGTCCTCTAAGTTAAGGCTTTCAATTAATAATGCTAATACATAATGCATAACCCTTAATATTATGTATTACTACATTAACCAAGCAAATGCTCAACATTTCATATTAATAAGCCATTAATAAGTACACTTTGTGCTTACTGGTGGCCACTTCTCATGGTCATACTTTCAAATGCGTGCATTAATTTTCCTACATTATTACATTTTGTACACAAATTCAACACTCAGGATGCATGAATATTCATTAATAATTCTGTTAAGAATTCATGCGCTACCACAAGTCAAAGCTGTTCTCTGATTAAGTTTAAATCCCTTCAGATTAACACAATAAACACTTGCTATAAAAGTCCCAGAGATTGGCAAAATCACTCAGCACAGACGCTGGTAAATGCCAAGCAGGATACCAGATCCTTGCATCCATGCAGCGGACAGGCAGTTAATTTAGGGGTGCTAATAAGTTTGGAGCTTGTCATTTTGCATCTTCTGTCTTTCAAAGATAGAGATTTGAGGATGAACTCTCTGTTGTTTGCCAGTGCTTTTCATAATGTTTAGGTAGATATCAGTGTCAAATAGCAAGGACCAGAATTGGAGTTATTATAGAACCAACAACTGCATTGGCAGAGCCCTGAGGAAAAGACCACAGCACTTCTAAAAGCTGTGCAGCTGGGCTTCTACAGCAGGCCCACGATTTTACACTTGTGTGACTTTCCCACCATCGAGACCAGGGGACAACAACACCATCCACATACCAAATTCTTTCTTCTTGAGAGACTGTGCAGAATTTGTACTGAAAACAAATCACGTTTCTGTAAATGTGGGCACACTACTTTTCGTGATGATCAGACTGATCTGACTCTTGTCATCTCAGTAACCAATGTTTACCTCTCAAACACTTAAACAAAGCAGTGTAGACCAATAAGCTGTAGTCCAACGTTATAGAATTCTCAAAGACTCACTCTTTCTGCTGGTTTTGAATTTCTCTTTTTGCCGTTTTGTCTTGTTTTGTCAACCTCATACTTACACTTTGATCTGGTGGGTTCTGTACAAATAACCTAAATAAGTAAATAACCTGACTAAATAAATATCTATTGCCTTTTGCAAACCAGTTATGGAGAATGTAGGGCTTTCAGGTGGAAAAACAGAATGCCTATGTAGCAGACAATGACAAAACATAGTGAATACTGGTATGTCTTTCTCATTTATTTGGACCAAAGCAGCACTTACCCTATGGTCAGCACATCAATTGGACAGTTTTCTCCTGCCCATTGTTTTGTATCACACTCTTTGCTTACTTAATATTCTTGGTATGTCACGAATCACTGATGTATTTGACATGAGCTCCCAGGAGCACCTGAAACACCTATGCAAGTTTTTTTACATGATCTTTCTAGATGTTACTAAAGATATAACTTATATTATACAAATGGGAAGTAAGAAATGCCCCTATTCCAATGGACTCATGTTTTTTAAGCTCACCAATGTAGTCTAGAAAGTCAAGGGTGAACACCCTTAATTAGTAATGATCTACTGTAGTTGAAATATTGACTGACATTCTCAGATGTTTTACACTGTCAGCACCCACATGTAATTTACAAGGCACTCATTAATTATAAATGTGCTCATCAGTTCTTGGCATTGCATGGGGATCTGCCTTCCTGCCACAACTAAATCTCAGCCTAGAGTTGTCAACAATGAAACCAGCACCACTTGGCCATACACCTAGCTCTGTGATGACACAAGCAGCCCACACCATAACATATTTGGGACTCCTTTCGTGATGTCAATTCACTCATCAGATTTATGTAAATGTAGTTTGTCTTAGGCAATGTTATCCTCAATATTAATGGAATCTACACAATGTATTGTCAGCCCTAAGATAGGAGAAAACAACACAAAGGTGGTCATTATGAGTATGGTGGAATTGGACAGCCCCACCGGTGCTGGGGGAGTGGACCGCCATATTATGAGTGCGGCTGTGAACTGTGAGTAATACAGTCACCTCGCTGCCTGTACCGCCAGTGCGGTACAATCACTGATGACGGTGGAGGCCATCTTCATGGCTGCGGAAAGTCCCATCCCACCCACTGTATTATGATTCACCACACCGCCACGAGGAACCACTGCCACACAAAGCCTGGCAGAAAGGAGCACTATAAAAGGAAGTACTAGAGACACAGATGAGGCTAATGACAACATTCAGCGTGAACTCAAAATCTTCCCAGCACTAATCCTCGTGATTCATCTCCAGGACCGTGACCACCGACAAAGACAGCAATGGTGAGTACAGGTGCCTAGCACACAAGGGAGGGAAGGGGACAATTACACACCCACATGCCACACGCATCCCCCACACCAAGTACCATCCCCACATACATGCACACCAACACCCATACACACACACACCCTCCCCACCAACACCAAGTCATACACAGGCCAAACAAGGTATTCATTCAGCACTGATATATACATACCTGACACATGGAGAGGATTAAATGAGTGGATGCACATACCTGTGTACACGACCCTCCCCTATGAAAAAGCAGGACAACGGAATATTATTGCACCAACATGCCGGTTGGCCATATATATTAAATGACTTTTGGAAAGAGACGTGTTTCACTACTGGAAGTGAAGGATGTAGCACTCCCATCCGTGGGACCCCAGGGGATGGGGGATAGTGATGGAAAAGGAGAGGGGGAAGATGTAGACTCCATGAATTAGCTGATTCAGCTCTACTTCCAATGAGTCTCATGTAAATGTTGCACTGTGTAGGATTTCGGTTGCCGTGTTGCTGTGCTGCATGCACCTTTGCTATTGATACATCATGTTGGAAGAGGTGATGTTTGTGGACACTCCTGGCCAAAGCTGTGACATGAACTTTGACTACCCCGCTCTATACATTGGATCCATTCTACATTGACATGCATCTGTACATATCTCCTAATGAATAATGGCTTACAAATGCATGCATTTTGAATATATAAAAACATCTGTCAGTGTGCTCAAACAGTGTTTATTGAAGGAGTGAGACAAAAGGGATCATATAGTGCAAGGGAGTGGGCAGATGGTGAACAATATTCTCTGTGCAATGTCCACAGCTTCTGGTAGCACAGGGGCAGTGTCAATGGGGCCATAGGTAAATGCAGATATGGCAGGGGACAGTCAGCAAGGTGGCTTAGTAATACACAAGGGAGACAGTTCAGGACAGAGTCACTTCCTGGCGGTGGGCTTGGTCTGGCTATGGTGTCACTGGAATGTCTGGGTCTCTGGCCACATTTACCAGTGGGTTACTGGGCTACAGAAGGAAGGGGTGCTGGTGGCCTGTGAGTGCTCTGGCAGGCCCACCATTCCACTGGCTGCTGCTGAGGTTGAGGGCTGTGCTGTATCCTGGCTGGTGGAAGGGGCCTGCTGATGGGTGGAGGACCCAGGTATGATGTTGGGCATCCTTAGCAGCACCCCGTCAATGGTGGGCAATCTAGCATTCAGTTCTTTCCGTTGCTTCATGGCCTCCTGCTGGTGTGGCACCTCCAGCCTCTGGTTCTCCTGCAATCCTGCAATGTGCCCAGGATGTGGCCCATCCTGTCCTGGGAGTGGTGGTATGCCCCTACGAACTCTGAGATGGCCTCATGGACAGCAGAGTCCCTCCTTGATCCACCCCCCGGGGCCACTGATGCCCTCCCAGTGGCCCTGGCCCCGTGTGCCTGTGTCCACAGCACAGGTTGCCCAGTCCCACTTGCACTGAGACCTTCATTGTCCTGCCTAGCGGTGGGTGGTTACTCCGCTCCCTGTACAGGTGAGCAGACAGTCAGTGGCCTTGTGACACCGGTGTGGAGGCGTTGGGCCACAGCTGATGGTGGTAGCTGAGTGGTGGGGGAGTCAATGGTGTCCTGGGTGGGCCTTTGGGGGGTGAGTGGCCAGGACTGTGGGATGGGCCAGGGTAGTCATCTGGGTCCAGACATCCAGCTGGACTCTTGTCACTGGGGCCTTTTTCTGCTGGTGGACTGGCGCTTCTTCGCACCTCTGTCTGAGTGGCATGGGCAGTGGTACCTGTGTGGTTGTACAAATATTGTTTTGTGACTCCTGAAATGTATGGGCATGGTGGCTTGTGAATGATCGTGTAGTTGTATTGTTATAGGGGATATGGCATTGGCAGTACTGTCCCTTTGTACAATTGACGTGGTATATATGTCTAATGTAATAGTAGTTACCATTGGCATGTGATTCTCCTGTCTACTGCACCTTATCCTGTCATTGCCATATCCCTTCAGGCACTTGCAACCTGTTTAATTTGCTTACTTCCCCAGTAATCAGCATGCAGGGGCTCTTAGGGACGGGTGTAATTTATTGTTAGTTGAGGAGTTGTTGGTGCAATGTGGGTAATATAGTGTAGACTACAGTACATGTCGGGGAAGGATGTTGTGCATACAGGAATGGTTTTGAGGTGTCAGCATGCAGAGGATATAGGTATAGGTGTTTGGGTGATGTGTATAGGAAAGGGTGTTTAGTGGTAGTGACCGGGATAGGGTGTGACATGCATTACAGACGTGGCAAGTGTTATGGGAGTATGTGTGACTTACCAGAGTCTAGTCCTCCAGTGAGTCCAGTGAGGCCCTCATTGTGCAGGATAGCCAAGACTTTCTCCTCCCAGTCGCTGTATTCGGGTAGAGGAGAGGGGGACCACTGCCAGTCTTCTGTACTGCAATTTGATTTGTGATACTATGGAACCTACCTTCCCCTGCAGGTTGGTACACCTCTTCCTTATGTTGTCCCTTGTGCGTGGATAGTTTCCCACTGCATTGAATTTATTGACAATCCTCTGCCATAGATCCAGTTTCTGTGTGATGGATGTCTGCTGTACCTGGGCTACAAACTGCTGTGGCTCGACCCTCAGTATTTCGTCCATCATGGTCCGCAGTGCTTAGGGGGTGCCATTGTGTGTGATGCATTTCTGGTCTTTGGGCGTAGTGAGTGTCCAGAAGATGTTGGCTGGCATTGATTTGGCATTGCAAAGGATGGTGGGATGTGTGTGTGTTTTGTGGTGGTGCGTGTGGGTGTGTTGAGTGGGTGTATGGGTCTTAGATGTGATGGTTTCATATTGTCCTATGTGTGCAGTTGTTGGCAGTGGGTGCCATTATTCACCGTGGCGGTCCGTACCGCCAATGGTGGACGGCCGTTTTTTGAATGCCATGCTGATTTGTGGATCAGAATTTGGAGGGCAGTCTGTTGTTGGTGTGGCGATGGGGGATTGCTGTTCTCTGACTTTCCGCTGTTGTTGGCCCTGGAGGTGTCAATGATTTGGTTGCTTTTTGGTGGGTTGTGTTTTTGTACCCATAAAATCGCCGCCACCATAAAATCGCCGTCAAAAGACCGCCGCGGGTATTCTGGGTTTCCCGCTGGGCTGGCGGGCGACCGCCAGAAGGCCGCCCGCCAGCCCAGCGGGAAACACCCTTCCATGAGGATGCCGGCTCCGAATGGAGCCGGCGGAGTGGAAGGGGTGCGACGGGTGCAGTTGCACCCGTCGCGATTTTCAGTGTCTGCATGGCAGACACTGAAAATCTTTGTGGGGCCCTGTTACGGGGGCCCCTGCAGTGCCCATGCTATTGGCATGGGCACTGCAGGGGCCCCCAGGGGCCCCACAACACCCCTTACCGCCATCCTGTTCCTGGCGGCCAAAACCGCCAGGAACAGGATGGCGGTATGGGGGTCGGAATCCCCATGGCGGCGCAGCAAGCTGCGCCGCCATGGAGGATTCCCCAGGGCAGCGGAAAACCGGCGGTACACCGCCGGTTTTCCGTTTCTGACCACGGCTGTACCGCCGCGGTCAGAATGCCCAAGGGAGCACCGCCAGCCTGTTGGCGGGGCTCCCACGGTCGTTGGCCCTGGCGGATTTTACCGCCAGGGTCAGAATGACCCCCAATGTGTCCAGAGTCCTAAAGTCAGCAACATTTCGATCAGAAAAGGGAGACGAAGAAGAGGAGTAAGGCAACAAGTTTGGGGTAACCCTTCAGAAAGGCCATTTTCCAACAGATGGTCACTGTCCAGAGTGGTTTAGGGAGGGTAAAACAATGGACTGGAGTGCAGCCCTGGGAAACTGCAAGTGGCTTAAATGAATTCAGTCATTCCCTCCATCAACTTATTTGTGCAGTACGGGTGAAAAGGGCATCTTCATCCACTTAGAACCACATAAATACCAAACTTAACAAAGACCCAAAGTTCAAGGACCCTAATTTCAAGCAATATTTCACTTCTGATTTTGAGCAAGAATAGGTTACGAGATAAGGTAAACATCATTGTTCACCATGGTTCAAGTCACATGGTCCAATCATAACTTGCTACATGATTTCAAAGGGACAAGTTGTGCCGCTTGAGGTTGAACCTGTTGCAACAATCCAGTGAGAAGAGACAGATTGACTGAGATGTAAATCGCCTGACCAGAGGAAGGGAGACAATGGAGAAGCTAGGGCCAATTGCCACATGGTTTCAACTCCTACACAAACTATAATGGTGTTCTTCTCAAATGTACCACCTGTGAAAAAGACAAATGCTTGCTAACACTCACTACTGGTATTTATTGTTAGGACAGGCGTGGAGATAACTTCCCTCAGCTGTCCTCTCATAATTCAAGAGAGACCAAGTGAACCAAAACATGATGACTAAAGGACATTAGCTTTAAGCCTCATTAAAGACTGTAACGCTCTCTTACAAATTATTTTTCATATAATGCATTTATATCATGCTACTATTCAAAAGATCAATACAGTGATTAGTTTTTTTGCATCTCTTTTAGAAACCCAAGCATAAATCCCCATAGATCACTTTTTGTAATAGAGTACTCCTTCTCCAATGCATTTCAGAGACCACGCCTCCATGATCAGGAATGCACTCAATTATTTGACACCTCATTCCAAACACACTCCTTTCTTTTTCTGTTTTTTTTTTGGGCTTCAATTTCCCTTGATACCTACTATGCATAATTGGGGCCTGTGAATTGTAGACGTGTTGTGCATGCTGATGATCTCTCCACTCTTTTGAGCCCACCACGTGGAAGGGCATGAGACCCAAATGGCCTGCTCAACTTTTTCATAATGTATGCAATACAAAGGCCACCAGATTGAATATCAGAACCTGACTCGTTAAACAGGGGCAACTTTGATGTACCCTGACTCACGAGGCCAACAGTCAGGGGCAGAAGAGAAATGACCCATTAAACAGCCCACAAACCAAGGTGCAATCAAACCAGAATTTGATAATGGAAATATATCTCTTGAAGACCAGCAGAAGAAAGCCCCATTAGTAATACCGAAAACCTCCATACTGATCAAGAAGGAAGCAGATGAATACACACCCACATGCCACACGCATCCCCCACACCAAGTACCATCCCCACATACATGCACACCAACACCCATACACACACACACCCTCCCCACCAACACCAAGTCATACACAGGCCAAACAAGGTATTCATTCAGCACTGATATATACATACCTGACACATGGAGAGGATTAAATGAGTGGATGCACATACCTGTGTACACGACCCTCCCCTATGAAAAAGCAGGACAACGGAATATTATTGCACCAACATGCCGGTTGGCCATATATATTAAATGACTTTTGGAAAGAGACGTGTTTCACTACTGGAAGTGAAGGATGTAGCACTCCCATCCGTGGGACCCCAGGGGATGGGGGATAGTGATGGAAAAGGAGAGGGGGAAGATGTAGACTCCATGAATTAGCTGATTCAGCTCTACTTCCAATGAGTCTCATGTAAATGTTGCACTGTGTAGGATTTCGGTTGCCGTGTTGCTGTGCTGCATGCACCTTTGCTATTGATACATCATGTTGGAAGAGGTGATGTTTGTGGACACTCCTGGCCAAAGCTGTGACATGAACTTTGACTACCCCGCTCTATACATTGGATCCATTCTACATTGACATGCATCTGTACATATCTCCTAATGAATAATGGCTTACAAATGCATGCATTTTGAATATATAAAAACATCTGTCAGTGTGCTCAAACAGTGTTTATTGAAGGAGTGAGACAAAAGGGATCATATAGTGCAAGGGAGTGGGCAGATGGTGAACAATATTCTCTGTGCAATGTCCACAGCTTCTGGTAGCACAGGGGCAGTGTCAATGGGGCCATAGGTAAATGCAGATATGGCAGGGGACAGTCAGCAAGGTGGCTTAGTAATACACAAGGGAGACAGTTCAGGACAGAGTCACTTCCTGGCGGTGGGCTTGGTCTGGCTATGGTGTCACTGGAATGTCTGGGTCTCTGGCCACATTTACCAGTGGGTTACTGGGCTACAGAAGGAAGGGGTGCTGGTGGCCTGTGAGTGCTCTGGCAGGCCCACCATTCCACTGGCTGCTGCTGAGGTTGAGGGCTGTGCTGTATCCTGGCTGGTGGAAGGGGCCTGCTGATGGGTGGAGGACCCAGGTATGATGTTGGGCATCCTTAGCAGCACCCCGTCAATGGTGGGCAATCTAGCATTCAGTTCTTTCCGTTGCTTCATGGCCTCCTGCTGGTGTGGCACCTCCAGCCTCTGGTTCTCCTGCAATCCTGCAATGTGCCCAGGATGTGGCCCATCCTGTCCTGGGAGTGGTGGTATGCCCCTACGAACTCTGAGATGGCCTCATGGACAGCAGAGTCCCTCCTTGATCCACCCCCCGGGGCCACTGATGCCCTCCCAGTGGCCCTGGCCCCGTGTGCCTGTGTCCACAGCACAGGTTGCCCAGTCCCACTTGCACTGAGACCTTCATTGTCCTGCCTAGCGGTGGGTGGTTACTCCGCTCCCTGTACAGGTGAGCAGACAGTCAGTGGCCTTGTGACACCGGTGTGGAGGCGTTGGGCCACAGCTGATGGTGGTAGCTGAGTGGTGGGGGAGTCAATGGTGTCCTGGGTGGGCCTTTGGGGGGTGAGTGGCCAGGACTGTGGGATGGGCCAGGGTAGTCATCTGGGTCCAGACATCCAGCTGGACTCTTGTCACTGGGGCCTTTTTCTGCTGGTGGACTGGCGCTTCTTCGCACCTCTGTCTGAGTGGCATGGGCAGTGGTACCTGTGTGGTTGTACAAATATTGTTTTGTGACTCCTGAAATGTATGGGCATGGTGGCTTGTGAATGATCGTGTAGTTGTATTGTTATAGGGGATATGGCATTGGCAGTACTGTCCCTTTGTACAATTGACGTGGTATATATGTCTAATGTAATAGTAGTTACCATTGGCATGTGATTCTCCTGTCTACTGCACCTTATCCTGTCATTGCCATATCCCTTCAGGCACTTGCAACCTGTTTAATTTGCTTACTTCCCCAGTAATCAGCATGCAGGGGCTCTTAGGGACGGGTGTAATTTATTGTTAGTTGAGGAGTTGTTGGTGCAATGTGGGTAATATAGTGTAGACTACAGTACATGTCGGGGAAGGATGTTGTGCATACAGGAATGGTTTTGAGGTGTCAGCATGCAGAGGATATAGGTATAGGTGTTTGGGTGATGTGTATAGGAAAGGGTGTTTAGTGGTAGTGACCGGGATAGGGTGTGACATGCATTACAGACGTGGCAAGTGTTATGGGAGTATGTGTGACTTACCAGAGTCTAGTCCTCCAGTGAGTCCAGTGAGGCCCTCATTGTGCAGGATAGCCAAGACTTTCTCCTCCCAGTCGCTGTATTCGGGTAGAGGAGAGGGGGACCACTGCCAGTCTTCTGTACTGCAATTTGATTTGTGATACTATGGAACCTACCTTCCCCTGCAGGTTGGTACACCTCTTCCTTATGTTGTCCCTTGTGCGTGGATAGTTTCCCACTGCATTGAATTTATTGACAATCCTCTGCCATAGATCCAGTTTCTGTGTGATGGATGTCTGCTGTACCTGGGCTACAAACTGCTGTGGCTCGACCCTCAGTATTTCGTCCATCATGGTCCGCAGTGCTTAGGGGGTGCCATTGTGTGTGATGCATTTCTGGTCTTTGGGCGTAGTGAGTGTCCAGAAGATGTTGGCTGGCATTGATTTGGCATTGCAAAGGATGGTGGGATGTGTGTGTGTTTTGTGGTGGTGCGTGTGGGTGTGTTGAGTGGGTGTATGGGTCTTAGATGTGATGGTTTCATATTGTCCTATGTGTGCAGTTGTTGGCAGTGGGTGCCATTATTCACCGTGGCGGTCCGTACCGCCAATGGTGGACGGCCGTTTTTTGAATGCCATGCTGATTTGTGGATCAGAATTTGGAGGGCAGTCTGTTGTTGGTGTGGCGATGGGGGATTGCTGTTCTCTGACTTTCCGCTGTTGTTGGCCCTGGAGGTGTCAATGATTTGGTTGCTTTTTGGTGGGTTGTGTTTTTGTACCCATAAAATCGCCGCCACCATAAAATCGCCGTCAAAAGACCGCCGCGGGTATTCTGGGTTTCCCGCTGGGCTGGCGGGCGACCGCCAGAAGGCCGCCCGCCAGCCCAGCGGGAAACACCCTTCCATGAGGATGCCGGCTCCGAATGGAGCCGGCGGAGTGGAAGGGGTGCGACGGGTGCAGTTGCACCCGTCGCGATTTTCAGTGTCTGCATGGCAGACACTGAAAATCTTTGTGGGGCCCTGTTACGGGGGCCCCTGCAGTGCCCATGCTATTGGCATGGGCACTGCAGGGGCCCCCAGGGGCCCCACAACACCCCTTACCGCCATCCTGTTCCTGGCGGCCAAAACCGCCAGGAACAGGATGGCGGTATGGGGGTCGGAATCCCCATGGCGGCGCAGCAAGCTGCGCCGCCATGGAGGATTCCCCAGGGCAGCGGAAAACCGGCGGTACACCGCCGGTTTTCCGTTTCTGACCACGGCTGTACCGCCGCGGTCAGAATGCCCAAGGGAGCACCGCCAGCCTGTTGGCGGGGCTCCCACGGTCGTTGGCCCTGGCGGATTTTACCGCCAGGGTCAGAATGACCCCCAATGTGTCCAGAGTCCTAAAGTCAGCAACATTTCGATCAGAAAAGGGAGACGAAGAAGAGGAGTAAGGCAACAAGTTTGGGGTAACCCTTCAGAAAGGCCATTTTCCAACAGATGGTCACTGTCCAGAGTGGTTTAGGGAGGGTAAAACAATGGACTGGAGTGCAGCCCTGGGAAACTGCAAGTGGCTTAAATGAATTCAGTCATTCCCTCCATCAACTTATTTGTGCAGTACGGGTGAAAAGGGCATCTTCATCCACTTAGAACCACATAAATACCAAACTTAACAAAGACCCAAAGTTCAAGGACCCTAATTTCAAGCAATATTTCACTTCTGATTTTGAGCAAGAATAGGTTACGAGATAAGGTAAACATCATTGTTCACCATGGTTCAAGTCACATGGTCCAATCATAACTTGCTACATGATTTCAAAGGGACAAGTTGTGCCGCTTGAGGTTGAACCTGTTGCAACAATCCAGTGAGAAGAGACAGATTGACTGAGATGTAAATCGCCTGACCAGAGGAAGGGAGACAATGGAGAAGCTAGGGCCAATTGCCACATGGTTTCAACTCCTACACAAACTATAATGGTGTTCTTCTCAAATGTACCACCTGTGAAAAAGACAAATGCTTGCTAACACTCACTACTGGTATTTATTGTTAGGACAGGCGTGGAGATAACTTCCCTCAGCTGTCCTCTCATAATTCAAGAGAGACCAAGTGAACCAAAACATGATGACTAAAGGACATTAGCTTTAAGCCTCATTAAAGACTGTAACGCTCTCTTACAAATTATTTTTCATATAATGCATTTATATCATGCTACTATTCAAAAGATCAATACAGTGATTAGTTTTTTTGCATCTCTTTTAGAAACCCAAGCATAAATCCCCATAGATCACTTTTTGTAATAGAGTACTCCTTCTCCAATGCATTTCAGAGACCACGCCTCCATGATCAGGAATGCACTCAATTATTTGACACCTCATTCCAAACACACTCCTTTCTTTTTCTGTTTTTTTTTTGGGCTTCAATTTCCCTTGATACCTACTATGCATAATTGGGGCCTGTGAATTGTAGACGTGTTGTGCATGCTGATGATCTCTCCACTCTTTTGAGCCCACCACGTGGAAGGGCATGAGACCCAAATGGCCTGCTCAACTTTTTCATAATGTATGCAATACAAAGGCCACCAGATTGAATATCAGAACCTGACTCGTTAAACAGGGGCAACTTTGATGTACCCTGACTCACGAGGCCAACAGTCAGGGGCAGAAGAGAAATGACCCATTAAACAGCCCACAAACCAAGGTGCAATCAAACCAGAATTTGATAATGGAAATATATCTCTTGAAGACCAGCAGAAGAAAGCCCCATTAGTAATACCGAAAACCTCCATACTGATCAAGAAGGAAGCAGATGAATACACACCCACATGCCACACGCATCCCCCACACCAAGTACCATCCCCACATACATGCACACCAACACCCATACACACACACACCCTCCCCACCAACACCAAGTCATACACAGGCCAAACAAGGTATTCATTCAGCACTGATATATACATACCTGACACATGGAGAGGATTAAATGAGTGGATGCACATACCTGTGTACACGACCCTCCCCTATGAAAAAGCAGGACAACGGAATATTATTGCACCAACATGCCGGTTGGCCATATATATTAAATGACTTTTGGAAAGAGACGTGTTTCACTACTGGAAGTGAAGGATGTAGCACTCCCATCCGTGGGACCCCAGGGGATGGGGGATAGTGATGGAAAAGGAGAGGGGGAAGATGTAGACTCCATGAATTAGCTGATTCAGCTCTACTTCCAATGAGTCTCATGTAAATGTTGCACTGTGTAGGATTTCGGTTGCCGTGTTGCTGTGCTGCATGCACCTTTGCTATTGATACATCATGTTGGAAGAGGTGATGTTTGTGGACACTCCTGGCCAAAGCTGTGACATGAACTTTGACTACCCCGCTCTATACATTGGATCCATTCTACATTGACATGCATCTGTACATATCTCCTAATGAATAATGGCTTACAAATGCATGCATTTTGAATATATAAAAACATCTGTCAGTGTGCTCAAACAGTGTTTATTGAAGGAGTGAGACAAAAGGGATCATATAGTGCAAGGGAGTGGGCAGATGGTGAACAATATTCTCTGTGCAATGTCCACAGCTTCTGGTAGCACAGGGGCAGTGTCAATGGGGCCATAGGTAAATGCAGATATGGCAGGGGACAGTCAGCAAGGTGGCTTAGTAATACACAAGGGAGACAGTTCAGGACAGAGTCACTTCCTGGCGGTGGGCTTGGTCTGGCTATGGTGTCACTGGAATGTCTGGGTCTCTGGCCACATTTACCAGTGGGTTACTGGGCTACAGAAGGAAGGGGTGCTGGTGGCCTGTGAGTGCTCTGGCAGGCCCACCATTCCACTGGCTGCTGCTGAGGTTGAGGGCTGTGCTGTATCCTGGCTGGTGGAAGGGGCCTGCTGATGGGTGGAGGACCCAGGTATGATGTTGGGCATCCTTAGCAGCACCCCGTCAATGGTGGGCAATCTAGCATTCAGTTCTTTCCGTTGCTTCATGGCCTCCTGCTGGTGTGGCACCTCCAGCCTCTGGTTCTCCTGCAATCCTGCAATGTGCCCAGGATGTGGCCCATCCTGTCCTGGGAGTGGTGGTATGCCCCTACGAACTCTGAGATGGCCTCATGGACAGCAGAGTCCCTCCTTGATCCACCCCCCGGGGCCACTGATGCCCTCCCAGTGGCCCTGGCCCCGTGTGCCTGTGTCCACAGCACAGGTTGCCCAGTCCCACTTGCACTGAGACCTTCATTGTCCTGCCTAGCGGTGGGTGGTTACTCCGCTCCCTGTACAGGTGAGCAGACAGTCAGTGGCCTTGTGACACCGGTGTGGAGGCGTTGGGCCACAGCTGATGGTGGTAGCTGAGTGGTGGGGGAGTCAATGGTGTCCTGGGTGGGCCTTTGGGGGGTGAGTGGCCAGGACTGTGGGATGGGCCAGGGTAGTCATCTGGGTCCAGACATCCAGCTGGACTCTTGTCACTGGGGCCTTTTTCTGCTGGTGGACTGGCGCTTCTTCGCACCTCTGTCTGAGTGGCATGGGCAGTGGTACCTGTGTGGTTGTACAAATATTGTTTTGTGACTCCTGAAATGTATGGGCATGGTGGCTTGTGAATGATCGTGTAGTTGTATTGTTATAGGGGATATGGCATTGGCAGTACTGTCCCTTTGTACAATTGACGTGGTATATATGTCTAATGTAATAGTAGTTACCATTGGCATGTGATTCTCCTGTCTACTGCACCTTATCCTGTCATTGCCATATCCCTTCAGGCACTTGCAACCTGTTTAATTTGCTTACTTCCCCAGTAATCAGCATGCAGGGGCTCTTAGGGACGGGTGTAATTTATTGTTAGTTGAGGAGTTGTTGGTGCAATGTGGGTAATATAGTGTAGACTACAGTACATGTCGGGGAAGGATGTTGTGCATACAGGAATGGTTTTGAGGTGTCAGCATGCAGAGGATATAGGTATAGGTGTTTGGGTGATGTGTATAGGAAAGGGTGTTTAGTGGTAGTGACCGGGATAGGGTGTGACATGCATTACAGACGTGGCAAGTGTTATGGGAGTATGTGTGACTTACCAGAGTCTAGTCCTCCAGTGAGTCCAGTGAGGCCCTCATTGTGCAGGATAGCCAAGACTTTCTCCTCCCAGTCGCTGTATTCGGGTAGAGGAGAGGGGGACCACTGCCAGTCTTCTGTACTGCAATTTGATTTGTGATACTATGGAACCTACCTTCCCCTGCAGGTTGGTACACCTCTTCCTTATGTTGTCCCTTGTGCGTGGATAGTTTCCCACTGCATTGAATTTATTGACAATCCTCTGCCATAGATCCAGTTTCTGTGTGATGGATGTCTGCTGTACCTGGGCTACAAACTGCTGTGGCTCGACCCTCAGTATTTCGTCCATCATGGTCCGCAGTGCTTAGGGGGTGCCATTGTGTGTGATGCATTTCTGGTCTTTGGGCGTAGTGAGTGTCCAGAAGATGTTGGCTGGCATTGATTTGGCATTGCAAAGGATGGTGGGATGTGTGTGTGTTTTGTGGTGGTGCGTGTGGGTGTGTTGAGTGGGTGTATGGGTCTTAGATGTGATGGTTTCATATTGTCCTATGTGTGCAGTTGTTGGCAGTGGGTGCCATTATTCACCGTGGCGGTCCGTACCGCCAATGGTGGACGGCCGTTTTTTGAATGCCATGCTGATTTGTGGATCAGAATTTGGAGGGCAGTCTGTTGTTGGTGTGGCGATGGGGGATTGCTGTTCTCTGACTTTCCGCTGTTGTTGGCCCTGGAGGTGTCAATGATTTGGTTGCTTTTTGGTGGGTTGTGTTTTTGTACCCATAAAATCGCCGCCACCATAAAATCGCCGTCAAAAGACCGCCGCGGGTATTCTGGGTTTCCCGCTGGGCTGGCGGGCGACCGCCAGAAGGCCGCCCGCCAGCCCAGCGGGAAACACCCTTCCATGAGGATGCCGGCTCCGAATGGAGCCGGCGGAGTGGAAGGGGTGCGACGGGTGCAGTTGCACCCGTCGCGATTTTCAGTGTCTGCATGGCAGACACTGAAAATCTTTGTGGGGCCCTGTTACGGGGGCCCCTGCAGTGCCCATGCTATTGGCATGGGCACTGCAGGGGCCCCCAGGGGCCCCACAACACCCCTTACCGCCATCCTGTTCCTGGCGGCCAAAACCGCCAGGAACAGGATGGCGGTATGGGGGTCGGAATCCCCATGGCGGCGCAGCAAGCTGCGCCGCCATGGAGGATTCCCCAGGGCAGCGGAAAACCGGCGGTACACCGCCGGTTTTCCGTTTCTGACCACGGCTGTACCGCCGCGGTCAGAATGCCCAAGGGAGCACCGCCAGCCTGTTGGCGGGGCTCCCACGGTCGTTGGCCCTGGCGGATTTTACCGCCAGGGTCAGAATGACCCCCAATGTGTCCAGAGTCCTAAAGTCAGCAACATTTCGATCAGAAAAGGGAGACGAAGAAGAGGAGTAAGGCAACAAGTTTGGGGTAACCCTTCAGAAAGGCCATTTTCCAACAGATGGTCACTGTCCAGAGTGGTTTAGGGAGGGTAAAACAATGGACTGGAGTGCAGCCCTGGGAAACTGCAAGTGGCTTAAATGAATTCAGTCATTCCCTCCATCAACTTATTTGTGCAGTACGGGTGAAAAGGGCATCTTCATCCACTTAGAACCACATAAATACCAAACTTAACAAAGACCCAAAGTTCAAGGACCCTAATTTCAAGCAATATTTCACTTCTGATTTTGAGCAAGAATAGGTTACGAGATAAGGTAAACATCATTGTTCACCATGGTTCAAGTCACATGGTCCAATCATAACTTGCTACATGATTTCAAAGGGACAAGTTGTGCCGCTTGAGGTTGAACCTGTTGCAACAATCCAGTGAGAAGAGACAGATTGACTGAGATGTAAATCGCCTGACCAGAGGAAGGGAGACAATGGAGAAGCTAGGGCCAATTGCCACATGGTTTCAACTCCTACACAAACTATAATGGTGTTCTTCTCAAATGTACCACCTGTGAAAAAGACAAATGCTTGCTAACACTCACTACTGGTATTTATTGTTAGGACAGGCGTGGAGATAACTTCCCTCAGCTGTCCTCTCATAATTCAAGAGAGACCAAGTGAACCAAAACATGATGACTAAAGGACATTAGCTTTAAGCCTCATTAAAGACTGTAACGCTCTCTTACAAATTATTTTTCATATAATGCATTTATATCATGCTACTATTCAAAAGATCAATACAGTGATTAGTTTTTTTGCATCTCTTTTAGAAACCCAAGCATAAATCCCCATAGATCACTTTTTGTAATAGAGTACTCCTTCTCCAATGCATTTCAGAGACCACGCCTCCATGATCAGGAATGCACTCAATTATTTGACACCTCATTCCAAACACACTCCTTTCTTTTTCTGTTTTTTTTTTGGGCTTCAATTTCCCTTGATACCTACTATGCATAATTGGGGCCTGTGAATTGTAGACGTGTTGTGCATGCTGATGATCTCTCCACTCTTTTGAGCCCACCACGTGGAAGGGCATGAGACCCAAATGGCCTGCTCAACTTTTTCATAATGTATGCAATACAAAGGCCACCAGATTGAATATCAGAACCTGACTCGTTAAACAGGGGCAACTTTGATGTACCCTGACTCACGAGGCCAACAGTCAGGGGCAGAAGAGAAATGACCCATTAAACAGCCCACAAACCAAGGTGCAATCAAACCAGAATTTGATAATGGAAATATATCTCTTGAAGACCAGCAGAAGAAAGCCCCATTAGTAATACCGAAAACCTCCATACTGATCAAGAAGGAAGCAGATGAATAAGGGAACGTAAAAGTGCAAGATATGTATACATTCTTCCTCCACTGGAACAGAATGCGACAATGGAAGGGGCATGAGCTGTTGAAGGCTAGCACGGTTTAACCGACAATGAATGTGACTAGAGTTTTCACTTTGAATGCAGAATGTTTGCCATATTAGCCCTGAAACAAGACATCAGCCTTCAAGCACCCTAGCCACTGTTTCCTGTCTAGATTCACCATCATCTACTCACTATCCTTTCATCAGGTGCTTCTTCTCCCAGCGGGGGCTCACCCACCACATGTGCATAAATACCATTCAGGCATCTCTTAGCTCTCAGCACAAGCCCCTTCTGATCAGCAGGGCAGTATCTATTCTGAGCATGGATCTAGTGCTCCTTCTACATATCATTCACACTTTGAAGAATTGTAGGAGGCTGCACTGGCTTGTAGTGAGTACCAAGGGGTACTTACACCTTGCACCAGGCCCAGTTATCCCTTATTAGTGTATAGGGTGTCTAGCAGCATAGGCTGATAGATAATGGTAGCTTAGCAGAGCAGCTTAGGCTGAACTAGGAGACGAGTGAAGCTCCTACAGTACCACAAGTGTCACTTGCACAATATCATAAGAAAACACAATACACAGATATACTAAAAATAAAGGTACTTTATTTTTATGACAATATGCCAAAGTATCTCAGAGTGTACCCTCAGTATGAGGATAGCCAATATACACAAGATATATGTACACAACACCAAAAATATGCAGTATAGTCTTAGAAAACAGTGCAAACAATGTATAGTTACAATAGGATGCAATGGGGACACATAGGGATAGGGGCAACACAAACCATATACTCTAAAAGTGGAATGCGAACCACGAATGGACCCCAAACCTATGTGACCTTGTAGAGGGTTGCTGGGACTATTAGAAAATAGTAAGGGTTAGAAAAATAGCCCACCCCAAGACCCTGAAAAGTGAGTGCAAAGTGCACTAAAGTTCCCCAAAGGACAAAGAAGTTGTGATGGGGAATTCTGCAGGAAAGACACAAACCAGCAATGCAACAACAATGGATTTCCAGTTGAGGGTACCTGTGGAACAAGGGGACCAAGTCCAAAAGTCACAAGCAAGTCGGAGATGGGCAGATGTCCAGGAAATGCCAGCTGTGGGTGCAAAGAAGCTGCTACTGGATAGTAGAAGCTGAGGATTCTGCAGGAACGACGAGGGCTAGAGACTTCCCCTTGAGGATGGATCCCCCACGCTGTGGAGAGTCGTGCAGAAGTGATTTCCCGCCGAAAGACCGCCAACAAGCCTTGCTAGCTGTAAATCGTGCGGTTAGGGTTTTCGGATGCTGCTGTGGCCCAGGAGGGACCAGGATGTCGCCAATTGCGTCTGGGGACAGAGGGGGTGTCGAGCAAGACAAGGAGCCCTCTCAGAAGCAGGCAGCACCCGCAGAAGTGCCGCAACAGGCACTACAAAGAAGCGTGAAATGGTGCTCACCCGAAGTCGCACAAAGGAGTCCCACGTCGCCGGAGGACAACTTAGAAAGTCGTGCAATGCAGGTTAGAGTGCCGTGGACCCAGGCTTGGCTGTGCACAAAGGATTTCTGCCGGAAGTGCACAGAGGCCGGAGTAGCTGCAAAAGTTGTGGTTCCCAGCAATGAAGTCTTGCGTGGGGAGGCAAGGACTTACTTCCACCAAACTTGGACTGAAGAGTCACTGGACTGTGGGAGTCACTGGGACAGAGTTGCTGGATTCAAGGGACCTCGCTCGTCGTGCTGAGAGGAGAGCCAGGGTACCGGTAATGCAGTTCTTTGGTGCCTGCGGTTGCAGGGGAACGATTCCATCGGCCCACGGGAGATTTCTTCGGAGATTCTAGTGCAGAGACGAGGCAGACTACCCACACAGCATGCACCACCAGGAAAACAGTCGAGAAGGCGGCAGGATCAGCGTTACAGAGTTGCAGTAGTCGTCTTCGCTACTTTGTTGCAGTTTTGCAGGCTTCCAGCGCGGTCAGCAGTCGATTCCTTGGCAGAAGGTGAAGAGAGAGATGCAGAGGAACTCTGATGAGCTCTTGCATTCGTTATCTAAGGAAATCCCCAAAGCAGAGACCCTAAATAGCCAGAAAAGAGGGTTTGGCTACTTAGGAGAGAAGATAGGCTAGCAACACCTGAAGGAGCCTATCAGAAGGAGTCTCTGACGTCACCTGCTGGCCCTGGCCACTCAAAGCAGTCCAGTGTGCCAGCAGCACCTCTGTTTCCAAGATGGCAGAGGTCTGGAGCACACTGGAGGAGCTCTGGGCACCTCCCAGGGGAGGTGCAGGTCAGGGGAGTGGTCACTCCTCTTTCCTTTGTCCAGTTTCGCGCCAGAGCAGGGCTGAGGGGTCCCTGAACCGGTGTAGACTGGCTTATGCAGAAATGGGCACCATCTGTGCCCATGAAAGCATTTCCAGAGGCTGGGGGAGGCTACTCCTCCCCTGCCTTCACACCATTTTCCAAAGGGAGAGGGTGTAATACCCTCTCTCAGAGGAAGTCCTTTGTTCTGCCATCCTGGGACAAGCCTGGCTGGACCCCAGGAGGGCAGAAACCTGTCTGAGGGGTTGGCAGCAGCTGCAGTGAAACCCCTGAAAAGGCAGTTTGGCAGTACCAGGGTCTGGGCTACAGACCACTGGGATCATGGGATTGTGCCAACTATGCCAGGATGGCATAGAGGGGGCAATTCCATGATCATAGACATGTTACATTGCCATATTCAGAGTTACCATTGTGAAGCTACACATAGGTAGTGACCTATGTGTAGTGCACGCGTGTAATGGTGTCCCCGCACTCACAAAGTCCGGGGAATTTACCCTGAACAATGTGGGGGCACCTTGGCTAGTGCCAGGGTGCCCTCACACTAAGTAACTTTGCACCTAACCTTTACCAGGTAAAGGTTAGACATATAGGTGACTTATAAGTTACTTAAGTGCAGTGGTAAATGGCTGTGAAATAACGTGGACGTTATTTCACTCAGGCTGCAGTGGCAGGCCTGTGTAAGAATTGTCAGAGCTCCCTATGGGTGGCAAAAGAAATGCTGCAGCCCATAGGGATCTCCTGGAACCCCAATACCCTGGGTACCTCAGTACCATATACTAGGGCATTATAAGGGTGTTCCAGTAAGCCAATGTAAATTGGTAAAATTGGTCACTAGCCTGTTAGTGACAATTTGAAAGAAATGAGAGAGCATAACCACTGAGGTTCTGGATAGCAGAGCCTCAGTGAGACAGTTAGTCATAACACAGGTAACACATTCAGGGCACACTTATGAGCACTGGGGCCCTGGCTGGCAGGGTCCCAGTGACACATACAACTAAAACAAAATTTATACAGTGAAAAATGGGGGTAACATGCCAGGCAAGACGGTACTTTCCTACAAGAATGCGTTGTCAAATCGAGGTTTTCATGAGTTAATTTCGATTGATTTAGGATGGTGTACCTGTGCAGAATGACACTGAAAGGCGAGGCCTCCTCATAATGCTGTTTCTCATAATTTTGAGAATCCCGTCATGTATCTTGTTACGCATTTTCGTTGCAGGTGAGCGAAGGCGTAATCCATATGTCAGGTTTGGAAGGACATCAACTGTGTTCGTGTCTGGCAATAGAGTTGCAGTGCCAACTAAAACAGCCTACGAAATAAGGATAAAAATAATACATTAAGGGCTAGATGTACTAAAAATTGAGTTGGTAAAATTGGTTGCAAATAATGGAGTCAGTAGAAGTGGTCGCAAATTGTCCACCGAGTTTACCGTAACTGTTCTTATTTTGTAAACAGAAATATGTATTAATAATTTGGTTTACAAAAACCAGAATTGAAGTGGGTCTCAATGCATCCTACTGCATCAATATTAATTAATGAGTTAGGTCACAAAATGCAACTACACATTGCTGTCACACAGGCGTGGTGGCCTACAAGGGTCAGGAGACCACCATGTCTGTCATTGCTTTTAAATAAAGCAATCTTTTTTTTTTTTAAACCTAGCCCATTTTCCCTAAATGAGATGCATGTAAAAAAAGAAAAGTTTAGCTTGTTTTTTTTTTAAGAGTAGACCGTGGACCACTACCTACCTCTAAAAAATATTTTTGTCAACACTCACAAAGCCTTTGTGCATGTGGCCTTGTGATTATTTCCCTCTTTACTGAGTGTCACATTGCACTATATTCTGCATGCTCGAGTGACAGAGGCAGCTGGATGTTCAAAGAAGCCAAAATGCCGACTTGATGTGTTTGTGCCCTGTTGCCTTTCAAATGCAGCTACTAGAGGAGGAGGTGAGGTGAGCTGTGAGCTATTTGATGTGAGAGAAAAGACAAGTACAGGGCAGAATTGCTATGCAGTTCAGAATTCAAAGACGATTTGTGTCGCATCATTTTGAAATTCCTTTAAGAGTAACACTTCTGGATGTTTTGCTTGTCTGTGTGGGGAATCAAACGCATCAAGAGTCATGACCTTACAGAATCAAACCTGCCTCTGACACAGGGCAACTGCATGAAAACAGCTAAAAGTATCCATCCCAGGACAGTAGGAAGAGAGAGGATTATGGCACAGCACAGCCAGACCTCAGAGATGAAGGACAAAGCATAAAGCTACCCATTAGCAATCTTTCACTTTCTATCTGGCGCACAACACATTTTAACATTAGCATTTTATCTAGCAGGTAAATGATCTGACACCACATCCTCATCCTATTTAAAAAGATTCCTGTGTTTTGATGTCTCCTGAACCCTTTCATTACAACAGTACTCATTGCCAGTGCCACTGAGCACGCTACATTTAAAAGGATTTTTAGAAGTTCCATTTCTACTCTAACCCTCTGTAGGAAGTTGGCTCTGTATGTGCTATTTCAAAGTAAGGAATAGCATGCACAGAGTCCAAGGGTTCCCCTTAGAGGTAAAATAGTGGTAAAAATAGATAATACTAATGCTCTATCTTGTGGTAGTGTGGTCGAGCAGTAGGCTTATCCAAGGAGTAGTGTTAAGCATTTGTTGTACATACACATAGACAATAAATGAGGTACACACACTCAGAGACAAATCCAGCCAATAGGTTTTTGTATAGAAAAATATCTTTTCTTAGTTTATTTTAAGAACCACAGGTTCAAATTCTACATGTAATATCTCATTCGAAAGGTATTGCAGGTAAGTACTTTAGGAACTTCAAATCATCAAAATTGCATGTATACTTTTCAAGTTATTCACAAATAGCTGTTTTAAAAGTGGACACAGTGCAATTTTCACAGTTCCTAGGGGAGGTAAGTATTTGTTAGGTTAACCAGGTAAGTAAGACACTTACAGGGCTTAGTTCTTGGTCCAAGGTAGCCCACCGTTGGGGGTTCAGAGCAACCCCAAAGTCACCACACCAGCAGCTCAGGGCCGGTCAGGTGCAGAGTTCAAAGTGGTGCCCAAAACACATAGGCTAGAATGGAGAGAAGGGGGTGCCCCGGTTCCGGTCTGCTTGCAGGTAAGTACCCGCGTCTTCGGAGGGCAGACCAGGGGGGTTTTGTAGGGCACCGGGGGGGACACAAGCCCACACAGAAATTTCACCCTCAGCGGCGCGGGGGCGGCCGGGTGCAGTGTAGAAACAAGCGTCGGGTTCGCAATGTTAGTCTATGAGAGATCTCGGGATCTCTTCAGCGCTGCAGGCAGGCAAGGGGGGGGTTCCTCGGGGAAACCTCCACTTGGGCAAGGGAGAGGGACTCCTGGGGGTCACTTCTCCAGTGAAAGTCCGGTCCTTCAGGTCCTGGGGGCTGCGGGTGCAGGGTCTCTCCCAGGTGTCGGGATTTTGGATTCAAAGAGTCGCGGTCAGGGGAAGCCTCGGGATTCCCTCTGCAGGCGGCGCTGTGGGGGCTCAGGGGGGACAGGTTTTGGTACTCACAGTATCAGAGTAGTCCTGGGGTCCCTCCTGAGGTGTCGGATCTCCACCAGCCGAGTCGGGGTCGCCGGGTGCAGTGTTGCAAGTCTCACGCTTCTTGCGGGGAGCTTGCAGGGTTCTTTAAAGCTGCTGGAAACAAAGTTGCAGCTTTTCTTGGAGCAGGTCCGCTGTCCTCGGGAGTTTCTTGTCTTTTCGAAGCAGGGGCAGTCCTCAGAGGATGTCGAGGTCGCTGGTCCCTTTGGAAGGCGTCGCTGGAGCAGGATCTTTGGAAGGCAGGAGACAGGCCGGTGAGTTTCTGGAGCCAAGGCAGTTGTCGTCTTCTGGTCTTCCGCTGCAGGGGTTTTCAGCTGGGCAGTCCTTCTTCTTGTAGTTGCAGGAATCTAATTTTATAGGGTTCAGGGTAGCCCTTAAATACTAAATTTAAGGGCGTGTTTAGGTCTGGGGGGTTAGTAGCCAATGGCTACTAGCCCTGAGGGTGGGTACACCCTCTTTGTGCCTCCTCCCAAGGGGAGGGGGTCACAATCCTAACCCTATTGGGGGAATCCTCCATCTGCAAGATGGAGGATTTCTAAAAGTCAGAGTCACCTCAGCTCAGGACACCTTAGGGGCTGTCCTGACTGGCCAGTGACTCCTCCTTGTTTTTCTCATTATTTTCTCCGGCCTTGCCGCCAAAAGTGGGGCCTGGCCGGAGGGGGCGGGCAACTCCACTAGCTGGAGTGTCCTGCTGGGTTGGCACAAAGGAGGTGAGCCTTTGAGGCTCACCGCCAGGTGTGACAATTCCTGCCTGGGGGAGGTGTTAGCATCTCCACCCAGTGCAGGCTTTGTTACTGGCCTCAGAGTGACAAAGGCACTCTCCCCATGGGGCCAGCAACATGTCTCGGTTTGTGGCAGGCTGCTAAAACTAGTCAGCCTACACAGATAGTCGGTTAAGTTTCAGGGGGCACCTCTAAGGTGCCCTCTGGGGTGTATTTTACAATAAAATGTACACTGGCATCAGTGTGCATTTATTGTGCTGAGAAGTTTGATACCAAACTTCCCAGTTTTCAGTGTAGCCATTATGGTGCTGTGGAGTTCGTGTTTGACAAACTCCCAGACCATATACTCTTATGGCTACCCTGCACTTACAATGTCTAAGGTTTTGTTTAGACACTGTAGGGGTACCATGCTCATGCACTGGTACCCTCACCTATGGTATAGTGCACCCTGCCTTAGGGCTGTAAGGCCTGCTAGAGGGGTGTCTTACCTATACTGCATAGGCAGTGAGAGGCTGGCATGGCACCCTGAGGGGAGTGCCATGTCGACTTACTCGTTTTGTCCTCACTAGCACACACAAGCTGGCAAGCAGGGTGTCTGTGCTGAGTGAGAGGTCTCCAGGGTGGCATAAGACATGCTGCAGCCCTTAGAGACCTTCCTTGGCATCAGGGCCCTTGGTACTAGAAGTACCAGTTACAAGGGACTTATCTGGATGCCAGGGTCTGCCAATTGTGGATACAAAAGTACAGGTTAGGGAAAGAACACTGGTGCTGGGGCCTGGTTAGCAGGCCTCAGCACACTTTCAATTGTAAACATAGCATCAGCAAAGGCAAAAAGTCAGGGGGCAACCATGCCAAGGAGGCATTTCCTTACACAACCCCCCCCCAAACGAAAGAGGATGAGACTAACCTTTCCCAAGAGAGTCTTCATTTTCTAAGTGGAAGAACCTGGAAAGGCCATCTGCATTGGCATGGGCAGTCCCAGGTCTGTGTTCCACTATAAAGTCCATTCCCTGTAGGGAGATGGACCACCTCAACAGTTTAGGATTTTCACCTTTCATTTGCATCAGCCATTTGAGAGGTCTGTGGTCAGTTTGAACTAGGAAGTGAGTCCCAAAGAGGTATGGTCTCAGCTTCTTCAGGGACCAAACCACAGCAAAGGCCTCCCTCTCAATGGCACTCCAACGCTGCTCCCTGGGGAGTAACCTCCTGCTAATGAAAGCAACAGGCTGGTCAAGGCCATCATCATTTGTTTGGGACAAAACTGCCCCTATCCCATGTTCAGAGGCATCAGTCTGCACAATGAACTGCTTAGAATAATCTGGAGCTTTTAGAACTGGTGCTGAGCACATTGCTTGTTTCAGGGTGTCAAAGGCCTGTTGGCATTCCACAGTCCAGTTCACTTTCTTGGGCATTTTCTTGGAGGTGAGTTCAGTGAGGGCTGTCACAATGGATCCATATCCCTTCACAAACCTCCTATAGTACCCAGTCAAGCCAAGGAATGCCCTGACTTGAGTCTGGGTTTTTGGAGCTACCCAGTCCAGAATAGTCTGGATCTTGGGTTGGAGTGGCTGAACTTGGCCTCCACCTACAAGGTGGCCCAAGTAAACCACAGTTCCCTGCCCTATCTGGCATTTGGATGCCTTGATAGAGAGGCCTGCAGATTGCAGAGCCTTCAAAACCTTCTTCAGGTGGACCAGGTGATCCTGCCAGGTGGAGCTAAAGACAGCAATATCGTCTAGATAAGCTGTGCTAAAGGACTCCAAACCAGCAAGGACTTGATTCACCAACCTTTGGAAGGTGGCAGGGGCATTCTTTAAACCAAAGGGCATAACAGTAAACTGATAATGCCCATCAGGTGTGGAGAATGCTGTCTTTTCTTTTGCTCCAGGTGCCATTTTTATTTGCCAGTACCCTGCTGTCAAGTCAAAGGTACTTAGGAATTTGGCAGCACCTAATTTATCAATGAGCTCATCAGCTCTTGGAATTGGATGGGCATCTGTCTTGGTGACAGAATTGAGCCCTCTGTGGTCCACACAAAACCTCATCTCTTTCTTGCCATCTTTGGTGTGAGGTTTGGGGACTAAGACCACTGGGCTAGCCCAGGGGCTGTCAGAGCGCTCAATTACTCCCAATTCCAGCATCTTGTGGACTTCCACCTTGATGCTTTCCTTAACATGGTCAGATTGTCTAAAGATTTTGTTCTTGACAGGCATGCTGTCTCCTGTGTCCACATCATGGGTACACAGGTGTGTCTGACCAGGGGTTAAGGAGAAGAGTTCAGGAAACTGTTGTAGGACTCTCCTACAATCAGCTTGCTGTTGGCCAGAGAGGGTGTCTGAGTAGATCACTCCATCTACTGTGCCATCTTTTGGGTCTGATGACAGAAGATCAGGGAGAGGTTCACTCTCTGCCTCCTGATCCTCATCTGTTACCATCAACAGATTCACATCAGCCCTGTCATGGAAGAGCTTAAGGCGGTTCACATGGATCACCCTCTTGGGGCTCCTGCTTGTGCCCAGGTCCACCAGGTAGGTGACCTGACTCTTCCTTTCTAGTACTGGGTAAGGGCCACTCCATTTGTCCTGGAGTGCCCTGGGAGCCACAGGCTCCAGAACCCAGACTTTCTGCCCTGGTTGGAACTCAACCAGTGCAGCCTTTTGGTCATACCAAAACTTCTGGAGCTGTTGGCTGGCCTCAAGGTTTTTGGTTGCCTTTTCCATGTACTCTGCCATTCTAGAGCGAAGGCCAAGTACATAGTCCACTATGTCCTGTTTAGGCTCATGGAGAGGTCTCTCCCAGCCTTCTTTAACAAGGGCAAGTGGTCCCCTTACAGGATGACCAAACAGAAGTTCAAAGGGTGAGAATCCTACTCCCTTCTGTGGCACCTCTCTGTAAGCGAAAAGCAGGCATGGCAAGAGGACATCCCATCTCCTTTTGAGTTTTTCTGGGAGCCCCATGATCATGCCCTTTAATGTCTTGTTGAATCTCTCAACTAAGCCATTAGTTTGTGGATGGTATGGTGTAGTGAATTTATAAGTCACCCCACACTCATTCCACATGTGCTTTAGGTATGCTGACATGAAGTTGGTACCTCTGTCAGACACCACCTCCTTAGGGAAACCCACTCTGGTAAAGATACCAATGAGGGCCTTGGCTACTGCAGGGGCAGTAGTCGACCTAAGGGGAATAGCTTCAGGATACCTGGTAGCATGATCCACTACTACCAGGATATACATATTTCCTGAGGCTGTGGGAGGTTCCAGTGGACCAACTATGTCCACACCCACTCTTTCAAAGGGGACCCCCACCACTGGAAGTGGAATGAGGGGGGCCTTTGGATGTCCACCTGTCTTACCACTGGCTTGACAGGTGGGGCAGGAGAGGCAAAACTCCTTAACCATGTTGGACATATTGGGCCAGTAGAAGTGGTTGACTAACCTCTCCCACGTCTTGGTTTGTCCCAAATGTCCAGCAAGGGGAATGTCATGGGCCAATGTTAGGATGAACTTCCTGAACAGCTGAGGCACTACCACTCTCCTAGTGGCACCAGGTTTGGGGTCTCTGGCTTCAGTGTACAGGAGTCCATCTTCCCAATAGACCCTATGCGTTCCATTTTTCTTGCCTTTGGACTCTTCAGCAGCTTGCTGCCTAAGGCCTTCAAGAGAGGGACAGGTTTCTTGTCCCTTACACAGCTCCTCCCTTGAGGGTCCCCCTGGGCCTAAGAGCTCAACCTGATAAGGTTCAAGCTCCAAAGGCTCAGTTCCCTCAGAGGGCAGAACTTCTTCCTGAGAAGAGAGGTTCCCTTTCTTTTGCTGTGTTGTAGTTGGTTTCCCAACTGACTTTCCTGTTCTCTTGGTAGGCTGGGCCATTCTTCCAGACTCCAGCTCTACTTGTTCACCCTGTGCCTTGCACTGTGCTCTTGTTTTCACACACACCAGTTCAGGGATACCCAGCATTGCTGCATGGGTTTTTAGTTCTACCTCAGCCCATGCTGAGGACTCCAGGTCATTTCCAAGCAGACAGTCCACTGGGATATTTGAGGAGACCACCACCTGTTTCAGGCCATTGACCCCTCCCCATTCTAAAGTAACCATTGCCATGGGATGTACTTTTCTCTGATTGTCAGCGTTGGTGACTGTGTAAGTTTTTCCAGTCAGGTATTGGCCAGGGGAAACCAGTTTCTCTGTCACCATGGTGACACTGGAACCTGTATCCCTCAGGCCCTCTATTCTAGTCCCATTAATTAAGAGTTGCTGTCTGTATTTTTGCATGTTAGGCGGCCAGACAGCTAGTGTGGCTAAATCCACCCCACCCTCAGAAACTAGAATAGCTTCAGTGTGGACCCTGATTTGCTCTGGGCACACTGTTGATCCCACTTGGAGACTAGCCATACCAGTGTTACCTGGATGGGAGTTTGGAGTGGAACCTTTCTTGGGACAGGCCTTGTCTCCAGTTTGGTGTCC
The DNA here is from genome assembly GCF_031143425.1 of Pleurodeles waltl. NCBI lineage: Eukaryota > Metazoa > Chordata > Amphibia > Caudata > Salamandridae > Pleurodeles > Pleurodeles waltl. The sequence continues at coordinate 826,287,113 of NC_090442.1, read as the reverse complement.
ATGCTGTTTACAGCTATGACACCAGGCCTTTTTGGGATCAAAGTTTTTACCCTTGTACCCATTGTTTTGTGAAGAGGCTCTGGGCCCACCCTCCTGTGCAGGTTTTTGGGGGCCTGTAGAAGACTCTTTACTATTTTTAGTTTTGGTTGTCTCATCACCCTTCCCCCGGGGAGTCTTTGTGACCCCTTTCTTTTGGTCACCCCCTGTTGAAGTCTTGGACACCCTTGTCTTGACCCAATGGTCCGCCTTCTTTCCCAATTCTTGGGGAGAAATTGGTCCTAGGTCTACCAGATGCTGATGCAGTTTATCATTGAAACAATTACTTAACAGGTGTTCTTTCACAAATAAATTGTACAGCCCATCATAATTACTTACACCACTGCCTTGAATCCAACCATCTAGTGTTTTCACTGAGTAGTCAACAAAGTCAACCCAGGTCTGGCTCGAGGATTTTTGAGCCCCCCTGAACCTAATCCTGTACTCCTCAGTGGAGAATCCAAAGCCCTCAATCAGGGTACCCTTCATGAGGTCATAAGATTCTGCATCTTTTCCAGAGAGTGTGAGGAGTCTATCCCTACACTTTCCAGTGAACATTTCCCAAAGGAGAGCACCCCAGTGAGATCTGTTCACTTTTCTGGTTACACAAACCCTCTCAAAAGCTGTGAACCACTTGGTGATGTCATCACCATCTTCAAATTTTGTCACAATCCCTTTGGGGATTTTTAACATGTCAGGAGAATCTCTGACCCTATTTATATTGCTGCCACCATTGATGGGTCCTAGGCCCATTTCTTGTCTTTCCCTTTCTATGGCTAGGAGCTGTCTCTCTAAAGCCAATCTTTTGGCCATCCTGGCTAACAGGAGGTCATCTTCACTGAGAGCATCCTCAGTGATTTCAGAAATGTGGGACCCTCCTGTGAGGGACTCACTATTTCTGACTAACACAGTTGGAGACAGGACTTGAGGGGTCCTGTTCTCCCTATTTAGGACTGGAGGAGGGACATTGGCCTCCAAGTCACTAATTTCTTCCTCTGTGATGTCATCATCAGAGGGGTTGGCTTTTTCAAACTCTGCCAACAGCTCCTGGAGCTGAATTTTGGTAGGTCTGGAGCCAATGGTTATTTTCTTTATATTACAGAGAGACCTTAGCTCCCTCATCTTAAGATGGAGGTAAGGTGTGGTGTCGAGTTCCACCACCTGCATCTCTGTATCAGACATTATTCTGCTAAGAGTTGGAATACTTTTTTAAGAATCTAAAACTGTTTCTAGAGTCTAATTCAAACTTTTAACAAACTTTTTAAACTCTAAAAGACAATGCTAAACAGGGACTTAACACACAAGGCCCTAGCAGGACTTTTAAGAATTTTGAAAAATTTCAAATTGCAAAAATGAGTTTCTAATGACAATTTTGGAATTTGTCGTGTGATCAGGTATTGGCTGAGTAGTCCAGCAAATGCAAAGTCTTGTACCCCACCGCTGATCCACCAATGTAGGAAGTTGGCTCTGTATGTGCTATTTCAAAGTAAGGAAAAGCATGCACAGAGTCCAAGGGTTCCCCTTAGAGGTAAAATAGTGGTAAAAATAGATAATACTAATGCTCTATCTTGTGGTAGTGTGGTCGAGCAGTAGGCTTATCCAAGGAGTAGTGTTAAGCATTTGTTGTACATACACATAGACAATAAATGAGGTACACACACTCAGAGACAAATCCAGCCAATAGGTTTTTGTATAGAAAAATATCTTTTCTTAGTTTATTTTAAGAACCACAGGTTCAAATTCTACATGTAATATCTCATTCGAAAGGTATTGCAGGTAAGTACTTTAGGAACTTCAAATCATCAAAATTGCATGTATACTTTTCAAGTTATTCACAAATAGCTGTTTTAAAAGTGGACACTGCAATTTTCACAGTTCCTAGGGGAGGTAAGTATTTGTTAGGTTAACCAGGTAAGTAAAACACTTACAGGGCTTAGTTCTTGGTCCAAGGTAGCCCACCGTTGGGGGTTCAGAGCAACCCCAAAGTCACCACACCAGCAGCTCAGGGCCGGTCAGGTGCAGAGTTCAAAGTGGTGCCCAAAACACATAGGCTAGAATGGAGAGAAGGGGGTGCCCCGGTTCCGGTCTGCTTGCAGGTAAGTACCCGCGTCTTCGGAGGGCAGACCAGGGGGGTTTTGTAGGGCACCGGGGGGGACACAAGCCCACACAGAAATTTCACCCTCAGCGGCGCGGGGGCGGCCGGGTGCAGTGTAGAAACAAGCGTCGGGTTCACAATGTTAGTCTATGAGAGATCTCGGGATCTCTTCAGCGCTGCAGGCAGGCAAGGGGGGGGTTCCTCGGGGAAACCTCCACTTGGGCAAGGGAGAGGGACTCCTGGGGGTCACTTCTCCAGTGAAAGTCCGGTCCTTCAGGTCCTGGGGGCTGCGGGTGCAGGGTCTCTCCCAGGTGTCGGGATTTTGGATTCAAAGAGTCGCGGTCAGGGGAAGCCTCGGGATTCCCTCTGCAGGCGGCGCTGTGGGGGCTCAGGGGGGACAGGTTTTGGTACTCACAGTATCAGAGTAGTCCTGGGGTCCCTCCTGAGGTGTCGGATCTCCACCAGCCGAGTCGGGGTCGCCGGGTGCAGTGTTGCAAGTCTCACGCTTCTTGCAGGGAGCTTGCAGGGTTCTTTAAAGCTGCTGGAAACAAAGTTGCAGCTTTTCTTGGAGCAGGTCCGCTGTCCTCGGGAGTTTCTTGTCTTTTCGAAGCAGGGGCAGTCCTCAGAGGATGTCGAGGTCGCTGGTCCCTTTGGAAGGCGTCGCTGGAGCAGGATCTTTGGAAGGCAGGAGACAGGCCGGTGAGTTTCTGGAGCCAAGGCAGTTGTCGTCTTCTGGTCTTCCGCTGCAGGGGTTTTCAGCTGGGCAGTCCTTCTTCTTGTAGTTGCAGGAATCTAATTTTATAGGGTTCAGGGTAGCCCTTAAATACTAAATTTAAGGGCGTGTTTAGGTCTGGGGGGTTAGTAGCCAATGGCTACTAGCCCTGAGGGTGGGTACACCCTCTTTGTGCCTCCTCCCAAGGGGAGGGGGTCACAATCCTAACCCTATTGGGGGAATCCTCCATCTGCAAGATGGAGGATTTCTAAAAGTCAGAGTCACCTCAGCTCAGGACACCTTAGGGGCTGTCCTGACTGGCCAGTGACTCCTCCTTGTTTTTCTCATTATTTTCTCCGGCCTTGCCGCCAAAAGTGGGGCCTGGCCGGAGGGGGCGGGCAACTCCACTAGCTGGAGTGTCCTGCTGGGTTGGCACAAAGGAGGTGAGCCTTTGAGGCTCACCGCCAGGTGTGACAATTCCTGCCTGGGGGAGGTGTTAGCATCTCCACCCAGTGCAGGCTTTGTTACTGGCCTCAGAGTGACAAAGGCACTCTCCCCATGGGGCCAGCAACATGTCTCGGTTTGTGGCAGGCTGCTAAAACTAGTCAGCCTACACAGATAGTCGGTTAAGTTTCAGGGGGCACCTCTAAGGTGCCCTCTGGGGTGTATTTTACAATAAAATGTACACTGGCATCAGTGTGCATTTATTGTGCTGAGAAGTTTGATACCAAACTTCCCAGTTTTCAGTGTAGCCATTATGGTGCTGTGGAGTTCGTGTTTGACAAACTCCCAGACCATATACTCTTATGGCTACCCTGCACTTACAATGTCTAAGGTTTTGTTTAGACACTGTAGGGGTACCATGCTCATGCACTGGTACCCTCACCTATGGTATAGTGCACCCTGCCTTAGGGCTGTAAGGCCTGCTAGAGGGGTGTCTTACCTATACTGCATAGGCAGTGAGAGGCTGGCATGGCACCCTGAGGGGAGTGCCATGTCGACTTACTCGTTTTGTCCTCACTAGCACACACAAGCTGGCAAGCAGGGTGTCTGTGCTGAGTGAGAGGTCTCCAGGGTGGCATAAGACATGCTGCAGCCCTTAAAGACCTTCCTTGGCATCAGGGCCCTTGGTACTAGAAGTACCAGTTACAAGGGACTTATCTGGATGCCAGGGTCTGCCAATTGTGGATACAAAAGTACAGGTTAGGGAAAGAACACTGGTGCTGGGGCCTGGTTAGCAGGCCTCAGCACACTTTCAATTGTAAACATAGCATCAGCAAAGGCAAAAAGTCAGGGGGCAACCATGCCAAGGAGGCATTTCCTTACACCCTCCAACCATTTTCCAGAAAAAATAATAATGCAAACAGCAGGGGCCCATCGATACAGGCTGAGGGGCTCTGACCCCCACCTTTTTCCAGGCCAGAAAAGTGTCTGTCAAGCTGATCAAAGTGTCTGTCAGACTGAACTCTTCAGACTGAGTGTCAATCAGTGACACCTCCTCACAGAGTGGGGTCAGTAGTCACACTGAGCCCCTCCCACTATGTGATGAGATTGGGACTGCTGCCTTCTCTCATTGGCTGACAGTAGGTCAGCCAATGAGGAAAGGCAGCAATCCCATTCCTCCTGGGACCTCCAAGGCTTGAAACTGCTGCCTTCCCTCATTGGCTGACCCAAGGTCAGACTATGAGAGAAGAGAGCAGTCCCAACCCTCCTGGGACCACCACAAGGCTTCCCTGTTGGAGTTGCTGCTGTTGAGGTAGGTTTTCTTTTAATGTTTGGTGCGTGTGTGCATGTATGAATGTATGTGAATGATTGGGTGTGAGTGAGGTGTATATGTGCTCCTCCCATCAACTCCCCTTCCTTTGTAAAATTACCAGCCGCCACTGAATACAAGTTTTTTTTACTATTGTGCCTTAAACTATCTCACCAGTCTCAATTACCTTTTCTCTATGGCCTCTACCTCTCCTCACTCCCTAAATAATAATACGATGAATCCTGAATTCATCCTTTCGAAACTTTCTAAAAAAAGCCAGACAGATCTGATGCTTTGTGCTGTTCTTTTTTTCCTAGAGTAGTGATCTTCAAACTGTTGGGTGAGCCCACCGCTCTAAGGGGTGATGGTGGAATTAGATTTCAAAGGTAGGTGCTAGGCTCTGGTAAACAGGTACCTTTAGCCTATCCATGAAGACTGCAGGCAAAGATCACACTGAAAAGCAGTGGGATATAGTTGGAGGAAAAGAGAAAAAGTCATAAGACACTCTTTAATAGGCAATCGATAATGTCTTTTGTAATGCATGTTGTAGCTGAGAGAAGGTGGAAAACTAAGGACCACCACATTATTCCTAAGTTCTTATCCACTTAGTTATGATTATGGATCATACAGCAGACATTTTTAGGATGAAATGTCTGCCATTAGCATGTTGGCAATTTTCTATATGAGTAGCACATGTCTTATGAAACACTTTCAGTCAATCCTGGTAAGTTAGCCAAGAGGGCATTTGATTTTGGTACCTCTTTATGCTTAACATTGTCAATAAAAGTTCAATAATTCCAGTATGTAAAGTGCATTTGACAAAATGACAGGTTTGGTTTAAGGTGTCACAAATGGCATGGGGCCTCATTGAACTGTTGCCGGATGGAAATGCTAATGTGAATAATAATGACAAATAAATAAAAAGGCTCTACTGAACGTTCTGTGGTCGAACATGTAGTGTGAAAACCTATTTGATACTTCAGAATCAAATTTCTGTACACAATCTTCCAGAAGCTTATAGACAGACTTCCAGCACTCGCTTAAAACCTGCATATTCTTACCACAACACAATGGATAGATCAAAACTGTCCTGCCGACCTCTTCGGCACGGACACTGTTCCATCGGAAAGTGGATGAAGAGGTGTCAGAGGACTGTGCTTCCCCTTCATGCATTTCCTGTTTTAGGATATCCCAAAGCAGGACACCAATCAACTGGGCTCAAGCTCCAAATGGCAATCATACTGCACCCTTTTCATGGGGCACTGTCAGATGGCAGGAAGGGCAGCAGGACAGGATGCATAGCCAGTCGTTGGTTCAATGCCATGTAAGATGTTTGCTAGTGCCAGCAGAAAGGACATGCAGTGTGTCACTGGCCAGGCACACTTTAGGCACGTTGGGTGGTCTATCCAGGAATTATAGGGTGCAGTTGAGTAAGAAGCTTAAAGCTGGGGAACAAAAGTGTTGTACCTGAACTATGCCAGCCCCTCATTCCTCAGTTGACACCCTCTAAAGAATCAAGAGTCCATCACTCTATGTGCCCCCTGTCTCACGTGTTCTATATGGCACAACTAACAACTTTGAATTAAATCAATTTCATAGATGAATTAATTCCTAATTGCTGTGAAAATATTTCGAAGAAAGATTAATGTGCTAAATAATTGGAATTTTCGAAAATACATTCTGCATTTTGACATGCTGTATTCTGTTTTTCAGGAAAATCAGAGATTTCTGACAGATGTGTTGCATGAGGTAATGTTGCTTGATGGTTTGGCCAGTTCACATCCAGTCTCGCAGGAAGTGGTGAAGGCCACAGACATTGATCGAGTGTTTGATTGGATTGCATATAAAAAGGTAGGATGGAGGTACAGAACATAAACCACATTTGTTAGTCCGGTCAATTACATTTATTTGTTAATTTTGCACTTGTTTACATTTGGAGATTGCAAGGAAGGTGCATGCTGGTGTAGGCCACTTCAGGTTGCAGGTCTGTGAAAAAGTTACAGACAGCAAGCGTGATACTAGATCTCTTGCTCCAATTGAGAGAGGTGACTGTGATGGGATAAAGAGAGGCAATGGGCAGTCTGCTGAAATAGGAATATTGTGTTTCTTTTAGGAATTTTAGATAGAGTTGAGAACTGCTCTTAAATCTGGGATGAGGGCGATACAGACATTTTGGTTTATATTTCTATTTATTTTCACTATTTTAAGGTGCTGCTTACCATGGGCAGTGTCAGAAGGAAGGATTAGAAGAAACATGTTGGAAAAAGATTCTGAATTGATCTTTAGTTGAAGGCGTTTCCCAATACATGGCTAACACGCCAAGCAATAAAACAATTCTCCCCTCTCCCCAAGCAACTATTGGCCCCAGGGATGTCATCCTCCTGTGACAAAAGATATTATTGAATTGAAGGGGCGCATGCCCCCCTCCCCAAGCTCTTAAGGCCCCATGAACCCAGGTAGCACATTTTAATTATAGTGGAGTGGGCGTGCGGTCCCCCTCCCTGAGCCTTACGAGGCACCTGGAATCCAATACCCAAAGGTCAAATATATTAACATTAAGGGAAGAGGCGTGTGGTGACCCTAATGGGCCCTGGGAACCCCATCCTCCGGGCCATATTTAAATTTTAGGGCAGGGGCATGTAGCCCCCTTCCATGAGCCTTATGAGGCCCTGGAAACCCTATCCTAGGGCCAAATACATTAACATGAGGGGAGGAGGTACATGGCCTCCCTCTCAGAACTGAAATGGGACCTGGAAATCCCATCTTCCAGGGCCATATTTTAATTATAGGGTAGGCGGGCATGTGGCTCCCCTCTCGAGCCTTAAGAGGCCCCGGCGCCCCTTCTCACAGGATCAGATACCTTATTATTGGGGGGAGGTGACCCCCTTTCCAAGTCCCAAGGGGAGATTAGGTTTGGCCGTATCCTCCAAGCCAAACATAACTTTGGGCCTCTCTTGGCTCCAGCAGGCACACGCACTGAAGCCGACGCTGCTCCAGCTTAGTGGGAACAGTTGGTTTCTGCTTGCTTCAAACAGGTTGGAGAAATCACAAGAGCATGGAAATGGAAAAAGAAGCATGCTCCTACCCAGCAGGAGAAATTTCAAAGATGTCCGCAGTCTTATGGACAAGGAAAACCATGGTGAATGGGGGTCCCCTGGAGCATGTAAGGCTCATATAAGGAGGTCACATGCCTGCACCCCTGAAAATAAAGTTTTTGGCCCCTGGGAATGGGGGCCCCCATCCACTACAGGCTCAGGAAGGGGGTTGTCTGCCCCCTCTTCTAAAATAAAAAAAGTGTTTGGCCCCAAGGAATGTAGTCTCTATGGTTATTGCAGGTTCGGGAAGGCAGAGGGGGAGGGTCACACGCCTCATTCCCTTTATGTTATAAGTTGACCCCATGGGATGGTGTCTCCACAGCCCAATTCAGCTAATTCAGTTCGATTTGAGGGACTCCTGTGAGAGTCCCTCAAACCCAATCGCCCAGATATACAAATATTTTTGAAACTTAATATCTCCAAAACTACTGAATGTTTTAACACCACGTCACAAAAAACATGTTTTCTGGACCAAGCTTTAGCTTCATGCTATTTTGGTGTAGTTCTGTTCAGCAGCTTTTGTAGTAGTGCTTCTTAAAAAAGTCTATTAAAAATGCATGAGCACTTTGCATTTTGCGACCCCACATTTTTCACTGGCCCCAGTTGAGGGATCACCCCAAAACTTGCCATGCACAAATTAGGCAGAAATGAGCCATTTTTGTCAAATTTCATGAAGATTTCTCAAACAGTGCCAAAGGTATTACCAAACCAAAAAAGGCATTTCCTACTGAAATGCTGATCTAACAATAATACCCAGTGGTGACGATCTATCTATCTATCTATCTATCTATCTATCTATCTATCTATCTATCTATCTATCTATTCGCAACAACTAACTGAAACTTGTTATTTTAAAAAAAAAATTATTATTGTCATTCGAGCTCAATATAAAAATCAATTGGCACCAGTCACTGACCATCATACGTATTATTCAAATATTTCTGATATTTTGGCTTACTTCTACTTTTTGTAATGGTGAAGTTATACCTGTACGACTTGACAGTAATTACAAAATATATAATGAAATCTGAGCCTCCCCATCCTTCCTGCTTCCCTGGTTGATCTCTTTCTCTGCAGCAAAGTCCAACTGATTGCCTGTTAGCACTATTTGTTCAACTTATCTAATAACTTCAATGTGCTGCATGACCTGACATTAACCACTGCAGCGACCCAGCTAGTCTCTGGTGGTCATTATGAACATGGCAGTCTGGACTGCCACGCCGTCGGTGGTGGTCATTACTGCCAATGGCATGACAGTCCAGACCACCATATCCTGAACACAGTAATGAACTGGCTGCAAAGCAGCCTGTTCACTATCACCCACCGCCAGGCCAGATTCGACTGCCAGGCCGACTGTGGACACATTCGACCCGGCGGTGGAGGCTGGACAGGCGGTGGGATTATGATCCCATTTCCGCCAGGGACTCTCTGGCGAGTTACCCCGCCAGGTAATCCCTGGCGGAAAGCATATGGGTGACAGGAATAATCATGCCTGTCACCTGTATGTGACATGCAAGGCCCCTCTCCCCTCTCACAACACCTCCCAAGCCCCTAGCACAGCCCCCACCCCAACCCTCAGAAACGACTCCCCTCCCACCACCCCAAAATCCCATGTAGGTCCCCCAAACCTGACCCTCACCACCCCTCACCCCTACATACAGGTCCTCCCACACCCCAACCGTCATCCACATGCACCCATTCACCCACATGCACACATGCATACATGCAGTGAGACACACATCCCACGATACACTCACTCACACGCCCATTCACACACACACACACACACACCCTCCCCTCTCGGGCAGCACTTACCTTTTCCATCATGCTGCTCCGGGAGGGAACGTGCTCCCTGGGTGCTGCTCCGCCACCATCGCCTCCTCTCCATACATAGCCACGTCTATAACTGCTTCATTATAGGTGTGGAGGTGTAGGGAGTGATGTGGAGGTGAGGATGGAGCAGCATCCACCCCCTCCAACGACCACCAGCATGACACATGGCGGCCCTCATTAATGGCAGTGAGGCACCATGCGTCATTATTTGGTGGGATGCCGGATGCCAACACTGGCTGTCTTTCATTGACTGCCGGCACGGTTGGCGGCAGGGCATCCTGCCAAAAACATAATGAGGCCCTCTATCTTTTATCTATCTTCACCCCCTGCATACCCTTTAGGTGGCTCAGGGCAGATTGTTATAATGTTTATTATTCTGTTCATGCACCTCGACTAATTCATCCCATTGCTCAAATATAATCTGTTTCACAGGCCCCCTTTCTCTTCTCGAAGTAATGTGCTATTCTTCGCCTCTGCCCAGTATGTTACTGTTCTTCTCCAGGTGGCCAGAAGAGGGGTATCTCAAGCTCATAGTTCTGGGTCTTTTGGCTAACAGGAAAGTCTGATGAAATATCTCATCATAACCCTACTGTTCTTGAATTTTTACAATGGGAAGTATGAGAGCATTTTTAATATGGATCTTACCCTTGTCTTCAGTATTGAGATAACAACTGATTCATTTGTTGGTGTTGGGAGATAGCCCATATCCTTGCTTCCATTATAGAGCTTGGTTAAACAGGGGAGTAATTGGCCCACATATGTAGCATAGAATTTGATGGACAAGCCTTCTGAGCCTACTCTACTTGAGGGAGCTTCATTTCATTCAGGAAGCTGTCTAGGCACTTATCGTTGGGGCCAGCCTTACCTAAATTTAATGACGCTTACTTCTCCTTAAAGGCCCTGTTAATCTTGCTGTCTGTTCACCTGTTCCATTTTAATGATGATTATAGAGGTGTCAAAGCGATACACCTTTTCAGCAAGCAAACAACTTACCAGCCTTTTCTCTTTCAGAGTGTGTCGCTGCTGTATATAACGTCAGGTCAACACACCACAACTGCACTAGCAGCTTTCTGTGTCTATGCTTGACCCTGCTCACTTGCTCTAAATGATCAGAATCCATTGATGTGGCCTAGACCATCCCCTGGAGAAATCCTTCAACATCTTAAGGATTTTGTTAAATCTCTGTTAGGGGTCCTAAATTTGCTTGAATACAGGCTCCCCAACTGCCACTTTGAATGCCTCCCACTCGATCAGGGGTAAGGAGCCTGCATCCTTGTTCTCTTTAAAATAGTCATCAATTCTTTCCCTTGGCATTTCCTTGAACATGGCATCCTCTAGTCAAGTTGGCTGCAACATCCATGTGGGTATGGGGTAGGGATTCTGCTCTCAGACCAAGCCCACTTCCATCAGGCTAAGGTTGGAGAGGGTTTTACCCAGGTAAGTCATGTAGTATATGCACAGCTGTAGCACAGTGAAACATGCTACATTACCTAACCTAATGAGTAGCCTATGCCATACCCAGTACGATGAATACTCTTTTGTCTTTGTACTACAGAAACCCACCAACGACCACTGTTGCAGCCTTTACCCCAGCACTTTAGAGTTGTGGATTGTGAGTGTGTGTATCAGAGGGAAATGTGATCAAGGAAGTGTTATGTCAAACACCCTCCTAAAGTCCCTTCCTAGTATCCCTGCTCTATCCACCTATTGCACCAATTCTCCGCTAACATTGCTAGGATGCAGCTTTGATCTATATTGAGGGCATAAATACTGCCTAACACTGCAGGAGGCACATCTAAGCTGCTCCTTCCCAGTACATATCTCCTGTCTTGGTCAAGACACACCTCTGCATCTTCGAACAGCAAGACTCTTAATAGTCAGTTTACAGTTCCCCTAGCATATGCTGAAAATGTAGTGTAGACCAACTGCCCTCTCCATCCACACCTCAGTCTGCTTCTCTCTTTATTAGTATATATGTTCCTAGAGAAAGACAAAGTGAGGTCCTCACCTTATCTCATATCTTTTATTTGCAGAGCCCATTTACCGAATATTCCAGGTTGTACACATGAACTCATCTAGTTCCCCCATATTGTGGCTCAGTGTGTCCACACACTAACCCTATAGTTTGGGCTGACCTATTTGGGAGGGCTTGTCTTTATCTATATCTGTACATGTCTCCCCTGCCATGTTGGAAGTACCTACCTTAAATAACTTAATCCCGTCCCTAAAATTTCCAGTAAGACGTGAAACTATCATCCGTCCAAACAACTGTAACAAGTTATTGCAGCCAATGTTTCCTAATTGTTTCAGAAATGCAATTATGTAACTTTGACTGTTCTTGGAAGCATAAGTAAGCCGGCGCCCATTTGTGTCTCGGCTGAGGGTTGAGTCCCCAACCCTGCGATTGCACTAAAAAGTAATGTGTAGAAAAAGGGGAACCCTAGCTAAGTATCTGGGGTAGACCCAATTGTTTTCAGTTTAAGGGCCTGGCGCACATGTAGCAACCAAAATACCACTGACTCTATTATGTAGAACCTGTAATTTATACTTCCTTCCTGTTGGCTTGCCTATATACCTCAATTCTGTCCACAGAGTTAAACAGCTTCAGCATAGCCACTCATTTACCAGTCACCCATCTCAGTTTTATATAAGCTCCTCAGCTGTTCGTGGTGTTGGCACTGGGAACTAGTGTGAGTCGTTGCTCATGTCTAACCATGTAGTCTCTTCATCTGAATCTTTGTTAAATGGGTACCTGTCAACTTGTTGTTGAGCAGCCTCTGTCTCAAGGGCTGCCCTTCAGCCCTCCGGGGCCTGCGACTGGGAGGGTGCAATATATAGGGTCTGGAGTTTAGGTCTTTTCATCTGACATCTTGGTCCCCTGCTGATTTGGGCTACCTTTGATGGTCAGTTCTCATGTTAGCTTTCCTTCTTGTCCTAAAATTGTTTACCCGGCTCCAGGTGTTGTCCTGCTCTTTGAAGAAATTACTTGGGTAACCTGGTACAATCCTCGACTTAGCTGGAAAATGTGTTAAAGATCAAGTTCTATGAGTCTTTTTGCACACTCATAATGGAGGATCAGTGATATTGGAAGTCCAGCTTGAAGTCTGGGAAGATCATTGCCGTCATGGAGCTCAACAAGTGTAGATGTCTCAACGTAGGTTTTTGCAGGATATTTTCCCACTGACGTTGTTTAACATATTGGCTTCTTTCAGCCTGAGTGGTAACTAAGAAGTAGCCCCTTGGAATGAACATGGCGGACACTTACCACTGTACACATGGGCGACAGGCCCTGCGTGGACTTCTCCAACTAGACCCAGGAATTAACAAATAGTGTTGTGTTGGAGCGCTCCATGTTCTCTGACATACCAGCTATGCATAGGTTGTTGCACCTGGACCAGCCCTATGACTCTTCAACCTGACCTTCAAGAAGTCCAACCCTTTGAGCTTTTGTACCAGTTTTCCATCAGTGGACCATTGAATAAATAGAAAACAAACCACTTTGTATACTTGATCCATATGTGAAATCAAATCGGCCATATTTGGTGTTCCTTCCTCAGATCTAAAGAACTATTGCATATGCAACTTTTTCAAAACTTAATAATAGGTTTTGCACATCAAGTGATGACAAATAGCTGTTTTTGTACCAGGAAGTTTTATTTTAAAACATACCGTCAAATACTTATTTCAACGTTCGTATTTTTGTATCCATACCTTTACACTCGAAATAACTTTTATCTTCCTAATATTTACGCTCCTTGGACTACTTTGGCATATGGCCAATTGACTACTAGAAGTTTCATTCTGTTGTCAAACTTGTAAATGTAACATTTAACATCTGTCACAAAATGCTAACAAAGGACTATGTTTGTGTTTTCCGCCTTGTATACAAGTCGCAGGCTAATTTTACAAGGGTATTCAACTGTGACCTACCCATCAACAAATAAGTATTCTTTATAATTACAGCGGCCATTGTAATTCCTGGATAATGTTTTAAATTATTGTACCGGGTGCTTGCATTGAGGTTTAATAATCAATGTTGTAGTGGATCCAATGTTATTTAAATTCAGGTGGTGATTTACCTTCCTAATAACATTACAAAATTAACTGTAGCACAGTCCTAGTTGCTGTAAACGTAGGACCTATCTTTGAGCAATATCCTGTCTTGAAAAATGTTCACGGAATTTTCAATATTTCTTCTATGTTTTTGGGCAGTCGACTGTTAAAATTACTGAGTTTCACATTCACTAATTGATAAATTGTATTTATTATATTAACTTATAAATAAATAAAGGTAAAACATTGTGGTGAATAGATATAGTGGATGTTTTTAGAAATGAGCATATTTTAATTACACGTCACTCCTTCAGAGAATTTGAATGTTTCAGTCATAGATACAGTGATAACGATGCATTTTAAAACGTTGCCCATTGATTTTCATCTGATGAGTTGTGTTTACTATTTCTCTGTTTTGTGTTCCTGCAGGGTGCTGCTTTAGTCAGAATGCTGGCTAACTTTATGGGCCATCATGTGTTTCAGATGGGTCTTCAAGTAAGTAGACACGTGTAATTCATTCAGATGTAATTTCCTCTAAACCATTGTGAGGTTTTATATTACCCTGAGTTTAATGCAGTATTAAATATACAGTGTTCAAATACAATTGCTATAAAACACACTGCAGATTGTAATCCATCACAGTTTGCTTATTATGGGAAGGTATGATGTTTATATAAAAAAACTCACAGACGTTTTTTAAGATACTTATGCATTACGTACATCATGTAATCATGGAAAAGGGCAGACCCACTACCTTATTTACAACGCCTGTGTAGAGTGGTTTATTTGCAGGTTAGTTGCCTCTGGCATCATGACTCAAGAGGACAAGCCTTGGTTTTTGAGGTTTTACTTTGTGAGAATGAGCGGATGGAACTCAATGTTTTATGTTGTGAACTGTGGGAAAAGTACAGGCTGAATACACTAAAATGAAAGTCTCTAGATGAGTATTTTTATATCCAGGACAATAGCTAATAATAATACTACTAATGATAACAGCAATAATAATAATACTAATCCACCTAAGAATGTTCAGAGATGTAATTACATGATGTGATGTCTACAGATCTTGTTTGGCCTACCATAAAGATCACAGCGACATACCTCAGCCCCGACTACAGCATGGGCACTGATATTTCAGGAGACAGTGTTAGTCTTGTCACCCATCAGGTGTCTTTACTCAGAACCAGTCTTGATTTTCAGTTTGTAATACTGTATGAACAGTGCAGGCTTCCTCGGACATTGCTGTATCTTGCACACCATACCTTCCCAACATTGGGCAAATATTAAAAGTTGGAAAATCGATATTAAAAAAGCACTGCAAAGGAGGGGGCAATGGGCAGCGGCTTGTAAAATGTTTCTTCAAACAAAACGAGAAATACACACTTTAAGTACGAGGGAAGTTGAACAAGAAGGAGTGCTGTTTAATTACTCACTCTGCAATCGCAGCAACTGCGGTGCAGCTTTCATTTAATCTGACAGGGAATAGGTGCTGTGATACTATCACTGGGCATGTGACCTTCTCAAGACACTACTAATGCCTTTTTGTTGTAGATATATATATGCCTCATAGATATGGTTGAATGGTCTGCGCCTCTTCTGCGTCACTGAAAGCGATGCAACCATGGCGAAAACCTCTCATATATATGCCCCACAGTATTTAATCATTTTAGGACTGGCCAATGGTAGTCAAGTCTGGAGCAGTCCCTGTTCAGGGTCAATCAGAATTTACGCATGCTTGCTGGAAAATTGTCAGGCTTAAAAATTGTGCTTCAAGAGCATATCGTGCCCAATCGAGTCACTATAAAAAGGACAAGAGATTTGAGTGGAAGTGAAATATGGCTCGTCGCCTTTCTAAAAAAAAGTTTAGTCGACAGCATCAAGAGACAAACAAAAATAAAATGTAGATAGAAATGAACAGAATAGGAGTCAATCAATTGGCTATGTGGCACAATGATACCACCTATACTGAAGACCTAAATGCAGACTGAGACAGCAATTCATTCACGATTGAAGATGCATTGTAGCCAGTTGTTGCCGCATGATAAACTAAATTTACTCCAACTAAGTATCACTGTCATAAAGGAGAATAATTCATTTTCTCGCTTTAGTGAATTGTTATTAAATACTGCCATGTCACATCCAAACGTCTTCAGTCACTTGCTATATCGAGCATTCTCTTGTGCCCTTTTATTGTTTAATGCTTAACAAGTGGATCGTTAGAGATTTTACAATCAGCTCTCCAATTTGAGATTTGTTTGTGAATAATCGGTGTGGTTTGTCCAACATATATTAATGTGCAGGTCCACTGTATGTAAAAACTCTCATTTCATTTTTATGTTACGAAATCTACCTTTTTTCAAAGTGCTGCAATTTGGTTTTGTCCCAAAGTACTTGTGACCATTCCTAAGCATAAAAAAGGTCTACAATTAAATTTCTAGTTTGACTTTTTTGTAAAACAGCTGTAATGTGTGCCCAAAATGGACATGCTGCATAAAAATCAAATTCCTAAAGTGAGCATGGAGTGAAAATATTCTCCACTCACCACTCATGCCTTTTCGTTGTAAAGGGATGTGCGGTACGGTCATATGCCTGGCAAAATTTTGCATGATAAAGGCATGCGTGATAAAGGTATATGCGTTGAAGGCATGAGTGGTAATGCCATGCGTGGTTCCATCATACTACCGCCTTTTCATGCTGAACATACGTTTGCAGGGCATCTGGGGCTGAGCTTAATCTCGGATGGCTGAAATAAATCACTTTCAAGTGACTACTGGTGGAAGAGCTGCTTCTGTGTAATAACATGTCAATCACTTTACTACTGCAAGGGAGATCTATAGGGGGTGTAGGGGAATTAAAGCCTAGCATGCACAGTGTGTTCTTTTCAGAAGAAAGGGCAATCAAAATGGAGGAATTAGAGAAACAAAACAAATGTTGAATCATGTCCAGTGACAGATGCAATTTATGTTATTGCAAATGGAATAAATGTGATTGAATGGTGAGCTGTTTTTTACACTTTATGAATTATAGGCCCTCTCTTGGATTTCGCTTAAACCTGTGTCTCTAATTGGCATTCTCAGCTCCTCTCATTAACTATGTCTACATACAATTAGCTGTCTTGTTTTGTATAATTTCATGATCACACTTGCTTATTTTGTTACTGTGTGAGTTTTGGTCAGTGACCTCTATTCAGTCATATCTCATAAGTCTAATTATTAATAGTAGCACCTTTTATATCTTATTCATCATCTTCCACGTTCACAAAAAGGGTTTTTCCTAATCATACACTGACTTCATGGATTAACTAACCACAATTAATCTGGACTTCGTGGTTTTATTTTCCTACTTTCCTCCCAGGCAAATATTGTGTCCAATGTTCTGAATGCAACTGGGCTGAGATGTAGGTTTACAACTAAATTTACCTTTGTGTATAGGCCACTATGGGGGTCATTCCGACCCCGGCGGGCGGTGGGCGGCTCCCGCCTGGCGGAAACCGCCCAAACACCGCCCCGCGGTCAAATGACTGCGGGGAGCATTCTAACTTTCCCGCTG
This sequence comes from Pleurodeles waltl, assembly GCF_031143425.1. Classification (NCBI taxonomy): domain Eukaryota; kingdom Metazoa; phylum Chordata; class Amphibia; order Caudata; family Salamandridae; genus Pleurodeles; species Pleurodeles waltl. Next base: position 826,269,987 of record NC_090442.1, on the reverse strand, counting down.
GGCCGGCGGGCGATCTTCAAAAGATCGCCCAGCGGGAAAGCCCCAGCAAAGATGAAGCCGGCTCCGAATGGAGCCGGCGGATTTGCTGGGGTGCGACGGGTGCAGTTGCACCCGTCGCGATTTTCAGTGTCTGCTTTGCAGACACTGAAAATCTTAATGGGGCCCTGTTAGGGGGCCCCTGCAGTGCCCATGCCAGTGGCATGGGCATTGCAGGGGCCCCCAGGGGCCCCACGACACCCGTTCCCGCCAGCCTCTTCCTGGCGGTGTAAACCGCCAGGAACAGGCTGGCGGGAAGGGGGTCGGAATCCCCATGGCGGCGCTGCATGCAGCGCCGCCATGGAGGATTCCCTGGGGCAGGGGAAAACCGGTGGGAAAACCGGCGGGAAAACCGGCGGGAAACCGCCGGTTCCCCTTTTCTGACCGCGGCTTTACCGCCGCGGTCAGAATTGCCCCGGAAGCACCGCCAGCCTGTTGGCGGGGCTTCCTCTGCCCTCTGCCCTCTGCCCTGGCGGTTACAATCCGCCAGGGTCAGAATGAGGGCCTATGTGTTCAAGGGAATGCATCTAAAATTCTCGATTAAAAAACCTTATGCCTTAGACACTGTTAAGGCTAAGAGGAGGGAGTGCTGAGCACACAGTATGGATTAGGGACATATCCTATGCCTAGGGTGCACTGTACGTCGTGAAATGCCCTGTGCTGCAGATTCAGGGAGGGTGAGAGTTAAGCCCAGTGTGTGGCTGAAGGCCACACCTTTCACTTTGCATGTCTGAATGTTTTGCACAGTGTGTCCAGTGGTGAGATGGATGAAACACCCAGAAGTCACCTCCTACATCCAGGATCCACTTTATATGGCTGAAGGCCATGCCAAGAGGAGTCGAAGGGCATGGTGCACAGGGAATGGCAAAAGGCCACGCTGTACACCCAGCGCACAAGGCACATGTACAGTCCACAGACAGCACAATATAACACACTTATTGATCAGTGATCTCTTATTTGCTGTATTCCCTCACAGTAAAATAAACTTAAGTACAATCTAAGTATTATAGCAACCACATTTGTATGTGATATTTAGCTGAAGACAGCCGAACACGCTAAAGAATAAAAGACAAACAGTTAACTTGTGGCTGCGGAGGTAGCTGGTTTCTAACTACGAAAGAGGACTGTTACTTCGCTATGATGTAGACATCCTGAATGCTGTTGGTGATCCACCGAAGGCCGTGCTTTTAAACATAGAGCTGACTTAAAGATAAAGTTGCACCAAGATCATGAATGATGGAAAAACAGCGTTTACAATTGCTACATTTATATGACCGTTCATCTTGTTGAATTGTTGCGATTCTCTGTGATGTGCTGTGTAATGAACAGCATTGACTGGTATACCTACAGCTTAGATGGAACAGGCTGAAATACCTGAAGAAGGATGCCCGGCTACTTTTTCATCTGAGGCAAGAATGGCTCCACAGTAAAAGCCTATTCTATTTTTTAAGAGACGTATAAACCAATGTTTCCTTGTTCCTAATCTGGGTTAAGAGCAAGGACAAATTTCAAGCATGAGCGATAATCAGAAACACAAGACCATAATTACAGGATTTGTCATAGGACAGTGCAGCAAGCCACCTTGCTGTGCTGTTCTATGCGAAAGTGAAAGGGCAGGAATGCACCAGATTTACCAAATATGGTGCATGCATGTAATTTCCCCATTCACTGGCACAATTTCGGCACTCTAGCACCAACACAGGCACACTTGCACCATTGTATAAAGGTGCTGTGTTGTCAGCAGGATTGTTTTTGTGCAAGAATGGGCACCTTCCTGCAAAGAAACCAACAATAGGGACGTTTTTCTCTTTATATGTGTGATGCAGAAGGCAAAAAAGACAAGTATTTTGCCTTGTTAATCCTGTCCTGGGGAGGCGTAAGCTTTTGATGCATTCCCAGGTTTACAAGTCCTTTTAAATCAGGGAATGCATCAAACTCCATGGGAGTTGCACAGGAAAACCCCCCATAATGCCCATGGAATGCCTCCCTGGTGCAGAATAAGGCAACACAATGCAGTGACTTGCGCTACCTTGCCTTACTCCATATCTATGAGCCCATTCAAAGCCTCATAGATATGTGTAGGAAATTATCCTCTTTTTGGCATGTTACCCCCAATTTCTGCCTAATATCAGTGTGTTTTGACTGTGTAATTGGGACCCCAGTGCTTATGGATTTTGGCCTGCTTGTCAGTATGTTTCACTGTTTTTGAAAGGTTGCTTGACTGTGTCACTGGAGTCCTGCTAACCAGGACCCCAGTGCTTATGCTCTCTCTGTTTCCAAATTGATCACTACATATTGGTAACCCAGTATTTCACTCCAAATTGGCATGCTAGTCACCTCTTATAAGTCCCTAGTATATGGTACTTGGGTACCCAGGGCATTGGGGTTCCAGGGGATCCCTATGGGCTGCAGCATTAGTTTTGCCACCCATAGGGAGCCCATGCAAGGGCTTCTGCAGGACTGCCATTGCAGGCTGCGTGAAATGGTGCATGCACCCTTTCACAGCCATTTCCACTGCACCAGGTCAATTATAAGTCACCTACATGTCAGGCCTTCCATCCCTGAAGGCTGGGTGCAAAAGTACCTGTGTGTGAGGGCACTCCTACACTAGCAGAGATGCCCCCACATCACCTAGGACCATTTTTCTGGACTTCGTGAGTGCGGGATGCCATTTTACGCATGCACTGGACATAGGTCAATACCTATGTCTAGCTTCACAATGGTAACCCCGAATATGGCCATGTAAGGTGTCTAACAACTGGGAATTGTACCCAAATACTGATTCTCTCCCTTTGGAAATAGGTGTTACAGGCATGGCAGGTGTAGACTCCCATAGCCTCTGGAAATGCTTTGAAGGGCACAGATGTTGCCTTCCTTGCATAATACAGTCTACACCAGTTCAGGGATCCCCAGCGTCTGCTCTCGTATAAACTGGACAAAGGAAAGGGGAGTGACCACTCCCCTGTCCATCACCACCCCAGGGGTCGTGCCCAGAGCTCCTCCAGAGTGTCCGTGGGTTTTGCCATCTTGGATTCCAAGGTGGTGGGGCACTCTGGGAGCATCTGAGTGGCCAGTGCCAGCAGGTGCCGTCAGAGCCTTACCCTGATAGGTGTTTACATGGTTAGCTGACCAATCCCTCTTTCAGGGCTATTTAGGATCTCTCCTCTGGGTGTTTCTTCAGATTTGGATAGCAAGACTCCTCTTCATCCTTTACTTCATCTTCTGCCGACGGAACTGCAGCTGAACCCTCCAGGAACACTACAAACTGCAACAAATAAGCAAAGTCGACATCTGCAACATTGTATCTTCAGTTCCTGCGAACAACTGCAACAGTTCCCAGGTTGTGCATCCTCCGAGGACTGCCTGTCTTCTGCCTGCACCAGAAGAACTGAAGGAATCTCCTGTGGAGTGACAGAGTCACTTCCCTGCTTCAGCAGGTACCTCTCTGCAGCGATGACCGATGGCGTGGGTCCCCTCTCCAGACAACAAGCGTGGATCCAGCAACATGGGTGGTGGACTAAAGTGACCCAGACAGTCCCAAGGTCCAGCTGTCCAACTTTGGTGGAGGTAAGAGCTTCCCTCCCTACGCAATACTTTACCCCTGTGCACCATGTGACTTGCATTTGCCAAGGCTTGTGTGCGACCTTCCAAGAAGTTCTTTATGCACAACACAGTGTAGGCCCCCAGCATTCCATCCTGTTATGCACAGCTTCCTGAGTGGTTCTCCAGCAGCGTGGGATCCCTTCATCATTGTCCTGCATGGGCCTCCATTTGCACCTTCTTTGTTCCTGTGCTGTGGGACCCCTGTGTGCACTGCCTGGTCTTAGGAGGGACCTCTGAGTTGCTGAGAGCCACCTCTGCCCTCCCCCCTGGGTAGAGGCTCCTAGGTCCTTCCTGATCCCAGGCAGTGCCATCTTCCACTAATCGCAAGTTTTATGTGTGCCAAGGCTTGTTGGCGGAATCCAGCAACGCAAACCAGACTGCAATCATCCATCCAGCGTGGGACATCTTCTGCACCAACGAGGAACCCGCATCTGTCTTCTTGGGTGCATAACTGACTTTATCTTCTCACCGGTAGTTCTTCTTTTGCACCTTCATCTGGGTTAGCAGGGGCTCCTGTTCTCCCTGGACTTGTCAGTGCTTCTCCCACAGGTCTTCAGGTCCAGGAATCCATCATTGGTGTCTTGCAGTCTCTTCTGGTTCTTGCATAATCTTCTGTCACAACTTCTTTTGTATTTCAGGAAACTTACTGTGATTAACTCCCATTTTCCTGGGCTCTGGGTGGGTTCTATTATTTACCTTTGGTGTTTTCTTACACTCCCAGTGCCCCTCTACACACACCCCTTGCCTAGGTGGGAAATTCACTTTCCCATTCCTCTATTTTAGTATATGGTATGTGTTCCCCCTAGGCCAATTGCAACCTATTGTGATTTTCACTATTTTCACTATTTTCTGACTGTGTACTTAACTGTTTTTGGATACTAGTGTATATATTGTGTATATTACTTACCTCCTAAGGGAGTATAGTCTCTAAGGTATTCTTGGCATTTGTGTCACCAAAATAAAGTACCTGAGTATTTTCTGTCATGTGTTTGAGTACTGTGTGACTCCGGTGGTATTGCAAGAGCTTTGCATGTCTCCAAGTTCAGCCTTGGCTGCTCAGCTACAGCTACTCCTAGATAGCCTGGTTTCTAGACACTGACTACATTGCACTAATAAGGGTAACTGGACCTGGTATAAGGCGTAAGTACCTTTGGTACCCACTACAAACCAGGCCAGCCTCCTACAATATGGTTGAGAGGTTTGCCCCTCTTCTGCATCACTGAATTGCCAAGGGTAGACAAGTCTGGAGCAGTCCCAGTTCAGGGTCAATCAGACGGTAAATCTACTTGCTGGAAAAATGTCAGGCTTAAAAATTGTGCTTCAAGAGCATATCTTGCCCTATTGAGTCACCCAAAAAACCCCAAGAGGTGTGACTGGAACTGAAATGTGGCACGTCGACTATCTATAGAAATGTTTAATCGAGAGCATCAGGAGACAAAAATAAAATATAGATAGAAATGAATTGCATAGCAGTCAATCAATTTGCTATATGGCACGAAGATGCAACCTGTACTGAAGACGTAAATGCAGAAATAAACAATGCATTCACAATTGAAGATGCGTTGTAGCCAGTTTTTGCCATGTTATAAACTAAATTTACCACAATTAAGTATCACTCTCATAAAGATGATGAATTAATTATCTCTCTTTAGTGAATAGTTATTAAATACTGCCGTCCAAACGTCTTCAGTCACTTGCTATATCGTGCATTCTCTTGTGCCCTTTTATTGTTTAATGCTCAACAGGTGGATCGTTAAAGATTTTACAACGAGCTCTCGAACTGTGCTTAAAGATTCGCTTGTGAATGATCTGTGTGGCTCGCCCAAAATATATTAATGTACAGGTCCACTAAAATCTATATTTTTATATGGTGCTCCAATTTGGTTTTGTCCCAGGTAGCTGTTACACGGCTCTCAAAAACGTGTGACAAACCCAAAACATAAAAAAAGCTTTACAATGAAATTGCTAGTTGGACTTTTTTGTAAAACAGCTGTGACGTGTGCCCAAAATGGACATGCTGCATAAAAATCAAATTCCCAAAGTGAGCATGGAGTGAAAATATTCTCCACTCACATTTAAAGCAAGGCCTGCATCACTGATTTAAAAAGAGACACCGAGCAACACAGACCAGGCCTATTTAACAAAGGTAAAAATCAAGCTGTTATGAACTTTAAACGCTAAATTAACAAACTTAGCAGTACTCGAGGCCACAAGTGAATCAGGAAAACTGAATAGTGAGTAAATCTTTAAAGTTTAATTTTGACCAAGGTGCACCCAACTGCAGAGAGCTGGAGACTATTGGCAACCCCTGGACCTGACAGAATTGTGTCAGGCGTGTGAGGGAGCCTCTGATGTACAAGAGACCGGAAAGTCTGCAGCCTAAAATCAGAAGCCTCAAGGCCTTGAAGTCTTGGCTCAAGGGCATGGCCTGAAAGTAAAGTAGCTGTTGTGCTCGTGCAAGGCTTGAGGATTCCCCCAAACCACTTTCCTTTGTGTGCCGGGTCAAACCTGACACCCAAGGTCTCCACCAGGCCGGTCAAGGAGTTGAGGGGTAAGGGAGAGATGCTGAGGTATTAGGGGAGGGCAGATGATCTCTAGAGGTAGTTGTGGTGTGATGTCTGAGGGTCAGTCAACATCAGTGCAGCGGGAAGCATACTGGACCGTATACAAGCAGTAAAGGCTAGCTCACCCTCTGGTAATTTGCCAATAACTGCCGGAACCAATCAGTAACTACTGACGATCTAGGCCATACACCTTTACATCTAAAATGTTAACTACAATAATTCCACGTGCGAACTACAAACCCCCAACTGTCCTGGCAGAGAGCAATGGCAGCTAGCAGGAGGAAGTTTAGTGAAAAATAGTAAGTATTAAGACATTCATTGAGAGAATATAATCGATTGTTTATGACTCTTTCAAAGGGAAAAAAGGTAACATCTAGACCAGCATTGGCAATACCACTACAGCAAATGCTATCCCAGTGCATGACCACTGCAGAGGCCTCTGTTGTGTCAAAACTGCCCTAATCTTAAAGACAACCTTCTTTTAGAAGAAAGAGAGTTGGGAGGTCACATCAGATGCCCAAACTCAAACCCAAACACAAGTGAATGACAAGCTCTTGAGCAATGCACCAGCTAATAAAATAGTCAAGTGTAATCACACACTGGAATTCGAGCTGCAAGAAAGTCTAAAGGTAGGCAGAGGCCAGATATTATAGTTTGACAGCACAAGCTAAGCGTAAAATGGATCCCCAGATGCTTCATCAAAATCACAAGTGTGAGCAAAATGATAAGGAAGAAGATACTATTAAAGAACTGCCAAAGGACCTTTTCTTGCTGGCCAGCTTCCCAATTGCCCATCATTATAATCTCCTAGATGTGCCTACAAGGCTGGCTTTCCAAATCAAGGGGTAAAACAACATCTGTACAAGAAACGGTGTTAAGGCATTAGTTCATGATGAACTTGACGTGCAAGGACAAAAAGTGAAGTAGCTCTTCAGACAGAGACCATACCCATTATGTCTGAGTTTAAGAGTCCACACAGCTGTATAAAGTCAGTAGGAATATAATCCAAAAATGAAGACAAAGTTCCACCAATTGGCATGGTAACCCAAGATCAGAAGGGAAAAAATCAAAGCAGCTAGTGGCTTGTTATGCTGTAAAAGTGCAAGAGGTAAAGAGGTAAGGAATTGGAAAAGGCAGTAAACCATGCTGGGGAAACCAGTGCTAAAGAATACAAAAGTACAATCAAAATCAAGAACACCACTGTTGCCCTGGAATCTGATGTAAATAGGAAGAAGGGAAATACAAAAAATCAAATCATGTAAATCTTCCTGTATATTCATTAAAATTATCGTTCTCTGAGAAGGACAAGGATGAACAAGGGAAAACTACAGAAATAAATGACGATCTATCATGAGACTGAAAAGCGGAAGGAAACTAATATTAGAGATAAAATATATGTACAAGATGAGGAATCGGGACAGCTCCATTTATCCCATTTTCAAAACAAAGATGAGCAGATCAAGTGAGAATAAATGCAGTATGGAACAAGATGAAGCATAAACATGGAACTATCTACAAGGCTCAAGAAGCAAGGAAAATGAAAATGAAGTGAGCCTTTAAAAAAGAAAATCTTTGTCAGCACCAAGGAAAGCTGAGTCAAACACTTTTTGTAGGATGTCAATCTCTGAAGATGATATAACTGCCCGGAATAAAGCATGTCCATCATTACCATTCATCGAGGATGCTACTGCAAAACATTAAATCCACTAGCTACACCTTTTGCTACACAAAAAGTAGAAAGAGATAATATTAAAAATGGGATCTTTTATTGCCAGTTGTTTTACACCCTGTCCAAGTAGGGACCCTCACTATAGTTAGGGTGGGGAGTCACACTCCTAAGATAACCTCTGCTCACCCCCTTGGTAGCTTGGCACAAGCAATCAGGCTTATCTCAGAGGCACTGTGCTAAGTATTTGCACACACACACACACACACACAGACACACACACACACACACAGCAACATAGCCCCTTCGCTGCCAGGCCTTTTCCCCCTCCTGTACTGAGCCTTGTTTTGGCTATTTTGGGCAGTTCGCGCTTAGGCCCTCATAACCTTTTGTTCACATAAGCTACCCACGCCAAATCTGCGTCCTTTTTTTCCAACATCCTAGGGATTCTAGAGGTACCCAGACTTTGTGGTTTCCCCAGAAGGAGGTCAAGAAATTAGCCAAAATACAGTGAACATTTCGTTTCTTTTTTAAAAAAGGGGCTGCAGAAGAAGGCTTGTGGTTTTTTCCCTGAAAATGGCATCAACAAAGGGTTTGCGGTGCTAAAATCACCATTTTCCCAGCTTTCAGGAACATGCAGACTTGAATCAGAAAACCCAATTTTTCAACACAATTTTGGCATTTTACTGGGACATACCCCATTTTTACGATTTTTTGTGCTTTCAGCCTCCTTCCAGTCAGTGACAGAAATGGGCGTGAAACCAATGCTGGATCCCAGAAACCAAAACATTTCTGAAAAGTAGACAAAATTCTGAATTCAGCAAGGGGTAATTTGTGAATATCCTATAAGGGTTTCCTACAGAAAATAACAACTGAAAAAAGAAAATATTGAAATTGAGGTGAAAAAAACTGCAATTTTTATCTACGTTTTACTCTGTAACTTTTTCCTGCAATGTCAGATTTATTAAAGCAATATACCGTTACGTCTGCTGGACTCTTCTGGTTGCGGGGATGTATAGGGCTTGTAGGTTCATCAAGAACTCTAGGTACACAGAGCCAATAAATGACCTGCACCCTGCAGTGGGTTTTCATTCTATACCGGGAATACAGCAATTCATTTGCTGGAATATGAAGAGTAAAACATAGCTATCAAGAAAACCTTTGTATTGACAAAATGGGCACAAGATAAGGTGTTGAGGAGCAGTGGTTATTTGCACATCTCTGAATTCCGGGGTGCCCATACTAGCATGTGAATTACTGGGCATTTCTCAATTAGACGTCTTTTTTACACACTCTCTTCTATTTGGAAGGAAAAAATGTAGAGAAAGACAAGGGGCAATAACACTTGTTTTGCTATTCTATGTTCCCCCGAGTCTCCCGATAAAAATGATACCTCACTTATGTGGGTAGGCCTAGCGCCTACGACAGGAAATGCCCCAAAACACAACGTGGACACATCCCATTTTTTGACAGAAAACAGAGGTGTTTTTGCAAGGTGCCTACCTGTAGATTTGGGCCTCTAGCTCAGCCAGCAGCTAGGGAAACCTACCAAACCTGTGCATTTTTTAAAACTAGAGACCTAGGGAAATCCAAGATGGGGTGACTTGTGGGGCTCTGACCAGGTTCTGTTACCCAGAATCCTTTGCAAACCTAAAAATTTGGCAAAAAAACACATTTTCCTCACATTTCGGTGACATAAAGTTCTGGAATCTGAGAGGAGCCACAAATTTCCTTCCACCCAGCGTTCCCCCAAGTCTCCCGATAAAAATGATACCTCACTTGTGTGGGTAGGCCTAGCGCCCAGGAAAGGAAATGGCCCAAAACACAATGTGGACACATCCCATTGTTTGACAGAAAACAGAGGTGTTTTTTGCTAAGTGCCTACCTGCAGATTTTGGCCTCTAGCTCAGCCAGCACCTAGGGAAACCTTCCAAACCTATGCATTTTATAAAACTAGAGACCTAGGGGAATCCAAGATGGGGTGACTTGTGGGGCTGTGACCAGGTTCTGTTACCCAGAATCCTTTGCAAACCTCACAATGTGGCTAAACAACACATTTTCCTAACATTTCGGTGACAGAAAGTTCTGGAATCTGAGAGAAGCCACAAATGTCCTTCCACCCAGCATTCCCCCAAGTCTCCCGATAAAAATTGTACCTCACTTGTGTGGGTAAGCCTAGCTCCCACAAAAGGAAATGTCCCAAAACACAACGTGGACACATCCCATTGTTTGGCAGAAAACAGAGGTGTTTTTTGCAAAGTGCCTACCTGTAGATTTTGGCCTCTAGCTCAGCCGGCACCTAGGGAAACCTTCCAAACCTGTGCATTTTTTTAAACTAGAGACCTAGGGGAATCCAAGATGGAGTGACTTGTGGGGCTCTGACCAGGTTCTGTTACCCAGAATCCTTTGCAAACCTCACAATTTGGCTAAACAACACATTTTCCTCACATTTCGGTGACAGAAAGTTCTGGAATCTGAGAGGAGCCACGAATTTCCTTCCATCCAGCGTTCCCCCAAGTCTCCCGATAAAAATGATACCTCACTTGTGTGGGTAGGCCTAGCACCTGCGACAGGAAATGCCCCAAAACACAACGTGGACACATCCCATTTTTTGACAGAAAACAGAGGTGTTTTTTGGAAAGTGCCTACCTGTAGATTTTGGCCTCTAGCTCAGCGGGCACCTAGGGAAACCTACCAAACCTGTGCATTTTTTAAAACTAGAGACCTAGGGGAATCCAAGATGGGGTGACTTGTGGGGCTCTGACCAGGTTCTGTTACCCAGAATCCTTTGCAAACCTCAAAATTTGGCTAAAAAAACAAATTTTCCTCACATTTCGGTGACAGAAAGATCTGGAATCTGAGAGGAGCCACAAATTTCCTTCCACCCAGCGTTCCCCCAAGTCTCCTGATAAAAATGGTACCTCACTTGTGTGGGTAGGCCTAGCGCCCACGAAAGGAAATGGCCCAAAACACAACGTGGACACATCCCATTTTTTGACAGAAAACAGAGGTATTCTTTGCAAAGTGCCTACCTGTAGATTTTGGCCTCTAGCTCAGCCGGCACCTAGGGAAACCTACCAAACCTGTCCATTTTTTAAAACTAGAGACCTAGGGGAATCCAAGATGGGGTGACTTGTGGGGCTCTGACCAGGTTCTGTTACCCAGAATCCTTTGCAAACCTCAAGATTTGGCTAAAAAAACAAATTTTCCTCACATTTCGGTGTCAGAAAGTTCTGGAATCTGAGAGAAGCCAAAAATTTCCTTTCACCCAGCATTCCCCCAAGTCTCCCGATAAAAATTGTTCCTCACTTGTGTGCGTAGGCCTAGCTCCCACAAAAGGAAATGTCCCAAAACACAACGTGGACACATCCCATTGTTTGACACAAAACAGAGGTGTTTTTTGCAAAATGCCTACCTGTAGATTTTGGCCCCTAGATCAGCCGGCACCTACGGAAACCTACCAAACCTGTGCATTTTTGAAAACTAGAGACCTAGGGGAATCCAAGATGGGGTGACTTGTGGGGCTGTGACCAGGTTCTGTTACCCAGAATCCTTTGCAAACCTCAAACTTTGGCTAAAAAAACACATTTTCCTCACATTTCGGTGACAGAAAGTTCTGGAATCTAAGAGGAGCCACAAATTCCTTTCATCCAGCGTTCCCCAAGTCTCCCGATAAAAATGGTACCTCACTTGTGAGGGTAGGCCTCGCGCCCACAAAATGAAATGGCCCAAAACACAACGTGGAAACATCACATTTTTTCACATAAAACAGTGCCTACCTGTGGATTTTGGCCTCTAGGTCAGCCGGCACCTGGGAAAACCTAGCAAACCAGCACATTTGTGAAAACTAGACACCTAGGGGAATCCAAGATGGGGTGACTTGTGGGGCGCTGACCAGGTTCTGTTACCCAGAATCCTTTGCAAACCTCAAAATTAGGCTAAAAAACACATTTTCCTCACATTTCGGTGACAGAAAGTTCTGGAATCTGAAAGGAGCCACAAATGTCCTTCTACCCAGCGCTCCCCCAAGTCTCCCAATAAAAATGGTACCTCACTTGTGTGGGTAGGCCTAGCACCTGCGACAGGAAATGCCCCAAAACACAACGTGGACACATCCCATTTTTTGACAGAAAACAGAGGTGTTTTTTGGAAAGTGCCTACCTGTAGATTTTGGCCTCTAGCTCAGCGGGCACCTAGGGAAACCTACCAAACCTGTGCATTTTTTAAAACTAGAGACCTAGGGGAATCCAAGATGGGGTGACTTGTGGGGCTCTGACCAGGTTCTGTTACCCAGAATCCTTTGCAAACCTCAAAATTTGGCTAAAAAAACAAATTTTCCTCACATTTCGGTGACAGAAAGATCTGGAATCTGAGAGGAGCCACAAATTTCCTTCCACCCAGCGTTCCCCCAAGTCTCCTGATAAAAATGGTACCTCACTTGTGTGGGTAGGCCTAGCGCCCACGAAAGGAAATGGCCCAAAACACAACGTGGACACATCCCATTTTTTGACAGAAAACAGAGGTATTCTTTGCAAAGTGCCTACCTGTAGATTTTGGCCTCTAGCTCAGCCGGCACCTAGGGAAACCTACCAAACCTGTCCATTTTTTAAAACTAGAGACCTAGGGGAATCCAAGATGGGGTGACTTGTGGGGCTCTGACCAGGTTCTGTTACCCAGAATCCTTTGCAAACCTCAAGATTTGGCTAAAAAAACACATTTTCCTCACATTTCGGTGACAGAAAGTTCTGGAATCTGAGAGAAGCCAAAAATTTCCTTTCACCCAGCATTCCCCCAAGTCTCCCGATAAAAATTGTTCCTCACTTGTGTGCGTAGGCCTAGCTCCCACAAAAGGAAATGTCCCAAAACACAACGTGGACACATCCCATTGTTTGACACAAAACAGAGGTGTTTTTTGCAAAATGCCTACCTGTAGATTTTGGCCCCTAGATCAGCCGGCACCTACGGAAACCTAACAAACCTGTGCATTTTTGAAAACTAGAGACCTAGGGGAATCCAAGATGGGGTGACTTGTGGGGCTGTGACCAGGTTCTGTTACCCAGAATCCTTTGCAAACCTCAAACTTTGGCTAAAAAAACACATTTTCCTCACATTTCGGTGACAGAAAGTTCTGGAATCTAAGAGGAGCCACAAATTCCTTTCATCCAGCGTTCCCCAAGTCTCCCGATAAAAATGGTACCTCACTTGTGAGGGTAGGCCTCGCGCCCACGAAATGAAATGGCCCAAAACACAACGTGGACACATCACATTTTTTCACATAAAACAGTGCCTACCTGTGGATTTTGGCCTCTAGGTCAGCCGGCACCTGGGAAAACCTAGCAAACCAGCACATTTGTGAAAACTAGACACCTAGGGGAATCCAAGATGGGGTGACTTGTGGGGCGCTGACCAGGTTCTGTTACCCAGAATCCTTTGCAAACCTCAAAATTAGGCTAAAAAACACATTTTCCTCACATTTCGGTGACAGAAAGTTCTGGAATCTGAGAGAAGCCAAAAATTTCCTTTCACCCAGCATTCCCCCAAGTCTCCCGATAAAAATTGTTCCTCACTTGTGTGCGTAGGCCTAGCTCCCACAAAAGGAAATGTCCCAAAACACAACGTGGACACATCCCATTGTTTGACACAAAACAGAGGTGTTTTTTGCAAAATGCCTACCTGTAGATTTTGGCCCCTAGATCAGCCGGCACCTACGGAAACCTACCAAACCTGTGCATTTTTGAAAACTAGAGACCTAGGGGAATCCAAGATGGGGTGACTTGTGGGGCTGTGACCAGGTTCTGTTACCCAGAATCCTTTGCAAACCTCAAACTTTGGCTAAAAAAACACATTTTCCTCACATTTCGGTGACAGAAAGTTCTGGAATCTAAGAGGAGCCACAAATTCCTTTCATCCAGCGTTCCCCAAGTCTCCCGATAAAAATGGTACCTCCCTTGTGAGGGTAGGCCTCGCGCCCACGAAATGAAATGGCCCAAAACACAACGTGGACACATCACATTTTTTCACATAAAACAGTGCCTACCTGTGGATTTTGGCCTCTAGGTCAGCCGGCACCTGGGAAAACCTAGCAAACCAGCACATTTGTGAAAACTAGACACCTAGGGGAATCCAAGATGGGGTGACTTGTGGGGCGCTGACCAGGTTCTGTTACCCAGAATCCTTTGCAAACCTCAAAATTAGGCTAAAAAACACATTTTCCTCACATTTCGGTGACAGAAAGTTCTGGAATCTGAAAGGAGCCACAAATGTCCTTCTACCCAGCGCTCCCCCAAGTCTCCCAATAAAAATGGTACCTCACTTGTGTGGGTAGGCCTAGCACCTGCGACAGGAAATGCCCCAAAACACAACGTGGACACATCCCATTTTTTGACAGAAAACAGAGGTGTTTTTTGGAAAGTGCCTACCTGTAGATTTTGGCCTCTAGCTCAGCGGGCACCTAGGGAAACCTACCAAACCTGTGCATTTTTTAAAACTAGAGACCTAGGGGAATCCAAGATGGGGTGACTTGTGGGGCTCTGACCCGGTTCTGTTACCCAGAATCCTTTGCAAACCTCAAAATTTGGCTGAAAAAACAAATTTTCCTCACATTTCGGTGACAGAAAGATCTGGAATCTGAGAGGAGCCACAAATTTCCTTCCACCCAGCGTTCCCCCAAGTCTCCTGATAAAAATGGTACCTCACTTGTGTGGGTAGGCCTAGCGCCCACGAAAGGAAATGGCCCAAAACACAACGTGGACACATCCCATTTTTTGACAGAAAACAGAGGTATTCTTTGCAAAGTGCCTACCTGTAGATTTTGGCCTCTAGCTCAGCCGGCACTTAGGGAAACCTACCAAACCTGTGCATTTTTTAAAACTAGAGACCTAGGGGAATCCAAGATGGGGTGACTTGTGGGGCTCTGACCAGGTTCTGTTACCCAGAATCCTTTGCAAACCTCAAAATTTGGCTAAAAAAACAAATTTTCCTCACATTTCGGTGACAGAAAGATCTGGAATCTGAGAGGAGCCACAAATTTCCTTCCACCCAGCGTTCCCCCAAGTCTCCTGATAAAAATGGTACCTCACTTGTGTGGGAAGGCCTAGCGCCCACGAAAGGAAATGGCCCAAAACACAACGTGGACACATCCCATTTTTTGACAGAAAACAGAGGTATTCTTTGCAAAGTGCCTACCTGTAGATTTTGGCCTCTAGCTCAGCCGGCACCTAGGGAAACCTACCAAACCTGTCCATTTTTTAAAACTAGAGACCTAGGGGAATCCAAGATGGGGTGACTTGTGGGGCTCTGACCAGGTTCTGTTACCCAGAATCCTTTGCAAACCTCAAGATTTGGCTAAAAAAACAAATTTTCCTCACATTTCGGTGACAGAAAGTTCTGGAATCTGAGAGAAGCCAAAAATTTCCTTCCACCCAGCATTCCCCCAAGTCTCCCGATAAAAATTGTTCCTCACTTGTGTGCGTAGGCCTAGCTCCCACAAAAGGAAATGTCCCAAAACACAACGTGGACACATCCCATTGTTTGACACAAAACAGAGGTGTTTTTTGCAAAATGCCTACCTGTAGATTTTGGCCCCTAGATCAGCCGGCACCTACGGAAACCTACCAAACCTGTGCATTTTTGAAAACTAGAGACCTAGGGGAATCCAAGATGGGGTGACTTGTGGGGCTGTGACCAGGTTCTGTTACCCAGAATCCTTTGCAAACCTCAAACTTTGGCTAAAAAAACACATTTTCCTCACATTTCGGTGACAGAAAGTTCTGGAATCTAAGAGGAGCCACAAATTCCTTTCATCCAGCGTTCCCCAAGTCTCCCGATAAAAATGGTACCTCACTTGTGAGGGTAGGCCTCGCGCCCACGAAATGAAATGGCCCAAAACACAACGTGGACACATCACATTTTTTCACATAAAACAGTGCCTACCTGTGGATTTTGGCCTCTAGGTCAGCCGGCACCTGGGAAAACCTAGCAAACCAGCACATTTGTGAAAACTAGACACCTAGGGGAATCCAAGATGGGGTGACTTGTGGGGCGCTGACCAGGTTCTGTTACCCAGAATCCTTTGCAAACCTCAAAATTAGGCTAAAAAACACATTTTCCTCACATTTCGGTGACAGAAAGTTCTGGAATCTGAAAGGAGCCACAAATGTCCTTCTACCCAGCGCTCCCCCAAGTCTCCCAATAAAAATGGTACCTCACTTGTGTGGTTAGGCCTAGCGCCCACGAAATGAAATGACCCAAAACACAACGTGGACACATCACATTGTTTCACATAAAACAGTACCTACCTGTGGATTTTGGCCTTAGCTCAGCCGGCAGCTGGGGAAACCTAGCAAACCAGCACATTTGTGAAAACTAGACACCTAGGTGAATCCAAGATGGGGTGACTTGTGGGGCGCTGACCAGGTTCTGTTACCCAGAATCCTTTGCAAACCTCAAAATTTGGCTAAAAAACACATTTTCCT
Organism: Pleurodeles waltl; assembly: GCF_031143425.1. Classification (NCBI taxonomy): domain Eukaryota; kingdom Metazoa; phylum Chordata; class Amphibia; order Caudata; family Salamandridae; genus Pleurodeles; species Pleurodeles waltl. Next base: position 826,253,644 of record NC_090442.1, on the reverse strand, counting down.
CACATTTCGGTGAAAGAAAGTTCTGGAATCTGAGAGGAGCCACAAATTCCTTCCATCCAGCGTTCCCCCAAGTCTGCCGACAAAAATGGTACCTCACTTGTGTGGGTAGGCCTAGCACCCAGGAAAGGAAATGGCCCAAAACACAACGTGGACACATCCCATTGTTTGACAGAAAACAGAGGTGTTTCTTGCTAAGTGCCTACCTGTAGATTTTGGCCTCTAGCTCAGCCAGCACCTAGGGAAACCTTCCAAACCTGTGCATTTTTTAAAACTAGAGACCTAAGGGAATCCAAGATTGTGTGACTTGTGGGGCTCTGACCAAGTTCTGTTACCCAGAATCCTTTGCAAACCTCAAAATTTGGCTAAAAAAACACATTTTCCTCACATTTTGGTGACAGAAAGTTCTGGAATCTGAGAGGAGCCGCAAATTCCTTCCATCCAGCATTCCCCCAAGTCTCCCGATAAAAATGATACCTCACTTGTGTGGGTGGGCCTAGCGCCCGCAACAGGAAATGCCGCAAAACACAACGTGGACACTTCCCATTTTTTGACAGAAAACAGAGGTGTTTTTTTGCAAAGTGCCTACCTGTAGATTTTGACCTCTAGCTCAGCCGGCACCTAGGGAAACCTACCAAACCTGTGCATTTTTGAAAAAACTAGAGACCTAGGGGAATCCAAGATGGGGTGACTTGTGGGGCTCTGAACAGGTTCTGTTACCCAGAATCCTTTGCCATCCTCAAAATTTGGCTAAAAAAACACATTTTCCTCATATTTCGGTGACAGAAAGTTCTGGAATCTGAGAGGATCCACAAATTTCCTTCCACCCAGCGTTCCCCCAAGTCTCCTGATAAAAATGGTACCTCACTTGTGTGGGTAGGCCTAGCGCCCACAAAATGAAATGGCCCAAAACACAACGTTGACACATCACATTTTTTCACATAAAACAGTGCCTACCTGTGGATTTTGGCCTCTAGCTCAGCCGGCACCTGGGGAAAACTAGCAAACCAGCACATTTTTGAAAACTAGACACCTAGGGGAATCCAAGATGGGGTGACTTGTGGGGCTCTGACCAGGTTCTGTTACCCAGAATCCTTTGCAATCCTCAAAATGTGGCCAAAAAAACACTTTTTCCTCTCATTTCGGTGACAGAAAGTTCTGGAATCTGAGGGAGCCACAAATGTCCTTCTACCCAGCGTTCCCCCAAGTCTCCCGATAAAAATGGTACCTCACTTGTGTGGGTGGGCCTAGCGTCTACAAAAGGAAATGGCCCAAAACACAACGTGGACACATCACATTTTTTCACAGAAAACAGAGGTGTTTTTTGCAAAGTGCCTACCTGTGGATTTTGGCCTCTAGCTCAGCCGCCCCAAGGGGGGCAGAAATGGCCTAAAATAAATTTGCCCCCCCGGGGAGCGACCGTTGCCTACGGGGTCGCTCCCCTTGCGTGACGGCGCAAAAAAAGATCCCCGGTGCCTAGTGGTTCCTGCCTCCTTGGGGCAGATTGACCTAAAATCGGCCGATTTACCTCAAAGGTGGGCAGAAATGGTCTAAATACAATTTGCCCCTCCAGGGTAGCGACCCTTGCCTAAGGGGTCGCTCCCCATCTCTAAAAAAACAAACATACCAAAAAAAATCACAAAAAGAAAATTTGCCCTGGCTCCTAGAGGTTTCTGCCCCCCCCCGGGGGCAGATCGCCTAATAACAATAGGCCGATCTGCCCCCAGGGCAATTTGCCCCTCCAGGGGAGTGACCCTTGCCTAAGGGGTCGCTCCCCATCTCTAAGAAATGGCCTCAAATAAATATGCCCCCCCACCCCTCCGGGGAGCGACCATTGCCTACGGGGTCACTCACCTTGCATAATGGCGCAAAAAACAAGATCCCTGGTTCCTAGTGGTTTCTGTCCCCCTTGGGGGCAGAATGACCTAAAATCGGCCGATCTGCCCCCAAATTGGGCAGAAATGGCCTAAATACAATTTGCCCCTCCAGGAGAGCGACCCTTGCCTAAGGGGTTGCTCCCCATCTGTAAAACAACAACAACAACACAAATCCCCGGTGCCTAGTGGTTCCTGCCCCCCTTGGGGGCAGATCGGCCTAATTAAAATAGGCTGACCTGGGGGGCAGAAATGGCCTAAAATAAATTTGCCCCCCAGGGGAACGACCCTTGACTAAGGGGTTGCTCCCCTTGCGTGAAATGCACACAAAAAAAAACTCCCTGGTGTCTAGTGGTTTCTGTCCCCCTTGGGGGCAGATTGGCCTCATAAAAATAGGCCAATCTGCCCCCAAGGGGGGCAGAAATGGCCTAAATATAATTTGCCCTCTATGGGAGCGACCCTTGCCTAAGGGGTCGCTCCCCACCTCTAAAACAAAAAACAAAACAAAAAAAAATGAATTATCCTTGGTGCCTAGAGGTTTCTGCCCCCCTGGGGGCAGATCGGCCTAATATTGGGCCGATCTGCCCCCAGGGGGGCAGAAAAGGCCTTAAAAAAAAATGTCCCCCCTGGAGCAACCCTTGCCCAAGGGGTCACTCCCTCATGCCAGTTTCCTTTTTAAAATTAAATCCCTGGTGTCTAGTGGGCGTTTCAAAAGCCGGATTGCTTTGCAATCCGGCTTTTGAAACGCTGAGAGAGACTTCAAAGGGAAGGAAATAACTTTCCTTTCCTTTGAAGCCTCTCTCGGCCTCCCCCACGTGATCGGAAGAGAAATGCAAAGCACTGTAGCCCAGAAAGACCCATGAGGATATGCAGAACACACCTCAGTTCCCTTTGTGTTACTGTCTAGAGTGAATTAACAAACAGCCCAACTGTCAGTTTAACCCAGACTTGTATTCACCAGCCAAGCAGAGGCATAGAATGGTTAACCAAGAAAATGCCCATTTTCTAAAAGTGTATTTTCACACTTAAAATCTAAAAAAGAACTTTACCAAAAGATGTATTTTTAAATTGTGAGTTCAGGGACCACAAACGCCATAGCTCTACGTGCTCCCAATAGGAAATTACACTTAAAAGATATTTCAAGGCAATCCCCATGTTAACCTATTGGAGATTTGGCAGTATTTCAGGACATGTAAAACACACTAGTACATGTCCTACCTTTTAATTACACTGCACCCTGCCTATGGGGCTGCCTTCGGCCTACCTTACGGGTGACTTATTTGTGGTAAAAAGGAAGGTTTGGGCCTAGCAAGTGAGTGCACTTGGCAGGTCATACTGGCAGTTTAAAACTGCATACACAGACACTGCAGTGGCAGGTCTGAGACATGTTTACAGGGCTACTTATGTGGGTGGCACAATTAATGCTGTAGGCCCACTAGTAGCATTTGATTTACAGGCCCTGGGCCCTCACAGTGCACTTTACTGGGGACTTACTAGTAAACCAAATATGCCAATCATGGAGAAACCAATCACCAATCCAATTTGGACTTAGAGCACTTGCACTTTAGCACTGGTCAGCAGTGGTAAAGTGCCAAGAGTCTTAAACTAACAAAAACAGGTCAGAAAAATAGGAGGAAGAAGGCAAAACGTTTCGGGATAACCCTGCAAAAAGGGCCATTTCCAACAGATGATAGTTTATAGAGAATAGTACAGGAAATGCACAAAAGGTGAATTTAATGTACCCACTTGTCATTGTGAGTTCATTGATCTATTCTCCGATGTAGCCCTTTCTCATGCAATGCCAGATAAGTGTGTTGTAATGTCCCAGGTCATAAAAAGAGTGAGCCTGGGCAAGTATCCAATCATAAGTAGAAAAAGAAAGCATCAAGTAAAAAAAGTAGTTTGTGTCTATTAGAATTGCTAGGCTGATTCTAAATCATTTGGATTATTTTCATGTTGTGGCTGTGGATATTCTACTGCGTTATCACTCTTCCCCGAAGAATATTAACCCATCTACATGTAACCAGCTTCTGAAGGAGGCCACTAAGATTCTATGACCACGATTTAAATAATCCTTTGTCCTCCCATACTAGGCCAGCTTTGACAACTGCTGTATTAGAGCAAGCAAACATTCAAAGTTGATTAAATTAATCCATCCTAGAGGATTCCCTAGTAGAAGTGGGAATGGCAAGGACAGAGTCCAAGACTGGGCATGGTTGGCCACTGCTGTGGCAAGCAACAAAAGAGGTAAAGTTCCAGATGGTTCTGATTGATTAATACATAAATGTCATTTACCAAGTCACTCAAATGTTGTTTTTATGACACACAGTAGGGGGAATGGGAAAAGCTGTGGTTAGTAAATTAGAGGTTGGAGAGTTGTTAAGCTTTATCAAGAGTCGTGTAATTTGTTGTTTTCAAGAAACATTGTCATTATCTGAAAGCAGTGTGAGCGATTTCATGGAATTCATCGAACCTGCATAACGTTCCAAAAATGGAGACCAATGGAGGGCCTTACAATGTGGGTATTGAGTATAATAAATTGATAATTGGAGCAATTATGTAAAAAGTATCTTTTCCCCAATGCGTGACATGTGAGACTTACCAAGGCCAGAGAAGAAATTTTTGCCATAGATATCCTTAGCCTATACAACCCTCCTGGGTGGTCGTCTGTGGTACAAGGAGCATGGAATAAGGTGGTTGTGCATATTAAACACATTAGGGAGCAATATAGTGACTGTACCAAGGAAAGAAAGAGTAGTAAGGGTCCATAGCTACTAATGATGTGTGGGGGCCTCAATTATAATTCCATTGGTTGATATTTATAACAAAGTGGTTTTGGCAGTGCACTTTTGTCCAGGCGTCCCCAAACCTGATCCAAATTTGTCTTAAATGAATGGAAAACAGGAAGTAAGAAAGGGTAGTCCTCAACATTCCTTATAGACCAGTGGGTCCACTTTATGAACGGCTATACTATCTATGTTAGCCCTGCAAAAATGACCTTCGGTAATGGTCATGTGACTTCACTGATCATTTATATTATAAATAATTCAGAATGCTGGTGAAATGTTATTGTTATGAAAATTGAAAAGAGGTTTAAAGCCCTAAGAGCCATCCTTACAATGAATACCAGAGGTCAGGCTCAATTTAGTGCGAATGGCAGGGTAGAGAGTTGTCTTGAGATTGTGCCAGCAAAGAACAGAAGAAGTATAAGATGGGACACAGGGAAGTTCCACTAGTCAATGCTATTTTACCAGTATTTAGTGCTGCTATTCTCAAAGCCTCTGGTCACAATAATAATGACATACTGGCATAATTTGTTTTAATGTTATATGAATGGAAATTGGTGTGGTCACGTCCACTATGATTAACTCAAAAAGCTAAGTTTAGAGCCCATAACTCCTGTAGTTAGTATTAGGCTGAGTGTTATAACATAAAGCATAACATTTTGCAAGCATTAGTTCCGCACCACTCAGCACCACTCTAACATATAGAGCAAGCTGATGTTTCACTCTTATAGGCAGGAAACAAGAAGCACAGAATGCTTTATTGGCTTAATTGTGAGAAAGTATTCGTACAAAGACTCCCAAGAGGATCTGTGAAAATGTAATCTGTGTAGAGAGGAGTACTGTAAATAAACCGGATTGTCATATAGGCCCAAAAGATTAGGTAAATTACTTTAGTAAACTATATGTTAATGATAGACAAGGTATATATTTCCCCACCTTCGAATAACAAGCACACTGGAAATTCCCTCCGCCCCCCTTGAAAGTCTGCCGGAAGTAGAGAGAGCACTGGTGAAATTGAAAAAACTTCAAAGCCCCTTGGCTGGACCTGGTGCCTATCTCTACCATGAAAACTCATGTTGTGGGGCAGAATGTTTACAAAAGTATTTAAAAGTCTATAGCAAACAATAGCATCCCTCACTCAGCTATCTTAGTCACCTTATACAAGAAGGGGAATCTTGGCTGTCCATCCATCTGTCAGCCAATTTCCCCTTTGTTCAGGGCTGGTAAGATGTTTGCCAATGACATAATAAATTGATTATAAGGTTTGGCAGATAAGGTAAATAGTCTATCTGAGACTCGGGCTGACTCCAGGTCAAAGGTAGGAACTATGGATCAAGATATTTACTTAGGTATGATCTGTTTAAAGTACTCTTCAATAAAAAGGCCATCCTTACATTTAACGTTTGTTGCCCTGAAGTTAACCTTTGATCTTGTTAATTGCACACCTCTATGGCAAACTCTATGAGATCAGGCTGTAGAGGACTCTATTTTGAAAGCGAAAATGGCACTCCATAGCAGCACAACTGCAAGAGTTAGCTAGAGGCCTGCAGGAGAATGTAGTGAAAGATTACTAATTGGAAAAGGGGGTGAAACAGAGTTGTGTCCTAACTTTCCTGGTTTTTAGCCTATTTTTAAATGACGTTGTCGATATATTAATGAAAACCCTGCTTGACGTTCCTACAAGGTTCCACTACTTCTCTTTGCCATTGATGTAGTCTTATGGGCACAAACAGAAAATGAAATAATGGCAACATTATTTGTGGAATACTGCAATGAGAAATATTTTTTTTGTCCTTTTGCAGTCATTGGGTGCTGTACTAAAGTTCAGACAAAAGCAGGTGCCCAATTTATGAGAACCGTCCTGCAAATTTACAAACAGAAAGCAGGAGCTGCAGCATTCTATGGGGCTGATCTCTGGGGGTATGATCATTCACACAGACGTCAAATAGCTGAAAATAACCTCCTAAGGTCCATGTTAAGGCAAGGGCCAGGTACGTCAGTGCTGGCTCTTTAAATGGAACTCGGCTTCATGCCTATTTCAGGACTGGCTGTAATAAAGCTGGTGTTAAATTGGATTAGGCTAGCTAGAATCCCAAAAGCAACAATATCATTGCAATTGCTCGGGGATTTGGTTACTTGTGGTAGAGCAGAAGGATTTAATTGGCTGACACATGTTAGGATGTTACCAGCTAAATTATAACTGGGGATCTAATGGGCTGACCCAAGCAAGATATGATGTAATACATTGGAATCGTGAAGGATTGCTTTTTTGCACAAAGTTGCATTAGCATGGAAAAAATGGCTTTTGCCCTTATTTAGGTATTATGGGATTAAATTGGCTAGAACAGCTGTAGCCTTCTGCTCTAGGGTTTACAGTGAAATAATTAAAAACTCCATAGCTTCCCACTTAAAGTCATTATGGCTATTTTGTTATAGGCATGGATGGTCAACGAAAAAAAGCAAACACTGATTGAATGATAGCAGGTTTGTCTAACTGAATATCAGACGTCGAACTTTTAACCTAATTGTTAGATTTGATGTATTTGTGACTTTTGAATTATATAAGCACACACCCTTTATTGTGCTTCATTTTGGATATCGAATATCATCTGTCCTGTATACTAAGAGTGTAAATTTGTTATGTAAGTGTGTACTTGCTGGCACAATGTATGTAAGTTAAAGTACTTACATTTTTGCTCATTATGGATGTTGTGCGGAGGGGATGTGGTCATGATAAAGTCTTAGATGTTGTAGGTTGCATGCAGATTGTTATGGTTGTATGCGAACTGATAGAATAGGCAATTTTGCATAAATATTAACATCTTGACTGATCAAGTATACATCTTTTTTGGGGTATAGGCTCTTTTGTTTTACATTTTAACATGGTGTTAATGTATTACTAGCGTTTCATTTTGTTAGGCGAGTAGCTGAAACAATACAAATTTACTAAGACTTTACAACGTGAGTTTAAACGCTAAATTGACTTTATAACCAAGTTACTGCAAGTAGCTGCAGCCTTTTAAATGTGGGATTTGTGGAATGAAAGATATTTTTTGCTAACGTCTGTTTGACATTTTGACGAATGTAGATAATTATGAAACCGTAAAACACCGGAATATATAACTTAAAATGAAAAAAATATATATATTTTTAATGTTGTCACATTTCTACCTATTTCACAAGTATGAGTTTGTGAGGAAAGATGTGCATTTTATATGGATAGCTCAGTGAATTAGTAAAGCCAGCCTTTACAAGCACTTTAAAACAAATGAAATGCATATGAGAGAGAGGCTATGGAGAAATGAGGGGCACTTTTCCAGGTGGTATTGAGAGAAACCAAGTAGGAGGTCAAGGGGGTGAGAAGCACCAAAACAGATTGTTGCACCGGACAACACCAGCGTTAAACTCAGTCCTGCTCAGCCCAATCTCATCTCATATCTGTTTTCTAATAGTTAGTATGTCACTATCTTCCTATTAAGGTAAGGGACATACCAGACGCGTTCAAAGCCTTATCCACAGACTGGGGGAGGCAGAGAGACCCAGAAGCAGTGGGATTTTACTGTGATCATCCAGGGCCTGAAGAGGACTGTCTTCAAGAGGTTATAAGAGACAGAGGGGGAACAATGTCTAAAAAAAGGTTTACAGCTTCTGTTTGGGAAAATTGTAACAAATGCATTTTGATTTGTTTCTACAGTAAGGCGCCACAAAAGGACACGAACTGAGGCATGATGTTGTCTAAGGCAGGAGGTGATTGAGCAGAACCTTTCTCTGCTTCTATTTTGGGTCGCTGTCAAACACAGTTCAAGAGTTAAACACTTCTGCCGTCTCACTCAGTTGAAAGTTGTGAAATGAACTCCGAAACTAGAGAAGACCACTTATTTGGACGGTTTGCAATCTACCTTGCTTAGAACTGTGGTGTGAGCTGAGTCTCTAGATTTGGAAGCTGTTTTGAAGGAGGGGGGAACTAGCCTGTCGCTGACTTCACAAGGATAAAGGGGGTCTGGGTCCTGAGTAATGGTATGTTCCAGCTGTTGGAAAACCTTTCCAAAGGACTGGAGAATTAAGAAAACTTGAGGGCAAAGGCAGCTGTGTCTATCTGGAAAAAACAACAATCCATTGGGTACTGGATACTTGAGCAGGGGGCCTAACTGGAAGTGGCGAGAAATCTTTTCACCACTTGACTCTGTTCCCTCATGTTCAAGAAGATGTCATTAAATGTTTGAAAAAATAGGAGAACTAAGAAAGACATTTTAAAACTTTTCTAATGATTGTAACTTGAAAGTGTCCATCTGTGTAGAAGTGAAACATGGTGCCAGGCTTACCAGAAAAAGATGCACCCTTACTGACTGAATCTTTCTTTTTTGACCTATTCTGAGCATTTAAACTTGAAGTATGAGCTACAGAAGGACACCAAATTATTCAGTATGGCCCTGCAGAGCCACACGTTCTAGTCCCAATTAATATTTTCTACTTCCAGAATTTTGTTTAAGACTGTAGATACAATTGATGACTGGGGTAAACTGCTAACCCTTCACTTACTGCCCCCATTCCAATGCCACTTAGCTGCAAAGGGTGTCTAAGTTTTATCCTCCATTAATCTCCATTAACCTGACCTTTATCTGAATTCCTTCGCACTGGTCAGCCTCAGTGGGTGTGTAGGTAAGATTAAGCACATCACTTTAAATTGCTTTGGATTTTGAATCCCATTGTTTTTTATGGAGCTTTCTTTTTTGAAATTTTAATCTCTGATGATCCCTGCACATTATTTCAATTGTTAGTGTCATTTAGTAATTGGATGTGGTTACTTTTGCCTAAGTTGTTTTTCAAAATGTAATTTGTTTATTTCCTTATATTTTTTTTGGTATTGTCATCTATGTACCAAAGTTTTCTGAATTAGGCCTTGTTGTTTGTGCATAATACTAAGGGTGAGCTTGGGATTCCTGGCAAAAAAAATATTAACAAAGAAGGACTTAGACAGTTTGTCTTTAAAGGACCTCCCTACAGTCCTTTTAAAGTTCATAAATGTTGGCATTGTATGTTTCCTTGGCACATGGCAAGCCCTAATATTGACAGTAAACTGACATGCAGTGCACAACTCTTTCATATTATCCAAGCATCTGGGCTGTCTCATCTTTCTGTTGGTAGCGTGATTGTATGGTTTAATGAGAAATATGGTGATAGTTTGATTTCGTTGGAAACTGGGTTGTTGGATGACTGGGGTGTGAGCCCAGGTCAAGCAGCAGCCACAGTTCTTGTCAGGGTGAATCACAAGCAAACTCTAAGTTAACCTGTGCTCAACCCTTTGGTAGCTTGGCAGTCAGGGTTAACTTGGAGGCAAGTATTTATGCAGCACTTCAAACAGTAATAAAGTGAAAACACAATTTAAAAAATCCTTCACCAATTTAGAAAAATAGAGTAACATTTAATGAATTAAATAATCCCAAAATGACAAACATCCAATCAGTTGAACCAGAAATATGATTTTTCAAAGAATTTAGTGAAAAGAGAGCCAAAAAGCACAAAGCGTCACTTGGGAAATCTGGTCGCGCTGGACCAGGTCAATGTCACAAGTTCAGGCCGATCATGATGGAGTGCAAGTTGACTACAATACCCAGGTTAGCCCAGCTGAAGTTTTACCTTCCCAAGACAGCGCTAAGAATCACGTTTGCTTTGGAGAGGGCAGAGAAGAGCAAGGAGAGGATCGCAGGAGGTAAAAAGCAGAACAGGCTTTGTGATGGGTGGGCTCAAGCTTCACTTTGGCAATCCCCACGAGTAGTTGATGCTGGAGTGCTGGCAGCACTTCACGTAGAATTGCAGTGCGAACAGAGAGGGCTCAGTGTGCACGGCCTAAGGGACACCACTTGCGGGCCAGGAACTCAGAGTCTAACTGACAGTCACACCCAGTCATGTAACCCAAGTCAGGCTGCTGACATCTCTGTATTGTTAAAATCCAATATATTAATCAATAGGATTCAGGAAGTTCTAACAATGTACACAAATACAACCAAAGGCCATCCCATAGACAACAACACTGTATGTAACCCCCCAGATCACATGATTGTATCCCTACAGAAGATCCAAGAAGGGATTATAACCTTCTGCATGACACAGTTTTGCACAATAATTGCTTGATTCCCATTTCAAACAATATCTATGTCTTTTAATTCAGCATGTCAAGTGAGAAGGCAATATAGACGTTTCAGTTGTGCTGGCAGTCAGAGGTCCATCATTACATGTGATAAGGAATCCCCAGTGTTATCCTATAGCATGGGTAGGCCACAAAGAAGTGAAAACCAAATTTATGAGTTTGTTGTTATCAGAACATGCCAAACGTAACAGTAAATGTCCAGCACTTTATTTACACAACACTTTGCCCTACGGTGCCTTATATGTTATAAAAGGGAAGTTTAAGGCTGGGCAAGGGTTTTTAATGCTGAGATGGTGGTTTAAAGCTGCATTCAGGCTGCAATGACAGATCTTGGATATGTTTTAAGGTGCTACTCAAGCGGGTGGCACGATATGTGCTGCAGGCCCACTGTTAGCATTTCATTTATAGGTCCAGGGCACGTGGTACACCACTTAACAAGGGATAAGTAAATTAAATATGGTAATTGGAAATAAGCCAATGTAACCATATTTTAGGGGAGTGAGCACAATCACTTTAGCACTGATGAGCAGTGATAAAGTGCACAGTGTCCCAGGACCAACTGAAATAAGTTCTGCAAAATGGAAGAAGAGGCAGAAAGTGTTTGGGGGGACAGTCCACCCTGGGGCTGACAGGTCTAACAGATTTATTTAAAAAACACTTGGCCATATAATATGTTGCAATATTTCAAAACCACGTTTTGTAGTCTTTATTGAGGAAGCTGAAAGTCATGACACATACAAAGTTTATCTCATTTTCTTTATTCTAGGCCTCTTAAACTTTGCAAGCCCTCTTACAGGCTTCCATTCTAGATGTCTGCGACATATTTACTTGAACAAATAGATTACACTTTTGCATTGAAGAAGCTGTGGCTTTAGACATATTTATAAACAAGTTTTAAGTAGGAACACAGGGTTGCTCTACGTTTAATTAAGGGCCTGTGGTATTCTTTGGCACATTGCAGTAATGATGACATTAACTTTGTAACAAAGACTGATTTCACACACAGTAGTGTGTCCAACCTTTACTGCATGCTGGCTATGCCCCATTCAGGCGTAGCACAGATGTAGAACCATGGACCATTACGCACTGTTATGAACAGTTACACAAGTATTTAAATGCCTCCACACAGCGATGGCTTTTGATTGGACCGTAGTAGAAAGTTTTATTATATTAGCTGTGTTCCATGGTTCTACTGTTTCCTATCCTATCCATGCTTTATAAAACACCAAAATAAAATAATTGCATTGGCAGGGGAAGGAGGGCATAAATTCAGACACTGCACTGTGTGGTCATGTAATATGCATAAATGCTTGGACTTTGAGTGGAGCCATGGAAAAGTTGTCACAATGTTGAAATGGGCCACATCTTACCTTATCAACTGGAGCTAAGACCTGTGATAAATATCACAAGGTCACAGACACTACCCATCTCCTATAGAGTAGCCCAGGACTCCATCTCCTCTCCTGTCTTGTTTAATCTCTCCATGGAACCCCCTTGGATCCATTCCGAAAGGCAGATGATACCTAACTCTACATAAAAATATTCTCACCTAATGACATATAGAGACTCAATTATTCTTCAAACTCACTCAATCTTGGAATCTTGAATGTCAGCTCAGTTCTGAAGCTAATTCACGAAGGCTAAATTCTTCCTCTTTCCTAACAACACTAAACAACCCCAGATGCAAATTAGCTCTCCAACTTCAACCAGAATGCAGTTGAAAGACCATGCATAATCTATTAGATTCACCTGTGACACAGATTTCTCATTCAAGCATCACATTTGTTGGGAAGACTAGGAGAGCTTGATTCCAACTCCCTCTTGAAGAAAATGAAGTTGTTTCTCCTGAAAAATGACACTGAACAACTATACAAGCCCTATTCCTCTCCCATCCAGATAGAAGCAATACACCGCCCAGTGGTCTCCCTGATCTCAGCCTGCTACTCCTGAAAAGTATTGTATACCCAGGGGCATAAAGGGCTTTAAGGAATTTGGCCAATCACTACCACATTAAAAGACCTACACTGGCACCCTGTTCCAGCCCGATCATCTTAAAGACCATCTGTGTCACTTATTAAACCTTAAACAACAAGACTCCACCTTATCTAGCAAATAAAGTAACCTAATCTGGGGAATAGTGCCACACAGGAGCCTGGATACCATTAGTCCAGAGTGGAGAAAAAAACTTAGAAAAAGGAACAAAATCCTAAAGGCAAGCCTACTCCATTCATTCTCCCAGGATATGGAAGAGCATCAGCTCAGCACTCACTCTCCCACAATTAATTAAAAGAGCTCAAGACACAACACTTCGAAGAGTACACTCTCCAACTCTATTGTGTACTCTTTACCTTCTCCCAGTAATTGTACCATTCCGGGGGCCATGCTTTTTATTTAGTGCTTGATTCTTCTTGAATTGGACTCACACTCTACAAAAACCAATACAAACATACATTGAGGAGCAGATTCGAGCAGCTTAGGTAAAGATAGAGATGTGAGTTAGTGACTGGCTGTGTATGCATGTATTTGTGTTCATCCATACTGAATATGTTTGTGCGTGGAGAGCCACTCGTTATCTCAGCGCATATGTAGTATGCATGCACGGGTTTTTGTGTGATGGAGTTCCATGTGGCATTGTGGCATTTGAGGGATTATTTAATGGAGTGACATACAGGGATTCCTGTGTTGCATTATAGAATTCACTCGATTGCGGATTCTTTTGCCAGTTGGTCTTAGCACATTTGACAGATGTTCATGACACAAAGGTAGGGTTTCTCACTTAATTTTCCTTCTCTGTATATAGACTTATAACAGAACAAGAAGAAGGGAAAGAGAAAGTAATTGAAGTATACTTCAGTTTCCCTTGAGGAAAAATAATTGAGTCATAAAAAAAACCTCTAAGGAAACACAGGCATATCAATAGGAGGTGAAGAATGGAGATCTGGAATGGAGGTACACTGAAGGACAGGAGAACTGAAAGCCTTCTGGAGCTAGCAACAAGCTGGAGAGCGATGCTGCCATGCATCCTGTTAGTTAGTCATTTTTTGCATGCTAAGCCTGTCCTGTGACATGGAACAGGAAGTGGAAATAAGGCATAAAGTAATTTCCTGCCACAATGGACTGATGGTTACACACAGTCATGTGACCCAAGACAGACTTCTGGAACAAGTCATTTCCTGCCATAATGGTCTAGGGAGCACTCAGGGTTGAAGTAACTCAAAAAAAGAGTGGTACCTGCCAGAAAACTGAGTTTCTTAGGGCCGCTGCCAATCTAAAAATAATCAAGCCAACAGATCTGAAACCAAAGAAATGTAACCCGCTTGGTTCTTAGAATCAGCATGTATAAAAAAGTCTTCCAACAGACACTCAAAAACCTTTTTCTTTAGGGACCAGTAAGAAATATGCACCTAGAGCAAAAATCTGTGAACTGCTGCATGCACCAACAGCAGTAAAATAAATAGTGCCAACGATAAGTTAAAAGGCTCTGATAGAACAGATAAAGCCTTGCACTTAACTGCATTTCTTCTCAAAATGTAACATAAAAGCAGTGCTTAACTTTTTTTAAAAATGAGTGACGTTGCCGAAAGTGGCCCTTAGACATCCTCCACTGGTGCTATTAAACGTCAGCACATAAATACAAGGCTGGATAGGCCTGAATCCACTTCAGGATTCTTTATCTCACTCCTACAGGATCCAGTGATGGGATACCAACAATTGAAGTGGTGAGATAAGCATGTGAGTCAAAATGGTGCAGACTCAGACTGGGGGAAAGCTATAACACTTATATGCAAGAAACACTAACTAAATTGATGAAATGCATTACATAAACATTTTAAAGGTAAATGTTTAACTTTAAAATGTTAGTGTAATGCATGATGGTGATATAGTTACTATTCACATTGATTACAAATGTAAACTAAAATGAAGTATTCACTTCCCAGGTTGCACTTCCTATTGGCCTGGTGTTCCTCTGCAGTCGTCTAGCACCAGCCCCCAGCCAACTTCCCAAACCAGTCCAGATGCTGCTCTCATGCTTAATCAACATGAGAGAAGCACCAGGATCGATTGGAACAGGCTGTCTCAGCACTCCTACAGACACTAGAGGCCTGTGCCTGGTCTCTACCCAGCTATCTAAGACAGTTGTGAAGAGGTTTGCAGTGCGCATTTCAGGCTGGTCATTGCAGGACAGCTGGTCAAAGTGACATGCACACTTTAAATCATGGTAGTCAGCCACCAATCCTCCCTGCTGTCAATCAGCAGGAATGACCTCCATTACAATCAGCTTTGGCTGGCATAGGAAAAATAAAATAGTAATAAAATAATGTTATTACCATTTTGTTTTCCACTTTTTCTGTGCCCTCAGTGGGGGGGGCGACACTCCTCCACCCAAATGGATAAGCTGCCTCTGGCAGGATCCTGCTTTCTCCCTTAATGATGGTTTTCCCATCTTCCTCTTCCTACTCCTTTCCGGTTTGCATGGGTTTTTTTTCTCTCTTGCGCTCGGTAAATGTCTGATGAGGGAAAATAGGTAACTGTCCCCAAAAAAGAGTGACGCTGGCTCCCACCGGCAACCAGTGGCTCAAATAAGCACTGCATATAAGAGGAACACTGTGGCATGAACAGGCTTGGGGAGAGCCTGGAGCACATCACAATGCTGACTTGCTTATGATGGGCAGAAGCTACATGGTGCCATTAAATGTCATATCTGGAATACTTGGTCATCTGGTGGAATTGAATTCCATATCACTGGGAATGGCTGGGCAAGTGGTTACCTTGATTGACATGGCAAGAAATTGAGGCATTTTGACATTGACTGGCATTTGATGTCCACTAATGCTGTTGGTGTCATAGAGAAACCCATACTAGATAACTGGAGAATGTAGAAGCATTGACTGATTAAATGTTTTGACTTGTTGACTACACAGATTGTGAAAATGAGTGAAATATCATGGATGTCTGGCCACGTGGTGCCATTTGTTTGTACATGGGGGCACATGGGCATCTACAACATTGATTGACATATGGGGATTCATGAGTGAATCATAATGTTGACTAGTACGTGAGTAGGCTATCTAAGCACATGGTGGCTTTGGCTCAGTTATGGCAATATCTGGCATACATTTATTATCAAAAACTGAAACTATGGCATTTAGGAACAAAATGAGTGTTAATTCAAAATGTCAAGCTGGTGTACGGGGACGCAACTAGCTAATTAACTAAAAATCAGAGCTGCTGTTTGGAGGGGCAGTTATTGTATTTCCAGTAAACAACACGTTGATTTGTGAGCTCTGGATAAAATGGGGATATTTACTACAAGTAACAAAATTATATGTTGGGGCACAATTAGTGCATTTGTGTTATCTTTCAAAAAGTATGTTATTATTTTTTGGTTTTGGGGGTCCTATCGCTAACATATGGCATAATTTTGAGATGAAAGGTTACATCCTTGCTCCTTCAGTAGCTAGCTCATGATGTTTATACATGCATCTAATGATCTTTTGTCACCGAAATGTATGGCTGTGTTAAAACTTTATTTATCTGATTTATTTTCAAATCTTCTTTATGTGGAGAGACTTTGTGAGTTTCCGTGGGTGGATAGGGCTAACTATTTCATTTATTCACTCCTTCTACCGGGCCCATCACAATGTACAGGCCACTTTTAATCAAAGTTGTAGTGGGGATTATTAGCAGATGTTATTTTGTAAGTCCGAAAATGTACTTCAGATATGTTAGGAATGAAAGAACTAAAATAGACTGTTGATGAAATGAAAATATATAGGACATCTCTTCATCAAAGCAATTTTATAAAGAGGCGAAGAGAATCCTGTATCAATCTGCATGTCTATTTCTTTTTTTTTGTGGCATTGTGAACCCAGAGTCTGTAGCCAAGCATAGACAATTCCTACAGATCCACTAGTTTCTGGTCCCATTGAGCAAACAAGACACATTGAGGGAATGGTATTGTGCTTTATATAGTTGTAAGAGTATACATTTGGAAACTATTCATGCGCTCCTAAATATGTATTTTAAAAACTGTTAATGGGATCTCAGCCTCGTATACTTACATACTGGTATATAGTGGCAACGAATCAGTTTCATTTGTTATTTTTATAAAAATTATTGAGAGTGGCAGAGTTAAGGTAGACAGACAGTTTATGATCTCAACCGAAATATGTGAGTTGTAAACATAACCCAGATCCAGGAATACAGTGACTCTCCCTGCCCCTAAGCATCTCCCATGTAAAATGGGCATACTATTACATATTCCTATAGATGCTCAATAAAGAAGTATAACCGTTCTCTAGGAAGTCACTTGCTTAAGCCAATTAAATTTTGTTTTTATTATAGAGTTTGGTAAATTGTGTAATGCCACATTTATGTTGTGTCAGCGCACTCTGAAGGAGGGAATATAGGTTATGTCTTCGGTTTATTGAACAGACATGAAGCACTGTTCCGTGTGCTTTACCAGCCTTTTGATGCTTCCAGTGAGTTCAGTTTGATGAAAACTCCTTGAATGTGTTGGCCCACAAAATCAAGTCATTTGCCTTTCTTTAAATAGAATTGAAAAGCGTTTGTGTGCTTGTAAGAGAAGCTAAGGATGGGAGTTTATAAACTCTTTGTGATGGTCTAACCTTTGGGCAAACAAGCTGAATAAAATGTGATCAACTCTCTGAGTTTAAACTAGACTCAAATGAACTATTGTTCATAATTACTTCTTCAGAATATGCCTGCAAGACAAAGTAACTCAAATGTAACTTTATCATGTCTGCTAATGTGTCTTTCTTTATAGTTATTGGGGTTAAAGTACTTAAGCCCTGATTTATACTTTTTGGTGAAAAACAGCACTAAAACAGTTCTGCACCAAAACATTTAGCACTGGCTTGCACCATTTATGTGCACCAGCCAGAGACCATATTTATGGAATGGTGCAAGCCGGTGCAAAGGGTGGGCTAGCGAAAAAATAAATGACGTTAGTCGGGTGGGGCTGGTGCTATGGAAGAAGGGGTGTTTGCACCATAAAATTACGTTAGGCAGGTTAGAGTAAAAGAAAATGACTCTAACATGCCTAGTGTCATTTTATGATGCAAAACCCTCCATACCACATGACTTCTGTCTTAGAAAAGACGGGAGTCATGCCCACCACCCCCATGGCCAGCACAGGGGACCAGGGTCCCCTAGGCATGGCCTTTGCACCAAGTGCCATGTAAGGGGGCCCGTTTCAGGGCCCCCTATGGCACTTTAAAAAATAAAATGCAATACTTACCTGTACTTACCTGGGATGGGGTCCCCATCCTCAGCAGTCCCTCTGGTGTGGTGGGGTTCCTGGGGTCTGGGCAGAGCACCTGTGGGCTTATTCCATGGTGTTCCACCCTGGAAATAGGCCCACAGCTCCCCTAAAGCCTGCCCTGACCAAGGCATAAAAAAATGGGGCAAAGCAAGCCTTGCACCATTTTTTGACCCCTCCTGTGCACCATTTTTGCACGGGTGTATAAATATGGTGTTAAGGCCATAGAGTAATTTTTTTGCACGTGAACGCCTACCTTGCATCTCATTAAGGCAAGGTAGGTTTCCACTTCCAAAAAATTACTTTAACTCCATAAATTTGGAGCTTGACGGGTCTAGCGCCAAAGTATAAATATGGAGTTAGTTTTGCACCGAATTAGAGTAAAAAAACATGACACTAATTCGGTGCAAACAGAGCATAAATATGCCCCTTAGTTGTTTGTAAGATGCATGCATGGACAGGTTCACATTCTAACAAAACCGTAAATAAATAAATTCATGAATCTTGTTTGTTTATTTACTTATATGGTTAGCAATTTCAAAAGAGAGGGTAACATTGAAAAGGAGAAAAAAATGAAGAACAGTCAGTGTTGGGTAAACAAGAGGAAAGGGATATCATTATTAGTCCTTTCGGTACATTGTGAGAAGATGAATTTTTAAATCTAAAAAGAAGTATAATAAATTGGGATAAACAGCGCCTCTGTGTTGCCCTGAGCAAAGTGTATTCAGGGGTTCCTTAACAATGCTACTACTAGGGTCACTGCCATTTTACGAACCTGTTGTATACAAGTGATTCCATTTCAATTATATTAAGGTCTCAAAAGAAACAAATTGAAAAATTAAGATTTGTACTCTCAATAGTAAGCAAGCAGATGGAAAGAAATTATGTTTTGGCAATTACGCAATTGTTGGTATATAATCGTATACCTTACAGTATATCTATTTTTTCGTTTATCTTTGACGAACACTCTCACTTAATGATGTTTTTTTGGTCGTACTTGGTTCAGATGACAACGCGTCTAGGATGCTGAGGCGTGCGCCATTTCGATTGTGTTCTGCTAATTTGTGTGGTTATTTGCAGTAAATGAATTTTCTAATGTGATTTATAAACAAACTGAACAAAAATTAAAAATAACGTGAAAGGAAAATGGTTTGTCCTGTTGGAATCAGATGTAATCATTTTACTAGCAACAGTGGATGATGAATTATGTATCATCCCGCCTGCTACTTAGAAGTGTCCCTTAAGGTAAATTGATGTTCACCTGAAATACAATTATGCTGAAAGAGAGAGCGCAATCAGTCTTATCTGTTCTTGGAAGAGTTTTCATTTTGAAATTTAAATAAACTACATTTGGGATCAGGTCACATTTTAGAACTGCAATTTTGCTGCTAACCAAAATGTATTCAATGAGAAAATATAGACAAAGGAGAAAAAATTACTTTGCTTATGTAAATTTCTGCAAATGGAATGCATAATTTTGTTGAAGGCAATTTACTGTCTCGGAACTAAGTTCAGCTGTGAATTTGCAGGAATTTGTGTATTCTTTATGGATCGTATTCAGCACGCGGGGAGTCGTCAAATCAGGCAACAAGGTTGTCACCAAAAGGGAAGTCTACAACGAGAAAGAAAAGGTAGTAGCTGGATTACATATACAAATCCACAAGGTCGGTGCAAGGATTTTTGCTGCTTTAGCGACAGTGATATTTTGTTTCCCCCCGATCAGTTGATTAATGCAGGATAAACAGGTTGCAAATAGGTTTGGGGCATCTATACACCACGCCTATTGGTCTGTCAACTTCTGGTTATTAGGAAGAGGTACTGACAAGAGACTGCTTTAAAATGCAGTTCCAAATGACACGATTTGTGTGAGAATACAACATCGACAAAGCGGCAAATGAGTGGTACAACTAGACAGTGTTCAATCAATCACAGTTACATAAATTAGATGAATCACACAGGTTAGTAGTGAGTGTGCGAGGCCCAAGCCGCCTAAACTCCTCGGATACAAGAAGCAAGACTGTTGTGCAGATGGACGCGATCCTCTCTGGTGATTGCTTCAGAACAAAATGCCGCTAGTGACCACTACAAGGCGCAGCAGTTTGTGATAGGAATGCAGGTCGAACAGTGGTGAAAACACGCAACAGGTATAAGACGTGAGAGTTAAACCATGACAGATCATAAAAGATTCATTATATATTAGCACAGCAGGTATGTAATGTAGGAGACATTAAGAGTAGGTGTAAATCAAGCCTCCGTGTAGACCCAGCAGCAATACAAGTTGATGCTATGTGTTAAATGGAAATCTTTCCATTACTTGGCTGGTTGGATAATTTCAATGCTAAAAAAGGAAGGAAAAAGAAGCTCGGTAAAAAAGAAAAGGGAGGAAGAAAGTATTACCTGGCTTAAAAGAGAAGAGGTGAAACTGGGGGCAAGTTAAAAGGAGATAAAGAGACGCACCGAATTGGAAAGGGGGACGAAAATATTGTAAAGAACTTGAGGTAAAATACTACCAGCACAAAGGAAAAATGAGAGTGGTAAGGCTGGTTCAAGGAAGGACAAAATAATTTTCATAAAAAGGAATCTTGCTGTCAATTTCCCAATGCTCGAAATAAAACAGGCCAGTAAGTGAACAGTTCGTTTTAGAGGGCTGCAAAGAGCATGGCAGTAAGTCCAAGAGCGAAACATTGCCTGAGGGTGCACAGATTACACAGTAGTCTAAATATGAAACACCAGAGGAAATCGGCATTTTATTGGGTCTAACTGGCATAGGAAACGCTGGTAGGTTAGAGACCATAGGCCTTCATCCTAGAATGAGATCATGTCCTCCTGTAAAGAGTAACATTCTACCTGTCGAGGCGTCATACAGTTAAAGACCATGTACAATACATGGTGCATCAATAAGCATGGAGTAAGTATAATTTATCAGAGAGCGCTATTGCACAATGTGGCTTTATTAGAAAAAAATGTAGAGGCATCATCTCTATTATGCATCTTCTCAGTTCATTGTTTCCTCCACCTCACGCTAGCTCTCCCTGGACTCTGCTCCTCATCCATTCTTCCTTGATGACTTTTCTCTCCCATTGGTTGTCCGCTGTGCCAATTATTCCCTCTCCCTATCCAATCACAACCTTCTCGCTCTTCAGCAGACATCTCTAGTGCATCACTTCTCACTCCCTTCTGTCACGTTTACATCAAACCCTCCCTGCCTCTTCATCATGCACTAAGTTTTGTAGGTCCTCCTTTACTTCCCCAAATCATTTCTCATTGTCATATGCAATCTCCTGCCAACCATTTTTAACACATCAGATCATACTCCCTCATGTCCACACACCATCAGAGCTCAATGTACCTCATCTCTCTTGCTGTCTGCTCTCTCCAAAATATCTCGCTTTAACTCTGTCGTCACTAGTCATTGCTAACTTGCTTTGTAGCCATTCTACAATCCAGAAAATCCCTGACTTCCTTTCTGGCTCAATGCTTCTTGTGAACTTCCCTTTCTATCACTCAAGATCTCCTTAGGTGTTTCCCTCTCACTATTTATTGTCTGCTTTGATTCCCAACACTTCAAGACTCCCACATCCTGGTAATATACAACAGAAAGGTTTCCAGAGGGTAAAACCACCAGAAATGTATTGGTGTAACTTTATCACAGGATGCCTTAAAAAATGAATAGAGACCGTTTTTGGGGCAGTAACAGCTTTGTTTATTTGGTTTTGTTTGTTTCTTCTCATTTAATTCTCACTTAGAATGTTCCTTCAAATGCTGCTACTTATCAACAAGACATGTCCGTGAGTAGTCTTTGGTGCCAATGAAGGAAGTTGGCTATCTCTTAGACAGTCTCATATACGGTTCTCTCTTCACACACCGTGATGGAAGAATGAGTCTCATAAGTATATCTGTGGTCTGTCAAACTGCCCCCTGTAGACTAACTGCAGAGAGGCACCATAAAATACCTTCCTTCTTGTTGCTCCATCTTAGTGGTTCCAGCTCACTGGGTGATTGGTGTTTAAAGGGTAGGATTGAGGTTTGGTTCTTCTTCTACCAGTCTTTCTCAATCCCTACAGGGAATCTCTATGTAAACTAATATAGTGTCCACCATGACATTCTACAGAGTCATGAACTTACGTGATTGGAGTACACAAGACAAATATTTCTCTCTTTCTCCACTTAAGTAGTGTGGGGCTTTATCCTCATAGACTATGGCCCTCATTATGACATTGGCGGTAAATTATGAATACCTCCGCAGTGACTGCCACCAACATACCGCCGCGGAGGCGAACATCCATCCTCAACAACCACAAATCCGTCAGACCCACTGAACGTGATAAACTTACAGGACTACCACTCATACCGTTACGCCACCAATACTATGCCATCCAAACAATGACCCACGAATCACTACAGCGGACATTCAACGACAGTAAACCATTGGTGGTGAACACCGCTGCAGTGGATAAAGCCACCCAAATACAAAATAAGACAATATTGGCCAGAACAAAAAGCCCAAACCTGACACAAATACACCCACCCCACACACCCACCAACAGCACTATAAAACACCCACCCACAGCACCCACAATCCTTTGCCAACACAACAAGATAGCTACACTTTGCAATGCTAATACAAAAGAGAACTGCATACACAAATCACAACTACCTATTCATCCCACACACACCACACACCACACACCCCACCACTTCACACATCACCCTCCACACAACCTACACACACCACTCAACACCCATGTCCCCACAAAGGCACCCCTGTTTCACTGATGTCGAGTTGCGGTTCATGGTTGAGGAAATAGTCAGGATAGAGCCACAGCTGTTTGGAGCACAGGTTCAGCAGATATCTTTTGCCAGGAAGATGGAGCTATGGCGGAGGATCGTGGACAGGGTGAATGCCGTGGGAATACATTCACGCACAAAGGTTGACATAAGGAACAGGTGGAATGACCTACGGGGGAAGGTGATTTCCATTGCAGCAAGGCACCAGCTCGCCATCCAGAGGACTGGCGGTGGACCCCCCCTCCTCCACCACAGCTGACAGCATGGGAGGAGCAAGTCTTGGAAATCCTGCATCCTGAGGGACTCACTGGAGTAGCCAGAGGACTGGACACTGGTGAGTCAGTATTTACTACCTAACACCCCCCCATGCCTGCATGCCACCACTACCCCTCACCCAGACACCCATCACCCCACTCCATCCCACACAGTGCACCACCACAATTAACAAACCTAAATGCCATGCCCTGCATGCCATACCCCCTGTATGCACATTCCTTCCAGCCCTGCATGTACACCCACCACCAATACATGCACAGCATGGAGAACTAACAATCCCACAATCCATCACCAAACACAAACAAAGGTGTCAGAGCAACAGCAATAGCATAGGGTAAGTTAGTTCTGCAGAATATGTCACAGACATGTAGCATAATACACCACTTACATCCCCACAGGTGCCCCAGCCAATATCAGCGGCAAGGAGGTGCCACAGCTACCCAGTCCCCCACCAGAAGATGCCCCCTGTGATGACAGCAACTTTGGAGCTCTGGATCTGGATGAACTCCCTGGCCCATCATTGACCACTGGTCAGTCGGCTACCCCAGCCCACACCTAGTCCACTACAGAGCCTCCCCCTCAGAATCCAACATCTCAGTAGCCACCCAACATCCCCAGACCTCTGTCCCCAGGACACGTCAATCAGTAGTGTGCCCACCTGTACAGAGACCCCAGTCCCCACCTCACAGGCAAGACAATGAGGGTCCTGGGGTCAGTGGCAGTGGGCATACCGTTCAGGGGATACAGGCACAGGGGCCAGGGATGGTCAGAGGACAGCTGTGCACCAGGGGGTGGACAGGCCAAGGGAACTGACTGCCCAGGAGGCACTCGCTGATGTCCTGGGGGCTTACCAACAATCCCAGGACAAGATGGGTCAGGTGATAAACATCATGCAGGAGAACCAGCGGCTGCAGGGGGAACACCACCAGGAGATCAAGCAAGAATTGCAGGCCCTGAACACCGCCATTGTCTCCATTGCAGGGGTGCTGGGTGATATGGCCAACATCATGAGGGACTACACAGCACGCCAGCGAGCCACTTCCACTAGCCAGTGTATTGACCAGCCCACCACATCTGCTGCAGCTAGTGGACGGGAGGCCACAGGCCACCACAACCCCTCCCCATCCAGAAGGTGAACCACCCCACAAACGGTCCCTATGACCCAGACAGACACCAGAGACAGTTGCCAAGACCAAGACCACCACCTGAAAATGAGCCCCTCCTGAATGTCCCCCTTGTGTTCCACTGTGTCACTTTGTCCACTTTGAACTTCCATTGCTCCCCTTCCTATGGCCCCTTGGACACTGGACCTGTGCTACAAACAGACAGGCCAACTACACTGGACTATTTCCAACCATCACCCCACTCTATTGCACTTTGCATTGTATACACATTTTTAATAAGCATCCTTGGACACAACTTGAGTAATAGTGCTTTATCTGAAGGTAATGTACAATGTGATGAACTGTAATTAACCGCATGATTCTGTGTAAGTGTCCAGTAATATGTTGATCCAACCTACAAATGTGTCTCAGCAGTCTGTACACATCACATCATTACACTGTTGTAACCACAACAACATCTGCAATAAGGGAAGGCATAGGTGGCAGTCAGGTGGAATGCAAAGGTAATGACTAGCATTATGCTACAGCCACACAGCACAACAGTGAAATGGAGAAATGTTTAGTTCAACTGTCTTACCTGAGTGTCATTGGAAGTACTACTGGATCACATGTCCTGTTGTCCACATCCTCCTCCTCACTGTCCTCAGTGTCCACTCCTGCCACAGCTGCATTGTCACCCCCCTCCTCCTGCATATAGGGTACATGCTGCCTGAGGGCTACGTGCAACATGCAGCACACAACAACAATCCTGCAGACCTTCTCAGGGGAGTAGCATAGGGATCCACCTGTCAAATGGAGGCACCTAAACCTAGCCTTCAGGAGTCCGAAGATCATTTCAACAATCCTCCTGGTATGCTTATGACCATCATTGTACCTATTCTCAGCCCCTGTTGTCAAATTCCTAACAGGGGTCAGGGGCCATGACAGGTTTGGGTAGCCGGAATCACCTGCAAGAAGTGAGGGACACACATTAGCCCTGCACAATGGCATGGGGTATGACTCCAAAGGCATACAATTACATACATTGGGTGGGGACTCAGGCTCACCAATAAGCCACACTCTGTGCCTCTGTAGTTGTGCCATCAGCTGTGGAACACTGCTATTCCTCAGAACAAAGGCATTGTGCACCCACCCAGGATACTTCACCGTGACGTGGGAGATGTACTGGTCAGCAACACACACCATATGGACATTGAGTGAGTGGAAACTCTTCGTATTCCTGTACATTTGTTCGTTGGCTCTGGGGGGACTAAGGCAATATGGGCCCCAATTACATGTGGTATGTGTCCCATTGCATACAATCCAGCCTTCACAGAGGGTAAATCATCTACCTGGGGGAACGCGATGTAGCTGCACATGTGTTTGAACAAGGAAGACAAAACTCTTGCAAGCACAAAAGAGAACATTGGCTGTGACATTCCTGCAGCCAAGCCCACTGTCACCTGGAAAGAGCCAGTTGCCACAAAATGGAGCACTGAGAGTACCCGCACAAGAGATGGTATTACTGTTGTTCAATGGATAGCAGGTAGCAGATGAGGCTCCAATTATGCACACAGCTCTGTGATTGTGGCCTTTTCCAGATGATAGGTGAGTATGATGTGTCTGTCCTCCAGTGTAGCCAAGTCCACAAGGGGTCTGTACACGGATGCCTGCCCCCTCCTCCTATTCCTTCACAGTGGTTAGTACCTAAGGGACCCAAAAGTAAGAAGGGAGTGACAACAGGAACCATGATTACACTACAGCAGTGTACACAGAGCATTCTTGTATGTTGGGCACTGGAATTGTATAAGTGAGTACATTCGACTACAATGAAGCACTTATTAATCTGTACATGTGTACTAGCATTAGAAAATGGCAACTGCCTCTCCTGTATGCAGAGACAGGTGGAAGTGACCTCACTCCGCCGGCGTTCTCGTCATGGCGGGAGGCGGTCTGCACCGCAGTTCAATTCTTCATTGGCTAACATGGCCAATGCTGTCAGTGACGGTGTTCACCACAGCAGATGTGACCACCATTTTATTTCTACCACGTCACTTGATTCCTGACTTTCCACAGGACGACATCTCCACTGCGTGGGATGCTGTGACCTGTGTCTGAAACCTTATATGGCACGTGCAACAGGGGAAAGGGCCCCAGCCTTCATGTCGGAGGAGTTGGAGAGGCTTGTGGATGGGGTCCTACCCCAGTATGGGCAGTTGTATGGGCCTCCAGACCAACAGGTGAGTACATCATGGGTAAGTTGTTTGCAACATGGCTGCATGTAGATGTATGAGTATGCTCGCAGTGTGTCATTTGGGGGTGTATGGTTGGTGGCAGTGTTAATGCAGGGGTACGGGTCATGTGTGTGCCTGATGAGAGGCTAATGCAGTTTGTGGGTCATATGTATAACAGGCTGGATGGTCTGGTTCATGGTGTCCCACTTTTTGTGTTTCCTCTGCAGGTCAGCACCCATCAGAAGAAGGGGTTGTGGCGTGCGATCGCCAAGGACCTGCGGACCTAGGTGGTCTATAGCAGGTGGAGCACCGAATGCAGGAAACTGTGGGAGGACCTGAGATGCTGGGCCCGGAAGACCACAGAGGCCCAGATGCAGACGGCCTCCCAGCGAGGGAGGTGTGCCCATCGGAACCTGACCCCCCTGATGGCCCGCATACTGGCTGTGGCCTGCCCAGAGCTGGATGGGTGCTTGAGGGCATCACAGCAGCCACAAGGGGCTGAGCTCAGTGTGTTTGACCACCATCTCTGTTGCCTGGCATGGGATTTGGGTGCAGGGACTAGTCAGTGGATGCCCCGATGTGCCAGTTTAGACATTGCTGCGTGGTCCAGCTTAGGTTAATAGGGTGAAATGCATGTTTTTGATACCTAGGTAGCTGGCTTTCCATGGCAGACAGTTGGTCCTAGTGGATGAGTAGCTGGCAGTGTTTGGCTCCTACCTGCTGTGGTACTTAGCCAATGGAATGCCGATGTGTCAGTGATGTGTATGCCATCTGTGCTGTTGGTGCTATGATTGATCCTGTGCTCCCTTTCTTTCTTACCCTCTCTCTCCTTTTTGTCATCCTGTCCATGTGTGCATTAGCATAATCTGGCAAAGGAGCAGGGACACCAGTGCGAGAGGGAGCTGCAGCCCACGGGACCCAGGAGGCAGAGTCCACTGACGCTGAGGAGACCAGTGGGACGGAGGGTGAGGGGAGCACCACAGCGGGGACAGGAGCTGATACCACTGACTCTGTTTCCTCCTCTGATGCGAGCTTCCTGGTGGTGCTGGACCCCTTTGGGATCACCCCAGCTGCAGGTTCTACCTCCACCCCCGTACCAGCACCACCCTCCTAGTAACGCCCCACAGAGTTGCCCGTGCCCTCTGACCCAGGAAGGTGGGCATCTACTTCACCCCAGGCTCTTCCCCAGTCAGCCTTGCTGCCCTCAGTGAGGAGGCTATTGACCTCCTGAGATCCATCTCTGTAGCGCAGTCAACCATAGTGAATTACATCCAGGGGCTGACATCCCAGATGCAGCAATGCAATGCCTTCCTGGAGGGCATTCTCAGTGGCTTGCCGGCCCTACAGGGATTGTTTCAGGCTCTGGCCTCTTCACTTATGGATGGGAGTGTCCCTTTTTCTTCTGTCCTCCCTCCAGCTACCACTTTCCAGTACCAGTCTCCTCACCCCCAACCCATCCCATGCACACATTCAGACAAGCATGAACACAAAACATCACACAAGACTCGCACAGACAAACACAGGCAGCACACTTCAGTCCACAAGCACTCACACAACCAACAAACAGATGCTCACACAACATCATCCACTGCCTCCACTGTCTCCCCCTCCTCCTTCTCCCTCACAGTCACATCCGCAGTCACACCTGCATGCACTGCATCAACAGTTCCTGAACCTGCCACCTACACAGCCCCGCAGACATGCACCCCACACACAACATGCGCAGTCACCACCACATCATGCAGCACACCCACCTCACTTGCAGACACCGCCACAACATCCATCCACACATCTTGTTCATCCTCCCCCACCATGTCTGCCCCCCTCCAAAGACACACAAACGCACACACTCAGACTCCCAACAGCCATCCACCTCACACATGCACACTGTCCATGCACTTGCACTCATGTCCAACCCACCTCCTCCTCCTTCAACCACTCCCTGTACCTCCACTCCCATCCCTCCTCCCACATCCCGCCCCATTGGCCCTAAGGAGCTTTTCCTTGCCCACCTTGACCTCTTCCCTCCCCCTCCCCCGTCCGGCACGTAAGAGGAAGGTCCCACACCCACAGCCCAGTAACTCAAGCACCCAGCCTGACACTGTACCACCCCAAAGTCTCCAGCTGCCACTAAGGGGCAATATGAGTGAGACACCAGCCCCCCACTCCAAGGACAATCCACCCCCAAAACGGAGGGCTAAGGTGCCTCTCTCCCAAACAGACAACCAAGACCATGGAGCCACCTCCAAAACTTAGGGCCAAAGAGACTCCTCCTAAGACAAAGGCCAAGAAGACCCCTCACAAGACCAAGTCAAAGGAGGCCCCTCCCGAGACCAAGGTCAAGGAGTCCACTAAAAAACTAAGCCTAAGGAAGCCCCTACCAAAACTAAGCCCAGGGAGGACCCTACTAAAACTAAGCCCAAGGAGGCCCCTCACAAAACTGAGGCCAAGGAGCCCACTCCAGAACCTGTGGCCAAGGACTCCCCTCCAGAACCAGTGGGCAAGGAGCACCCTCCATCACCAGAGGGTAGGGAACCCCCTCCAGAACCAGTGGGCAAAGAGCCCTCTCCATCACCAGAGGGCAAGAGCCCCCTGCATCACCAGAGGGCAAGGAGTCCCCTCAGTCACCAGAGGGCAAGGAGCCCCCTCCATCAACAGAGGGCAAGGACCCCCTCCAGAACCAGTGGGCAAGTAGCCCCCTCAGTAACCAGTGGGCAAGTCGCCCCCTACAGAACCAGTGGGCATGGGTCCCCTCCAGAACCAGTAGGCAAGGAACCCTCTCCATCACTAGAGGGCTAGGATCCCCCTCCAGAACCAGTGGGCTAGGAGCCCCCTCAGTAACCAGTGGGCAAGGAACCCCCTCCAGAACCAGTTTTCAACGGTCCCCTCCAGAACCAGTGGCCAAGGATCCCCCTCCAGAACCAGCGGGCTAGGATCCCCCTCCAGAACCAGTGGGCTAGGAGCCCTCTACCGATGAGAACACCCCACCCATCCCACGACCCCACCCCCTGAGGTGCCTGCCTATTTCCAACATGATGCCCCTGAACAGTGGAGTCCCAATGTTGTCAGGAGTCAACCTGGGGCTAATGTCCAGTGGGCATTAGAGAATTTGAACTGGCCTTTGGGCCTTTATGTAGATATGCAGTTGTGTATGTTTTGGGATTTTGAACTTTCATCCAGCATGATTGTAGTGGTTGGAACAGAGGTATGAGTCCTTTCTTTCTTTGCTCCTGGGTACTGTTATAGTCGATTTACTCTGCAGCTGGTTCTGGGTGTGTGGTGTGTGTGTGTGGTGTGTGTGTTGTGCGTATGTGTGTCACTCTCTCCTCCCTCTCTCCCTCCTTTGTGTGCTAAGCGGCTGTACTCACCATCGTCGTCTTCGTCAGCGTTGGTGCTCCTAGATGGCCATGGCGTGGTACAGCATCGGGAAGACTTGCAGTTCTGGTTCCATGGCAACCGCAGACTCCTTTGTGTCCCTGGAGGTGAGTGCCTCCTTCCAAATGATGTGTTTCCGACAGGGTTTTGGTGTAGTTGCTCCGCCCTGGAAATCCGGGGGGTGTGCTATGTCATAATATGATGGGCAGATCCTTGTCTTCTGCCTGCCTGTAGGTGGCTACCGCCGTGTTCAGTGGTCATACCGCCCTGGCTGTTGGTGTGGTACATTGGTTGTCTATCAGAGGGATCCCTGCCATGGTCTTTAGTTGGTTCTATTTCCGCCGGCCTGGCGATGGTACTACTGCCATCGCCAGCATGGCAGTAACCTAACCGCATGGTCATAATGACCACCTATGTACCTTACTATGGGAGTCAGCACAGTTGGGAAGGCTGAAGCATCTTGAGCAATTGCTTCCCTGCAGGTTCTCCCCAGTAGCAGTGATGGATGCTCCTTTATAGGAGATGCGGGTGGGTTTTGGGTTTGGCCCCATGCTAATAATGCTGAACTTATTTTTCCCCAAAGCAGGATTCCTGGTCTGTGAATGGGCACATACAAAGTCTAACTAGTTGCAGAGACTGTTGTTATAAGTGTACACTGACAATCTTAAGTAGGGTAGAAGGAGTATGGTGACACAATGCAGAGTTTGTAATTCAGAGGTAGTCACGGTCTTGTGCCAGTGCCCGATTGCAAAAGAAGATTAAATGAAAGGATTCACCCTGTTGGCCACTCCAACAAATTCAGCAGCCACCTGGTTCAGTTGCTTTACACACAGATGTAATTACTGAGTAAGGAGCCTGCCTGGGGACAACAGTGGTAGGTAAGTGGGATTAAGATGAAAGTGCAGATTTAGAGGATTGCTTGACTGATGTGTGCTGTTATGCCTACGGCAAAAGGATCACAGTAGAGAAATGAAAGAAACTAGGGTTCCCAGTTGTGGAGAGATAGTCCCACTCACTGGATCAATGTACTATTGCACTGCAATTGAAGCAAATTCATTTCCCATGCTTTATACACTGTTTTTCTCAGAGTACCTGGTGTTTGTGCCATCGACAGTAGACGAAGCATGCTGACCAGTCCAGTTTTATGTGGTCTGCGTTTTAAGAATGTGATGGAAATGTTTAGCCTTCAACACTTTCAATAGGATTAGAATTGTTGGGTTAGGCAGGTTGGTTTACAGGTGATTAAGTGCAAACAAGGTGAACTAAAATTCAAATATGAGATTATTTAAATGGGTTTAAGATGGTAGCATATTATTAATCCATGTAGCCAAGTGTCTATATTCTGGCACTTGGACCACTTTCTGGCCACCGAGAATCAATTACAGTATCTTCTCTTTTGGCCAAACAAAATGGTTCCTGTTTTAAACAGATCAGATGCTATGCAATATAACCCCAGTGGTACAAAAGTACCTGTGATGCCATGTTGAGGATAATCATATTGTGAGTGTGGAGTATACTTTTCATGTGGTGTTTTCCTAATTGTTGTCATAATGCACAAACAACTCTCAGAGCTGATCCATATTTGTTGTATAGAGGCTAAATGCAGGGTTCTAAGCCACACCTCTGCTTTACCAATAGGTCTAATCCTATGATGTTTCTAATTGTCTTGCAACTTCCCTGAACCCAATTTGGAAAAAGAGAAGTCATTGTATTTAATGGATCAATCATTGGGTTTCAAAGGAAGCAATATTTGAAATAAATATTTGTGTTAACGTCCAAACTGCAGTCATTGAAACACACCTCTTCATTTAGTTGTCAAGGCAGAGGAATCCAATAAAAAGTGAAAGGTTGGGTGCCTGATCTTCCTTAATTACACTCATATGGATTCTATTTTCCTCTTGTGCCATAGAGGGTCTAGCTTTACAAATGTAACTGTCAATACCCTCATAGTTGTAAACTATTTTTAGAAGGCTCTCTGTTGATTATCTTACTGTCAATTCTCATGAGACCACATCAGAAAAATCCACTGCAGTATCTAATATGTTGCTGCCATACTGGATTGGAACAAATAAGACAACACAGCTACTGGAGGCATCTGACACTGGGCAATGAACCAGAACCTAATTAAATGATTGAATTTAATTGTTCCTGAAATGTGAATCTAGCATACTTTATATCACTATTGATTGGCTTCCTATTCTTTCCCCTTCTCAGATTAACAATTACATCCCTGATTGGCAGATAATGTATTTCATATATGAACTGGCCTCCACTTTGACCTCTTCAGATCCACATTTCGGAGGAAAATGAATATAAGTTAAGGGAAATTCCTGTAATTCCACTCATTGCATAATTTTAATCTCCACAAATTCGTTCAGCAGATCTTTTCAGGCATGAGTTATATGTTGACTCCTTTACACCTCCCCAAACTCTGCCAGTGCTCAGAGAGAGCAAATTCTCTTTCCCGAACGTAACCGAGGCAGTCACCAGTTTAACCATTGCAAAGTTTTGGAAGTAAACTGTTGGTGAAAACTTTTACAACCCTTCCTTGAGCCATGAAAGAAAACCACCAGACACATTAAGAAATGTCTTCAATGGCTTCCTCGTCCTAGAAAGAGTGTGGTGGTGCAGAGTCTAGTCTAACCTAGGCTAGATTATGGTAACTCCCTGTACACAGGAAGTCCTAAGTATATTATGAAAAGATTACAGGTAGCCCAGAATACCACAGCTAGAATTATATTCAAAATATCCAAATATCAATCTGTTGGCCCAGCATTGGCAGCCCTACATTGGCTGCCCATACAAAAGAAGATTCAAGTCAAAGTCATATGTATAGCCCACAAGATAATAAATGGTAACAGCCCTCCAATTATTACAAAAAATTGTCCTATGCTCCCACGTGAACACTTCATTCACATTCTCATGGACTCTTGAAAGTCCCTGTGATCAGAAGAGCAACATATGTGGGACATTCTTTTCTGGTTGTATACCTAAACTTTGGAATAGCCTTCCTATACCACTGAAATTTCAACAGACAGAAGTAAAGTTCAAGAAGCTATTGAAAACATATGTGTTCTAGATAGCTATTGTGCTTTCTTGGCTGTGTTGGTGAGTTAGCACTGGGAAGCCTTGACAAGGTAGCCATGCGTTTTACAGAAAACAATTAGAATAGAATAGAATAGAATAGAATAGAATAGAATAGAATAGAATAGAATAGAATAAAATATCTGCTGGCCAGCAAGGAAGAAGGTGCCCAATGGTGCTGTCAGACTTCTTCTTCTCGAGTGGCCAGAATGTAGCCTTTTTATACTATACATAATGCAGCACTAGCAGAAACCAAAAGAAGCCCAGTTTCAAACCTGGGCAAACATATAGGAAGTAGTGTAGCAGAAGCAAAATGAGCAAAAGGAACAGTGCCAAATATAACATATAAAAAATGTTGTGCAAGAAAAACATAAGAAACAGGTGCACAGTGTGCCCTGCTAAAGGAAGTTATGGGCTTGCTTCTGGATTGTCTGTTAGGCCTGGTGTCTTGGAATGGGTTGTATGTACAGCTACTTGAGGTGTCAGAGAGATCAATGTGTGAGTCTAATTTTAGAGTTGGAATCGATTTGAGAAGGAGGGGGGTGACACTTTGGTAAGGGGGACAGAGCTCTGCGAAGGAGCTGGCTGTCAGCTTGCAAAGAGAGAGACAGTCATTAGCTGAGTAGGTTGAGACAGTGTGTGTGAGAATTGTAGCTAATCATGTATTACATATATTTTCTTTCCACCATAAACCAACTTCCTTTCATATGTCCTGCAGCTTTACATAAGAGTACATGCTCCCAACAACTGAGCATAGAAACAATTTGGGAAAAGTGATCATTGTCAAAAAAGACATGGACTTCAAACTTGCTGACCTATATGAACATGTTACAGAGCATAACAGTGTAGTCAAGCACAGCCACTCTAGCATGGAATTGGTGAGGTAATTGAACTATAATTTATATAATTTATCCACATTTTTCTTCTTATCAGTCTTCCAACGTAAGGCATACTCCGTGGGAGGATGCCACAAAGTTAATCAATTTTATCCAACACCTCGACTCAGTAATAGGTTCAATTTAAATGTATTTTTGCGAGAACCATCCTCCCAGGTGTGAACCATCCTCCCAGATCAAGAAAAATTTACATCCTGAGAACAGAAATTAGCTGCATCATTGTATTTCAACCTTTGTTGAAACAGGAGGAGGTTGTAAAATCAAAATTCCGACTCAGATCTGTGGTTCCCAGTTTGATGATTCAGGAGGACTGCTCAACCATCTATTAGACTTTTTGAAGGTTTCCTCTGCTCTAGCTTTGATCCATTTATGATTTCTGACATCCAGGGAAGCTGCTAAGTATGATGACAAAATCTTTGAACTGAGACAAGCCACACACTTTTAACCAGGCAGAGTGCAGTGTCAGTTGGTAGCTATTGAAAATTACTATTGAGTGCTTTTCTCTCAGATTTTTGCATTAATGTGCTGAACCTGTTTTGCTGGCCACAGCACTCTCTGCTTGTTAATCCTTCTATCCAGTCATAAAGTGATTATGCTCTTCCTCTTAAACATGGTAAAAATGAAACGCACCTGATTGGCACATTTAATTTACTTTTACATCCTTAGTATATGGCAACACTCATTGTGACACCGACTAAGCAGTATTGTAGAATATGTCTCCAGGCCTGCCAATGCAGCCTGGGCTTGCATCTTTAAACTACCATTTCAAGCAGGCAAAATAAAGCTTTTGCCTAGCCTAAACTTTCCTTTTTAATACTTAGAAGTCACCCCATAGTAGGCAATAAATGCCAATGGGTATTTAAAAAGTACGACATGTAGCCTCTGTTTGAGCGGCCAAGTGGTGCCTCCAAGGACCTGGACCCTTGGCTAGTGTTAGAGTGTACACCTCCTGTCCACACTGCAAAAACTGAGACTTATAAACTTTTTGTGAACTTTCTGCCTAAAGAATAGACGGAGACCTGAAACCCTGTCAAAGCCAGAGCCATCAACGTTGAATCACTGGTGAGCCTTAGATTGCTTGTTTGCCCCATTGAAGTAGATCTGACTTCCAGAAATGTTTCCAAGTCAGGGCATAGCGGGCTTCATTTTGACCAATGCCAAGCAGAAACTCGTTGATGTTGAGGCCTTCCTGGTTAGAGATTTCAGACTTCGCCCACTCAGACCTTTCCACCTTCACTGACGATGGCACCTGTGGCTGTCAAGACCAGCTTTAACTCTTGTCCTTATGACAACTAGTCGACAGAAACATTTTCTGCATAAAAAGTCCAAAGGCAAACTTTTCACCAAGACCAAGAAGGTTTGTGCTTTTTGGCGCTATTTATAATTCAATCTTGAAAAATTCAGTTTTCCAGTTCCACTCTTTGGACATTTCAGTTGTTTTGGGATATTACTTGTGTAGTATTTTCATTTTTTTGCTGTTTGAGTACTGCTTAACCACTTTGCACGCCTCTAAGTTAAGCCTGAGTTCTTTGTGGCAAGCTATCAGAGGGTTAAGCACAGATTTATTTTCTGACTTTGGTGGTTCACCCTAACAAGAATCATGATTATTATTTGAAATGAGTTCCACCACCCCCTAAACTAATACTCCAAATTCATACAATGGCAAAGGGTGCATAGGCCATTTTATAACAAACCCCAAAACATTCCTTGATATTCACTTTCTGTTTCTTTGTAATGGAACCAATTTATGTTTCTATGTAATTTGGTCCCTACATCAGTTTGATTCCCTTTTTGTGGCATTTTACTCATTACATGATTCTTTTTGCTTACAAAATAGTGTTAGTCTTTATTTCTTAACTGAACTGTAATGTTGGTTTGGTATCCGTTAGGAAAACCTTGCTACCAAGCCTTTCTACCAACTGCAAGCCAGGAATTCATCCCAGTTATCAGTACACTTGTTAAAAATCAGATCATTCGAGCTTTGTGGAAGTGAAGTCACAAAACTGTTTTCTCTCTCTGCTGTTGAGTAATATCTGATTTTCTACACCTTTGTGTAAAGGAAGTTACTAATATTCAAGCTGAAGGAAATCAACTGATACTCTCCCTTTCTCATTTCTACTTATCTTATCAACACTTCTATAGCTTTGTATGAATTCCCTGCATATATCTTCTTGTTCTCTCCTGTCGTGAACCTTCCTTCTGCTCTTCACTCATTTAGCCCTTCCTAATGCCACTAATTGTTTATTCTCCAACCTTCCTTTCTCTTGTAAAGTTTCTGTTTATAAACACTTTGATGGCCTCCGCCATAAAAGGGGGGTAGTGGAGCAAGTGAGGGAAGGTGAAACCACCCAAGTATGGAATGCCAAGGAGTAAACCATCAGATGTATTGCTACCATGAAATGCGAGTTGGGGTAGGAGAAGAGCAAACCTAGCAGCTTTGGAGAGCGCATGAGTGGAGCATCTATGTAATAATTGACTTCACACCTTGAATTCTGACTACAACACTGGTTGTGTTTTCACTTTATAAACACACTGCAGTTAGGTCAAACAAACAGCTAGATCTCGTGGATAGCTCTAGTGGAGCAGTTGTTCTCTACTTCCCACCACAATTAAAATTCATACTGGTGGATGTGTAGGAGCAACCAATCACTTGCATTCATCTGTGGTCACTCAGTAAAGTTAAGATGTATGCCATCCTCTAAGCTACAAATAAAACCTACTGTCCTAGTCTGGTATGATCAGGGCAATCGGTTATTGGCACAACTCTTCTAGACTCCATTATAACTAGACCATGTATATCACTCTGTGTTAAAATGTTTTTAACTTCATCAATTTTTGTTACATCTGTTTTTCATTTTTAAACAGCTTGCCCAGCTCTAGATAACCAGTTAAAAAAGTTGACAATGTTTACCAATATTAACTAAGCAGAATTAAAGAAAATCAAGTTGCCTACTCTCAGGCATCTGATTGAGTGTACTTACTGTCACATTTTTAAACTAGCACTGTCCATTAGGAATCTTGGAAAAAACAAGGTAAAATGTTATTGGGGCACACTATACTGCGTTATAAAACAGCATAGATGTAAAGGAATTTTCATAGTGATAAGATGCTGCTATCTTAACCAAAACAGTCCTTCGCTGGTGCGGACTCTTTGAAACACTACACTAACTTTATGCTCTTTTCACCACGTTTACATACAATATTCTTTTTATTGGGAAAGAGCCATGCCTCTTACTTATGATGTTTCTAGATCTGTCCTTTGATACAGCTTTAGCTGTGTCATCAGGCTATTGTATTTAAAAAACAAAATCATACAGAATGTCATACACTCACCTGGTTCCGACCGCAGAGATGATGCTGGACCTCTAATCCCACCGAGGCAGGGAATGAAATCAAGTAACAACCTTAATTCACTAACTGCCTTCAAGGGGAAGTGGGGTTGAGATAAAACAAGAAAAGAGATGGACCTGCATCACAAGTTCTGCTCTGCTGGCTTACAACACTGCACGGGAAGATCTGTACTTCCTGGACCTTTGTGTGTGGATGTGGTGCACTAGAAAAAATAAGAAGAGTAGATTACTAACAGTCCTTCGCATGTAGTGTTCAACCTTTTATTTACAACAATAACACTTACAGACATCATTCAAAATTAGACTTTGAGCAGATGGAAGTTTAAAAGGAAAAAAGTTTACTGGCACTCCACTGAATGTCCAATATAACAAAGCTGAATTCAAAGTTTGAGAATCACAATTATGCACTCAAAATCTTTTTGAGTAAAAACATGAAGACAATTAGATCAGTGTAAAATAAAGTTCAGAGTACCGACAAGTTAAAGTTTTAGGAGTCCTAGAACTTACAAAATGCGTGCACACATTCATTCCATATTCCAAGAATGGGTTGAATCTCCTCAAAGGACCTCTGTCATGGACAATGCTCAAAACTGAACTATGGATTAGTGTACACTAACCTGAGAAACAGTACTTATCCTAGAAATAGGTTCTTCTGCAGGAATCCAGAGGAAGACCAAATTCTGTGGAGCAAGAAGCAACAAGAGGAGCTTGAATTGTAGTTCAAGGTGTGAAGATCCTGGAGACGTTGATAGAGTCAGGATCACAGGAAGGCTTAGAAGACTAGTGCACTGGAATTTCTAGGTCGACTCAGAAGGTGAGTGCAGGAAAGATGCATGCGCAGGACTGGAACAAGGCCAAGTGCCATCTCTGGGTTTTGGTGAGATTTGCATCCCTGATGGGAAGACTGTTCCAGAAGGGCACGTGGCTCACATGGAAGAGTTTGAAAGTTCCATCGGAAACCTGAGCGAAAACATGTGAATGTGTGGAGGTGCAGGTGCAAATAAATGTTTCAAATCAATTACCCAACTGCCGGAACCAATAGTCAATATGTCATGTCAGTTGGCTCCAATAACCAAAGCAAGTGGAAAAATACACCTAATGGTAACATGCCACAGGTAAAGGTGATTGGAGCTCATAAATTAGGAAACATGTGATACTCTTGCAGGCATGTTGCCAGACAAAGTAACGGAACAGAAGGTTCAAAGGGGTAAACAGTTCTGGGAGGGAAACTAGGGTTTGTGGGAGGCCATGAGGTGCCTCTGGGGAAAGGCAACATGTGCCTGTGTGCAACACCCAAACGTCAATGTCCAAAGATGTGCATAGACTATGCCAAAATAGAGAAACTAATTGTGGGCCTCTGTCAGAAATAATGACTGAAGGGAGACCATGCAGCTTCATGATTTACTGAACAAATAGCGTGGAAAGATGGCATTGAGTATCTGTACGAGGGGCACAAAACGTGCCAGCTTAGAAAAAAGGTCAGCTACTACCCATAGTATTATAGCCACTGGAGTCGGGTAAGTCTGTGATAAAGTCCATACTGATAGTTTGTCAGGGATGTGGGGGTACACACAGGATTCATAAGAAACTCGCAGAGGTGGAATGAGACACCTGGTTCTGTGAACAAATGAGGCAGGTCTGGACATAATCATGCAAAGTTCTTGAAACTTTGTGTGTGGCAGTGAGCATGGAGGTACATTGCTCGCCCTCAACCGGAGCTCCAAGGCCTGTTTTCCATTTCTCACTTATGTCCTGTAGTGGTGTGGAAATATCAGATCTCATGGCATCATATAGGGATCCTTAAAGCGACCAGACATAGTGCACAAGATCTGATAATTGTGGTGAAGTTTTGGTTCAGCAAGGCCCATCCACCAGTGCATTCGAATCACTGCTACCAATGCCCTGTAGTGTAGAAAATGACCCCTAGGGATCTCATGAGCTGAGGAAAGATCATAAAACGTTAGGAGCTCCCCGTCTTGTAACAGATATCCCATTCGGGTTACCCTATATTGGGACCAGTCAGGTAGTCCCTGCAGAGCCCCATTGGGGTGCATGGACTTAATTGCCTGCAGTGGTATGGCTGAAGAGCATGGTTTTGTAGTACGGGTGCATGGTAGAGTGCGCTTGCAGCATTGAAGTGCTACTTTTATTGTTAGGGAGTCTTCGTGAAGTCTTTGATGTGGGGTCAGAAGCAGTTGAAATAGCATGAGCCAGCTAAGTGGAGTTTCACCTATTGTCCCCCCCAGGTATGTGTGTCCCATCTGAGATTATTGAAAGCTTTTTTTATATTTATGGCCATTGTTGTGGTGTTGTGCTTATGAGGGAGTTTTGATCCAAATATCAAGAGGAACCTATGGATGTTGATGAAAGTGTTCTGACTAGGAATAAACCCAGTCCGGTCCGAGTGGATCAGGACGGGCATCAGGGGCAAGAAACGGGAGGCCAAGATGCGGCTGAGGATTTTACACTCCATGTTGAACTTGGAGAGAGGGCAGTATGCCCTAACATCTCAAGATGGTTGTCCTGGTTCCAAGGAATCAACACTTTCCCTCGTGGATGTGTGGAGGTGGTCCGCATCCCATGTAGCAGAATAAAGGGCAGCAAGTCGCGGAGTCAGGTCATCCACAAATTTGGTGAAGAACTCTACTGGGAGTCTATCCGATCTGGGGACTTTACTCCCAGCCATCACTTTGATTGCCACTTGTATTTCCGAAAAGGTAATGTTCTTCCCTAAGGCTTTCATTTGTGAATGTGTGACCCTTGAGAGAGTAGTCCCATGAAGAAATGTCTCAACACTTTGTCAGGGAAGTGAAGGTGGGGAGGTTGTAGAGGGTGGAATAATACTTAGCAAATCTATCATTGATGTCCGATTGTGTGTAAAGGTGACCACCAGTTTCAGAGTCTAATTCCAGGATCAGGGAGCCTCTGCAGGCTGGATTGGCCAACAAAGTGAATAGTGCTCCCGCTTTATCCTTTCTGTGCGGGTTCACGCCATAAATGCACGATAGTCGAAGCAGTGTAATTTTTCGACTTGCACAGCAAGGCATTCTTTTGCCTCCAGGAGGGGCTGTTTGAGGTCAGTGTTCCGAGGGCGTGCCAACTCCAGATTCCTCAGCACTTTTTCTTGGTCCTGTATTTCCCTGGGTAATGTATGTCGCACCCCCACTATTCCTGCTATACATTTCCCACGTATGAATGTTTTAATTAAACATATTCTACACTATCATGGTGGAGTACGCCGTGCCCATGTTATCTGTGAAATATGAGAGTTTGGCTGTCCTAACTGATTGTGAGAACACAGGATCCTCCAAGGATTCCACCCTCAATCACCATGTCGGTATGTGTGCTGTTTGTCTGTGTCAGAATAAAATTGGGTTATAATCAGAAATGGTTCTGCATAAGTATTCCACATTGTGGACCCTCCTGAGGCCATCTGATGAGCAGAGAATGGTGTCTAGGTGTACATGTAAGTCGTGCATATACGAGTAGAAGGAGTAATCTTTCGTTTCTGGGTTCAAGTGCCTCCAGGTGTCATGCCACCCCCATTGGGATTACCAGGATCTGAATGACTGGGCCACATAATATTTTGGGGAGTCTTGCAGCGGGGGGTGAGATCTAGCCCTCGTTGGGTCAGCCATACGATTATAATCCCCTCCAGTCACATGGAATGAGATGCGTTTGGCCGGGAAGAGCATGGCATAATGAATTCCCAGTGACATGAGGCATTTTGTGGCAGCAAGATAAGAGGTCTGATATTGCTGCATCTCCCTGGTAAAGTCTGGAGAGATCATGACCTGTTTGTTATCTACTAATACGTCTCCCCACAGGGGGCGTGTTGCAAGATGTAGTCCCTGTTTTGTAGTGTAATAATTTGGCCCCTACAGGCCTAGGTGGAGCGCCAGGCAGGGGTGGGCATACTGGCTCTCTATTGGCCCATTCGAGGGCATAGAAGCCTGAGAGACCTTCTGTGGCAACTGTGTCACAGAGCCAATTCTGCAAGAATGAGACCATATTTGAGGCAGAGCCCTCGATTCGTTCTGGGAGTTCAATAATAAGGATGTTATCCTGACAAGCCTATTCTTCACGTCCTCTGCTCTGCACTCTACAGCTTTGAGTTTGTTCTCCACATCTGCCTCAGGGCTTCCAGCTCAAGAGAGGTCTCTCCTAGTGTGCCCTCAGTGATTGTTATCCATTCTGCCAATCTGCGGTGATCATCCTGCAGGAGACCAAAATCCACTGCTACAGTATCAATTTTAAGTTCCAGGGCCTCCCTGCTGGCTATGATTTCCTGAAGTATTGTGTTGAACATGGGCCTTGAATGAGTTGCATTGAGGGTGTCCTCCCCCTATCACCACCCCCACTGGAGCAATGTCATGTGTGGTGAAAGGGTCCTCCATGTCTCTTTTACGGTGGGGCTTGCCCATTGCATAAA
Source organism: Pleurodeles waltl (assembly GCF_031143425.1). Lineage (NCBI taxonomy): Eukaryota > Metazoa > Chordata > Amphibia > Caudata > Salamandridae > Pleurodeles > Pleurodeles waltl. The sequence goes on along the minus strand of NC_090442.1, from coordinate 826,212,019 downwards.
ACTGGAGATGCTCCTTGGGCAAAGGTAGATCAGGCAATGGGGGCAAGACCACCCGGGAACCATAATGCTCGGAGGGGTGGCGTGGCCAATGTCCACACCCCGGAGTCGAGGGCCAGGCCTTTATAGGGCAGCATCAGTCAAATGCGGAGTCCCCCCCACCGCAGCCCGCACTCTGATGGTGGGCCACCGCTCCACAGCGAGCTCTGCATGCAGGAGACAGGGCTTGGAACAATGCCTGTCAAGGAGGGGATAGTTCAAAGGGTGAGCATGGTTCATGTGTGGCCCTCTGTCCCAGGCTCCCCTCACCTCTTCAGTCTTTGTGCACCCCTCAGCTGAGCCTCCACTGCATCAGCAGGGAAGTGCCGGGGTGTCCAAACCACCCCTTGTGCTTCTTTCACAGGGGCAAGGACCCTGGCACAGCTCCCACTGTTGTCCTCAGGGGCACCCACTCTGTAGCCCAGAATATAGGAAAGCAGGTGTCACCAGGATCCCACAGCCAAATTCATAGCAGGAGCTCCCTCAAGCTCTGTGCGGCCTCCTGTGGGTCAGGTTTCAATGCTTGGCAAGGGTCATGGGCCTCCACTCCTCACCGGGTCTCCATCCGCCGTCAAGCTTTCTCAGGCTCCAGTTAACCATTCCTGGGGCCGCCACTGCTCACACAGGTGACCAGACCACAAGTGTCATCGCAGGCATCCTGGTTGCTCCACTGGGTTCAGAGTGCACCGCCATCTTGTAGCGCTGGTGCAGGATCCAGATGTAATTCTGTCCGGCAATAACATCTTGGATCACCCCAGTGCTCTAATAAAAGAGGGCAGGAAGCCAAAGTGCTGTCTATTCAGGCCGGTTTGGTTGATTCAAGGCTGTGATGACACTAGATGGTGGAGTTCGGCCGGTAGCACCGCAACTCACATCTTATTTCATTGGTGCTTGGCTCCACCCCCACAACCTGGGCCCTTGTAGTTATGACAGTTTTTCACACCAAGACATCATGCACTCTGTCATGTTTTAGGAATACTATCATCCATTAAGAGAAATATTTGTTCTTCCACTGCTAAAAGGGATGTGCTTTGTACAAGCTACACCCGCCCTTTTATACCTACAGATGATGTCCAATGGCAAAGTATGTTTAATGTTGCAACCTTTTTAATGGGGGCTCTGTGATTAAGGAAGATATGGCTGATTTTGAGTCATATTTATAATGGCATCTTAATTGGAGTAGAAAATGTACCTTGCATAATTGATTGAGATGAATGTATTTATGAATTTTATGCTACATTTTTAATATGGTTTAATATCTGTTAAGCTTATCTATTCCATTGTATTGTATACCATTGTATATTGTATAATTAACTAATCGAATAAAGACTATTTGATGATGATGGTTGTCTTAATTCCTTTGTCGGGTCATACAAAGTGGTTCCTTGTGAGGAAGATCTTTATGTAAATGGTTATCCTTGTCAGCTACCCAGGAGGCTAAATCTTGCTGGCTCATGCTTTGCCTAACCCTGTTCAGGAATTAATCTTGTTCACAAGGACCTATTATGTGTTTGGGAGCTGTGATGTTTTGAGGTGTCTGTTCCTGAAGGTTCTGACCTGAATAACCCCACCTAGATAACATATCAGTCTTGGTTTGTTGCGTGCCTGGACAATGGGTATTGATTAAATTACATTCACTCTAAAACAATAACCACCATACTTGTCTTGGAGTCAGTGCCTTTAATGGCCATAGGAACTGAAGATTCTTATGAGCAATGTAAATAGTGATAGTGTTTTGTGCCCCTAGCAGATATTTCCGCCACTCCTGGAAGCATAATCTAATGGCTAATAATTCTCATTCTGCTACTGTATAGTTCTGTTCAGAATACCTCGTAATGGTACCTCGGAGGCATCGGCCTCTACAAAGTAAGGCAGTGCGGGGTCAGGATGTCCAAGTACCAGGGTCATGGTAAATTTCTTTTTAAGTAAATTAAATGCATCATTGGCTTCCTCGGACCATACAAAATGCACCTTTTAATGTAGAATTCTTATGATAGGACTTATTGTATCAGAAAAAATGGGTGATAAGTTGTCTATAAAGGTTTGAAAAGCCCATAAAACTCTATCTATTTTACAGTAGTTGATGTTGGCCAGGGTAATATTACCTGAAGCTTTTTCTTATCCATAGTTATGCCTTCTGGGAATAGAATGTATCCCAAGAATTTGCAGGAGGCCGAGAGGTGACATTGGAGAAGGCAACATGAGCCCTGTATGCAAAACCCGCTAAACAGAGGGCACAAGAGGGTTTGGTGACACATAATCTACATGCAGACAGGGCAATGGCAGTCATCGGTTGGTCTATTAAACTGTCATTCACAATTATTTTCTGCACACAACATCATCAAGCATTGGGCTGTCGGTTAGCCCTCTTTTGTCATTATCTCCCTTTGCATGTTGTTTACATCCACTTAAAAGTAGTTGACATAGCTGGTTCAAAGAGTAAATTTTTCTTACCATTAAGTACTGGTTATTTACTTTGCCTGCACTCATTTTTAAAGTTAAAAAGGTGTCTGACAAACATCATTGCAGCTTGTGATCTGAGTGCTTGGTTAGGTGGTGATTTACTCTTGTCTTCTTCACAAACAATGAGACTGAAAGCCTTCACTATTAAAACAGCCACATCAGTGGCTGTTTTTCTAATTGGGTTATTATTTTCTTTAATTTAAAAAAATAATGAAACCACTTGAGGCTGTGCTTAAGTAGTGTTATGAGTTTCTATTTATATCAGTGGCTGTGACTGAAATAAAAAATGAATAACATAATATCCAATGCACTAGCCTGCCAAGGCCAGACCTATTGAATTGCCAATGCTTGATTGGAAATTGAACATACAGCACTTTGTAGTAATAATCATGGTATGAGGTTTCAGAAATTCATCTGGCTATGCAGCCAGCCAGAGGCATGTTGGCATTAAGCACCAAGAAGGGGATTTTAAATGCTGTATAATTGCTGATGGTACCCTAGTACATGAGTCTCCAAACCTTTCTGTAACAAGAGCTACTTATGGTCAATGAAAATCATCCTGAGCTACTAATATTATTAGTGTTGTAATAATGATGACATCAGACAAGATTACATTGGAGGCTATCCCATACGTAATCACTAGCAGTGATCATCTCAGTGCATCAGGCTGGTTTGCCAGCAATAATGTAAAAGAAAGGCTTTATGCATTTTGAATGCCCCTACATGCTTAACAAATAACAGTCTTGCCTGTGGCGCCAAGTATAACATATTAGTAATATATTTGCTCAATGACACATGATTTATGATTCAAATATCCACTTTAAGGAATTTTGAAAATTGAGTCATTTTGCTAAAACATCAATTTATGAGTTCTCAATATGCCCACATTTCTATGTCAAATTTACACTCCGAATTTTGTTATCCATTATATTAATTCAGCCTAGCAAAATCTTCTAACTTAGTAGGTTGTTCTGCATACGGGAAGACAACTTACAAGAACCTGGAGCTGTACCAGTAGCTCACAAGTTGTTTGTTGGAGTAGCCTGCCTATTGGCTTTTGTTTTATGGTTGCTTCCAGAACAGATTATTTACTGTAGATCTATGACATTAAAATGAACTTCTAAAGATTCTCCCTAATGTGTTACCCATAAGGCAGAGTATGGTGATGTGGCTTGCCACTGCCTTGTGATGACTGGCCACTATCCTAAGAGGACTGAAAGTATCAGTTGCTTGTTCCCTCATGATCACAATGCATAAATGTATGCATAGAACTGTGTTTCTATGACTCACCCCTCGAGCATGAGCTGCAACAAGAAAAAGGTGATGGATGGAATACTTTAATTAATCTCAGCCACTGACAATTGTTCAGGCCGCATTCCAGTCAATCATTTCTCACCCGCCATGCAACTCTAGATGACCCAACCTTATGACAATCAGTTCAGACCCTGCTTCTCATGGGAACAGTCTGTCCTGAACTGGCAAGCAAGGCTCCCTTCATGAGGTACCTCAAGCAACCCTAAGCCAGTTTCACCCTACTTAGGTCTCATCAGTGAGGTATAGCTTTAGTGCTATGGCACTGTGAGCACGGGATCCACCTCTAGTCAAACCTGTTGCACTTTGGACGTAAACGGCAATAACAACAAGTTGATCGGTGGAGGGCTTCAATTAATCTCAGCCACTGACAATAACTTGGAGCTGCATTCCATTCAATTATTTTTCACCCGTAGTGCTACTCTAGACAAAAACTCACTCATGAAAATCAGTATTGTTAGATTCTGTCAACCTTAGGATGATCTTCCCCCAAACTTTTTCCCTTCTCCCTTCCTGTTTTGATGAATTCGTTTTCATTGGCCTTTTGACTCTGTGCCCTTTACCACTGCTAACCGGTGTTAAGAAGCATGTGGTCACATCCTAAAACGTATAATTACCTCAAACATGATTGGCACATTTGATTTACTTATAAGTCACTAGTAATATTGTATACCATATTCCCAGGGCTGGAAAATTAAATGGTACTACTGGCCTGCAATACTTATTGTACCACCCACTTAGGTAGCCCCTTAAAACATGTCTTAAGCTTGCCATTGCAGACTTTTCCTTGGTCACATGACTAGGTATAGTTGGCACTTGGCCTTTGTGTATTCTGTGAAGCCAACCACATAATAAAGGGACTAGGTATTGGCAAGATGGGCCATCCCAGCAGGATGGGGGGGTAGAGCTGTGCACAGCCCAGCTAGCACTTTAAAGAAACTGCCTCAGCACACATGCAATGATCTTCACACTAGCCTGTTGTGCCCTCAGGCATCCTGGGGCCAAAGCAGGGAAGTAGGAAAGTCCAGACACTTCAGTGGGGTGGGGGAGGGTGATGGTGGGGTACCATAAGTTTCTTCCTCTTCACACCTGGCACTAAGTATACATTTAGGACCCTCAGACTCACTCTTCAGTTCACTTCCGGACCTGCAGAAGGACTGTGAGGACTGCCCTGCTGGCTGTGGTCCGCTGTGTTTTTAAGAGGACTGCCCTGCTACACCAAACAGAGGGCTGCCCTGCTGCCTGGTCTTCCTTGTGCGTCTGCCTTGTGTCTTCGGAGGAATGTCCTGCTCCTTGAGACCTCTGTTTGAACCTAAAACTGCTAAAGTGACTCCATGGGCTAGTTGGCTGGCCTCCTGATCAGAACCTTAGGGACAGAAAAGGCTTTAACCATCTTGAACCTGAACATGGACCCAGTTTGAGTGAGTTCTGATCCTCAACTGATGCCCCTTCAGTCCTGGACCCTTGGAAGTGGTGGTAAAGGTGCCCATATCCAAAACTTAGAACTTAGTACATTTTCAGTGAAAAAGTGCTCTGAGAACAGAGAGGAGACCAGGACCTACCTCCTCACCGATCCACCTAGGGTGCATCACTAGTTGGCCTGACTTTGTGGTAGCTTCTGCTATGTTCTTCTTTGCATCATATAATCCTGTTCAGTGGCTCCTTAAAGAATGGGTATCCAGCCTTGTGGAGCCCCTGTCAGCTACATCCTGCAGCTTCACCCTTCTTACAAACTTGGAACTTCACCATGACCTCATCTTTCCTTACTGACAACAACACCTCCTTCTCAGAGACTACCTTGTCCTACTAAAATATACCTTTTTTTACATTTTTTTTCACAGATTCTTCTAGGCCTGAATATAAGTGGGCCAAATTCACTTCGCGCTGCTGAACCGTGCTCCATTGCAGTTGGCCATAACTTCAACTTTGTTCTGGTCTTACCTGACCAGATGTCTGCAGTTCGCCCTTTGATCTTTTAGATGCTATTTTTCACTTTAAACTTGAGTTTACAGATTCATAACTTTGGTTTCACTAATTTGATTTTCTGTCATTTTCCTGCAAAATAATGTATTCACATTTACTTTTTTTTCTAAATAGGTGTGGAATTTTTCTTGTGTTGTGCTTTCACCTTATTACTGTTTAGGTGCTGCATAAATACTTTACACATTGCATCTAAGTTAAGCCTAACTGCTTTTGTGTTTTTTACTTACTCTTTTTGGTTTATCCTGACAAGGACTGTGGCTGTTGTTGAGTAAGATTTTACTCCTCTCAACTAGTAACCCAATATCTCACAAACATGGACCAAGCTCATTATCGGAATAAAATTGTCTACATTTTGTGTTACAACCACTGGTATGATCCATGCCCATCTCTGACACCACCATACATAGTTACCAAGGGACCCATTTGGCTTCTGCTGATTTTCTAGTGACCTCAGCATGCACTCACCAAGTTGTTCAACTATACTCCTTTCTACTGTCTGTTTATACGTACCCTGAAAACAAGAAAGTGGTACAGGCACGATCTCCAGTGAAGTTATGTACTGCCCATGTGAGAGTAGTAGACGCCTTTCGTGGTCGAATTACTTGGCTTGCTTTCAGTTTTCTCTCTTTTCTAATTAAGTCCTTCTTCAATTCTCAGATTTCAGATAAAAGAAAGATATCTGTGTTGAATTTGCATGCATTACTTTTTAAAATTAAAATTGCAGGACAGTCAACAGAGCTTCTCGTCCCCTAGTGAGATAAATATAATGACTACTAATTGCTCCTGGGTAATCATGAAAGAGGAGTAACTAATTTATAATTTGCTTTCCTATATCAATAGAAATCTCTAGAGTGAAATTTGATTCATATTCTCTCTGCAGTCCTCCCTCTGGTGTTTAGCTCAGTATAATCTTATTAATTGTTTTTCACACTTTGCAGTCGCATGTGCTTTTTACATGTCTATACATAGTTAGTGATGGAGAAAGAAATATTCGCAATTTAAATGCAAGAGACCTGACTGAAGAGGCAAGCAGAAATTCAGCAAATTGCATTGTTTAAAAAAGCCCGACGGGAGCAGCTGTCAAACCATTGTCTATCTTCACCTTTTATAACAACTATGTTAATTGCTGAGAACTTACATAAATAGGTAGATAGGAAACTGATTGGTCAGGTAAGTATTTTTACTTTAAAGTATTGAAAACACTTCATCCACGTTTTGTGCAGGACAGAGGTAAATAGCATTGCAATTCATTTTACACCTTTACCTTCAAGGGTTAGAGAATAATATATCGTGATAATAAATTTAATATTTACAACTTTGTGTTTGTAATTTATACGTGGATATCAGGTTATCTTGCTAGATAATTGTATGGGAAGTAGTGGTTAGAACCAATGGTTGCTCTACTGCAGCAAGGACTTCAGTTTTCATTGAAGTGGACTGTGCTAGAGAGAACATGAAACCTCGTGACGACTGAATCCTATGTTTCACCTAACATTTAAAGGGCTGCCGCCCAGCGACCTGGCCACGGAACATATTCTTTTCAGGCCTCCGTTTTACAAGGTGAGATGGTGAAAGCTGTTGTGTTGTGCAGTTGCTTGCGTGTATTTCTCTTAGCTCAAAGCATCCCTAAGTCTCATTTCCATTCCGAATTTTATTGTTCGGGTCCGTTTTCTAAGTGAAGCTGTCACGAGTAACTCGAATAAAATCCAGTTTACATGCATTCATCAGTCTGCAATTTTACGAAAGATTTGAAGCATCGCTGCTGGAGGTTTATCCTGCGTTTTTAATTATTTTTGCAGATCTAAATATATACCTATATATACCTATCAAACTGCAGCTTTGGAAACGTAGACACTTCTAATAACAATTGAATACAAAGTGGCTAATTATAAAACAATAATTTCGAAATAAAACATGACAGCTTTGTTTCTTTATGAACAATCGAGAGTAATGTTTTCACGACTGGCCCTGTAATGAGTTGCCTCCAACGTGTTATTAATGTACCCAAAAGGCAATACAATGCATGTTAGCGTACATCAGGAGCAATGAGAATTGTTTTGTTAAAGTGAGCCATTAATAATTGTTGGGAAGCAGTGACATCTGCAACTCCATTGCTGGTTTATTGCAGACACGGTGTGAAAGAAAACGTGTTCCCTGTACATTTTTCATACTTCAGACCTCTAAACTAGAAAAATGCTGCAGCAAATAAAATGAAAATATAAACTTACTAGGACAAATGTTTGCCAACTCGCTATTGTATACTTGACTGGCCTTTCTCTTTGCAGGTTCGAAACATTTCCATTGACTTTCTGAGCACACTTCTGCGGAGAAAAATAGCCCCAATCTCCTCCAAAAAGAAACATAACCTCTAAATTGCTCCTGTTATTTCAAGACACTTTCTATTAACAGGTACACACATCGTATGCCGTCTTGCACCTGGCCAGCTGTGTACAGAATACTAAAGTGATATTGCGCTCAAGCAGTTTCGGTTTGCTTTCTGTAGTTACTTTTCACCCATACTCCAGTATCAGTCCACGATGCGATTATCTATTTTTAAGAAAATATTTTAATGCACCTTTTAGTTAAATTGTTTGAAGAAAAGCGTTCAGTATAAAGAATTGCTATTAAAGCCACTTTATGGAGTATTAGGGGGACCACTAGGATGGCAAATCCCATTGCTGCTGTAATTGCATTACTATCGTCTGTTCTCATTACAAGGGCACATATTTTTTGAAAATGATGATCTATACTACCCAAAAGAGGAACTATTCTGAGCTCACATTTGTTTGGTTTCCTCAAACAAGATGTTAGTTATACTCAGGGGCGTAGCTTGGTCAGTATGATTGGTGGGTGTTAGCTTTAGATTTCCCCACAATCACGCTGGCACATGATGTTAAAATGCATTATTTAATAAGAAAGGTCCATGGGAGGGGTTTAAAAGCCAGTGGAAAGGGAAAGGAATGCAGATAGGTAGGTGTACTAAGTGAGAGAGAGCACAATATCTTGTGAAGTAACCAACATTTTTGAAGTCTTTCTAAACAGAGTGTGTGTGTGCGTGTGTGCTTTTTTGTTTGTGTGTGTAAAAATCCCAGGTGAAATCCTACAGATACCTCAGCATACCTGGCTGAAAGCTCCTGCTCTCAACTATTTATCACGAAATACATTAATTAGGGGGTGTAATCCCCCCCAATCACACCCCCTGAAGCTACTCCCCTGACTGTACTTGCTCAGTAAGTTCACTACAAGTGATGCAGTAGTGGTTTATAGAGATGACACTGAAACAGATTTCTTGCTGGACTGCGTTTTTATCAACTTCATTTTTACAGCATAGTGGCAACTTGTACCCCCAATCAATATTTGATTAGCCAATGATGCATAGATTTCTGTATTTCTGAAGTTTTATGTTCCACCATTCAATAACAACCTTAAGAGTATTTTTCCCCAGTCATATTTCTTTACAACAAGTGGTTATCTGCAGTTGTAATACCACTGGATAATAATCCTGCCAGAAAGTTATTCTTGGCAAAGCCTTCATTAACCATTGACACACACTTTTAGGTCTGGAATTAGCCAACGCATTTTGATTTTACTAAAATATGTATAATGCACTTACATATATGTAGGTTTTTAACCACCTCTCTTCATCCATTGGTCTGTTGCTGTGTCATTCACATTTTGCTTCCTCCCACTGTAGCAAACAGCATCGGACAATGAGTCAGCCTACTTAAGCCACTGGTTAACTTCACTTTAAATGACTGCATTTTGGCCTCTCACAAGAAGCACATCCACACACTATATAGTTTTCTTTAGCACCAGTGCTTTTGTTTTACCTTTATAATTACTGTAGTGTGGTCTTTGTATTTAGAGCCTGATATCATGATAGTATGCTTCTGATGCAAACATAATCCTTATGAGATCCCATTTCCTACCAATCCTGTTGTAAATTCCTTTTGGAATATGTTGCTCTTCTGACTGCTGCTATCTCTTGTGTCCATTTGAAAGGGTTCTGTATTAATTTATCCTCTTTTTACTTTTTTCTTTCCCTCTTTTCCTTCTTTGCTTCTTTCCTAGGCTAGTTTTTTCTCATTTCCTTCCTTCTTTAATTATGTCTTTCTTGTTTCTCTTCCCTTCTTTCTTTCTTTCTTTCTTCTCCCTTTCTTTGTTTTATTTCTCTTAATTTATTTCCTTTTTCCTTTTTGCCTTTTTCATTCATTTTTCCTACTCTTTCCTTTTTTCTCTAGCTTTCTCCTGCAATTTTTTCTTTCTTTCTTTCTTTCTTTCTTTCTTTCTTTCTTTCTTTCTTTCTTTCTTTCCTTACATCTTTCCTTCTGTCTTTCATTCCTTCTCTTTTTCCTCTTTCATTCCTTCTTTGTCCCTCTTTCTTTCTTTCTGTCTTTTCTCCAATGCCAGATCAATTGATGTTTTAAGCAGTTCCCTTCAATGCCAGGAAGTACCACGGCAACATGGATTTTTTGTGACACAATTACCTGTTTTGACTGTAACAGATTTTTTTAGCTTGACGAGGACACAGCATAATCCTGAATAATAAAGTTTTGGAAAACCCAGCACAAAAGAATTACCAGAAGGCTTGCTGCTAAAGCCAGAACTATGGGTTTTGCCAATGCATGTTGCACATTAAGGTTCATATACCTTTGCCTCTGTAATTATAATCTGGCCTCTTTTTCAGTTTCATGTATATGGCAAAGTGTGTATCATTATTTTATTTGTGGATCCGGCTCATTTGACCCTGGTTGAGTGGACTTTTCACAATTGTGGTCACTTTTTCCTCCAAGAATGTAGGGTATTATCATTAACTTTGATATTCAGTTTACTTTATGCCAGGTTAACACTAACTCTCGCAGTTTCACTGAGTTGGTTTATTTGGAACTGGTTGGTCTCTGCTGAATGTCACCTGTTATTATTTTTAGGTCTGACTTAACACCTTTGCTTTTTGCTGTATTTAGCTGACTGTAGGTCCTGTGATTAAAATGTACAGTGAGAGCTTTTGGGTTATCTCCCTTTTGTCACTGGCTTGTTTGAATCAGCCTTTGTCATCAATTGATTTGAGACTTTGTCAACCACATTTTGGATCAGACCAGAGCAGTATTTCTCTCTCACATCACATTCTTTGCTATTTAGTCGGCCATTTTGCTTTTCAGGGAGTACTTTCTCCTTTCGAATGTATGAGTGCATTGCTTCCAGCATCTCTCAGGGACTATTTTGAGAATTCAAAAGCCATCTTGGAAAAAAATGTTTTACTCCTCTAAAAACAGGACAATGGTGGGGCTTGCTGCAGACAATGGATGGCATACCTCGGCATCCTTGGGTGGCCCCAGGAGGCTTGCCAGCTCGACTAACTCCCTCAGTGGACCCGGGACAACAGGAGTAGGAAACAGGAAATGCTCCTGCACACTTCACAGTAACAGTAGGCAATAGGAGGTGACAGTGGTAGTGTGGTAATAAAAGCATTAGGCAGCAGTCAGATGCACTGCAGGCAGCTGCACTGGGGCAGCTGGTGCTAGGCCAGTGTAGCTTGTGCTCACTTGAGGAGTCTGCAGACTTAATACCTAAATGTTACACCTGTGAGTCCTGGCCTCCTTAGTCCCCCTCAGTCCCCCACCTTGCCTACAGTGCCTGTAAAGCCCACACATACACTATATACTGCACTAACCCCAGCAAGTGAGACCCTCAAAGTAGCCTGTGAAGAGGAGAGTGAGGTCCTCCTCTGATGCTTCCTTGCCACTACTGTGCTCATGCCTACCCACCCACTTCTGCGTGCTCCATGCTACTGCACTCAGCATTGCTACAGCAGCACCTCAGATGCTATGGACACCTAAACAAGGGGGGGGGGGGAGCGAGTGAGCCCCAGCCCATGGCCATTGGAACAGGGAGCAAGGCAAGGGAATTTAAGTTTGAAGTTGTTAAGTAAATCCTGGTAATTCCCAGTCTGTGGTCCCTGGACAAAAGAACCTGATCTGTTGGCTTTGAGGCTATCATGCAGTGAGCTCTGCTGTGTTCCTATCCCTCAGGGGATCATGGGAAGTTTTAATGTGCAGCAGTGTAGGGGTGATTGTCTGTACCCCTGGCCCCGTGCCCTAGGCTCATCTGTGGTTTATATGTGCTGTTAAGGCTTGTTAGCACCTACTCACCTATTCTTTAGAAAATAGACTATTTGGAAGAAATCAGCCTTATTTTTTTTTTGGGCATTATAACGAAGTGACTGGTTGATAAAGGTGTGGTGTGCTGGTGGTGGCGGCTGTGTGCTCTCTGTGGTGTAGCAAACGGGGAGGTAAGTGGTTCTGCCTGCTATATTCTTTATCTTATAAACTCTCAGAGTCAGATGTACAAACAGAAGGAGTAGTGATTTCCAAATAGTGATTTTATCAAAATTTGGAAATCACGATACCTTATGTATGAAACCTTTTTGTTTCATGGATGCGATTCCCAGTGGGTGGCAAATTGACCTACCTCATGAATACTAATGAGGTAGGTCACAATTTGCAACTCTTAGATCTGGCATCCTTAGGTTGGTCTACCCCCAGACTTTTTGCCATTACCTCCTGTTTTGTTGCTGTATCTTTTTGTTGGCCTTAGGACTCTGAGCACTTTACCACTGCTGATCAGTGATAAAGTGCATGTGCTTCTCCCCATAAAATATGGTAACAATGGTGTATCCACAATTGGCATATTTAATTTACCTGTTAGTCCCTTGTAGAGTGATATACCCTATACCCAGGGTAAGTAAATTTACTGCTAATAGTAGGCCTGCAGCAGTGATTGTGTTACCCACTCAAGTAGTTCTGTAAACATGTCTCAGGCCTGCCACTGCAGAACTTGTGTACACAGTTTGTCACCCTGACTTAGCATTTTTAACCTCTGCCAAGCCTGAAACTCCCCTTTTCTTACATTAAGTCACCCCTAAGGTTGACCCTAGGTAGCCCATAGGGCAGGGTTCCATGTAAGCAAAAGGCAGGACATGTACTTCTTAAGCTTTCATGTCCTGATAATGAAAAACTCCCCAAAGTCATTTTTTATTATTGTGAGGTATGCCCCTCCCATAGGCCAGCATTGGGAATTCTTTATATCACCTTTAAGCTGTAATTCCTGATCTGATAGGCGTGGCTGCATCAGGTTTAGTACCATTGGAATGGTAATAATAAATACTCTGATAAGGTCGGATTTATTGTTATTATTTTTAACAATGCTACTCTTAGAAAGTAGGCATTTCTCTCCACTCTCTGCCCAGTGAGCCCACAGCCTATCTCTAATACACACCTGGCTGGGGCTATGTGACAGCTGTACTTGTGCATTTCCTTCAGACACCCACAACACAGGATGCTCAACTGCACCTGCATAATGATTGGTCTTCCTGCGGAGGAGGTTTGGAAGGGCTCACACTTACATCTCAGAGGGGTAGTGTCTGGAGGCCGCACAAAGGGGCTGATTACCTGCCACTGATAATGTCGAGACAAGGCTCACCTGAAAGGGGGACCTGTTCACTTCATGAACTCTTTGCAGTCACTACACACATCAAAGGCAGTTTTTGATATAAATCTTAGGCCCATGACCCACTCAAGACAGTACATTTCTGGACTCAAGACATGCTGCTGGAGTAAGGACTGCTCAGGAACTGCTGCCCTACTTGGTTGTGCTGTTCTTATGCCTGCTGATCAATGCCGGCAACCCAAGATTCGACCTCCAATCCAGAGTGACTCTGACTGGTCCTGCTTTTCCCTCTCCACTCACCCTGCAACTCTCTGACTTCAACCCGAGCGGCTTCTGACCTGTCGCACCACGAGCATTGCAACAACTTCAACCGAGCAGCTTCTGTCTTGCTTTGTCTCGCTCATCGCATCAACTCCACCATATCAGCTTCTGCCTTGCTTTGCCACTCTCAATCCATCAACTCCACCCGACTACTTCTGTCTTGCTGTGCAGCTCTAATCGCATCAACCCCACCCAAGCGGGCTCTGCTTTGCTTTGCCTCTCTCATCACAACAATTTCACCTCAGCTGCTTTTGACCTGCTTTGCAGTTTGCATCACAACAATCTCACCCGAGCAGCCTCAGCCTTGCTTCGCTGCTCTCATCACATCAACCTCACCCAAGCAATTCCTGTCTGTCTGTGCCGCTCTCACAGCAACACCTTTTGACCTGAGTGGCCTCTGCCCTGCTTCACTGACCACACCTCTTGAACTTCACCCAAGCAGCTCCTGCCTTGCCTCACTGCTCTCATTCCAGCAGTCTCACCCGAGCGGCTCTACCCTGCTTCATCCCTCTCATCTCTTCAGCATCACTCGAGCAGCCCCTGCACAGCCCCTCCACTCGCACCTCGTCAACTTCAACCCCAGGCGGCTCAGGCCCAGCCACATCCTGCTCCTGGTAGGAGCACGACGACAGACATTGGACAGCCCCCGGCACCATCTTTTTGACACCTTACTCTTTTCTTGCACATTTATCGTACTACCTACAGACTTCAAAGCTAAATATACCTGTATCGTACTGACTCTAAAAATATCTTGAAAAACAAACTTTATTTTTCTATTTACAAGTGGGAAAGTCTCTTTCTGTGGTGTAGCTTGTATGATTATTGTGTGTGTTACACATTGCCTCCTAAGTTAGGCCTGCCTGCTCTGCACCAAGCTACCAGAGGATGAGCACACACTGACTTATGATGTGTCATTGATTTGCCCTGACTAGAACTGTGGTTCCTACTTAGACAGGGTGCATACCTCTACCAACTAGAGACCCAGGTTCTAAAAGCGACCTAATAGGAATCACTGCTGCCACAGAAATGGTGGCCTGCTGGGGTCAGCAGACCACCATGGCTGTGATTGTGTTTAAATAAAGCAATCATTTTTTTTAAATGCAGTCCATTTTCCTTACAGGAAAATGCGATGTGTTTAAAAAGAAAAGAATGAAACTTTGAAGTTCAATTTTTTTAGAGCAGGGGCCACTGGCTGTTCTCAAAAAATGTTTTTCCAACATTCACAAAGGGGAAGGGGTCCATGGTGAGTCCTTCTAATTTGCAAATGCATTACCACTAATTGTGAGTTGGTGGTAAAATATCAAGGTTTTGCAACACAATTCAGCTGCAAAACCTTGATACATAACACTGGAAATTGCTATTTTGAAGGGATGCCCTAAACACCCCCCATCCAAATAGTGATTTCTACACCCAAACTGTGATTCTAGAGAATCGCAGTTTGGGTGTTTGTACATTTGGAAAAGCATTTTTGGCCCTTCGTGGCAACTACTGCTGTTAACATAGCATGTTGGACTTATAATGGATCCTCGCTTTGTTATAAGAGGGTGTTACCTAGGATCTCAAAATGTAAAGGGAGTGAGAGAACTTAAAGTAGGAGAAAGGAAGGGGTCCAAAGGACTCAATTGGCTTTACTACTATGACATCTGAATGTACTTCAGTACTGAATGAAAATACCTCTCCCTCACACCTTGCTTCTACAATAAGAAAATTAATTACAAAGCACTTTAATGTAAGTACCAAATCTCCAATAAGTAGCCGAAGAAGTTGTGGCTTTAGAAGGTAAAGGTGGCCCATCAGAAGATATCTTGGAGAACTCTTTTCCAACCAATCTGGACATGGGCCCCAGACTCCTGTTTTCACCTTGTCTCAATGTATTGGCAACTTCTTTGGTGGTTGAACGGTCTGGAGTCTCTAGGTCCCAAAGCAGTGCAGATTCCTGGGAACAGAGTGGTTTTTTGTCTTTGAAGGATCCATTGGCCCGTGTGTCAAATGTAATCCAAGAATCAATGAGAGCGTGTATTGATATTCAGCCATGTGGTTCATCGTCCCTGTTGGATGTAATCTTACATATGCAAAACATGCTATAAGATATTTTAGAGACTCTGGTGGTCATTAGTACTAATCAAGTTGTTCAGTCAAAGCACCTGAAAAAAATCCTTCCTGAACTATGTAAACCTAACAAGGGCATGACAGTAGTAAGGGAGGATATGGAGCCCATCATGGCAAACCCTGGAGTAGTTACTGGGCAAGGCTTAGGCACAATAAAAGATAGAGGGATCACAAGTTTATACCTCTAAATGGCCAAAGATACTTAGGAAAATGCAAGATATTTGTGGGTTCCCCAAGTTCTCCTCAAGCTGTTTTTTCTTGCAATGGTATAAAGGGAAGAAAAGAGTAGCCAATTAATTAGAGTTGAGTTTGGGTAGAAGGAACAGCTGAAGAAGGATGAAGAAAGGAATTGCGCACGCACAACAAAAGGGTTTGAGGTTAAAAAGGGATGGAAGTGTTCATTATCTTCTTAGTGGCATGACACTAGTGCTGCTTACCCCAATCCAGGTGGAGATAATAGAACAAGTTAGGAGCCAGGCATCTATGAAACTCCAGCTAATAAAAGACTATGCTACTGCATGTAATGTCAAGTCTGTGCTTGGTGAGGGGTACAATTCCCCAGGGGCTAAAGGGATGAATAAAGAAAAAAAATGTTGGCAGAGGAGTCGCTCATGCTAAAACCTGGACCCCATGTCATGATGTTGGATATAGCTTGCCAGGGGAAAAAAGCCATAAACCGCACCCTCAGAGTCACTCAAAAATTCTGAGCATATTTCGGCAGATTCCCTCACTCTCTGGGATCTCCTCAGGCAGTTTAGCCCATGTGGGATTTCAGGCTGTGGAGCAAGGGAGGGGCTTAACAACAGCTGACTTTATCTCTCTCTGCATTGCACTTATGCTAGTGAAGGCTGAAGAGGACCAGGCCAGGACCTAGCCAGTCTTGGTTTAGAAATAAAGATCCCCATGAATGAGAAAACAATTGTGAATGGCTTACATTCCACTTTCTTTCTAAGTATGCATGGGGGTTTGACCTCTAGTCAGAGGGAGATGATTTCATCTTATTCCCCAGCTGGATTGATTCCAACTGCTAAGGGTGCTGGTAAGGATCGACAGATCCCTAAGTATTTAAGGTTAGTATTTGTGAATAACAGAATGCTAGGTCAGAGGAGGATCCCAAAGTGGGAGAAGGAAAAAAGGTTTGCTCCAATACATGTGGGAGTGGGGTGATTGGCCTAGTACTCCATAAAGGAAAGATTTCTCTACTGACCTGAGAATTCTAAGCTGGAACATACTTGGTTTTGAGAGCTTCAATAGGGTTGTGGACCTGGAATAAAGAATAAAACCATACCATGTGGTGTTCCTTCAAGAGTCTTGGTTGAGTGAGGATAAAACAGTAGAGGGCTTTGTAGCCATAACCAGTAACGGTTTTAAATGAGAGCTTCTGCAGGGGTGTTAATCCTAATATCTACTAAAGTAATTAAAAAAATCTCTTGAGGTTGTCAACCTGTCTAGTGGTGTCTAGGGGTGTACAGCTGTCTGTCGCATAATTAGGGTTGAATAATTATATTTTCAGATGTTTTATATTGATAAACAATATATATACATTTGGGCCATTATTCAGAAACCCCTGGAACTTAATCAAAGGCTGTGCTGCTGTTGTTCTATGGATTTTTGTACAACCTTTAATACTCTGGGCAGTGGCCTTCTATGAGGGAAACTCACTTCATGGAAGATTCAAATTGATCTCCTCAGTGTAATACAGGCATTACAGATAATTAGGCACAGGTTGAACTTGATAAATCTGGTTGAATATTGCAAAGGATATTTTAGAACGGCCTACGACAGGGTTGTGTCTTAGCTCCATAGCTTTTCAGCTTATTCTTGGCATATCATGGGACACTTAGGAAAAAAGAGGGAAAGAGCCCAGACCACACTTCCTAGAGAAATGTGCCCAATTACAACCTCCAAACACTATGGAAAAATTGCAATCTGTATTAAGATTTTTCAATTTTCACAGAACATACATTCCAGATTATTCACAGCGCATCAAACCTTTATATAATTTTCTTTCATCCAGATTTTTCAAGTAATTAGTCGACACCAGAATATACACAAATTTACAGATCACTACAGACTGACATGCTTGCACCACATCACTTACACACATGTGTAAATAAAACAAACTTAGTTATCCGGATAATACCAGGTGCCATTGGCTTCATCTATGTCACATTTAATGAAGGTGAATGAGTGCTGATTGCATATAAATTTCATTTATATTCGAATGCATTGTGTTTTGCATCCACTGAAAACATTTTGGCTGCAGTTCAGATGGCTGTCATAAAGGAAAAACCTTTGGCTCAAGGGAAACACATTCTTGTCATTACTCCCATCCCAGCCTTAGAAGCTTTTACAAAGGACAGCATTCTGAACATGAAAGCCGTATATCCTAGATTGATACAATGAGCCACTTCCCCGATGGCCACTGATGTAGACTATGGCCTGATTTAGAGTTTGGTGGACAAGTTACTCTGTCACAAATGTGACTGACATATGATCCCAAAATAGCCTGTGGAGATTGTAATATGGCAGATGGGAGATCATCTTTGTAATGGAGTAACCTATCGGCCAAACTTTAAATCCGGCCGTTTGTTTTTGACCCTACACTACAAACTCAAGAATTTCCCCAGTATGAACAATAATACCTCATCCCCACTAACATATTGCCTCTTGAACAGTATAAATATACATACTGATGGTTCAGCTCAGCCTACCATAGGCACCAAGCACCAATATTCTGTGGTTTGTGCAGCTGTATATGGAGTAATGAGGGATGGTTAGTTCTCCCTTCAACAAAACTTCATGCAGTCCTTAGGAGATTGCATATCACAACTGGCCAAACTAAAAGTGTTGATTCGGGCACTAGAACATACAAATCCTGAATTCCCAACTATTATAGTGTGTGATTCGTAATACTGTGTCCAGTCTTTCAATGAAAACTTTTATTGTATTATTTGTGCCTTAATGGGCTCAGAGACTCAAAAAGGAATACTGTAAAACATAAAGTGCTTTGAGGAAAGGTGGCAGAATTCAATGACAGTGTGCCACATGCTCATACCTTTCACACACTGAGTCACTAACGTGTTGGAATACACGTTATAAGGAATTCACTGGTTGATGATGCAGCCTAATCCGCAGTTAAGACTGTAACAGTAGCCGCTCATTCTCATACAAGGATAGATGAAGAAATAATGATTGCTCCCGGCAACGGCACCCCTTTACCAAAAGCATATTCAGCAAAATATTCCTCCCACTATAGTGCCCAAAAATTTCTTTTGCGATCATTCCGTATGTGGATAATAGGGTGGTACCCAACCAAGACTGCAGACTAGAATTAATTAAAGAAATACATAAGGGTATAGCATCTGCCCAGGCTGGTGTGGTGGCAACAGTCTCCCTGTTACAAATACACTATGTGTGGCATGGTCTCTACAAACAGACCAAAAAGTGTGGCCTTACTTGTGACATTTGCCTACAAATTAAAAGTTCCATCAGCAAACGCCCACCGCAGACTATCTTAGTTTCAAGCAAACCACTCTAATGCATGTATCTAGACTATTGTGGCCCATTACATTTGGATGGTGCATTTAAATACATTCTACTTGCTGCATACACTTGTCTGGACATATACAGTAGCTGCAGTCCACACAGACTAGTGCCCTGCTTTCCCCTCTAAGGCTTACAGAGACACCAAGGGATCCCTGGGTGTGACTGTACATTATTCTGCCCTATTTCATCCTTAGGGAAATATGATTTCGGAGAGGGAAAATCCAGACATACAGCAGTCCTTAACAGCTGGAGTATTATGTTCAGGTCACAGTTGGAGCCATCACCTTTACGGAGTCCAGAGAGCATTACATTTTCTGATTAGATGATTTCTGGGTGGCCGGACTGCATATGAAGTCCAGTTTGGCATCCAGATGTTTGTCCCAGATCTTGATGGTCCCGGCGCATTTGCGGCAGACACACCTTTTGACATAAATGAATGTTTTGCTGCCTTACAGAACTCCTTGACTTCCGGGAAGAGCGTTCCACCCCACATAATGTCAATGAGGGAGCAAAAGAGCAACCAGCACCTTCCTGCTAGATTCCAAAGGTTGGGGATTTGGTATGAGAAAAGATTGCAGTGAAGAGAGATTTTGGCTTATCATACTGCACACTGGTGCAGGTCCTTGACATTCAAGGTGCAAGAATTGTGATTTTACCACCGCTTGTTGGTTGTAAAGACAAATGCTTTGTCTCAATTGATTAATTAAAATGGCATCATGTGGCCAATACTTCACAGGCCGCGAAGACTCCTGGGTAGTTTCCTGATCCCTCTCAGTATCCTACAGGAAATCCCTCTTTAAGTATTGAATAATACCAATATTGTTTCCCCCAGGCTGGAGAGGGTAGAGAATGAACTTTTGTTGATTCCTGTTGCCACTGCAAAAGCAAGAAATACACCAGACATAAGTTTGCAGTGTTCTACTACTAGTATAAACAACAGTATTGTTTATGATGTCTCACCTTTGGATGTCTCTACCAGTTCTCTTTCAACTGCTGTGGCTCCAGTTTTCATACAGGCAGCTTCTGGTCATTTTGTCAACATTGACAACTTCTCTTCTGATTTTTCTCACACTGCACTTTATGGTTTATGGGATTCATTTCACTGGTTGAAACACACTTATCTGATCCATCTGTGGTCCTTTTTGTGGCTTACACTTGCATGACTTTCTCCACTCCTGTGGATTGAACTTTTGATGTTTTCTTCTTGCTGATAAATATTAATTATCTTCCAGAATGTTCTGCTGTAGAACTGGTATTTAATGTAATGAAGCCTCAATTATCTTCTCACAAAGTGTGAAGAGACCTGTCCCCTGTGAAAATTTGCACCATTTCAGTTGCTGAAGGAATTGTTTGGAATGAGGTGCCCCATGAGAATTTTGGTCCTGCAGAGACTATACCATTCATTATGTTTTTCAAATTGCTACGGATGATGTGATAACTCCAGGTGTAATCTCTGATGAATGGGATATTAGAACAGTGTCTTCAATGCAAACTGAGCTTGAATATTATACTGTATTTGAGAGTGAGGATATGTATATGAATTTTATGAATTATGGTGAAATGTGTTGGTATCATCACTATGCCCATTATTACGTATGTAAAGCTAATACTCTGTGTACAATTTGTAACTATACACAATAGGAACATTGCCCGACTCCACCAGTGGGATGTTCCAAAACATATTTAGACCAATTCACATATTGTTCTGGAAATGATGCTTCAGATTTTGTGTCTTATTATTTTAAATGAACACCTTCAAAAACAAGGAAATATATGCCGACCCACACAAAATTAATTTATTCAAATTCATTTGTTTCCCCATTAGCAATTAAAGGATGTGAATATTAGAAAGATATAATTGATTTAAAACCAGTGTGTGATTTTACATTTTTGTGACTTTTGTAAAATTTGTGACTTCTGACAAGTGCAGGGTTCGGATGTCTTATTTAAAGAGTGTCTAATTCCACTCTAGATGATTTTACTGAATGACACAGTATAGCAGATCACTTGCCTAGGTCCAGCAACATTTAGGGGCATATTTATACTCCGTTTGCGCCGAATTTGCGCAAATTCGACGCAAAACTAACTCCATATTTATACTTTGGCGTTAGACACGTCTAGCGCCAAAGTTCATGGAGTTAGCGTAATTTTTTTGCGTGAACACCTTCCTTGCGTTAATGATATGCAAGGTAGGCGTTCCCGTCTTAAAAAATTACTCCGATGCATATGCGTCGGATTTATACTCCCGGGCAAAAATGACGCCCGGGAGTGGGCGGGTCTAAAAAACCCGCATTAGCGCCGGATTTTAGCGCCTGGGTCAGGGCAGGCGTTAAGGGACCTGTGGGCTCAGAATGAGCCCAGAGGTGTCCTCCCCTGCCCCCAGGGACACCCCCTGCCACCCTTGCCCACCCCAGGAGCACACCCAAGGATGGAGGGACCCACCCCAGGGACATTAAGGTAAGTCCAGGTAAGTATTTTTTTTTGTGGCATAGGGGGGCCTGATTTGTGCCCCCCTACATGCCACTATGCCAAATGACCATGCCCAGGGGACAGAAGTCCCCTGGGTATGGCCATTGGGCAAGGGGGCATGACTCCTGTCTTTGCTAAGACAGGAGTCATTTCAATGGGGGATGGGCGTCGTAAAAAAATGGCGCAAATCGGGTTGTGGTGATTTTTTTGCCTCAGCCTGACTTGCACCATTTGTGGACGCCCATACGCCATTTTCCCCCTACGCCGGCGCTGCCTGGTGTACGTCGTTTTTTTTAACGCACACCAGACAGCGCCGGCGGCTAACGCCGGCTAACGTCATTCAATAAATACGGCGCCCGCATGGTGCTTCAGAATGGCGTTAGCCGGCGCAAATTTTTTTGACGCAAAACTGCGTTGGCGCAGTTTTGCGTCAAAAAGTATAAATATGGGCCTTAGTTTTACTCTGAAGAACAGCTCTATGGTATGGTACAGAATGGTACATTAAACTCAACAAATTCATGTTCCAATTGTGGTTATTGTGGCCACTGGACACATATGGTTGTCATGCACATTTTTAAACTTCTAGTAGGGTTTTAACGCAAGTAGACCAGACCCTCGTTATATTCAGTGACAGCACTCAGAGGTGGTCACTACGTACAGCGTGGGGAAGTTATGTCAGCAATGGTTTTAACATGTCACTTTTCTAGCTGTGAAAGAGTGCCTCTCTCTCCTCTCTGATGACATGGATTTGCAGGATCTCCTGTTAGGTCCTAAGTCATAACATTCTAAAAGATTCCTTTATGGCACAATTAAACTTGGAAGCTCTCACAAATGGAAACAGCTGATCGTGTAAGGTAAATGAACACTCTAATTTGCAAAAGGCATTGCCTGTTGTTGATAACGGAAATAATAAATTGTCCACTCATATTTACATGCTGAATAACATTGTATCTTCGGCAACTGACATCATACAATTATGTGCTTTTTACAGTTTGGGCAAAGCCAACATAGATCTATTATGCAATTAAATCAAACTGCTTGCCCTGGAAACACGTGAACACAACCAATTTTCCTTGCCTTTCAATCTGACACATAAACAACAAATAAAGGCAAAGTACGATGCTACATGTGCAATGCTTAATATATAAAAGTTAGGAAAATTACCTCTCACAGTAGCTGAAACACCATCAGCAGTATGACTACTACATAATGTTATTTCACTGCCAATCTCTACGTTTCAGTTTACATCATGTTAGAAACCTTTTCCAGTAGGCAGATGTTAAGCTTTAGAGGAGAGTTTAATTCATGAGTTGTGGGAATTACCCCTCAATTATAGAGGTGTGAGAGGGGACAAAGAGGTTTTTTATTGGAAACAAATGCAAAACATCTCTAAGACACCTCATGATCTGTAAACAGGTGACATTGTATGGAGTCTGCATTGTGTCTGTGGACGATTTGGCATGTTACTTGAAAGGAGTTCCAGCTTCCTTGATTGGCCCAGTGTATCAGTTACTTTAGAATGGAAGTTACTTGATGCTGTATGATCCAGTCTGTTGTAGAATGAGAGGAGGTGTCCCCATGTGGTTCCTGTTTCTCAAATACTGACTTCCTGTAATGATGTACTCTTTCCTCCCACACATGATACTAGGGAAGCTAGTTAGTAGCCTTCCATTCCTACCTTCAGTGTTAAATTTGGCAAGCCAAGCTAGCTGAGAGCACGATTGCTTCAGAAAATGTGAAGCTTACATCTGTCCGTGAAATCTTTGAACTGAAAGTTGCAAGGTTGTCCTCTGAAATACAATTGTTTTTAAACACCAATTTTCCCCAACATTTTGGTGAACTTGTGAGTTGGATCTTTAATGTGTCTGACACTGCGGGTGTTGTACACTTTTCTAAAGCAGTTGGGTCTGGATTTGTTAACCCATTCCAGGCTGTTTTCGGAGTGATTTCAACTTTTATACACTCTTTAATTTCAAGTATATTTGGAGGCATACCACTTGTATTCCAAATTGGTGGTATTTTGGTTCTACTTTTGTTGCTCCACAATAGATGTCCCACCTCAATGCCAAATGGTGAAGGAACTACCGCACTCCAGCTGTGTCGTGAACTCATGATACAGTTCTTTAGCATACCTTTAATGGAGGCACTAAATGGCCATTGTCCTTTTGGCCAGTATGCCTTAGTCCCCCATATTCTGAAGTTATATCGTCCTAATACGCAGTCCTATTGTCTTAGTAGGAACCGTATTACATTAATAATCACACCTACCCCATCATTATTACTTTAATTTTCTCAATTACAACATGGACTCATTTCCACAGGGCTCAGAACTTGAAATATGAAATAACATTATCAATGAGCCTTTAAGATTAAAAGTCATCTGATTACTAGCTTATCAAAATACCAAGCCTTTCTGACATATTTATTTTTGAGTTATTATTTTATGTAGAATTGCACATAAAAAGGAAGCAAAACAATTTCTTTCAGCAACCTCAGGTAAATAACGATGGATTTTTGGCATAATATATTGTATCTATCTGCCTATCCTCATGTTTATTTATTGACCTGTCTGCTGGCCTCTCTTTTAATCTGCTGGTCTTCCTACCTGCCTGCTTATCTCTCTGCTTAATGTCCGCCTCTCATTACCTTATAGGTACAGTGCAATGGCCCATAGCAAGAGGGTTTATGTAAAGGCCGGTATGGGCAGCAGACAGCTAGGCATAATGCCATTAGAACATTGAGCCCTATATGTGCTAAATATTAGTTAAAACAGTGAGACAAAGAAGAAACATTGTAATTTTAGTTTCAATGGGACCTAAGATCTCACTCATACAATTGTCTTTGATGGCTCCTTTTGAGTGCTATTTCAATCTTATATTTCTGCTGTGTGACCACTGTTTGCTGTTGTTCTTGGTAGCATGCATTGTGGTGGTTGATGAGAGCTTCACATGTGTTGAGAGTGTATAGCTATGTTCTATGTATGTGCATGTTTTTCAATAGGATGTTGGGGCATGACTGACCACTTCACAACTCTGGTCAGTGTGCAGATTCCAATGAGCTTGCAGTTACAAACGTAACGCTGGGTTGACAATGTGTCTGTGTTGTTTTGTAGTCATTGTTGCTCATTGCCTACTTTTTGTATTTGATGAGTTTTCGATCTCAGTTGTTGACTAATTTGATGACCACAATTTAGCTCAGTCAGATGAATATAGTTGTTTCCTTTTTTAATATTTTGCTTGAAATTATAGTTGTTTCTATCACTGAATGAAGAAATCTCAAATTATGTAAGAAGCAAAATGAAATCGAAATACAATTGAAGTGTAAAGGGGAATCAATGAAATGTATTGGTAAGATTTAAGTTAGAAAAAACATTTACTAATTATAATTTTCAAAAAAGTCATCAGAGCATTGACTTGTAACTCATCAGCATGCTGTTCGAAATTTTCTAAAACAATGAAATAACCTCAACCAAAGTTTGAAACTGTGTGGAGTCTGACTGAGAGAGAATGGCCTATTTAAGCGGAAGGAACCCACAAGTGCAAATATCTTTTGAAAGACTAACCTTGCTCACCGTTGGTATCTTGACATTAGCACTAATGCAATCCTTCAGTGACTTGTGGTTGAGAGCTGTAATGTAATAATCCCAATCTCTCATAGAAAAAGTGAGAAACTGGACAAAGGATCCTAGAGTTAATTAATATAAAGGATTTTGGCAGTTGTATGTTTCCATTTAATAAAAGTAATTGGAACTGGTAAAAATGATTTTAAATGGATAAGTGCATTCTTAAGAAACATCTCGAGATGAAATTATTCCTGCCCGTCCATGCATACAATCAGCAGATATTTTGGTTTGCATCAGTCAAGGATTTTATCTTTCGACTTAATGGCTGTATGGACAAATCTCTTTAGTGGGCCCTAGAGGGGGCTATTTTTTGGCATTAGCCTTTGTTATCAGATGTACACAGTTTCAAGACTTGGTGAACCAGGTCCATATAAGAACAAATGCTACAGCTGAGATAACAGCTCTTTCAAAATCCCTGCTGAAATGTGAGGCCAGTGGATATGATTCAAACCATTGTTCGGTAAATTATTTTTTGTTTACAATGTTCTTGAAGCTTACACAGGTTTAGTGAGGAATGCCTCTGTAGGCTCCACATGACCAGTCTATAGTTTTGAATCCCACACTGAATATGTTTCGTAGGTATGAAAATAATATCTAATTGTAGAAGAATCACATATTTTCTTAGTAGGTGCTGTAGGGTCCTCCTATTCTTTGAGTCGAATTCTGCAAACAGTAAAATAGCTTCCAATTTTACAAATAACAGTAGCACAACAAATTTTCTTGACGTGCGTCAGAACTGTTTCCAGTAAACTCAGGGCCTGATTTACAACTTGGTGGATGGAATACTCCGTCACAAACGTGAAGGATATCCAGTCTGCCATATTACGATCCCCATAAGACATAATTGGATCCTAATACTGCAAATGGGATATCCGTCACGTTTGTGATGTAGTATTAGCCCCCACTAAGTTCTAAATTAGACCCTTAATCTATTTCCAAGACAGCAGTAGTAGGCACCTAAGTGCTCCTAGCAACTCATCAGCAACTCAACCTATTTCAGTAACTAGCAGGCTCCATATTCATTGCCATTTGTCACCTTCTTTTTACTTCCAGGCTTCCTGGAGCGTAGGACACACCTTTTATTTTCTCTAGCAGGTTAAGAAGGTTTGTTCTAACTCCTCATTTTCGTCATGCTTAAACTGATTGTTGGTGGATCCAAAAAAGGTGTTTAAAGGTGGCCGGCGAGTCTTCCATTGGCAAGTATTGTTAACCTAATCCCTAGCTTCCCCCAACTTTTCAATGCTCTTTTTTTAGGAGGATATGATCCATGTTCCCTGAGACAGATGTAATGATCACAGATGTCTTAACGACTATAGCATTGTCCAGATCAAGATTATAATGACCTCCTTTGGTGAGAAACCCACCCCTGCGCTATAGAGAAGTTCAACATTTCTCTGTTGCAGAACTGATGGAATAATTTTTCATGTTCATAGAGTCAGAGTGTCCGGAGTGAGCAAGGTGAGGGGAGAGAATCTTGCTGAGAAAAAAACTAAACAATGAAGGCAGAAGTTCACAGGAGAGCATACCTGCATTCCCTATTGTGAACCTCGCTTCAGTCCAGAGCTGTTATGGAAACTGTACTTTCTCCTAGTTGGATACTATAGAGGCATGTTGTAAGGGGGGCTGAACACCAATACAGGAATGGAGTGGGTGGGTGGATTCACCATCAATATCAAAACCATTAGTAGTTGAGACACTGGTTCAAGGGTGCATCAAGACCTCCATAGTTGGTAAAATGGCTGTAGAGGCTTAGCAGTGAAGGACTGAGGAAGGGGGCTGGAGAAGCAGATTAAAGCGCATTGATCGCTTTAGGAAAAAGGTCAGTAGGGTAAAGGCGAGTGACAGCACCAACATCTAACCAGTACAAATGGTATTGCAGCTCGGGAAAAGACAGCCAGCACCTCAGGCAGGGAACAGGAAGCTAATAATACCTACTTCACACACCAGAAAAAAATGGGGGGTTTGAAGTTTTATATGGGGCAATTCGGAACAACCAGTCACACAAGAGGCAAGAAAGCAGGGTGAGGAGAGTTCTTTAATGAACCAGAGCATGACCAGTGATAAGGAGAATAGGCTGGAGGATGGGGCTGTGCCTTACCTAAGACCCTGTCATTGTAGACAAGTACTGGGTGAAGGTGCTGGGAAAAGTAAGAGGGAGAACAGACTGGGGATGAAACTGTGCCTTGACTAGGAACCTCTCATTGCAGGTCAAGAACAAACTATCTCATCGCCTGATATGCGATTCTCAACAGTTAAGGAACAAGAGGGCTACTCCCACCAATTTGAGGTGAAACAACTGTGTGACAAAACCACAGTACAACTTGTTGAAGACTTACCAGGGTTATGATCAGAAAGAATTCTTCAGGCTTGTAAAGAATAAGCAGCCTTTTGAATAGATACAGAAGATGGTAAAGATATGTGATTAGATTTTTCTGGGCTGTAATTAAGTGCTAGAGACTTTTTCAGAATCCTCGTATTAACTCACAGATAGTGTGTGGAAGTGAATCACTTACACAAATGTATTTCGCATAACCTTTTATCTCACTGAAGTCATGGAGTCCTCATTTCAGATTTGAGAGTTATTGATTAAACATGCATAAAATATCTGAATTTCATATCAATAACCAACCCTGATGTCCTAAAATACATTGAAATATAATTAGGGAAAGGGCAACTGCAGACCAAAAGAGCTATCAGACGTATTATCAGCACAAAAAGAGCCATATGAGACCTGTTTGTCTATGGGGCATAACATGTTGGAGCGGCACATACATGTGTTCAAAGTACTGATGGCTCTTGGTTTTTGACTGCACATAGGTTGAGAAAGATAATGAGGCAGGGGTCATTATTGTCAGTAGTTAGCAGGGTAGCACTATTGCCTGATGAGTAGCAGTCTGCAGCATGGTTAAGCCAGTTTGCTCTTGTTAATCTGATTTTGGTGTTTAAGGAAGGTTCCTTTCTCAGTGCTTTTTCTGATGAAAGGGAGGAGGTTGATCGGCCGGTAATTGTAATTTCCTCATGCTAAGCCTATTGCCAAGGAAGATATACAGACGGTACTCCTTGAATTATGCATTCTTGCAGTTTACAGAATTGGAATTCTGTGATCAATAAGTGAACTTGAGAATTATTTTGAATAATTTAGAAGATTGGTGTTCGAACATTTACATTTTGGAGTTTTTATTTGAAATGTATGCTTGGCTTATTTACTGTGATTCTATGAAGGGAAGTTAGAGTGTATTGACAGTCATTAAATAAGAGATTGCTCTCTCTGAGTATTGAATTAAATGACACAATTACTTGAGATGTATTTTTTATGTCCTCCATTCTAAGAAAGGATCTTCATGCTAACGACATCATAGGATGGTGTCACTGACATTTGCATACTATCTGCTTAACCTATCTGTGAATTTCTGCATATGAATGAGATTACAACCACAACTGCATATTTTACAGTGCCTTTTTTAGAAAAGGCCCCTTCATAAAAATGAGGAGGTTGTATCATTAAACAGAGTACATGTACTGACGAGAGTTTACATAGCTGTAGCTGTGCATTCATATCACAATGATTATTCAGTGAAAACACAGTGCATATGTATTTGCACTTTGTAATAGGCACATAATCATGACAATTAC
The DNA here is from genome assembly GCF_031143425.1 of Pleurodeles waltl. NCBI lineage: Eukaryota > Metazoa > Chordata > Amphibia > Caudata > Salamandridae > Pleurodeles > Pleurodeles waltl. The sequence goes on along the minus strand of NC_090442.1, from coordinate 826,183,077 downwards.
AGCCCTTTTATGCAGACAAAGGCCACAGAATATAAAATTACTTGTATTGTCACAGGAAGTGAACACTTTAGAACCAATACATGTGTGAGGCAAAGTCTCCCTGTCAAGAATTACTTTATATGCAAATAATTTAGTTTTTATAAATGAGGTTAATCTAACATGACATTCATTCAAGTCTGGGAAGTGAAGGACATTTGCAAATTGGGGTTCTGAACTACTAATTCAGGTTTATAATTAAACACTGTGTCCTGATCTTGATTTTATAATTCAACAGCAACCTATTTTGACAGACCTTATTTTTTCTATATGAGAGGTTTAGTAGATTGTACCCAACTCGTAGATTGTACACACATCTTTTAAAACTGCATACCTACACCTGAGTCATATTTTGTACTGCAAATTTGTCTATTAAGGTTATTACTAGCAATAACAAGGCATTGAATGATACCATGGGCTGTTAAGAAATGTAATTACTACCAATATGAATTACAAAATCAAGTGATAACCTAAGGCAGCAGCATGGGTTTGTTTCAGCACTCAAATATGCTCTCTGTCTTATGTGTGCTTGTGTTGGGCCCTGTCTACTAATAAAAGTATACAATTCACTTTATTGTGGCAGGCTTTTAGTTTAATAAAACACTAAATTTAATATTGGATAACAGTCATGGCTTTTTAGCCATTTTATAAAAGTAAGTGCTCTGAAATTCTCATCTCAAATTTACAAATCCGTCCTTCCTCAGAAAAGGGGCATGTGAGAAAACAGGGCTGATTGCAGAGGCCCCCTGACTTTTTGTCCCCATTTTTCACTTTTTGCTGGTGTTTTCCAGATTCTACTGGTACCCTGGATACTGCTAACCAGTCTCAGGGCCTGTGCTCTTTATAAAATCAGTATGCACATTAGGCTAATTATAATTGGCTAAGTTAACCTACCTATAAGTCCCTAGTATATGGTAGGGTATGTAGGTTTAGGGACCCCAGCATAGGTGGTGCACTAATAAGTGCACTGCTGAGGTGCGCCCAGTGTCATTTTAAAGTCAGGCCTGCCTTGCTGGCTGCTTTTAAATTAAAGTTACATGCAAATTTGACTTTGGAATTAAAAGTAGTTCCAAAGTCTTAAACTGCCTTATTTGTACAAATAAGTCACCGCTAAAGTGTGCCCTATGTGCTCCTAGGGCTGGGTGCTATGTAACCATAAGCAGGGACCATATAAAAATAGTTTTATAAGCCCTGGTGAGGTAAAACAACCAAATTCATTTTTCCCTCATTGTAGTGAATGGCCTCGATAGGCTAGAATGAGGAGACTTTATTTTAATTTCTAAAGTCCCATTGAGTATCAGATACCTTATGTTTGGTATCAAGTTAATTGTTATAATAAATCCCACAAATTACAATTGTTGGATTTAATATAACTTGTTCATGTAAAGAGTTTTAAACTTTACCTGAAAAGTTGCCAACTTCAGCCATGCAGTGTTTTGCTGCTTTGCTCTGATTGGCCAGCCTCTGGCAGCCTGGCAAGGCTGCCTTGATGAGGTATAAAACGTCCTGGCTCAACATAAAGAGATGTGTCTGGGGAAGGAGATCTTCCCTCAGCAGATGGGGAAGCAGGAAGGGGGAAGGGCTGCCAAACTAGTCTCCAAAGGCAGGGAAGGACATTTGGAGCAATCCAGCACCTCCCTCACATCCTGCAAACCCAGACAATTAGGTGCCCCCTGATTAGATTAGGAAAGGGCGGGAGAAGGTTGTGTTTAAGATTTTCACCCACATCAGTGGGTGGGCTTAGCCAGATGTAACCTCCAAAAATCACTTTCAGTCATGATGGAGTTTTGAGGAATGTTGCTCCCTGGGATTCATTGTTGCCACACTTCCCAGGAAGTGGTCATTACAGGGGGAAGGACCCTGCACCTCATTGGAGAACTAGGAACTCCCTGCTTTTCACCCAGGAGCAAGGATAAAACCAGCAGACGTGCACCCACACCTCAGATCCCTACCAGATTCCAACAAGGAAGAACTACAGAAGAAGGATTACCCTGCTGGACCCCTGACCTTCACCTGGACACTGCACTCTGAAGGACTGCACCAGCTGCACACTCTGGCTTCACCAGAAGAAGGACTTTGCCTGGCTTCAACTGGTTCAAGGAGGGGCTCCCTGTTTGTACAGGTGTAAAATTGCTAACCAGTCCCCTGCACCAACTCCTAAAGAAACCAACCAGCTGTCCGCTGTCCAATGGCTGTTTTGAAGTTTGCTCCAGTTGCATTCTGGGAGTTGTAGTCCGCACCCCTCAAGGAGCATTTCAGAGCTTCTGGAACCTTGGGGTGAGCTGTGGACCTTAAAAGAAACTTAAGAGAACATCTGGAAGAAGATCCAGAAGTTTGGAGATGTTTGGAGACCTTTTGGAAAAAAGCTTCTTAAAGGGACCGACCGGTCGTGGAAACTCTAGCCGGCTTGCCTCAACAACAACCCGGCCTGACTTGCAGGTTCGTCCCGTGATGAAAATCTCTGAAAAAGTGACTAAGTCTGAACATAGAAAGTTGACCCGGACCTCCCAGGCAATGTATCCGAAGAGGGCTTCAGCGACATCACATCCAGATTCAGGTTTGCCCCTCTCAAAGGATTTTCACCTCGAAAAAATGACTAAGTCTGATGGTAAAAATCTCCACAGAGGGCTCTCGCGACACGTATTCGAGGAAGAGTTCCAGGAGGTCAGATTGGACAGGTGACTTGGTCCCCCTGAAGAAAATCTTCAAGAAAATGACTAAGTACGAAGGTAAGCTTTTGACCGAGGCATCCCACGAGCTGTAGCCGAGCAGGGATCCATCACAGTCAGCCTCAAACTTTGATTTTGCCCCGGTCGAGGTGCGACCAGATGACCAGATTGGTGCTATTCGTTTCCAAGCACTAAAAAGCATTAATTCTTTAAAAATTCATATCTCCGCTTCCCCTTATACGATTTTAATCATTTTGCTTTCTTTTTAAAAATAAAAATATAATCTATTGTTATAAATTGGTGTTGGATTGTTATTGTGTTTTGTTTTTTACTTATTTACTGTTTTGTGATTTTTAAATGCTTTACACACGTCTCCTAAATTAAGCCTTGTCGCTCTTTGCCAAGCTACCAAGGGTTGAGCTGGGTTTAATTTATTGAGACCTAATGGGACCTAAGTGGAGGTTAATGGCCTTTTGCTTAGTGTAGGTACTTACCTGCCCTTACCAATAACCCATTTTCCAACAGGGCACTAATATAGATATGTGGAATTTCATAGTATAGGTTAAGGAAATGGTAAGTTTGGAATGAAAAGGAATAGGTTGATTTTCTGAGCCTCCTTTACTTTTCAAGGATGGTGCATTCACAACTCCTAATTTTCCTTTAGCATCAGATGATTCATCCTTCGCTGGTTCTTCGGATAGTGACTGAACAAAGTTAGTTTATATATGAGATACATTGAGATACATTGATATCACCAAGCAGTGGTAGAGCTAAAGTAAGCTTGTTTATGGTAATGGTGGAAAGACCTGAAGGTTGCATTGGATGTTTACTTTATGTACTTACCCATTTTTCTAACTTTGACCACGTTTTTACAAGGTGCTGGAAGGGGAAAGAAATTCTGGTACTTTTGGGATAATGTGGTGATTTAGAGCTTAAGTCAGTATGCATAGCACAGCTTATTTGAGCCTTTCACATCAAGTGCTTAACAATACAGAAGTACATATCAAGACTGTTGCAAGCTTCTTCAGTTTTTAATCATGCTTTCCAATGAATGTACTTGTATAATTTTAGTCTGGGTATGAAAACAATTCTTACAAGTGCCAGAGCATGTACTCTGTCCTTAGGCATAGTAAACAATGGTTAGTTTGAGTAGTGCCTTAGGACTGTGAGCACCTGGACCCCACGGCTCTGGGCGGACTAAGTAAAATAATTATGTAATCATTAGCGGGGTGATAAGATGTGGTTGTTAACAGTTAGGAGATAATGAGAAGATTCAGTTTGAATGTTGTACGCGGATGAATAAAGATTCTGACTAGAAGCACCATGTGTGGCATGTTCTTGTGCATACTCTAGGGCTGGGGAGGATGCGTCATTACCAAGGCTAAAGGAGTACGGTGCAGGAAATTTCACCAGTTACTTAAAGGTTAAATGCCACAGGTTGGTCGTAGTGCAGATTTACACAACTCACTTGTGTAATTGTGAAAACATTGCTTTTTATCCGCCATTGAAAGGCTGCACTATTATGACCAAGAGTTGCAGCTAGTACATAAACAAAAACATTTTTGACATGTTGTACAGTCTACTTGTTACATTAGCTAAAACTTTAGTAAAGATCTTGGAGCCCAGCAGACCAGTGTGTTAATATTAAATGTGCCAAATATGTTTGTATGAATCTGATTTGTTTCGAGCAGAGTTTTGACAGTATCAGGAATGGAGCCTTCCCAGATCTTCCCTACATTTCCCAAAGTGATGGTGGTCAGGCATACGCACCTTACAGCTGGCATGAATTGAATGTAAGTGACCACCATCAGGGTCCTTTGGAAAAACAAAGGCAACTCGCTTGCTGGAGGACCTCTGGGAGATAGACTGTAGAACATTCCTTACACTTATTGATTGAATGTGGGAGAGAAGGGTTGACAGGGAGCCTTTACAAAAAAGAAGCAGGATACCATGTTACCATGTCGTGCTCTGGTGACAGGTGTTCGATGTGAAGCTGTGCCAATTCCAACCAGTGTGCTTCCCCTTACTACAAATGGGAACAGGGCTCGGAAGTACTTATGGTTGTTTTGACTGGGGTGTTCCTTCATTTCTCAGAGCATCCTCTGAGTGGAATGTAGGAGCCCTGGAAATTTCCCCAAGTGTCTTTCCATCTTGAAAGACCCCCAAGGCAGAATTTTCAGGGATAGAGTTTTGTAAGGGAGACAGAAACAACTCAAAAAGTGGGTGGATTGTACTGTGAGTACTTTTGGGGGCTTGGCCTCACCGTATCACCAATCACTGGCTGAAGTCCACACATACAAGGGGTTTGCTTTCACCTCCTAAGAACATGAATTGCCTTTGTGAAGATTAACAGCAGAGTACTCTGCTGTCTAACTGCCTATACAGAAAGGCAGGAGAGGGGCTTTTACCCAAGAACTAAGAGTGCGGGTCAAGGGTCAGGTAAACTAGCCACCCAACAGTCATAGAGCCAGGAAAGGCAAAGAAGGACTCCTCTGCATAAGGATCAGCTGACAAAATGGAAGTGGAACTGGAGTGCATTGTATCCAGGTTTCATAAAGGATCAGTATTTGCATAGTTTACTGACTTAGTGGGAACCTTACTTGATGATGCACGTCACCCTCATATTTGAGACCACTCCTACGAGCACACTAGGGTTGCAAGTGGAGTGAGCAGGCCTGTTTGGTTTGGCGTATCATAGATTTCTTGAATCTTCTAGTGCCTGGAACTTGAAAAATACAGCCCTACAACTCTAAAATTGTTTAGATCAACTTCACGAGTCACGCTTACGTGCAGGATTTACTGATTTAAATGTGGGTTACTCAGAAATCTTTGGAGTGATGTAATATATTTTGCTGTATAATTTGACATCAGGTTTGTTATAATACTCTGCTACTTTGCAGGGGCAAGGGAAGATGTGAACCACAGGGCGATGTACTGTAGGAAAGGCTGACTTGCCATATTCTACAAATATATGAGTTTTGATGGTAGAGTGCACCGAAGAAACACAAGGTGAACGTCTGGCAAACAGGGAATATACTCTATATTTCCACAGTCAGACAGACTACTGTAAGTGTTCAATTTGTGTCATGTACTTGTATGTCTGGGGTTTATGTTTACTTTAAATCTATAACAGCGGCAATGCTTTTCAGGCATCTGAGGCACAGATGGTATCAGAGGAGCTGCGTGCTTTACAGATTTGCATTCCCCCTTCTTTCCCCTCCTTTGAAAGCCCCAGGGCCCAATGTTTTGATGATGCTTATGATGGTAATGATATTGAGTATATCTATCTTCTTGAAAGAACATACTGCAAGGTGCTTTGACACTACTAATGCTAAAGAGTCTAACGGCAGTGACAATGAGCAATGATGGGTAGAGGATCAGATAAACTCTAAAACTATACCCTTTAGAGCACTGCATCATTTCAAAGGACTACAGAACAGTATACATGTACCCTCTACAATCTGTTTTCAAGACGTGTGAGTTATCAGAGTGTCAATACAACATGTAAATCACCAGCAGCACTACAAAAGGCACCCCTGCAACTCATGCAAATATTCCTTTGTCAGTGCTGAACTGAATCATGGTTGATCCAGTTAGGCTCAAGTCAGTGAACTCCTACATCTTTGTGCAGCAGAATTGTTGCCTGCGGGGTGCCTGGGAACAGTGTAGGCCACTCATCTCTGCTGTGCCATATGCCTGTTTGCTCCCAAACAACTACATGCTCCTGAAGTAAAATGGCCACACGTGAAAGTATTCCTAAGTTTCCAAGGTAAAACCACACCCACATGCCCTGTAGCATTACATAGAAAGGACCTAGTCAGAACACCATTAATACAGACTATGCATTGTGAGATACACAGATCGAAGTAAGTTAATGTGCATTATGAGTCATTAAACTGGGCCAAAAATTAGGTAAACCATAAAACTAGGTTGCGAAATTTGTTATATGTGCCCTGCAGTGAAGACAATAATGGAACATAGAGCTCAGTAAGTACTTGTATGAAGGAGTGCTAATAGAACTCAGCAAACCATGGTCATCTCTTTACTTCAGAAGGTAGAACATGAAAACTGCAACTTTATCATCGAACATAGTGTAAAAACGAATTACTTAAAAGTGGGTTAACATTCAGTCTGCCTCTCATGTCAGAACAGATGACTATATTTGTTAGAAAAGTAAAGCAACTTTGATTGACAAGGGACCAGGAGGCAACATTTACAAAAATGACCCGTCTTGTGATTGTGTTGTTAGTAGTAAGAAGATATGAAAGCCTGCAGAGCTTCTTAAGCTTTTTGGACCTATGTGATATGTGTAACAACCAAATCTTATCTTAGACAAAGTTTAAGCTTCTTGTATGCTCTTGGATCAATTGGTACTCTTAGTAAGCAGAGATTGCTTCAATATTGACTAAGTGTGCACTATCAAGATATACCTATAGTCTCCAAATTTCTGATGCTCTATCCTATCTTCAATTATGACTAATCTCTGAGATCAGGCAAATTTGCATAATCTACTGTATTGTGTTTCTCCTAGCCTTTCCTCTGAATTTCAGATGTGTTTACACTTCTGTTCCATGGTACTTAGGCGAAGAACGTCTAGCAGTTTATTGAGTGAATGTTACCACTTGCATCAGTCAAGATCTGGCCATATTTTTCTGTCTTGGGGGAACCAGTGAGAATTCTCAGCATGATATTTCATAAATGTTACAATAGGAATACTCTAAGGGGGCCAGGTATCCATTAGTATGTCAGCAGCGTGTTGCAACAGGATGTGTGTGACTAGTCTGTGCTCTAGTTCTGAGTCTGTACGACTTAGTAAATTTGACCACATTTCACAAGTAGGGTTGGATTAACTTCTTTTATCAGTCAAAATAGGCTCACACCTTGATCCTAGTTTGCCTCCATTTTGGAGGTTATTGGTTCCTACAGTGGTTTATGCTTCTACATTTCTACAACAAATTAGTGAGGACAGCAGAGGTACTTGAGGTATGGAAAAAGTTTTTGGGCATTCCCCTACAAAACAAAAAGCCCACAGCTGACCCTGTTTTAGTAACCATCATCCAATGTCATTATTGTGCTGTGTAGTGTAAATATTATACATATTCATCAGTAATCTCAGGATTTAGAGGGAAACAAAACTTTTGACATTTCCAGTCTGGTTTAAGGCAATCTTTTAGCACTGAAACAGCCCTGATCATTATGTTTATTAACCTGTGAGTTCATGAGAAGTGAGTTTCAGCCCTTGTGCTGCTTGACTTGTCTGCAACCTTTGATACAGTTTTACATGAAAAACGAATCCTCAGGTGACCTGAGGCAGGAGTGGAAGACTGGATTTTAGAGTGGCTGCAAAATCGTTATCAGGTATTCTATCTGGCCCTTTTTGTTCTGAATTTAAGCCTGTGAATCAGAGACTTTCCCAGGGCTCCTCCCTAAGCCGGGCTTTTTAACCTGTATGTCCACCCATTGGCAACGTTGATCGGTTCTTTTGGATTCATGTTCATAAACTACTTGGGTGACCAACACATTTTAATACCAATGATGGTCTGGCCCTCAGACATTGACTGACTTTCATGACTGTATCATATCAGTTGCTAATTCGATAGAGGTGAATTAACTGAAATTCTACTGAGACGAGGCTTTAAAAATGACCCCACTAACTTTTGGCCTAACCTGCTTGGCCTCGTTCCTTCTCTTGTTGCCAAAGTTCACTATCTCTGGTTCCAAATTGATGATGAGCGCTCTTTAAACAGTCAAACAAATCGTCCAGCATCGGTTTGTTTCATCTACATCAGTATTTTGCAAATCATCCAGCCAATTTTGCCACCACAAACATGCTCCAATTCTGAGTCAACTGCATTACTGTAGCTCCTTATTCCTGTGTGCAGAATCTGGCTGGTTGTCCGGAATACAGTGTATCTAGAATGCAGCAGCGAAGGCGTGCCCTTCAATAGCTGTGCAATATTTCTGCCACATCAGCTCCTCAGGCTTTGCATTTTGTGCCGGTATCTAAAAGGATCATTTTCAAGTAACTCTGCCATGAGTTTTGAGTTCTCCATCCTTTCAAACCACCATATTTGCAATAGCAATGTTCAAAACATTTTCCTTTGTGGAAGCTAAGATCAACGTCTGCCAGTTTCTTGATAGTGCACGGTTCCCCTACTATAACATTTGTGGTTACACATTCTCAGTCACGTTGTCGGCTCTCTGGAACCAACTGCCTGCACATTTGTGATTATGTAACAAACATTTCCCTTTCTAGAAAGAAATTTTAATCTATGTAATATGTAATGTATTTCGGGCAGTAGTTGGAATATATATTTGTAAATATATATTTGATAAAATGAATTATACAGGATAAGCAACAGGTAACCTTGAGAGATGGGCCAACATCGCCATTGAGTGATACTGCTGACATTGTAAACCACAAGACCAAAGGCCCAGTGGCTTCTCTATCTCATCAGAAGAACCGTGTGAAACAATATAGGACCATACTATATATGTTACCTGTAACGTATTATTTATTTTACATGTCCGATTATGGATAGTTACATTGAAAAGCGTGTTTTTTCAAAAGGAGAATTACTGATTGAAAAAAAAAAAACTGGACTATCCTGCTTGTTGCAAAATGAAGAGAACAATACTTAATGAAGTTGAAGAATGTAGAATTTTAGAAAACAAATCTTGTTTTTCTGTTAAACACATTTATTCTGCAGAAGGGATAGTTTTTCAGCTGTTCTCCTCATGATGCAGGTTACAATGGACATTGATTGCAATTAGAATGTTCAGGCTTTGTGCAACTTTATGGACAGATTGCTGATAAAAGAATGGGCAGCGATTACAGGCAGTGGAATGATATGATTTTTCTGCCACTAACGTTAACACATAATTATAGATTTAGTGCACTTGACACATAATGTGTTGCATAATTTGAGATTCCAACCAAAAAGGTTGTTCCCACTTCAAATTAATCAAAATAATACTGTTAGATAATGAGCCTGTAAGAAATTGGGTCATTGGTTAAGGAAGTGTTTGGAGCCACACTCAGGGTTTGCATGATGGAACAACGCATGCACTTACAACGTATATGCCTTTACAATGCGGTAAGTACAATGCATGGTCTTTACCAAGCATGCACTTACCACAAAATGTTTTTACAATGCATATGCTTTTACCACAAATGTCTTTACCATGAAAATATCGTAGTATAGGCATAGCTGGTTAAGGCATATGCATGGTAAAAACTAGAGATAATTATAACATCTATCTATCTATCTATCTATCTATCTATCTATCTATCTATCTATCTATCTATCTATCTATCTATCTTTCTATCTATCTATCTATCTATTTATATATAGAGATATATATATAGGGTGTGTGTTTGTATATATATATATATATATATATATATATATATATATATATATATATATATACATAAATACACATATGTTTGTAATATATATACATTTCTATATATATCTATATATATATATATATATATATATATAGATATATATACACACACACATATACATACATCCAAAATCCACACCTACCCTAAACCCTAGAAATTACCTTACCACCCCAAAACCCATACCCACCCTGAAACCTAAAAATGCCCTTACCACCCCAAAACCCATAACCACCCTAAAACCTAAAAATGCCCTCACCACCCCAAAACCCATACCCACCCTAAAACCTAAAAATGCCCTTACCACCCCAAAACCCATGCCCACCCTAGAACTTTCAAAAAGCACTGACCACCACAAAACCCATACCCCCCCTAAAACCTAAAAATAACCTAACCAACCCAAAACCCAAGCCCACCCTAAAAATGCCCTTACCACCCCAAAACCCATACCCACCCTAAAACCTTCAAAATGCACTGATCACCACAAAACCCATGCTCACCCTAAAAACTAAAAATGCCCTTAACACTCCAAAACCCAAACCTACCCTAAAACCTAAAAATGCCCTTACCACCCCAAACCTCATACCCACCCTAAAACCTAAAAGTGCCCTTACCATCCCAAAACCCATACCCACACTCAAACCTAAAAATGCCCTTACCACCCCAAAACCCATGCCCATCCAAAAACCTTCAAAAAGCACTGACCACTCCAAAACCCAAACCCACCCTAAAACCAAAAATTAACCTAACCAAACCAAAACCCAAACCCACCCTAAAAATGCCCTTACCACCCCAAAACCCATACCCACCCTAAAACCTTCAAAATGCACTGATCACCACAAAACCCATGCCCACCCTAAAACCTAAAAATGCCCTTACCACTCCAAAACCCAAACCCACCCTAAAACCTAAAAATGCCCTTACCACCCCAAACCTCATACCCACCCTAAAACCTAAAAATGCCCTTACCATCCCAAAACCCATATCCACCCTCAAACCTAAAAATAACCTAACCACCCCAAAACCCATGCCCACCCTAAAACCTAAAAATGCCCTTACCACCCCAAAACCCATGCCCATCCAAAAACCTTCAAAAAGCACTGCCACTCCAAAACCCAAACCCACCCTAAAACCAAAAAATGCCCTTACCACCCTAAAGTCCATACCCACCCTAAAACCTAAAAATGCTCTCACCACCCCAAAACCCATACCCACCCTAAAACTTAAAAATTTAATTACCACCAATAACTATTGCCCACCCTAAACACTATATATATTTGTATATATATATATATATATATATATATATATATATATATATATATATCTCACGCAACCCACTTAATACTTACCTGTACTTACCTTTAAAACCTTTACTACGCATACACCTTTACCATTCATGCCTTTACAACGAAATTCGTTGTAAAGGCATGCATGGTAAAGGTATATTTGTGGTAAAGGCATGCATAGTAAAGCCATGCGTGGTAAACGCATATGCATTGCAAATGTATCATGGTAAATGTATTTTGTTGCATTCACCGCAATGTAAGTGATGTTTCCCCTCTCAGGCAACAACCCCAATCCTTGTCTGTGGGTTTGCAAAACCTAGCCACAGAACCATGAGCCTATTTCAAGCTGAACTTTGAGAACTTCCCACCGTGTTATTGACCCTGGAGATGGTCCATGAATCCTGCTTCCAAAAGATCCACCAAGGAACCAGGAATGACCCTGCTGTTTTTGCAAACCCTTAGCCAGTTTCTGTAAACCATAAGGTATTAAAACCCATTAAAAATAAAAATACAAGAGGGGCAGCAGACCATGTGCACTAGGGACTGATCACATGTTGAAGGTTGAGAGCAAGTCCTGGCCATATGCCAGGTTATTCATGCAACCGTTGCTGTATGCTGCTGGCATAGATAAGTCACTTCAGTCAATCCCCACTGTGCACGAGGAAAAGCCATATACAGTGGGTCTATCTGCTGGGGAATTGACTGCAGGACAAGGCCCGCTGCAAACCCTCAAGCACAAAGGTAATGGTTCCTGTAGTAGTTTTGGGTGTTGGGACTAGTCCATGGGCCAGGCCCTGTGATGAAATACTACTGCCCTGGCAGAAAAGCATTGAACAATGAGGTTTTTCTTCCCATGGAGGGGTGGAGAAGTGAGGGGGTTGGAGGGGCTTGGAAAAGAGGCTAGACGCAAACCAGGTTCTGCAACCGAACTTCTCCTGTAAACGCCCACAAAAGACATGCATAGTGAGGATAAGCTTCCTGGGGAGTGTTAGATGTGGGACCAAAGGCCATGACAATTAGGCATTGGTCATAAATAGGAAACTAAGACCGTAATAAAAAAACACCAGTAATTCAATGAAAACCCAAAGATTAAAGTGAAGCTATGGTTAGTTTGGTTATAAGACGTTAACATATACTTACATAAATGTATACATTTACTGTCAAAACAGAAATGTAGGAAAATTATGGTTAAAAAACAAAACTTTACAAAACACTGAGATTCGCCAGTTAGTTTAAGTGAACAAACCCACTTCATGCACTGTTTATGAAACCACATCTGATGTCACTTATGACTGGTTAAAAGACATCATTGATGGCATCACTGATCACAAAATCCAACGGCATTGCTGCTAATATTAATTTTGATTGTTCTGATGGTATGGGTGATGAGTTTGGATATTTATATTATATGTGTAATTTTTTTCAGTAATGAACTGTTTTGGATCTACTGCTTTTGTGACAGTATTTTTAACAAGTATTGTCAAAGCCTAATAGTTCTTGATTATGGGTGAGCTTTTTCCTTTGTTAATCGGTTGGGATTGGTGAACGTGCAGGTGGGTGGGGGTGGTGATGCTGCAGTGCTGAGGGGGGAGCACACGCAGGGCAGAGCAGCTCAACAACAAGAGTGCACCTATATTTGGGTGACAAAAATATTCGCACTGCAGGAGTAAGTGTTCTCAGGTCACCCTGGGCCTCTGCTCATCCAAATGAAAAAATTTCCTGCAATGCCTGAGGACCCTATAACTGTGCAATACAGACTGCACAAGGGATGGGTCATGTTACCAATATTCAATCCTATGTTACATATTGCTTGTTTCGATTAGAAAATGTAAGTCACCCTAAGTGTAGAATTATACTGCAGTCTAAAGTTCTCCTCTACATGTACACTGCAAAGATAAAACACATGCCCAAATAACAGTCACTCTTATTACATACGTTTAATTAATCTACTGTCACTACAGCTGGCAGTGAATGATAATTGATACTTGAGCGGGTTTGGTAGTATTTTACGATCAGGTATGCACTGTAAATGCACCACTCTCAGTTGGAACTGCATGCCCTTCCAAGATTGCGATAATGTTCCAAATATACAGCAAGTATTTGCCTGGGCTTTAGATTAGCAGCCCATCATTTTTTCTATGCTTAGGATTCAAAATGTTAGCATGTAATCTATAGTGCATGCCACTAGCTGAGTCAGTGTGCCAGTGTCAGTCCACTACGATTCAATGCTACAGTTGTGACTATTAACGAGGCCAATAACTTGCAAGAGAAGACTGTGTATCACAGAAGCAAGAATAACTGGCACACTAAACAGCCAGTGGAAGGATAACTATTTTCTGCCTGGCTCCTATTAGGACCTGTTATGGTAAGGAGGGTGAGCACTCGATGTGAGCTTCCATGACCTTTGCTGTAGGTGTAGATACAACGAGTCCCTCTCCTCACAACAACACACAAGGGAAGAGATAATGATACAATAGTAAACCATCAAAAAAAGCTGTCCTGTAACTCGAAATCGATGCACCCAATTGGGGGGGGGGGGGGAGGGGGGGGTCATTTCCACAGTCTGGGCCTGCTCTGTCCCACAGTGCAATAGTTCATTAGAAAATAAACATAATGAAAGGCACATGGTCTTTTGCCTGACTTCAATGTGGAAGATGTTCACAACAGGAACTCTCCGTACTGTACGAGGAGGGAGAGAATGTGTGGTAACGGCCAGAGATACTGACTTTGGGGCTGGGGAACTAGGTTTGAGACTCGGCATTGACTCAATGTCTTGTGATCCTGGGCAGATTACTTAATCTCCCTGTGCAATACCATAAAAATGAAATGAATGTATCCTTGTATAACATAACTGGTGCTCATGTGAAGCAAAAAAACAACAAGCAGACCCGCTTTGCATCAGACATGAAGGCAAATAAAGGACTAAGGTGACAAGGAGGTGGGAGGGAGGAATGCTGTTTTATAATGTAAGCAGCTACAGTGTCAAAGCTGAACACAGGTAAACAGTAAGACAAGTGTTAACCAATGAAAAAAATAGTCTCTAAAGAACAGATAAACAAACAAAGTGCAATGATACAGTACCTAGTCCCTGCTCCGTGTGAGGAATGAAAGAGAAAAACGAGGGACAAAGAGGCAGGACTGAACACTAGCATGCAAAGTTTTCTAAAGGACCCTGAAACAAATAAATGAAAAGCAAGGGGTGGCTTTAAGCCCACAGAGAAGTATTCTAAAGTATACAAGAGGTTGAAAGCTTGACCCTTTATTGCTTATCCATGTGAATTTGCAACTTAATTGGGGTTCTCTTGTTCTCTCAGAATAGGTTAAAGTTTTTGTACATTGCTTATGTATGTATGTGTTGCACTGTGTGTGATTACATACTGAGGTGAGAGCATGGAGTTGAGATGCTACTTTTATGATGATGTATGTGTTATTGTATGTTACATGATGATAGATGTGTATAAAGGGTCTAGCCCAAACCCACTGTGTCAAGGCAGGTGCGCAGGCATGAAAAGCATGTCTGCTCCTACTTGGCAGGAGCTTTAAAAATGTTCACACCGGGTGGGGGCAGACATGTGTTCACCTGCCTGTGCTCTTGGCTGCCCCTGCAGCCCCCAATGTACTGTCTTTTGAATGCCTTGAGTGGGCACCATGGCACCCTCATAAGGCATCAGGGCTGGGATCTCCATATGCTGCAGTGGCCCAGGAAAAAAAAATAAAACCCCGCAAATAGAGTCCCTGGATGCCATAGAGGCTTGAGGAGAGGGCTGCATGCCCCAATCCCCTCAATTAAAGAAAATAACCCTGGAGGATGCGGTCTCCTGGACTCTAAAGGTTCACTTAGTGTTGTTTTGCACCCCCTCACCAATATTATTAAAGACAAATTCTGGCTCCCTCCGGCACCCATGATAAGTACTGTTGGGGGAGCTGTTTAGGTTCCAGGGGTTTCCCCCGCAGCCTCCACCAAACTAAAAAGGATCTGTTAGTCACAGATGGGCACTAGACATCCATATTAAATTTAAGGAAATTAAGGAATAAATGAGCGGCAGATGCCCCTTATTTAGTATTCACTGCTCCTACAAATGCCTTAGGGGATTTTAAAATTCCCCAATTTTAGGGCGTTTTTTGCATATTTCTTTATTAGCATTTTCATAAGAGTTACATCACAAAGTATCACACATAGAAAGAACATTGTGTACAACCAACAGTTAGAACATACCCATGCACCAAGTATTGTTTACATTTTGTGGGTTGTTGCAGGAAGTGCAGGTATGATAATAATGTCTTACTTTGCATTAATAAAAAAAACTTAGAAATTCAATGAAGAAACTATAGATTAAAGAGATTTTATAGTTAGGTGAAAATGTCAGTTGAGATATACCATTTTAAATTAACAAAGCCACTGAAATTCACCAGTCATATTTATCTCAAGTAACTATAACTTGTGCCAAGAGGTAACTGTAACACTTGCTCTCACCACTGCAGTAGCAGTTAAAAATACCTGCTCCCACCAGGCAGGAGCAATGCTGGCTCCTGATGTACCCAGGGTGGGTGAATGTGGGGAGATAGATCTCTTCACAGCCTCCAATATAGTGTCATGTTGGTGCCCTGGGTAGGCACCAGGGAACCCACCCATGGTTCTGGGGGATGGGTCCCTGGGACCACTAGTGACTAAAAGCTGCTGGGGGAATGGACCCCTGATGCCCTAGAGGCTCAGGTAGGGGGTGTTGCATGCTGTCTCCCCATAAGAAAGAAAATGACCTTGGGGAAATTCATCATTTACTGCTCCTTGCAAGAACCACCCTATGTAGCCCTGCAAGGGCTTTTTAACATGTTTTCCAGGGAGGTACTGCTCCTAGCAGGCAGAGGAGCATCACTAAGAATGTTTTCATGTTATGAAGCAACATTACAACAAACAGTAAGTCCCCTGGGTCATTGAATCCATGACCCCGTGAAAACGTAGCATATTTTAAAACACTCCTAGCTCGAGATCTATGCTCTTTGGGTGGAGGGTAGGACTCTCTTGTGGTTGTTTGCATGATTGCATTTTGTGGACTGAAATTTTTTAAAAGTAAGACTCTGAGACATGTTGGTTCTTGTTTGACCTGGTCCTCTCTGCAGGGTCACCCCCAAAATGTTTTGCCTTTTCCCCTCCAATTTTTCCTGAATTCATTTTTGTTGGCCTTAATCGTCTGTGAGCTTTGCTACTGCTAACCAGTGTTAAGGTGGTTGTGAATTTTCCCCTAAAAATTCTGACATTGGTTTACACCTGATTGGCATATTTAATTCACCTATAACTCCATTGTAAGCCTGGTATACCATATACCCAGGCCCCTATTGTGCCACCCACTTAAGGAGCACCTTAAAACATGACTCAAGCTTTCCATTGCAGGCTGAATGCAGGTTTAAAGTGCTAATTCAACTTGTCAATATAACCCCCTTTCTAGGAATTAAACTCCCATTTTATTGCATATGTAACCCCAGTGGTAGTCCCTAGGTAGCCCATTGGGCAGGGTTCATTGTAAATAAAAGGTTAGACATGTACTTTCAAGTTTTACATGTCCTGGCAGTAAAACACTCCTAAATTAGTTTTTTCACTACTGTGTAGGCTACCTGTCTCATAGGACAAATTAACTTGCCTATTGGGACCTGGAAGTCAGTCCAGAATATCTGTGAAATTCTAATGAAACATCCTCTTTTACGTTAAGGTTGAATTTTTTATTACAATGTTTAAAATGCCACTTTTAGAAAGATGGCATTTTCCTGCAGTTGGAAATCTCCCTTTCCATAAGGTCATCCCCAGACAAGCTTTTCCCTCCACTTTTTAATGAATTTGTTTTATTTAGCTCTAGGACTCTGGGCAATTTACCACTGCTAACCAGAGCTAAAGTGCATGTGCTATCTGTTTAAAACATGCTAACATTGGCTGATCCACAATAGGCTGGAACCAAAGACACTCTGCCAGGAAGAAGGACTGCTGTGCTGCCAGGAGGGACTGCCACTCTGTGACTGAATTTCTATGTAGCCTACTGCTGCTGCTTTCCCTGCTGTAGGAGGGACTGCCCCTTTGCTATTTGCTTGACTGTGTTGGCCTGCTGCCTGATGCTTCTTGCCTTTAGTGAGAGCGACAGGACTTGTTCTCTAAATCGTTGAACCCAAGGTCTTGTTGACTTGGCCCCTGTTCTTCTGCAGTCTCAGGGACATCAAAGACGTCCTGTAACTCACCTGATGTAGCACGTGGACTCTGCCATCTGTGACTCTACCCTTCCAAGTGGTGCCACCCCAGTCCTAGACCCCTGGAAGTGGGCCTAAGGTGCTCGGTCTTCTCTGGTTTTCATTAGAACCACTGCAAAACAATATGAAGTCCCACAAAGCCTTACCGCTCAGCATTTCAAAATCGACGCTGGATGATGCAAAGCCTCACAAAGCAACGCAGTGCAGACTGCGCACCAAGATTTAAGGTACTATGTTCAGCAGCCCAAGTGGGTCTCTGTAGCCGGCCTGTGCTCAATGTTGGTTGGCCTGAACTTGTGCCCTTTTCCCAGGTCAGTGTGACCAGATAACCACCTGCTCATTGATCTGCCCAAGGTGCTTTGCTGATCAGCCCAACCCAACCCAGTGCATTCTTCTCCACAGTTGTTCAGTGGCCCTTTGCCAAAGGGTTACCCGAGCCCATGAAACTATATTTGGCTACAGCCTTGTGTCTAGACTAGCTGGAGGTTTTCATCTTCCAAAAAAGAGACTGATCCTAAATATTGACATCTTCATTATGTCTCAGACCTAAGACTCCAGGATGACAACACTACCTTCTCGAACACCGCTTGCTGTCTTTTCCCAATGAATGTTACCTTTTCAGAACATTTTTCTTGACATTTCTTCAAAGTACTAATGTGTGCACATACTGGGCCCAATCCAGATCCTGTATCAGTCTCATGCTTCATCACATTGAGCCATATTTTTCAACTTTGACTCAGTCTTGTAGATGTCCACAGTTGATGCTTTGATCTTTTAGGAGCTACATTTTACTAAAATCTTTCAAAATTCACAATTCCAGTTCCATTGATTGGATTTTTGCTGTTTTTTTGTCAAACATTTATTATAGTTCCTCTATTTCTCTAAACGGGCGTGGGATTTTTCTTATGTTGTGTTTTTATTTTATTGGTGTTTGTGTGCCTCATAAATACTTAAGACATTGCCTCCAAATTAAGCCTGACTGTGTGTTGTGTCTAGCTACCCCGGGTTAAACACAGGTTTAGTGACATTTTGTGGTTCACTCTGCAACGGATTGTGGCTGTTGCTTGATCAGAGCTCTCACCCCAGACAACCAACAACCCAATTTCACAGTTTTATTTTTTTAAATGTATGTGTCTTGGAGTCTTTCTTTTAACATTTTTCAGACCACAAACTGCAATAATAAAAATAAGAGACAGATGATTGATCTGAAATATATATATATATATACATATATATATATATAAGATAGTTATAATTAAGGCCTGGTTTCTTTTGAAAAAGCATTTTTTGTTTTGCTTATAACTTTTGCGCCGTTTGGGATCGAGAAAAAGAGAGGGTCCAAAAACACGTTTTCCCTATTAATTTTTCCATAGGGATTTTGAACAGCGATAGCACCCAAAGTACTGGATAGAATAGCACCAAATTTAGCAGAAAGGTAGCTCTTGGTTCAGAAAGAAGACTTTTTGTTATTTGTTGTAAATCTGTTCAGTAGATTTTGAGAGAATGAAGTAAATCAACATTTGTATATATAGAGATGTAAAGGCTCCGCAAAGCACCCCAATCTCGTGCTGATAACTGACTGGCTGCTAACACTTCAACAAGGAAGTGCTGGCAGCCATTTTGGTTCTTGGTTTCAGCTGTGTACCAGACAAAAATGAAAATAAACAAAAGGGGGCAGAATAGGGACACCCTGACCCCTTAGCTCTGGTGCAGGGGTCCCAAAGGGACCCCCCTCCCCCCAGAGCTAAAAATCATTTAAAAACATTTTTTTGCCACTAGTCACAGCAGATCTGCTGAGAATGTTCTTTTTTAAGAAAAAAAGCAAATGTGGTGTCCCACACTTGTTGCTGTGAGGCCCACAGGTGGGCCAAGTCCTAGGGGCATTGCCACTTTAATGCAGGGGCAGCTCGGCCCCTACGCAGCCCAGGGGACCTCCCCAGGGCAAATATACAAAGGAATGCCAGGGGCCACCCGGCCCCCTCACAGCCCCAGAGACCACCACCTCCCCGGTGCTTTAACCAAATAGAGTGTGGGGGCTACACACACCCCCAGCCCTGGGGGCACCACCTCCACAGGGCTTTAAACAAATATAGTGAGTGGGGACCATGCAGCCAAGGACAGCTACCTCCCTGGGGCTTCCATCTATTTCATTGTGGAGGTGGTGCGCAGACCTCCCGCAGACCCAGGGACCACCACATCCACAGGGCAAACATGGAAAAAAAGAAAGGGGGTCCATTTCTGACCCCTACAGTCCTGACGACTGCCACCTCCCTAGGGGTAAATTCACAGTTCGAGGGGTGTTGTGTGTCCCCCCTTGTGGGCCAATAATGGTTCTGGGGACCGCCACTCCCCAGGACCGCCTCCTACTTTTCCTGGGGTGCCGCTCTCGGGATATAGCTGTTTGCTTTAGCTTAGTGGGAGCTGATGGCTCCCACCAAGCAAAAGCAAACAAAGTCCGCTGTTTAACAGCACCCGCTGTCAGAAGGTAGAGTTTTCATCTGTTTCCCTGCACACAAATATGCATGCAGGGAAACAGATGAAAACATTGTTCCCATAAGCAGGGAGCTGCTTTTTAAATCAGCTCTCTTGTTGTGGGAGCAATGCTGGCTCCCGCAGGACATGTGGAACTGGCTTGGTCCTGTCATTCTCTGTCTCTCTTGTATCCCATAATGGGATGAAAGAGAGAGAGAGACATTATCATTGCAATGGTCTCTCCTTGCAAAGACTTCAAAGAGAAAGACTAGCAAGATGTTTGGTATGAATGTTATTCTTACGTTTGGATGCTGAGCAGAACAGAGTCACATCTGACCTAGTGGTCAAGGTCTTCTGCTGTCACTCAGTAGGCTGAAGGTTAAAATCCTGGTATGGCTTGACAGTGTGTTTGTTTATTGACTAGTGTTTTGACTGTTAAACTTACCTAGTGATGGAACATTCATGTATCTTTCCTATCACATGTGGGTTGAATGTCATAGGTATGTCTGGACACAGCATTGTAATCTGTGGTTTAATGATTAAGGTAACAGATGCTCACACTGAAAGTTGAGGTCTCAACTCCAGGTATGTGTGTGGTCTTTTCCCTTCTTTAATTTAATTTAAACTTCAAAGTTAAAGGTTCATATTGAAAGGGGATCTCACTCATTTTAAACAACAAATACACTTTTCTTTTTAATTTGTCCTAAAATATCTAATTCCGCGTACATCATTCATCAAAGCCTAAATCACTGCCTCTCTCTGAATCTCTGAATTACTCTGTTTAGCTCTCTCTCACTCTCTCTTACTCTCTCAGGGTTGGATGGTTAGGGGAGTTGGCCACAGGGCCTGACCATAGGCCAGGCCTTGTTACCAATGAACCACATATGGCTGAAGGCCATGCGCAGTGCAAGGTTGGGTGGTTATAAGGGGTTGGTTACAGGCCCTGCGGCCAACTGCCACCACGCATGGCCAAAGGCAGTGCCCAGCAGTGGGTTGATTAATGTGCAGTAATAAAAATTACTTTACAGTAAAAAAGCATAGAAATTCACTTAAAAAAAACAAAGGTTACAGGAACATTATAGTTAGGTTCAGAATGTAAAGATGCCAAACCAGATTCAGTAGTTATGTGACTATAACTCATGCCCTCAGCTAACTATAACTCTCACCCTCATCATGCACAGTTTTCTCATCAATAATGTTATTACAAATGTTGCAGTGATATTATCAATGATCTCATAGAAGATGTCATGACTGATGTAAAATGTTGGGTAATTAGCAGTGCATGGCAAGAGTGTGAATTATGGTTACCTTAAGGCATGAGTTATCATAACTTTCACTATAACTGTGAATAGCTATGGTTTTGTGTCTGTAAATTCTGAACCCAAGTATAACGTACCTGTAACCTTTGGATTTTATGTGAATTTTTATGGAATTTTAAAAATCTGATTTCTTAACTGTAATGTTGCTGTAACCTTTGGTTTTTGTAGTGAATTTCTATGTATTTTTAAGGCGGCCCCTGCAAAGCCACAGGGCCTTGCATGCTGCAACCCCCTGCATGCAGCCAACCCAACGCTGAGCACACCCTATGGCTGTGCGCAGTAGGGCTTGGCCGCACGGGCCTGGCCTGTAGCCGGACCCTAGAGCCAACCCCCCACATGCAGCTAAACCCATGTAAATGGATGGGGCATGCAGCACCCCGCCCGGGGCAATTTTGTCCCCAGGTACCTCAGCTCCTGCGGTCCAGCCTTATTATGAAGGAGGGCACACAGCCCCCCTCCCGGGCCAACATTGGCCCCAGGGACCCCATTCCGAGGGCCTTCCCAGTAAATGGTGAGTACCCTAGAGCCCAACTGGTGCATATTAAAAAGGGGAAGGGGGCATGCAGCCCCTCACCCCAGGCCAATATTGGCCACAGAGACCCCACCCCCCAAGGTTTATTTAATTATTAATTGGGGTGGAGCCACACAACCCCCCCTCACAGGCCGATTTTGGTACCAGAGATACCATCTTCTCAGGGGTCCAACCTGCAAATGATGGGCACCCTAGAGCCTACCCAGTCACCCACTGCATATTCAATGAGGTATGCAGGGGAGCCCCAATGCCTCTTCGCAGGGCCAGCTTTAGCGCTGGTGGTGCCCTGTGCAACAGTCATTTTTCGCACCCCCATGTCATGACCACATCCTCAGATTCTCTCACTAACACCCTGTAAATGTGCCCCTCATCTCTCCATAGTCCCCCTTTAACATACATTCATTTGTTTCAAAGCACTTGTAAAGGCCGGCTTTACTAATCCACTCAGCTACCTACATAAAAATATAGTTCTGTTCTTTGCAGCAGGTATATTAACCCTCTAGGCCACTTCATGGAGAGTCAAAGCTACTGATAGACAAAAATCCCATCTCTCTCCCTAGCAGAAACATTATTCACAAGAGGTATCTTGACATGTTAATTGCTTCCTGAAGGGTGGGCGCACAAGTAACTTTTCAGTGGGTGCTTTTAAATTGCATGTTTCTAAGTTATTCCCAAACACAGGCCGCCCCTGAAGTCAGTGCCCCCCAATTCAGGTCAGAACCTGGTTCGGCCGCACTGGTCACACTGCCCTAAAGCTGGCCCTGCCTCTGCACCCCATCTGGCTCCTCACCTTCAGTGGGAACTGTCATAGCTCCCATCAAAAGGGAGAGCCAAATATGTTGTCGCATGTGGGCGGGATCACATTTTTCATCTGTTTGATCTGTGAAGTGGGCAAGGAATAAGATGAAAAGTCCACTCCCAGCAAGCCAGAACATTTTTCATACTCCTGCCCTCTGGGATTGGACTTAGTGTATAATCTTTCTTGGTGGGAGCTTTATAATTGCTCCTGTCAAGTGAGAGCTAACACAGGGTTCCCTACCTGCACCACTAAGGGCAGTGAAAAGGCTATGTCCTGGAGGTGTGCACCCTGGGACATAGCTGGAGCTGGTCCTGGGGGATGGGGTCCCCAGGGCCTTTAATGGTTCCAGGAGGGGGACCACCTCCCTCCCTTTTCTGTGCATTGCCGGGCCCTGGGAGTTGTGGTCCCCGGGGCCAAAAGCAGCCTGGGAGGGGGGCCCTGCTGCTCACCTGCCCATCCAATATGTGGCTCTGCTCTGGGGATGGGGTCCCAAGGGCCATAGATGGCCTGTGGGGGGGTACATGCACCCCCTCCCTCTAATATCTAAATAAAATTCTGTTCAGACCTGGCCCACCCGGGGGGCGAGGTTCAGGAAACAGTGCTTGCTTTTTTTAAAAAACAAAATCCTGCAGTTGCACTGCGAATTTGCAGGAAATCTTTTTTTTAAAGTGTTTTGGAACCTTGCAGGGATCCCGTTGGACACCACCACTATGCCTAGGAGGGTCAAGATATTCCTACCCTGCTTTCTTTTGTTTTTTGTTTCCTTTTTTTATTGAGACTCAGCCATGGCCAAAATGATCTCATTTTAAGATCTCTGGGATCTGCGGACCCTCCACATCCCTAGATATAAACAAATATGTTTTCTTTAATAAGTCAAAAACTACTGGATGGAATTGCACCAAATAACAAAAAGAGATCTTTCTGGACAAAGATCTAGCTTTCTGAGAACTTTGGGGTAATTCCGTTCAGCAGTGTGGGCTGTAGTTGTGTCTAAAATCCATATGGGATATTGCATGTTGAAAATGTGTTTTGGGACCCGCCCCTTTTTCTCTGCCCCCACTTGACAAATCACCCTGAAACCTTCAAAACAGCAACTGAAGTGAGTGGCAAACAAGTTTTGAAAATTTCATGAAGTGTCATCAAATTTCAAATGGCGCCAAAGTTATAGGCAAAACAAAAAATACATTTCCTATGTAAGCAGGTCTTAACTATGTAATATTCATCCCTTGATTAAGCCAAAAGACCCACTTGTTATATTTTGGTGTTGTGACTTTAGAGCAAAGTAATTAAGTCTGCTTGAATGCAACCAGGAGCTGTGAGACCAACCACATCCTGAACATGCTAAAAGGCCATGCATGATGGAGGTTACTTATAGTAAAGAAATATTACTATATGTTAAAAAAAAAACTAGAAATTACCTCAAAAAACAATGGTTAAAACAGAGGTCTTCAATCTGTGGTTCACAACTTCAAGGGGGGCAGTAGTGTTATCGGAATGGGAGTGGCACATTAGGCAGCCTCACGTCTGCCACAAATCCAAAACGTCTTCAATTTGCAAAAGAGTGGCTTTAGCTGAAAGGTCATTCAGTGAGTTTCTTGTTAAGTGAAA
The DNA here is from genome assembly GCF_031143425.1 of Pleurodeles waltl. Lineage (NCBI taxonomy): Eukaryota > Metazoa > Chordata > Amphibia > Caudata > Salamandridae > Pleurodeles > Pleurodeles waltl. The sequence goes on along the minus strand of NC_090442.1, from coordinate 826,158,711 downwards.
CCAAAGGAGGAGCAGACATCTAAACAAGCTTTTGTGCCAGAATGCCTACTTTACCTGAAAGAAATTCAAATATGTGCCATGAGTTAATATGGAAATATGAAAGGTAATCTACTAATGTAACGGATGCTTGGGAGCTGTACTGGCTATATTGATTTAATGACTGTAAGATTTGTGGTTTTGTTGGCAGTAAACAGAGTTAAATGAACTGTTAATTGCACACTTTAATAGTAATTGTATTACCATAGTGTTTACTACCCCTGAGAAGGTGTTGAAGGGACAGTTATTCTTAAAAAAATTGTATTATCTGTCTATTACTAAAATCGATATTTTGGAAGCACCATTTTATGGAAAACCCTTTTGTACATTTTGTAGTAGTTTATTTTATACTGTGTGTAATGCAAATATAAAATAATGGCATATATTCACAGTGCTTTCTGTCACAGGCTGTGCCATGTAGCACTAAAAATACTCAAGTTACTATTCTTCATTGCACTAACCAAGATATAAATATGTGGCCCTCTGGTTACACACAGATATCTGCAGTGCTTTTATAATGTACTATAGTGCATTTCCCACAGAATAACAGCTTTTTTATTTATCTTCCATTTAAGCTGCTCATTATTTTATATGTTGCTACCTGGTGGTGAAAGACCTACAAATTGAAATCAACAACAGCACCCAAGTAATATAACCAGGAGTCAGTTTTTGCCAAAATAGAAGTATTTCTTTTCAGTTAGTCAAAACTGAAAACCTTTTTAGAAAAAGTTAGTGAGAAGATTAGGGAACCAATTCCTCTCCTATAGTTAAAGAAAGCATTCTACTTTGACCTTACAGTTCATCATTGATGACTGTAAATAGTATGTTTTAATTATGATGAATGATGTTCAGTAACCTCCAGTTCCATGCAGTAGCAAAAGCCAAGTAGACAGCATCCCATGTAATATAGTATGGTTCTCCTCAAATGCTGTGCACTAAAGTTGCAGCTCATGCATTACGGCCTTTATACCCAGGGCCACTGGAGTTATGTGATTGTGTGGCGATTTTCACATAATTACAGATTTGCCACTTTGCCAGATAATCCATCATCTGCTGCATAATTTGATGATTTGAAAGAAAAAATAATATGTGTATAGCTCAAACAATTCAAAATTTGCCAAAAGGTGGCAGCAAATGTTGCCGAGTAGTAGAAGGTCCTTTGCAAAGCAGAACTAGTAACCCTTTTGTTGCTTATTGCTATGTTTGGGTGTTAAACTGGTATTAGAGAGGCGCAACCACAGATTGACCATCTCTTTGGAGAAAAACAGGCACACCCATCACATTAGCTTAGAAAGGTGTTGTCATCTAAATAAGTTTTGCCAAATTGTGTTTTGTTTGTGAAAAAAAGTACCATTGTGCATTTTGGGGTCATTCTTTTTGAAGACTTTTTGTTTGAGCTGTGTGGTAAACCTCTGGCACCAAACCACAGTCATTCACTAACAGTTGGTTTGCTAAACACTGTTAAATATTTTCCCATTATAACAAAATGAATTGCTGTGGGAACTGGGTGTGTTTATGGTTTTAAAAATGTTTGTCAGGAGGGGGTCCTTACACCTAAAACATTTTGACAGGGAGTTCTTGCATTAAAAAGTTTGAAGACCTCTGGGTTAAAGTGATGTTATAATTAGGAATTTTAATTAGATCCTACATTACGTTAAAAAAAGTTGTAAATCAAGTAACTGTTACTCACTCACCATGCACTGCTAATTACCCCACATATTATCTCATTCATGACATGATTTATGACTGGGCATGGGTGGTGGAATCGAAGAATTTTTGTAATTCTGCGTTACTCTTTTAACAAAAAATTGCTGACAAATTTTTTATCTGCCGCTCCGCAGGCAGAATTAAAAACTATGCAGTGGTTTCTAAAGTTTTTATATATACAAGCTTTCTTAACCTCAATTTCTCCTCAACTACTGAATGGATTTACAGTAAAACACAAAAAAACTCTTTCTGGACCAAGATCTAGCTTCCTGCCAAATCTAGTGCAAATCCATCCCATAGTTTGGGCTGCAGCTGTGTCTAAAATTCATATGCAACCATGATTGTGGGAAAAAGTAGTCAAAATGTAGCACTTTTCAGAAAGTTTTGTAGAGATTTGTCAAACAGTGCCAATGTTATTAGCAAGGATGAAACAAACTCCCAACTATAACTTCCCAGTGGTAACAGCCATGGATAGTATAGCCTTAGAGCCCGTCGTATTGGGCTCTACCAGCCATGAAAGACCTGCTTCAGCATTAAAAGCCCAAGTCAAAGAAGAGGGCCTTTAACAAGGGAGCGGGACTTTAATTGCCTTTATAGCCCAGTTACGAAGAGCTATGAGGCCATTGCAACATTCTGTCACTAGAGGACAGAATGTTGTAATAAATTAAACAAAGTCCTCACGGAACCCAAGGGGATTAAAATCCCCTCCGGCTCCTAAAGAACATTGGAATGTTGATGCTGTGGGCTTTTACCAGCCAGTAAAAGACCAGAGCACTCCATTGTCTCCAATGTAGCTCCAAACATTCCAATGTTTTAATATAGCCTTAGAACCCGCCGTAGCGGGCTCTACCGGCTATTAAAGGCCCGCTCCCCGCGTTAAATGCCCGAGACGAAGGCGAGGGCATTTAACAAGGGAGAGGGACTTTAATAGCCGGTAGAGCCCGCTACGGCGGGTTCTAAGGCTATTAGAACATTCTGCCACTCAGGGCAGAATGTTCTATTTAAAAAAAAAAAATTCACGGAGCCTGAGGGGATTAAAATCCCCTCGGGCTCCGTGAGGCTTTGTTCACAGCTGTTGCTGTGAACAAAGCGAACATTGGAATGTTGGCGCTGCGGGCTTTTACTGGCCAGTAAAAGCCTGCAGCACTCCATTGTTTTCAATGGAGCTAGCAACATTCCAATGTTCTAATATGGATTATATATGTATATAACAGCCACTTTGTAATGCACCATTTTAGAACTCTTCATTAAACTTTACAAAAAAGTGTTTTAGAGCCTTATTTAAGCATTGGCCAATGTGTACTCCATCACAACTGTGGCGGATATCCTGCATGCCTTATTTGAAGTGCGTTAGGATATAGTGCACTTGTAAATCCGAAACAAGTTAACCATGTCAGGTTTTGTGCAGACCTGTCAAGCATTTAAAAAAAAGGAAGGGTCAAACAATTAGCACTTTTCCATTTTAACTGCCATAGAAAATGTTATTCTTCAGTACAACAAACAATGCCAACCAGACTCACACCAAACTTGGCAGGAAATTCGATTTTTATTTAGAGTAGTGACTTTAGTAATATTTGAAATGTTGGCATTTGAAAAAGATGCAAGTTGAGTTTCAGAGGGTAAGTCAGAGAGATATCTTGACAACGTGTTTATTGATTTATCTGCTAGTTTAGCACCTTTTGATGTATTTGCATGAAATTCAGCAGATGCTTAGCAGGTTTAGCTAGCTCTTTGTATTTTTATATGTGTACAGATCCATCAATTGAGGGGAACTGATAGAAGGGAGTGTCAAAAAACTGTTAATGTAGTAATTATTGTTGCATCCTTTGATAAATCCACATGAAATTTGGAAAATGCATGTTAAGTTTTGGGCTATTGTGTCAAGTTTTGTACAGATCAATCAAGGGAACAACATTAAAATGGGGGCAGGACAAAAACCTTTTCACGTACCAATACAAATGTCATCTTGTCATGAACTTATGCAAAATTTGGCATTCATCCTCTGTAGATAGGGTAAGTTTTATGTCAGTCTATCAAGGGGAGGCCAAAATAAAAATGGAGTAAAATGTTTTTATGTGCTAAATACTTTGATGCTATTTAATGAATCAGCTTGAAACTTGGCAGGCAATTAGCAAACAAAGCAGCAGTGGATGGAATGCTTGAATTGATCTCAGCCATTGTTAATTACTGGTGACATCATCCCAGTCCTTAATTATTTTCGTCCTAATGCCACCTCAGTTTAGCCCCAGGTATATGCAAGTCAGCCTGGGACCTGCTCCACTAGGAATAATCTAACTCAAGCTGCAAAGTCCGGCCCTTTCTGAACCAAAGCACAAGAAACCTAACATTGTTTTTGTCCTTATGGGGGTTCATCAGTCTGGTCTAGCTTGGTTCCGTGTATATGCTCAGACGTGTGTCCGTGCCAAAAGTGCCATATGACTTTAGCTACATCCTATTGATGAGCCCCAAGAAGGGAAACACAAGTCTGGTATTGATTGTGGTCCCTTCTGGAGGGGGCCTTGCCTATCAGTTAAGGGCATATTTTCCCTAGCGGAGCAGGGTTAGTACTGATTTGAATAAGGCAGGTCTTTGTATAGAGTGCCGTGGTAGGTGAAAAGCCATGGATTGGATTTTACCTTGCAAAATTCATCAGCAGCTTGCAGTGTGCCATATGGGAGTTAAGTTGCCCGCAGCAAATCACCATTAACCTCTTCACTGCTAGGCCTTTTCCCCTCCTGTGCCGAGCCTTATTTTGGCTATTTGGGGCAGTTCACGCTTAGGCCCTCATAACTTTTGTTCCACATAAGCTACCCATGCAAAATTTGTGTCCTTTTTTCCAACTTCATAGGGATTCTAGAGGTACCCAGACTTTGTGGGTTCCCCTGAAAGAGACCAAGAAATTAGCCAAAATACAGCCAAAAATTAGGTTTTTTTTTTCAAAAAATGGGAAAAATGTGTTGCAGAAGCAAGCTTGTGGTTTTCTCCCTGAAAATGGCATCAACAAAGGGTTTACAGTGCTAAAATCACCATCTACCCAGCTTTCAGGAACAGGCAGACTTGAATTAGAAAACCCAATTTTTCAACACAATTTTGGTATTTTACTGGGACATACCCCATTTTTACTATTTTTTGTGTGCTTTCAGCCTCCTTCCAGTTAGTGACAGAAATGGGTGTGCAACCAATGCTGGATCCCAGACACCTAAACATTTCTGAAAAGTAGACACAATTCTGAATTCAGCAAGGGGTAATTTGTGTTGATCCTACAAGTGTTTCCTACAGAAAATAACAGCTGAAATAAAAGACTATTGAAATTGAGGTGAAAAAAACAGCCATTTTTCTCCACGTTGTACTCTGTGACTTTTTCCTGCGATGTCAGATTTTTGAAAGCAGTATACCGTTACGTCTGCTGGACTCTTCTGGTTGCAGGGATATATAGGGCTTGTAGGTTCATCAAGAACTCTAGATACACAGAGCCAATGAAGGAGATGCACCTTGCAACAGGTTTTCATTGTCTACAGGGCACACAGCAATTAATTTGATGAAATATAAAAAGTGAGAAATAGTTATCAAGAAAACCTTTGTATTTCCTAAATGGGCACAAGATAAGGTGCTGAGAAGCAGTGGTCATTTGCACATCTCTGAGTTCCGGAGCACCCATACTAGCATGTGAATTACAGGGCATTTCTCAAATAGACGTCTTTTTACACACTGTCTTACATTTGGAAGGAAGAAATGTAGAGAAAGAAAAGGGGCAATAACACTTGTTTTGCTATTCTGTGTTCCCCCAAGTCTCCTGATAAAAATGGTACCTCACTTGTGTGGGTAGGCCTAATGCTCGCAACAGGAAATGCAACATGGACACATCACATTTTTACATTGAAATCTGGCATGTTTTTTGCAAAGTGCCTAGCTGTAGATTTTGGCTCTAGATCAGCCGGCACCTAGGGAAACCTACCAAACCTGCACATGTTTTAAAACTAAACACCTATGGGAATCCAAGATGGGGTGACTTGTGGGGCTCTCACCAGGTTCCGTTACCCAGAATCCTTTGCAAACCTCAACATTTGGCCAAAAAAACACTTTTTCCTCTCGTTTCGGTGACAGAAAGTTCTGGAATCTAAGAGGGGCAACAAATTTTCTTCCACCCAGCGTTCCCCCAAGTCTCCCGATAAAAATGGTTCCTCACTTGTGTGGGTAGGCCTAACGCCTCCGACAGGAAATGCCCCAAAACACAACGTGGACACATCACATTTTCCCAAAGAAAACAGAGCTGTTTTTTGCAAAGTGCCTAGCTGTAGATTTTGGCCTCTAGCTCAGCCAGAACCTAGCGAAACCTACCAAACCTGCCCATTTTTTAAAACTAGACACCTATGGGAATCCAAGATGGGGTGACTTGTGGGGCTCTAACCAGGTTCTGTTACCCAGAATCGTTTGGAAACCTCAACATTTGCCACAAAAAACACTTTTTCCTCTCATTTCGGTGAGAGAAAGTTCTGGATTCTAAGAGGAGCCACAAATTTCCTTCCACCCAGCATTCCCCTAAGTCTCCCAATAAAAATGGTTCCTCACTTGTGTGGGTAGGCCTAAAGCCTGCGACAGGAAATGCCCCAAAACACAACGTGGACGCATCACATTTACCCAAAGAAAACAGAGCTGTTTTTTGCAAAGTGCCTAGCTGTGGATTTTGGCCTTTAGCTCTGCCGGCACCTGGGAAACCTACCAAAAGTGTGCATTAGACACCCAGGGGAATCCAAGATGGGGTGACTTGTGGGGCACTCACCAGTGTCTGTTACCCAGAATCCTTTGAAAACCTCAAAATGTGGCTAAAAAAACACTTATACCTCACATTTCGGTGACAGAAAGTTCTGGAATTTGTGAGGAGCCACAAATTTCCTTCCAGCCAGTGTTCCTCCAAGTCTCCTGATGAAAATGGTACCTCACTTTTGTGGGTAGGTCTACTGCCCGTGAAAGGAAATGCCCCAAAACACTATCTGGAAACATCAAAATGATCAAACAGCAAACTACCTCTTTTTGCGGGGACACCTATGTTTTTGGTCCTGGGCTCAGCAGCCATTAGGGAAACCTACCATACCCAGACATTTCTGAAAACTAGACACCCGAGGGAGTCCAGGGAGGTGTGACTTGCGTATATCCCCCAATGTTTTCTTACCCAGAATCCTCAGCAAACCTCAAATTTAGCTAAAAAATCAAATTTTTCCCACATTTATGTGTGGGAACACCAGGATAAATTTCCTACCACCCAATGTCCCCCTCAGTCTCCTGGCAAAAATGATACCTCACTTGTGTAGGTTGGCTAAGTGCTTGTGACAGGGAAGTGCCAAAAACATGTCGAAATTGAGGGGGAACCAAAGCGGGTCCAAAAGAGCAGTTGTAAAAAAATATTTTTTTAGGCTGACAAGTGCAGCAGAATTTTTATCGGTATAGATGAGACAATGCTGGGCGGTAGGAATTTTGTGGATTCCTGCAGATTCCGGAAGGTTCCATCACAAAAATGTGGGAAAAATGTGTGATTTCCAGCAAAGTTAGAGGTTTGCAGGGCATTGTGGGTGAGAAAATCATGCAGGGTGCATGTGAACCACACCACCCTGGACTCACCCAGATGGTTAGTTTTGAAGATGTGTCTAGGTCTTGTGCATTTTTCTACCTGGTAGCGTACCAAAGTCCAAAAAGTGCAGCCCTCACCATTCCAAGTGGGAAGATTTTGAGAGTTAGCCAAGCTGTCATGGCCCAAATGTCAAACCAAAACATAAAATAATCAAATGTCCTCCCCTTATGCCAATTTCTGTTTTCAAGTAAATATGTGGTGTCTAGAGGGCATTTCAGCAGCCAGATCACTTCACGATCTGGCTTTTGAAATGCTCTGAGAGATTTCAAAGGGAAGGAAATTCCTTTCCATTCATTTGGAGCCTCTCAGGCCCCCATCACATGAACGGAAGAGAAATGCTTTGTATTTCTCTTCCGTCAGCTTCCAGCGCGATGGGGAGGTGGCCTCTAATGAGGTCAGCGCGCGATCACGCGCTGACGTCATTAGTCGTCAGTAGGGGCATAAGGGGGGATCAAGGTGGAAGGGGAAGGGCTTCCCCTTCCATCCCTGTCTTGGGGGGGTGGAGAGGAAGCCGAGAGGGAGCTGAGCCCATGTGCGAAGACGTAATGGTTAAGTCCGCGGCACAGGAGCACTGTACCGGGGAACGTAACCATTAAGTCCCCGGCACAGAAGCGGCTAAATAGCACTGAATGCTATGTGCAGGGTTGATTAGACACAAGGTGGATTTTCATAGAGCCTGGAAATAATTTTTTTGTGAAGAGCAAAAAGTACAGAAACACATTACGGCAAAGACATATAATTCAGTCCTGTACTATTCATTTTTTGTGACATGGGCCCTGTATGCAGAGTTCTCTATGTAAATTCAACGAAATCTGCTTTAGTAGTTCTACATTTTATATGTAACCATGGCATGGCAATCAGGAGTGGCTGCACTCAAAGACACGTTATAAATTGTGTGTTTCCAACACACAAACGCACACACTGATAAAACACAACTATAGTTGATTTCTGTCTCCACAACATCAAATGGCACAAAGGGAAGAGTGCAGAATACAGAGTATGTGTTCTATGTATGTGCTTCCATGAGTTATGTTTATCAGATATGTAATATTTTCTTTAGGTGATGTTTATTTCCCGATTATTTTCAATAAGTAATTCGAAACAGCCTAGGAAGAGATCTTCGGCTCTGTTGTGTTAACTTAGCTTCATGAATTCATGTCGAAAATACGCCCATGAAGTTTCTAACACTTTCATGCTGTGTTAAAGTTGCTAACACTTTCATGCTGTGTGGTGACATACATCTCGGCTATACTTTGCAAAACAAAAATGTTCCTGTGATGTAATGATGGTTCAAATGATTCGAAAATAATTCTAGTGAGGCAGAACGATGAAACAGTTGGGCAAATGTATTGACCTTAAATATCTAAGTGATCGAGAGGAAAGCAACACGAGTGATATTACTTTTACTTGGGCATTTTTCATTTCATGAGTGCCCAGGTCTTCTCCAGTTTGATTCAGTAGCTCTCTGAAACAGCAGATCTGTTTACCTGAGTCTTTAATGGTGCCACTTTGTATCCATTTGAATCTATTTTGATTTTCCTTTGAACGTCTTCTGAACGAGACATTCTATGCTGTTTTTAATGGGCATCAATGTTCTAAAAATAAAGGACATTTTCAGCATCAACTAGTTGCTATCAAATCTTTCTTTGAAAAGCCACATAAATCTCTTGCTGAATGTATTACAATACATTTCAAACCTCTGCATTCTATGGATGTTCCTGCTAGGCTTTCCTAGAAGTACATTCAATTCCATATAATATTCTCTTATGATTGCAACTTAAGCCCCATTATATTTCTCACACATAGTTTCAGAATTCGTTTTCTCAGGTGGATTAAATAACTTTTGAAGATGCAAATAATCTACTTAATTGTCCCTTAAATAGCCATGAAGAGGAATATCTCTGTTCTTTTTAAACATTTATTTCAAATATCTGGAGAGTTACCATATAATCATGCGTTTTGCATGGGTAAAGCATTTATTATTATTATTATTATTATTATTATTACTATCATTATTATCTTGTAATGTCTAATACAACCAAGTCTTCAGGTTTTTACGAAAGGAAACTGGGAGAGAGTTTCAGAGTTTCGGACCCAAGACTGAGAAGGAACGTCCACCCATCTGAGACAGATGAAACCTAGCCACTATACCTAGAGCCAGATTATTTGATCTCAATGAGCATGCAGGCTGATAGGGTAACACCCACACCTGAAAGTAGCAAGGACCATTTCTAAACTCTAGCTTTAAATACATAGCACAGGTAGCACAGTACTTTGAATTGAATGCACTTCATGACTGTTTGCTAATTAAGCTCTTGGAGGAGATGGGAAACTGAAACCTTTGTTGGAAGGTGGTGAATAGAAACTATGGGCTTGAGTACGAGTTTGGTGGTAGAAAAACCCACCGCCAGGCCTGTGGTGAAGAGAGTGCAGCGTAGCTGGCTGTCTCCTCACCTGCCCTATTAGGAGTTTTCCACTGTGTTGACCAGTGTAAACCAAACTTTCCGCCAATCAGCCCAGTGGAAAATGTGAAGTGCCTTTGGACTCGGCTCCACAGGGAGCCAAGTTCAATGGAACTGTTAACGCGTCCGTCTATGTTAATTTATACACATCAGGACTCGTTTTAGGCCGATGAATCTTTGGGCTCAGTGGTGAGACACCGTAGGACGAGATAACTGATCAATATATCAATCAATATGTCAATAACATTGTCAACAGTTAACACCAAAATATATCTTACTTTAGTCATTAATAAACCTTCGGCGCAATCATGACCTTTCAGTCACGAATAACCACACCTTAATGGAGTTTTATGAATTTTATTCCCTATTGATTACAATCTAATAGCAAATGCATCAATCTCAAAACCAAGAAGCAAATAAACATAATCACAAGATGACAATCATAATACGCTTTCAATAATGCAAAGATCAGAAGCATAGACAATCAGATGACTATAAGCAGTTCGTAATACATAGAACCTTCTAGAGATATTAGTTCAGCATAGCACTACGTCAGTCACGTCAGGTTGTCAGTCGGGATGAATGTCTCATCTAACCTCTAATTAGCATTGGCATGTTGGGCTTCATGCAAAACAATTTTGAACACCAATTTGGAAAACATCTAACTAAGGTCTCTAATCAAAAACATACAGCAGTTGGTACCTAGAAAGAAAAGGCAAATGAATGCATTTCCATTATAAATGATTATATTTACCCTCCTCAGAATAGGCCACCGTACAGGATCAGTCTTTGTCTTCAGGACATCAGTTAGTTCACCGTCAGTCTATCTAAGTTAGAGGCAAGGGACACTCTCCTCATAAGGAGGAAAGTGTAATGGGGCAGTCTATGGGCAAGGATGGTTTTGTCTAAGTCTCAAATCACCGAATAAAGAGACAGAGTTTCTGGATGCAATCGAAATCATTCCATACCCTTTGTCTCTTGTGTCATGGGTTTTTAAACCTTTTTCGTAATACATTCCCCCAAGATTCTATTGGTCAGTCTCTACACCCCACTATCGGTAGCCTATTAAATTATACATTAAGTAATGCATTTGACATTTCACGATAATTCCCTAATTCCTAATTGGTCTTCATAATTGACGTTTTTGTAGGTGGCACATCCGGGGTTACTTCATCGTCTTTGCACATATCAGGTCAAAAGTTCTCTTCTTCTCGCTTCACCGTCCTTGGAAGTGTCCATTATTGTTTCGAAGCACCTATCTTTTTATACGAAAGCTGCTAGCATGCGGATGGGAAAACTCAGCGTTGTTACGAATTTAGTAAAGAAAAGAACAATTGCTGGGTCATGGTCTTTTGCAAGTCAGCACACTGGAGAAACAGAAAAATATGCTTTAATATGAGAGTTACACAGCTAGTTCTCGACTCACGCTAACTTAAGATATATGGTTCCAATGACTGCAGTTTTATATGTGTTAATGTGCTCAGTTAGGCAAACTATAAACGATTATTTCTTACAGTCGACATTAGTTTATACATATGAACAATTCTCCACATTTATGAATACGCTTCAATTAATATTTTTATTAATACAGCATTGTTAGACATAAGCACTTCACGTCTATAATATGTAATATTTAAACTACGCTCTCTCACCATCACACAGGGGGCCTCCCTAGCACCCTCGCAATGCTGAGCAGATAGTGCACATTGCAGCGGTGCTGGGGAGGAGGGCCCCCAGTTCAGAGGCTCCCTGTGGCCCCCAGCGCTTGTTCTTCGTCAGCTTTTTCATGCCGGTTGAACTGCCATGAAAAGGCTAACAGAGAACATGGTTGTAATTAGCAAGGCGGTGCTGATGTAAGCGCTGCCCTGGCTGATCACAACCAAGACCGCAATCATCCCGTTGGGATCAGAGATCCTGGCACAGACAGACGTTTTTTGGTGGTCCTACCGCCAGACTTGTAATGTGGCTTTTGGACCGCCACAGACGTGGTGATCCGACTGCCACTGCGAGTCTGGTGGTCTTGAGACCGTCAGACTCGTAACCTGGCCCTTTATCTATTCTTAAATAGAGACTATTCCCATAATCCAATCTAGACAAGATTAGGGCTTGAATCACTGTTTTTTGGGCTGACAGAGGAATCATCCAGATGATTTGTTTCAGCCACTTAAGCACAGCGAAGCATGTGGAGGTCACCTTCACCTCCTGCAGCTTCATCAAAAGATTTTGGCCACTACAAATCCCAGATACTTGACCTTAGAGGACAAGTCAGGAAGAGGCCCAAGAGAAACAGGCCAGTGTTCAGGGCCCCAAAGTAGAGGATTCTTACTCAGGATCATCACCTCTGTATTTTCATTTTTAAGCTTGAGAAAGTTGTTGCTCATCCAAGTGGCTATAACCCTCAGGCCCTGGTTGAGATCAGTAGAACCCTGGTCTTGCGCACATGACAAGGAAAAGATGATTTCAGTGTCAAATGTCTAGGAAAAAAGGGTCAGGCCATAGTTCTCCACTACTTCTGCTAATGGACGGATATAGATATTAAACAACAGTGGACTGAGCCCTGATCCCTGCGGGACTCCAGATGTTCAGAGTTGTATTTCCGACACTGCATTAGCTGAAAAGACCTGAATGAAGTTAGCCAGGCCTAAATTGTTCCTTCAAGTCCCAAAGCTGTCAACCTCTCAATCAGGATAGAATGGGACACGGTATCAAACGCTGCACTAAGATCAATTAAAATGAGTTGCTATTCCACCTCCATCCAAGAGCCTTCGAAGATGGTCAGTAAACTCCCAAAATGGTGGACTCTGTACTATACCTCATACTGAAGCCCATCTGTGAAGGATGAAGAACATTTTGGGTTTCCACAAAAGATGTGCAAGGCATTCACATGTTTCCCCAAAGCCTTGGAGAGACAGGGCAGCAGAGAAATAAGATGGAAATTCGACAAGATGTTTGGGTCTAAATTTAGTTTGTTTAGGAGTGGAAGAACCATAGTGTGCCTCCAACTAGCTGCAACAAAGCCCTCACAAAGAGAGGATTTAAGAAAGTTCCCCACTACCTGAAGTAGTATCGGGCCCACAGGACCGAGCTTTGAAAGCAGTAAGGAATCTAGTGGCAAGCCAGATTTAATGGACTATAAAATGACGGAGAAGGTGGAGGTATCCAACAGGGGTCACAACTTCAATTTAGAGGAGGGATTTAAGAAGAGCATTTGACTGTTAAGCTCAATGTGATTGGAATGTATGCCATAGCCCGGAATGTCGGGTTCAAAACAGTTGCTTCACCATTCAACTACAAGTGAATATCAGCTACCTTCTTAGTAAAAAATAGGGCCAGCTCCTTGCACTCAGTTTGCGAGAGCCAAGGTGCTGGGAACATCTGAAAGCTCGTTGACCACATTGTAAAGCATTCTAAGGCAATTTTGGGCCTTGGTGATTTTGTCAGAGTAGAATAAAGTGCACACTTTTCTGCAGAGCCTATGATAGATTTCAATAGCTTTTCTACAGGAGGCTTTGGATGCCTCATCATGAGAACTTCACCAAAGTATTTTGAAGACCTTACAATCCAATCCACCAGACCCTGATTAGAACTGGCTGAGTGCTTGAGAATCAGTTTAGTAAGAAGTTGTCGGTTCAGAGCATCAGCATCCAGTTTTAATGAATTCCTGTTACTTACTTGTAGGTTTAGACTGTCATTTAAAGAGAGCTGTTGAAATTTTAATAGCAAAAGAAACTGCTTGTTGCTCTGACCTGAGTAAAGGGGTAGGTGGAGCTGTAGACATGTCCTTCACATTAGCAAAAATCGGATCCAAGAGTTGTTCATCCTCATGGGTTGGAGCCATATTTCAAAGGGCTGGATTTAGAACAGCCAATTCTTCAAAAAGGCAACATCTCAAACTACATTCGAGATGGTGTAAATGGATATTAAAATCCCACAACATCATCAAATTTGCACATTTCAGGACATAAGGGGCTAACTGGTCAGAGATCATGGCATCGCAATCCCCAGCATAGCCAGGTGGCCTATAAATCAAACCCCCAGACAAGGTGAACTTAGATGTGAGGGAAAGAGAGAAGAGCAGGCCTCACAAGTATGGAATGGAAGAGCTTACGTTTTACAAGTATACAACCTCTTATAAATTATAGCTTCCCCCCACCTGGCCTGCCCTATCTCTCCTAGCACTGGAATAGGTTGGCAGCAATGCTGCAATCACATCAGGCATTTAACTATCATGGAGCCATCAGGACTGTATTCCCACAGAAAATTAAATATGGCTTGCTGATGTTTGGGGAAAGAGTGGGAATTAATACTGAGAAATTAGAATTCAGTCATGCCTTTATTCCCTGGGTGCTAAATTATGTGACTAAGGACTGTCTTCCATATCCCCGGCTTACAATCATGGGTCCTCTGGAGAGGAGAAAACGTCACATCCCTCATATGTGGACGGACTCACTCTCTGATCTACTGTCAAGCAACTTACTGGGTGGATAGACAGCAGTACTAAAAGTTGGATGGAGGAATACACCAGCCTATTTGCCTTAAACATACCAGGGTTCTTGGTCCCTGGCCCCAGGCGGACACAGATGGGTGCAGAGGGACTTACCTTTGGTTTACATCGGTACTGCAGGCCACATTTCAAGGGCTTGGAGCTCTTACAGATCCCGCCTCTTTCCTCCCAATTAGCTCCCCTGCAGCCAATGGGAATGGAGGTAGCGCATTTAATCGTGGTCAAGTTATGCAGCGAAGGAAATTGAATAATATCGAAAAGAGTCAACTGCAAAGTATAAAAAAACATAAGTTCTTTTATTAAAAATATCAGGCAATCAGCACAATGCTGTTTCTAAAGCAAGCACATCCGTGTTGCAGGCTGCATTTCAGGGGCTAGGAGCTCTTATAGACTCTGCACCTTTCCTCCCAATTGGCTTTCTGCAACCAATGGGAATGGAGATAGCGTGTTCAAGCCCTGTCAAGTTATGCAGTGAAAGAAACCGAGATTAACAATATAAAGTGCAAACTGGCAATGAGCACAATGCTGTTTGTAAAGACAGATGTAGCGAGATAGTCAAAGAAGTATCACCAGAGAGCATTTGCCAGTAATATCTGACAAGATGATTGACAGAGGCAGATAAATTATGCATTCTTGGTGATTATCTAAGCTTACTTGGGGAAGGTATTATACTTGCATGATAGAACATGTGCTTTACACCACCCCTGGGATAAATGGTCTCCTTTTTAACCAACAGGTCCCACAGGATTATAGAATTTGAGTTACTCAGTGTCCTTGCAAGTCAGAGCAGGATTCACAGCCCAGTGGATGAGCTTGAATCTCATATAGATTTGGACAGCCAATCAGGGATCCTGAAGCTTTTGTAAACATGTGAGAGAACTTGAAGCAATGGACAGGCACTCTGGAGTGTACCAATGCACCATGCAATGCCTGTAACTTGTGACAGGTGCTAGAGGAAGTAGGCTCGCAATAGGGGAGAGTCTTGTTGAAGAACACTGATGGCATTTAAAACAATATCATCATTATATTTTTAAAATAAAAAGAGGACCATGTGTTTGTAGAATACGCATTTGATACAGAGCCAGACAACTGTGCCAGGGCCTCCAGCATGGGTGACATAGTGAACTCAGTACATAGTCTGCAAATATATACTGGTAACCCAACATGTCTCCGAGAGATTTATAGTTAACAAACTCAGTGCCAGGACAGGGTTGCAGGACTCTGTGTCTATCTCGATTCAGAAATGCTTGGGGAAGTTTGCAAATCTGGCATGGCAAACATTTGAAATCTTTGGGAAGGCCCTTTGGGGATCCCCATCATCTAGACCAGGGGCCAGGGTGTGACCACCCTACCCCTTCTGTGGCCTTTTCATTTATATTTCAAGATGCAATTACCATATTCATCTTCCTGCAATGGTAGCTGTATAAGAAAATGTGCTCTTTGCTCTAGCCAGTCAGAGTCTCTACTTCAACTTTTAGTTTGTGGACCCAAAATGGATGAGTGGGGAAGAAGCTTCTTCCTCCAACAAGATTAAATTATTTTCTTTATTTGGGCCCGAGAATTGTCCTTGAGCTTTTTACCTATTCATCAACTACCAGCCCATATATCTCTAACTTTTAGCCCTTTGAAGCCCAGACAATACATTTGTGTAACACCAATTTTTGATAAACTACTAGACAGATGTACACCAATTCAAGCAAGGGCACATCTTTAAGTGGAAAGGTTTGTGATGATTTGTTGAATAGTGCCAATGTTATGAGCAATAACACAGGCAATAGCAAAACTAGTGTGCATCACTTTTTTTAAGAGTGATGCCAAGCTGTTTGTTTCATTTGACAGTGGAATAAATATAAATAAAAATGACAGCCATGACATTGTCATGTGTTGTGACTTTACAAGGCATGCATGTGCTGCAGAGGCCATTTATCAATGGTGTTGTCCCAAAGAAAATTAAAGACGGATGCTATGGCACACAAAAACATGATTCCAATATTTAAATAATGTTTTATCAAAGAAAACTCAATCCAAGAATGCCACCTTGCATACCTATGTGATACTATCAATCTGGTGCCATTTTGGAATGGCCTCCAAGTTTACTTCAAAGGTCTGCCATCCTCTTACAATTGATTGTAAAATATATACGCACAAGCACTACTAATGTGAGCATCCGGTTAGCACAATGCAGCTGCCTGGACTTTGGCAAAAATTTGCATTTTTATAACGATGGATTTGGGAGGGAGAGGAAGCCTGGGATAGGGAGACATGACAGAGAGCAAGAAACGAGCAGCTCGGTCGCACTGTGTGGCCGCCGATACCATGCCAAAAGCTGTTTGTGTATTAAAAAAAAAGAAAAAAGAATTAAGACATAAAAAAATAAGGAGGTGTGGGTGGTTAGAACAACAAAAAAAAAGAAAAACACTATGGCCCTCATTACAACCCTGGCAGTCGGTGATAAAGCAGTGATAATACCAACTGGCCGGCGGTAACAAAAATTGAATTATGACCACGGCGGAAACCACTCACAGAGACAGCCACTTTAACACATCGACCGCCACGGTGGTAGCAACAAGCACCACAACGGTAACCGCCAACAGCCAGGCGGAAAACAATGTACCGCCCACTGTATTAAGACAGGCCTATCCGCCACCTTTTCCGGGGTGGTACCAACGACATCAAAAGCACAGTGGAAACAGAACACAGAAGTCAAAGGACTCACCTCTTGAGACTCAGGGAACGAAACATGACGCCATGGAGCCCGAGTTGCACATCTTCCCCATGCTTGTATACCTTTTCCTGCATTACGAACATCAACACCGGCGAAGACGGCCAAGGTGAGTACTCACGGCTAGCACACAAGGGAGGGGGGGAAAAGAGAGTGACACAGGCACCACCCCCACCCCCAACACCATAAACACAACAAGATGCACTAACATTACATATCCACCCCGTACCCCTCAGGAATAATGCAAGGACAAAAGGAATTGATTAAAGTGAGTGTAATAAGACAAAATAATAAAAATAAGTGCTTCAAATTCAAAATGTCTATACATATTTACAAATGGAGGGACACTGCCCAGTCCTCAATGTCCGTGGGCCACAGGGCCACTACACATAGGCCAAGGCCCCACCTCACTCCTGCGACAACACAGAGAGAACACTGCAGGGGCATCAGGTAGACAATACACTGGCACCTGAGGGGGACGGAGAATGGGGGGCACCTCAGCCCGAAGATGGTACAATGCCACTGGTCCTGGAGGGGGCTACATGCCCTGTGCAATGTCCTGGGGAGTGCAAAGCCACAGTCTCTCAAGTGGGTGGTTTGCCCACTGCTTGGTCCTGGGGAGTGCAAAACCACAGACTCTCAAGTGGGTGGTTGGCCCACTGCTTGGTCCTTGGGAGTGCAAAGCCACAGTCTCTCTAGTGGGTGGTTTGCCCACTGCTTGGTCCTGGGAGTGCAAAGCCACAGTCTCTCAAATGGGCGGTTTGCCCTCTGCTTGGTCCTGGGGAGTGCAAAGCCACAGTGTCTCAAGTGGGTGGTTTGCCCACTGCTTGGTCCTGGGGAGTGAAAAGCCATAGGGGGTCATTCTGACCTCGGCGGTAAAAGGCGCTTACCGCCGGTCAGAAGACCGCCATAACACCGCCGCGGTCGCGGTAAACCACCACGGTCATTCTGACCCGCAACTGGCAAACCGCCAAAAACCCGACATCAACAAAATTCCGCCACACCAACGGCCAGCGAAAAACTGGCGATGACCAAACCTCCACCGTCACGCCAACAGAAATACGCCCATGCCATTCCGACCCACAAATCCCCGCAGCGGTCTTTCAACTGCGGTATTCCATTGGCGGTACACACCGCCGCGGTCAAAATACACACACCTTTACAAAACACTACCACATTAGACAATTCAAAATACACACACCTGAGACACATACACACACCACTCCCACACACCCAATACAATATAAAACACACACCCACATCACCCACAAACCCTTACGACCACAATTGTGACTGAAGGACAGAGAGAGACAGCACAGAATAGAGTAGACCATCACACAGAGGCAAATCACAACATCACCCACACAATATCAACGCACAAAACACCATACACCACCACACTCACCACACTCTACAACACATACACCACCCCTCACCTCATCCACACCACCCCATGGCACCCCAAAGACACCCCAGGTTCTCTGACGCAGAACTCAGGGTCATGGTGGAGGAAATAGTTCGGGTAGAGCCCCAGCTCTTCGGGACACAGGTGCACCACACCACCATTGCCAGGAAGATGGAGCTATGGCAAAGAATAGTGGACAGGGTCAACGCTGTGGGACAGCATCCACAAAATCAGGACGACATCAGGAAGCGGTGGAACGACCTACGGGGGAAGGTGCGTTCCATGGTATCAAGGCACAACATCGCGGTTCAGAAGACTGGCGGCGGACCCCCACCTACTCCCCCAGAATTCACAGCATGGGAGGAGCAAGTCTTGCACATCCTGCATCCTGAGGGCCTCGCAGGAGTAGGCGGAGGAATGGACTCTGGTAAGTCAAATCTTCACTACTTCATTCCCCCCATCCCACCTGCATGCCAAATCATACCCCCACCCTCACCACCACCCCCATCACACCAACTCCTTGCAAATGGCTCACCATCACAACCCACCCATCCCAAAACCTAGCCCTGCATGCGTCCCCAAAGCATGGACACCCATCACCAAAGCATGCCCACTGCACATACCCATCTCCCCCACAAGCCACCGTCACAACAGCCCCCACAAGGGAATGCCAGCACTGGGGTACACAACCACCCACCCATTACACGAAATGGCACACACAGAAGCAATAACCATACTCTTATACCCCTGCAGGACCCGAACGCCACCACACCGCCCAGGAGGGTCCAGAGATGTCCATCCCACCCCCAGAAGAGGCCCCCAGTGATGACAGCAGCTCTGTCTCCCTGGACCCAGATGACCAGCCCGGCCCATCGGGGACCTCGGGACAGTCGGTTCCCCACAGACAGCCACAGGCTACAGCAGACCTAACCTCCTCTGGGAACACCAGCACAGCTCCCACCCAGCGGGCCCATGCCTCTGTCTCCAGGACACGTCAATCAGCGGTGTGTCCACCACTACAGGGCACCCAGGTTGACCCACCACCCCAACAACAACAGGGACCTGGGGGCAGTGGTAGTGGGCACACGGTCCAGGGGACAGAGGCCCAGGGAAACAGGGGAACTGGGAGGGCTGCTGTGCGACAGGGAGGGGACAGGCCCAGGGAACCGACTCTCCAAGAGGCCCTCTCCTCCATCATGGGAGCATACCACCGCTCCCAGGAGACGATGGCTACGGTACTGGCCAGGTTCCAGGACATCCAGGTACTGCAGGGGGAACAGTACATGGGGTTCAGAGAGGAAATGAGAAACATTAGTTCCGCAATGGGGACCATCGTCGTGGCTCTTAACCAGATAGTCACCACATTGCGGGACCATGTGGCACCACAAAGGGCCCCTGTCACTAGCATGGACCAAGACCAGGCTACCACCTCCGCCGGCGCTAGTGGACAGGAGGCCCCCACACAACGACAGACCACCAGAACCCCACCTCCTGCAGAAGAAGAACCACCCCGCAAGCGGTACCTGAGATCTCAGAAGAAGACAGAGTAGGATGCCAAGACCCCCGCCAGCAAAGGATACCCCCTGATGTCATCCCACTGTCCCACATTGTCACCCTGTCCAAACTTAAACTGCCCCTGCTCCATCCTTCCACAGGCATATGGACAATGCACCTGTGAGACTGAAAACTGGACTCTGCCATGTACATTACTCCACCATCACCCATCACCGTTTTTCAATCTTGTCCCTAAATTTAGCACTTTAATAAAATCACTTATTGCACTTAAAAAATCTGGAGTCTGCTTGTATTTTGAACAAATGTATTAGACATAACGGTGCCAAAATGTTCAGTTACATTGTGATGACAACATACCACTGTCACACAG
Source organism: Pleurodeles waltl (assembly GCF_031143425.1). Classification (NCBI taxonomy): domain Eukaryota; kingdom Metazoa; phylum Chordata; class Amphibia; order Caudata; family Salamandridae; genus Pleurodeles; species Pleurodeles waltl. The sequence continues at coordinate 826,138,364 of NC_090442.1, read as the reverse complement.
CTGTAGTCCATGGGCAAACAAAGCAGAGGTCACGCAGTGGGGCCCACAGCTCTGAAAACGGAAGGGAAAGTCACAACTCAGTTAACAGGAACTGGGGGGAAACACAGACAGTAGAGAGGCAGGAGACTTTAAGTAAATGTAAAATGGCGGGTGTAGGAAGTTGGCTCTGTATGCACTATTTCAAAGTAAGGAATAGTATGCACAGAGTCCAAGGGTTCCCCTTAGAGGTAAGATAGTGGCAAAAAGAGATAATACTAATGCTCTATTTTGTGGTAGTGTGGTCGAGCAGTAGGCTTATCAAAGGAGTAGTGTTAAGCATTTGTTGTATATACACACAGGCAATAAATGAGGAACACACACTCAGAAACAATTCCAGGCCAATAGGTTTTTGTTATAGAAAAATATATTTTCTTAGTTTATTTTAAGAACCACAGGTTCAAATTCTACATGTAATATCTCATTCGAAAGGTATTGCAGGTAAGTACTTTAGGAACTTTGAATAATTACAGTAGCATATATACTTTTCACATAAAACACAAATAGCTGTTTTAAAAGTGGACACTGCAATTTTCAGAGTTCCTGGGGGAGGTAAAGTATTGTTAGGTTTTGCAGGTAAGTAAGCCACCTACGGGGTTAAGATTGGGGTCCAAGGTAGCCCACCGTTGGGGGTTCAGAGCAACCCCAAAGTCACCACACCAGCAGCTCAGGGCCGGTCAGGTGCAGAGTTCAAAGTGGTGCCCAAAACGCATAGGCTTCAATGGAGAGAAGGAGGTGCCTCGGTTCCAGTCTGCCAGCAGGTAAGTACCCGCGTCTTCGGAGGACAGACCAGGGGGGTTTTGTAGGGCACCGGGGGGGACACAAGCTCACACAAAAAGTACACCCTCAGCGGCACTGGGGCGGCCGGGTGCAGTGTAGAAACAAGCGTTGGGTTTCCAATGTAAATCAATGGGAGACCAAGGGGTCTCTTCAGCGATGCAGGCAGGCAAGGGGTGGCTCCTCGGGGTAGCCACCACCTGGGCAAGGGAGAGGGCCTCCTGGGGGTCACTCCTGCACTGAAGTTGCGATCCTTCAGGTGCTGGGGGCTGCGGGTGCAGGGTCTTTTCCAGCCGTCGGGATTTTAGAGTCAGGCAGTCGCGGTCAGGGGGAGCCTGGAGATTCCCTCTGCAGGCGTCGCTGTGGGGGCTCAGGGGGGACAACTTTGGTTACTCACAGTCTCGGAGTCGCCGGAGGGTCCTCCCTGAGGTGTTGGTTCTCCACCAGTCGAGTGGGGTTCGCCGGGTGCAGTGTTGCAAGTCTCACGCTTCTTGCGGGGATTGCAGGGGTCTTTAAATCTGCTCCTTTGTAACAAAGTTGCAGTCTTTTTGGAGCAGGTCCGCTGTCCTCGGGAGTTTCTTGTTCCTCTTGAAGCAGGGCAGTCCTCTGAGGATTCAGAGGTCGCTGGTCCTTGAGAAAGCGTCGCTGGAGCAGGTTTCTTTAGAAGGCAGGAGACAGGCCGGTAGGACTGGGGCCAAAGCAGTTGGTGTCTTCTTTCTTCTTCTGCAGGGGTTTTCAGCTCAGCAGTCTTCTTCTTCGGTAAGTTGCAGGAATCTAAATTCTTAGGTTCAGGGGAGCACTTAAATACTAAATTTAAGGGTGTGTTTAGGTCTGGGGGGTTAGTAGCCAATGGCTACTAGCCCTGAGGGTGGGTACACCCTCTTTGTGCCTCCTCCCAAGGGGAGGGGGTCACATTCCTATCCCTATTGGGGGAATCCTCCATCTGCAAGATGGAGGATTTCTAAAAGTCAGAGTCACCTCAGCTCAGGACACCTTAGGGGCTGTCCTGACTGGCCAGTGACTCCTCCTTGTTTTTCTCATTATCTCTCCTGGACCTGCCGCCAAAAGTGGGGGCTGGGTCCAGGGGGCGGGCCTCTCCACTAGCTGGAGTGGCCTGGGGCATTGTAACACGAAGCTTGAGCCTTTGAAGCTCACTGCTAGGTGTTACAGTTCCTGCAGGGGGAGGTGTGAAGCACCTCCACCCAGAGCAGGCTTTGTTTCTGTCCTCAGAGAGCACAAAGGCTCTCACCGCATGGGGTCAGAAACTCGTCTCTCAGCAGCAGGCTGGCAGAGACCAGTCAGTCCTGCACTGAACAATTGGGTAAAATACAGGGGGCATCTCTAAGATGCCCTCTGTGTGCATTTTTTAATAAATCCAACACTGGCATCAGTGTGGGTTTATTATTCTGAGAAGTTTGATACTAAACTTCCCAGTATTCAGTGTAGCCATTATGGAGCTGTGGAGTTCGTTTTTGACAGACTCCCAGCCCATATACTCTTATGGCTACCCTGCACTTACAATGTCTAAGGTTTTGCTTAGACGCTGTAGGGGCATAGTGCTCATGCACCTATGCCCTCACCTGTGGTATAGTGCACCCTGCCTTAGGGCTGTAAGGCCTGTTAGAGGGGTGACTTACCTATGCCATAGGCAGTGTGAGGTTGGCATGGCACCCTGAGGGGAGTGCCATGTCGACTTAGTCATTTTCTCCCCACCAGCACACACAAGCTGGTAAGCAGTGTGTCTGTGCTGAGTGAGGGGTCCCTAGGATGGCATAAGACATGCTGCAGCCCTTAGAGACCTTCCCTGGCATCAGGGCCCTTGGTACAAGGGGTACCAGTTACAAGGGACTTACCTTGGTGCCAGGGTTGTGCCAATTGAGGAAACAATCGTACATTTTAGGTGAAAGAACACTGGTGCTGGGGCCTGGTTAGCAGGGTCCCAGCACACTTCTCAGTCAAGTCAGCATCAGTATCAGGCAAAAAGTGGGGGGTAACTGCAACAGGGTGCCATTTCTTTACACAAGCCCCCCCCAGCCCACAGGCCAGGAGACTCAGCCAAAGCTGGGAGAGTCTTCCTAGTCTGTCAGGCGAGGAAGAGTAGAGGAAATAGGCTGGTTTGTTGCAGGGCCTACTCTGCCTCACATCATCCTGTTCAGGTCATTCCCTCTGGGGAACTGACCCACTTCCACAGTGATAGGACCTAGTCTGAATTGCGTCTTGTCTGTGTCTTTAATGTCTCCACCCATTCTCTCTATTTTGGGGTTAGAGGTATCCACCTCTGCTAATCTTATCTTAGCCAGGGTCACCCCTAGCTTACCCAAAGAGGTTACCCAGAGCTGGAGTAACCCCACCATGACCAACAGGGTCAGGGGGCCTAACTTACTATTTGGCATGGGGTCAGACCACCATGCCAAGGATAGTGCAGCCATAAAGGCTAACACCCAGCAGAGGCCACTGACAGCTGTCAGTGCCCAGAACCACACCTTTAGCTCTTCACCTACAAGGGAAGGGGCTAAGTTACATGCTTCTTTGGGTTCAGGGTGCCTGTCTGTTGTATTAGAGTGGGGGGTTACTACATCTTGTAGTAAACACCCTTCTTCCACTCTTTCTTCTGTTAGCTGAGGAGACACCCACACAGGCTTAACAGTTGCCTGACTAGCCAGGACTTCTTGTGGGTCAGGTTGGACGTTACCAGTGCCACTTTTGGAGTTCTCCCCTACTGGAGCAGAATCTCCTTGGCTTGCTGGAACCTTGGCTAAAGGCTGTCCACCCTTCCTACACTGTTTCCTTTTCTTTTTCTTCTGGGGCCTACTTGCAGTTACTGCAGAGGCAGCACCTCCAGAATCCTTGGGAGAGGACTGGCACTGGACCAGTTCCTCTCTTGGGCTCTGACTAACCTCTGGGTAGTCATTTCCAAGGAGACAATCAAAGGGGAGGTCTGTACTGACTACCACCCTTCTCCAGCTAAAAGTCCCACCCACTTCTATGGGCACAAAAGCCACAGGCCTATCAGTGACCCTCTCTGGGCTAACTCTTACTCTGGCTATCTCACCTGGGATGTACTGGTTTGAGAACACCAGCCTGTCATGCCCAATAGTGTGACTGGCACAAGTGTCTCTCAGGGCAGTGGCTGGGATTCCATTCACCAGTAGGTGGTGGAAGTGTCTACTTCCCTCTGGAATCTCCAACTCACCTGTTGGGCCCTTTTTCCAGTTGAAGGCTATGAAGACCTCCTCATCTGAGGAGTCATCCCCAGTGGCTTCACTGGTCACCCCTGGGATTTTGCTAGGGGGTTTGTTTTTGGGACAAGAAGTGTCCTTGGTGTGGTGCCCTGTCTGTCTACAGTTGTGGCACCATTTCTTAGTGGCATCCCAGTTCTTACCCTGGTACCCACCTTTGTTTTGGGTTGTGTCTTGGGGCCCACCCACCTGTTCTCGTTTTTGGGGGCCTACAGAGGACTCTTTTTCTTTGTTTCTAGTGTCACCCACTTTCTCCTGGGGAGTCTTTGTAACCCCTTTCTTTTGGTCACCCCCAGTGGAAGTTTTGGTTACCCTAGTCTTGACCCAATGGTCCGCCTTCTTTCCCAATTCTTGGGGAGAAATTGGTCCTAGGTCTACCAGATACTGATGCAACTTTTCATTGAAGCAGTTACTTAAAATGTGTTCTTTCATAAACAAATTATAAAGCCCAACATAGTCATGCACTTCATTTCCAGTTACCCAACCATCCAGTGTTTTCACTGAGTAGTCTACAAAATCAACCCAGGTCTGGCTCGAGGATTTTTGAGCCCCCCTGAACCTAATTCTATACTCCTCAGTGGAGAATCCAAAGCCCTCAATCAAGGTACCCTTCATGAGGTCATAAGATTCTGCATCTTTTCCAGAGAGTGTGAGGAGTCTATCCCTACACTTTCCAGTGAACATTTCCCAAAGGAGAGCACCCCAGTGAGATCTGTTTACTTTTCTGGTTGCACAAGCCCTCTCAAAAGCTGTGAACCATTTGGTGATGTCATCACCATCTTCATATTTAGTCACAATCCCTTTAGGGATTTTCAACATGTCAGGAGAATCTCTGACCCTATTTAGGTTGCTGCCACCATTGATGGGACCTAGGCCCATCTCTTGTCTTTCCCTTTCTATGGCTAGGAGCTGTCTCTCCAAAGCCAATCTTTTGGCCATCCTGGCTAGCAGGAGGTAATCTTCACTGAGGCTATCCTCAGTGATTCCAGAGGTGCTGGTCCCTCCTGTGATGGAAGCAGCATCTCTGACTATTATGTTTGGAGTCAGGGATTGAGGGTCACTGATCTCCCTAATTAGGACTGGAAGGGGGGAATTCTCCTCCAAGTCACTAACATCATCCTCTGGGTTGTCATCCTCAGAGGGTTTGGCTCTTTCAAACTCTGCCAAAAGCTCCTGGAGCTGTAGTTTGGAAGGTCTGGGGCCCATTGCTATTTTCTTTATTTTGCAGAGTGACCTTAGCTCCCTCATCTTAAGATGGAGGTAAGGGGTGATGTTGAGTTCCATCACATTCACATCTGTACTAGACATTATGCTTCTAAAAGTTGGAATACTTTTTAAGAATCTAAAAATAGTTCTAGGTTCTAATTCAAACTTTCACAAAACTTTTAAACTCTAAAAGGAAATGCTAAACAGGGACTAACACAAGGCCCTAGCAGGACTTTTAAGAATTTAGAAAAATAGTTCAAATTGCAAAAATCAATTTCTAATGACAATTTTTGGAATTTGTCGTGTGATCAGGTATTAGCTGAGTAGTCCAGCAAATGCAAAGTCTTGTACCCCACCGCTGATCCACCAATGTAGGAAGTTGGCTCTGTATGCACTATTTCAAAGTAAGGAGTAGTATGCACAGAGTCCAAGGGTTCCCCTTAGAGGTAAGATAGTGGCAAAAAGAGATAATACTAATGCTCTATTTTGTGGTAGTGTGGTCGAGCAGTAGGCTTATCAAAGGAGTAGTGTTAAGCATTTGTTGTACATACACACAGGCAATAAATGAGGAACACACTCTCAGAAACAATTCCAGGCCAATAGGTTTTTGTTATAGAAAAATATATTTTCTTAGTTTATTTTAAGAACCACAGGTTCAAATTCTACATGTAATATCTAATTTGAAAGGAATTGCAGGTAAGTACTTTAGGAACTTTGAATAATTACAGTAGCATATATACTTTTCACATAAAACACAAATAGCTGTTTTAAAAGTGGACACTGCAATTTTCACAGTTCCTGGGGGAGGTAAAGTATTGTTAGGTTTTGCAGGTAAGTAAGCCACCTACGGGGTTAAGATTGGGGTCCAAGGTAGCCCACTGTTGGGGGTTCAGAGCAACCCCAAAGTCACCACACCAGCAGCTCAGGGCCGGTCAGGTGCAGAGTTCAAAGTGGTGCCCAAAACGCATAGGCTTCAATGGAGAGAAGGAGGTGCCCCGGTTCCAGTCTGCCAGCAGGTAAGTACCCGCGTCTTCGGAGGGCAGACCAGGGGGGTTTTGTAGGGCACCGGGGGAGACACAAGCTCACACAAAAAGTACACCCTCAGCGGCACTGGGGCGTCCGGGTGCAGTGTAGAAACAAGCGTCGGGTTTCCAATGTAAATCAATGGGAGACCAAGGGGTCTCTTCAGCGATGCAGGCAGGCAAGGGGGGGCTCCTCGGGGTAGCCACCACCTGGGCAAGGGAGAGGGCCTCCTGGGGGTCACTCCTGCACTGAAGTTCCGATCCTTCAGGTGCTGGGGGCTGCGGGTGCAGGGTCTTTTCCAGCCGTCGGGATTTTAGAGTCAGGCAGTCGCGGTCAGGGGGAGCCTGGAGATTCCCTCTGCAGGCGTCGCTGTGGGGGCTCAGGGGGGACAACTTTGGTTACTCACAGTCTCGGAGTCGCTGGAGGGTCCTCCCTGAGGTGTTGGTTCTCCACCAGTCGAGTCGGGGTCGCCGGGTGCAGTGTTGCAAGTCTCACGCTTCTTGCGGGGATTGCAGGGGTCTTTAAATCTGCTCCTTTGTAACAAAGTTGCAGTCTTTTTGGAGCAGGTCCGCTGTCCTCAGGAGTTTCTTGTTCCTCTTGAAGCAGGGCAGTCCTCTGAGGATTCAGAGGTCACTGGTCCTTGAGAAAGCGTCGCTGGAGCAGGTTTCTTTAGAAGGCAGGAGACAGGCCGGTAGGACTGGGGCCAAAGCAGTTGGTGTTTTCTTTCTTCTTCTGCAGGGGATTTCAGCTCAGCAGTCTTCTTCTTCGGTAAGTTGCAGGAATCTAAATTCTTAGGTTCAGGGGAGCCCTTAAATACTAAATTTAAGGGTGTGTTTAGGTCTGGGGGGTTAGTAGCCAATGGCTACTAGCCCTGAGGGTGGGTACACCCTCTTTGTGCCTCCTCCCAAGGGGAGGGGGTCACATTCCTATCCCTATTGGGGGAATCCTCCATCTGCAAGATGGAGGATTTCTAAAAGTCAGAGTCACCTCAGCTCAGGACACCTTAGGGACTGTCCTGACTGGCCAGTGACTCCTCCTTGTTTTTCTCATTATCTCTCCTGGACCTGCCGCCAAAAGTGGGGGCTGGGTAAAGGGGGCGGGCCTCTCCACTAGCTGGAGTGCCCTGGGGCATTGTAACATGAAGCTTGAGCCTTTGAAGCTCACTGCTAGGTGTTACAGTTCCTGCAGGTGGAGGTGTGAAGCACCTCCACCCAGAGCAGGCTTTGTTTCTGTCCTCAGAGAGCACAAAGGCTCTCACCGCATGGGGTCAGAAACTCGTCTCTCAGCAGCAGGCTGGCAGAGACCAGTCAGTCCTGCACTGAACAATTGGGTAAAATACAGGGGGCATCTCTAAGATGCCCTCTGTGTGCATTTTTTAATAAATCCAACACTGGCATCAGTGTGGGTTTATTATTCTGAGAAGTTTGATACTAAACTTCCCAGTATTCATGGAGTTTGTTTTTGACAGACTCCCAGCCCATATACTCTTATGGCTACCCTGCACTTACAATGTCTAAGCTTTTGCTTAGACACTGTAGGGGCATAGTGCTCATGCACCTATGCCCTCACCTGTGGTATAGTGCACCCTGCCTTAGGGCTGTAAGGCCTGTTAGAGGGGTGACTTACCTATGCCATAGGCAGTGTGAGGTTGGCATGGCACCCTGAGGGGAGTGCCATGTCGACTTAGTCATTTTCTCCCCACCAGCACACACAAGCTGGTAAGCAGTGTGTCTGTGCTGAGTGAGGGGTCCCTAGGGTGGCATAAGACATGCTGCAGCCCTTAGAGACCTTCCCTGGCATCAGGGCCCTTGGTACAAGGGGTACCAGTTACAAGGGACTTACCTAGGTGCCAGGGTTGTGCCAATTGAGGAAACAATCGTACATTTTAGGTGAAAGAACACTGGTGCTGGGGCCTGGTTAGCAGGGTCCCAGCACACTTCTCAGTCAAGTCAGCATCAGTATCAGGCAAAAAGTGGGGGGTAACTGCAACAGGGAGCCATTTCTTTACAGCGGGGTTGATTCGTACCTGTGTGCTACTGAAAATACTGTTGTATCACGGTGTCCCTGTTGTCTGTGTCGTCCCCGTCGTCTTCCTCCTCTTCACTCTCCACAGGCTCCACAGCTGCTACAACACCACCATCTGGACCATCCTCCTGCAGGAAAGGCACCTGGCGTCGCAAAGCCAGGTTGTGAAGCATACAACAGGCCACGATGATATGGCACACCTTCTTTGGTGAGTACATTAGGGATCCACCTGTCATATGCAGGCACCTAAACCTGGCCTTCAGGAGGCCGAAGGTCCGCTCGATCACCCTCCTAGTCCACCCATTGGCCTCATTGTACTGTTCCTCTGCCCTGGTCCGGGGATTTCTCACTGGGGTCAGTAGCCACGACAGGTTGGGGTAACCAGAGTCACCAATTAGCCACACACGGTGTCTCTGTAGCTGTTCCATCACATAAGGGATGCTGCTATTTCGCATAATGTACGCGTCATGCACTGACCCAGGGAACTTGGCATTTACATGGGAGATGTACTGGTCAGCCAAACAGACCACCTGGACATTCATCGAATGATAACTTTTTCTGTTCCTGTACACCTGCTCACTTTCACTGGGTGGAACCAAAGCCACATGGGTCCCATCAATGGCATCAGTGATGTTGGGGATATGTCCAAGGGCATAGAAATCACCCTTCACTGTAGCCAAATCGCCCACCTCAGGGAAAACAATGTACCTCCGCATGTATTTCATCAGGGCAGACAACACTCTGGACAAAACCTTAGAAAACATAGGCTGAGACATCCCTGATGATATGGCCACTGTTGTTTGGAATGATCCACTTGCCAAAAAATGAAGTACTGACAGCACCTGCACCAGAGGGGGAATCCCTGTGGGTTGGCGAATGGGGGACATCAGGTCTGGCTCCAGCTGGGCACACAATTCCTGTATAGTGGCTCGGTCAAGTCTGTATGTCAGTATGACATGTCTTTCTTCCATTGTCGACAGGTCCACCAGCGGTCTGTACACGGGAAGATTCCTCCATCTCCTCGCAAGTCCCAGCGGACGGTGCCTAGGAAGGACAACATGGAGCACAGAGTCAAGCAACCCACAGGTACGTAACCACAGCTTGCACAGAACACGATTCGCTATGCATTGAATGGCTTGTATGAGTGGCAATGCAACGCCTAGGCCTGTGTGACGCAGTAGAAATTAAGCCATGTGGGCCCTTGAAATGGCGGCTGCCTGACCTGTGAAGTGTGACAATGGGATGTGAGGTCAATGCGCTGGCGTGGCACACCGTGGCGGTAGGCGGTCGAAGACCGCGGCGCAAAGCAGCATTGGTTAACATTGAACCCTATGGGTCTCAGGAGCCAATGATGATGTGCGCCGGCGGTCGCGGTACGCACCGCCGCGGTACACACCGCCGCGGGCGTGACCGCCATTTTCTATCTGCTTAATCACTCGAGACCTGATCATCCACAGGAGAGGACCTATACTGCAAGTGCTGCTGTGACCTCGGTCTGGAAGAGACAATGGCTGCTGCGACTGGGGAAAGGGCCCCTGCCTTCACATCTGAGGAATTGGAGAAACTTGTTGATGGGGTCCTCCCCCAGTATGTGCTACTCTACGGTCCTCCAGACCAACAGGTAAGTACACTGGGACCATGCTTTGTGGGCAATGCCTGGGCTGAGTGGGGTGAATGAACGATGGTGCTGAGGGGAGCGTATGAGGCATGCATCAAACGACAGATGAGAGCATGTGCCACATGGCAAGTGTGGGGATGGGGGGACACTCACATCGAGCATGCCGTAAATTCTGATATTGTATTTTCTCTCCCTGTACGTGTCACATAGGTCAGCGCCCATCAGAAAGTCGACATTTGGCGTGCCATCACTAGGATGTCCGGACCCTGGGGGTCCACAACAGACGGGGCACCCACTGCCGCAAGAGGTGGGAGGACATCCGCCGCGGGAGCAGAAAGACCGCGGAGGCTCTACTGGGGATAGCCTCCCAACGTAGGAGGGTTGCCACGCCTCAATTGACCCCCCTGATGTCTCGGCTCCTGGCGGTGGCCTACCCAGATTTGGATGGGCGCGTGAGGACATCACAGCAGACACAAGGGGGTGAGTACACTCTCATTCTGCTGACTATGAGCGCAGTGGAGGTGTCTGGGTGGGGGAGGAGGGCTGTGGGTATCCCTAGGCCAGGGCGATTTCTGTAGGCTAGGCCCCTCCGTAAGGCATGGCCCTGTGCCCCCACCGCCCACCTCTGTAGGGTGCCAAGTACAGCTATCCATGGCCCTGTGTCACCTATGTGTGCAGTTGTCGTCCATAGGCTTGTAGGCCGTGTCCCACTGATTGAGTAGTGTACCCCAAGTGCGCGGCGTAGTGCAGGGGGCTTCTGTGTCTGTCCTCTCCACCAACTGTGTTGCCAATGCATGCACTCAACATGTCTTTATTCTCCCCCCCCCCCCTTTTTTGGTCTGCTCTTCCTGTTCATGTGTGCATTAGCATCATCTGGCGGAGGAGAAGTGGAATTGGAGCACAAGGGAGCTGCATCTCACATGGCCCCGAAGGGCCATGCAACGGACTCTGATTTGACCAGTGAGACGGAGGGCGAGGGGGGCTCCACAACGGGGACACGTGGAGACATCAGCGACACCGACACGTCCTCGGAAGGGAGCTCCCTTGTGGTGGCGGCAACATCCGTGCCCACCGCAACAACAGGTACAGCCGCCACCCAGCGCACCAGCTCCGCCCTCCCAGCAGCCCCTCAGCGTTCGCCCCGTGCCCGCTCGCACACCAAGGCGGGCATCTCCTTCGCCCCAGGCACCTCAGGCCCTGCCCCAGTTACCCCTGCTGCCATCAGTGAGGAGGTCATCGACCTCCTCCGGACGCTCATTGTTGTGCAGTCTACCCTTTTGAATGCCATCCAGGGGGTGGAAAGGGAGGTGCATCGGAGCAATGCATACCTGGAGGGAATTCATTCGGGTCAGGCTGCCCATCAGCGATCGTTCAACGCTCTGGCCTCAGCACTGACGGCAGCCATTGTCCCTGTCTCCTGCCTCCCTCCTCCAACTCCCTCCACCCAGTCCCACTCCCCTGTTCCTCTGCCTATCCCAGACACACCTACAGACCAGCCTGCACACACCTCAACACCCAAGGTCAGCTCATCCAAACATAAGCACCACACATCACAGAAGCATTCACACAAGCAACATCCACATGCAGACATGCCAACAGCCACTGCCTCCTCTGTGTCCCCCTCCTCCTCATCTCCCTCCTCCCTCCCTGTGACGTCCCAACTCAAACTTGCATGCACCACTTCATCAGCCACTACGACCATCACCAGCACACCCACCAGAACACTCCGCACACGTGCAGTCACCACCCCCACTGCCATTTACACGTCCCCTGTGTCCTCTCCCAGTGTGTCTGTCACCCCCTCTTCCAAACCACACAAACGCAGGCAGCCACCCACCCAACAGCCATCCACCTCACGACAGCCTCCGTCACAATTACCTGTACCCATAGACAGCACACTTGACTCTCCTACAACCACATCCTCTTCCTCCACTCCCATACCCACTGCACCTACCCTTCCCATTGCTCCTAAAAAGTTTTTCCTCTCCAAAATTAACCTCTTTCCATCACCTGACCCACCCCCTCCATCTCGTAAAAGTTCAATCTGCACCTCAGCCACCACAACCCCTGGACCTACAAGGACCATAGTCCAGGGATATTGGAGTCCCCCACCTTCGAGGGCAGCCACATCGGCCAGCAGCAAAGGGACAGCCAGCCCACCCCCTGGGAAAAAAACAAAAAAAGCCAAGGGCTGGCGCGAGAAAACAGAGACGGCAGCCTCCACAGGCACCACCCTGGCACCGTCAGGGAGTGGGGTGCCACCTGGCACATCTCCAAAGGGAGGCAAGGGCCACAGAGGATCAGGCAAGGATGGCAAGGGCAGCACGGCCGACAAGTCCAGCAGCAGGTGAGCTGCCCAGTAGGGCCCCACCAGCCCCATTCCGGGGGTGAAGGAGGACACCAACGGGCACGAGCCACCAGCACAGGAGGGCCCAGCAAGCGAGAAGTCGGATGGCGAGTGAACACCATCTATTGGCCGGATCTGGTGCCCTGGAGACACATGTGAAGCACCGTCTCAAGAACCGCTGAACAGGGCCCTTCAAGACAAGCACCGCTGAACAGGGCCCTTCAAGACAAGCACCGCTGAACAGGGCACCGCCGTCTCAAGAACCGCTGAACAGGGCCCTTCAAGACAAGCACCGCTGAACAGGGCACCGCCGTCTCAAGAACCGCTGAACATGGCCCTTCAAGACAAGCACCGCTGAACAGGGCACCGCCGTGTCAGGAACCGCTGAACAGGGCCCTTCAAGACAAGCACTGCTGAACAGGGCACCGCCGTCTCAAGAACTGCTGAACAGGGCCCTTCAAGACAAGCACCGCTCCGCTGGGCACCGCCGTCTCTGCACCGCTCCGCTGGGCCCTTCATCTCAAGCACCGCTCCGCTGGGCACTGCCGTCTCTGCACCGCTCCGCTGGGCCCTTCATCTCAAGCACCGCTCCGCTGGGCACTGCCGTCTCTGCACCGCTCCGCTTGGCCCTTCATCTCAAGCACCGCTCCGCTGGGCACCGCCGTCTCTGCACCGGTCCGCTTGGCCCTTCATCTCAAGCACCGCTCCGCTGGGCCCTTCATCTCAAGCACCGCTCCGCTGGGCACCGCCATCTCTGCACCGCTCCGCTTGGCCCTTCATCTCAAGCACTGCTGACACATTGGCAGAAGGGGCAGGCCCGGATCAGTGTCGGACAGGGCTGCACGATACACTCTGGGCACCAAGAGTCCTCCAGTACCGCTGGAGTCTGTCATCCACTTGTGAGACTGTGGCTTTGCACTCCCCAGGATGGCACAGTGGGCAACCCACCCACTGTAGAGACTTGAGAGACTGTGGCTTTGCACTCCCCAGGATGGCACAGTGGGCAACCCACCCACTGTAGAGACTTGAGAGACTGTGGCTTTGCACTCCCCAGGATGGCACAGTGGGTAACCCACCCACTGTAGAGACTTGAGAGACTGTGGCTTTGCACTCCCCAGGATTGAACATTGGCCGTGGAGGCCCCTCGTGGATCTGGCGTCGTGGACTCATGTGGCTGAGGTGGCCCCCCTTCCCTTCCCCCTGAGGTGCCTGTAGTTTTCCTATCTGATGCCCCTGCAGTGTTCTCTCCAATGGATTTGGGTCTCATGTGTGGGCTTTGCCCATGTGTTGAGGACCATTGGCCCACGTACAATGACAGAAAGCCAATTCTGACGGGACAATATATTGTACATATGTGTATATAGTTATGGGATGTTCGTCTTACTTATTTACTTTGCCTTACAATATATTTGTATTACAATTACTTATTATTTTGTCTTTGCATTCTTCCGGGGGGTTTGGGGGGTATCACTCTGAGTTGTTGCTCTGCATTGGTGTGTAGGTAGTTGGGGGGGGGGGTGTCGCGTATGTGTGTGCCCGTAATCTTTTCTCCTCCCCCCTCCCGTGTGTCCTAGGTGCAGTACTCACCGTTGTCTTCTGCGCCGGCGTTCGTGCTCCTGGTAGAGGAGCAGGTAGACAATAGCTGGTAGGATGTGTAGTTCTGGTTCCATGCTGTCCAGATTCCTCATGGAGTGTGTAGAGGTGAGCGTTTTCCCGTTCGTAGTCTGTTTCCGCCGTATTTTTATCGGCGGGGCTCCCGCCCCGGAAAAGGTGGCGGATTGGTGAGTTGTGATAGGGTGGGCAGTACATTTTCTGCTGCCTGTCTGTTGGCGGTGTCCGCCGCGCTGCTTGTCTGTACCGCCGTGGCGGTCGGAGTGTTAAAGTGGTGGGCTGTGTTGGCGGTTCCCGCCAGGGTCGGAATTCCATTTTTTTGGCCACCTGCCTGTTTGCGGGTTGGCCGCCTCTTTAACACCGGCCGCCAGGGTTGGAATGACCCCCATAGTCTTTTAAGTGGATGTCTTCTTCCACTGGTTCTGGAGGGAGCCTTGTGCCCAGTGTGCTTGATCGTGTCAAGGATGGGGTGAGTGGATGTCTTCTTCCACTGGTTTGGGAGGGGGCCTTGTGCCCAGTGTGCCTTATCCTGGCAAGGATTGGGTGAGTGGATGGCTTCTTCCACTGGTTCTGGAGCGGGCCTTGTGTCCTGTGTTGCAGCTCTTGGGGAGTGCAAAGGTCACAGTCTCCCACCTGGGTGTCACACCTACATGATTTGCAGGGTCTAGAACGCACTACAGCCCTTCCGGCGGTGACGGCTGCTCAGTGGTGGCAGTGGTGGGGCTGGTGTCGGGGCTGGCAGTGGTGGGGGGAGGCTCCAGCCCATCCCCTGCAGCCTCGGACGGCTGTCCACTGGGGCTGCTGCTGCTGGCAGTGGTCCTGGTGGCGGTGCTGGCTGTGGTGAGGGGAGGCTACAGCCCATCCCCTGCAGCCTCGGACGGCTGCCCACTTAGGCTGCTGCTACTGGTGGCAGTGCTGGCAGTCATGGGGGGAGGCTCCAGCCCATCCCCTGCAGCCTCGGATGGCTGCCCACTGGGGCTGCTACTGGTGGTGGTGCTGGCTGTGGTGGAGGGAGGCTCCAGGCCATCTCCTGCAACTTTGGATGGCTGCCCACTGGGGCTGCTGCTGCTGGTGGTGGTGCTGGTGGCAGTGCTGGCAGTGGTGGGGGGAGGCTCCAGCCCATACCCTGCAGTCTCGGACGGAAGCCCACTGGGGCTGCTGCTACTGGTGGTGGTGCAGGCAGTGGTGGGGGGAGGCTCCAGCCCATTCCCTGCAGCCTTGGATGGCTGAACCGCCCTGGTTGGTGGTGGGGGCTCGGTATCAGTCCCACCACCAGACCTCCTGTCCTTCCTGCCTGCTGGTGCAAGCCCCTTGCCCTTCCCTTTGGCAGATGGTGGTACCTCCTTGCCCATCCCTTTGGCGTCTGGTGGTGCCTCCTTGCCCTTCCCTTTGGCAGCTGGTGGTGCCTCCTTCCCCTTCCTTGACACACCTGGTGCAGGCACACTTTCAATGCTGCTGCCTGGTTCCCTTGAGCCTCTCCCACTGCAGTAGCTGTCGACTTTGCTGTGGCCGGGGACTGGATGGCTGAGGTGCTCGTCTGGGTTCTGACCAGCCTGGCCTGATGTGAAGGAGGGGGGGAGGGGTAGGGAAGAGGTCAACAGTGGACAGGAAAAGCTTCTTAGGGACATTGGAGCGGGAAGAGGGTGAAGGTTTGGGAGTGGAGGAAGAGGGAGTGGTTGTAGGAGGTGTCTGTCAGGTTTGGGTGCAGGTGCATGGTTTGGATGCTATTGTGAGGTGGATGGCTGTTGGGTGTCTGAGTGCTTGCATTTGTGTACTTTGGGAGGAGGGGGCGCAGACGCAGTAAGGGAGGACACAGTGGACGTGTGCATGGATGTGGGGGTGGTGACTGCTAGTGAGGGTGTGTAGTGATAGGCGTGATGGTGATGGAGATAGTGGATGAGGATGTAGTGCATGCCAGTGTGAGTGGAAACGCTACTGGGAGAGAGGTGGACTAGGAGGAGGAGGGGGACATAGTGGAGTCAGTGGATGTTGGTATGCCTGCATCTGGATGGTGTTTGTGTGATGATGTGTGGTGCTTGTGTTTGCCTGAGCCACTCCTTTGTGTTGTCTTGTGTGCATGCTGGTCTGCCTGTGTGCTTGGGATAGGTAGGGGTTGAGGGGAATGGGAGTTGGTAGAGGAAGTTGGAGGGAGGAGGCTAGAAACAGGGACAATGGCTGCCATCAGAGAGGAGGCCAGAGCCTGGATTGATCTCTGTTCGGCCGCCAGGCCAGATTGAATGCCCTCCAGGAATGCATTAATTTGTTGCAAATGGGCTGCCAGCTCCTGGATGGCATTCACAACGGTTGACTGCCCAACAGAGATGGATCGCAGGAGGTCAAAAGCCTCCTCACTCAGGGCAGCAGGGCTAACTGAGGCAGGGCCTGAGGTGCTAGGGGCGAAGGAGATGCCCATCCTCCTGGGTGAGCGGGCATGGGAAACACGTTGAGGGGCTGCTGGGAGGGCGGTGCAAGTATGGGGGTGGCAGCTGTACCTGTAGTTGGGGTAGCCACAGAGGTGTCGGCCACCACCAGGTAGCTTCCATAAGAGGAGGAATCACTGTCAGAACTGTCCCCTCCTGTCTTCGCCGTGGTGCTCCCCTCGCCCTCCGTCCCACTGGTGCCCTCACCATCTGTAGATTTGGCCTCATGGGCCCTGTGGGTTGCAGCTCCCTCCATCGACGGTGCCTCTGCTCCTCCGCCAGATGATGCTAATGCACATAAGGACAGGGTGACAAAACAAAAAGGGGGGGGAAGACACAAAGGATACACTTGGTCAGTGGCTGCTCCAACACCACCGTTGGCGTACACCACACACACACACACACACACACAGAACAGCCCTGCGCACTAGGCAATGCACAACCAGTCACAATGCTAGTCACCAGGCCATGGACAGGAATACTGAACACCAATAGAAGCATACCTGAGACCATCAGACCCCTGCCCACTAATGGATGCCTACTAGCTTGGTAGGAAGTGGTGTACATTAGACCCTTCCCAACATGGGACCTACCCTGCAATGTCCGGCCTCTCATAGGGGCACCCACAGGCCCGCATCCCCCACCCGGAGACCACCCCACCATGCACAAGTAGTATATTGGGAAACTGTACTCACCCCCTTGTGGCTGCTGTGATGCCCTCAAGCGCCCATCCAGCTCCAGATAGGCCACCGCAAGTATTTGGGCCATCAGGGGGGTCAGGGTTCGATGGGCACCCCTTCCTTGTTGGGAGGCCATCCCCAACTGGGCCTCCGCCGTCTTCCTTGCCCACTGTGTCAGGTCCTCCCACCGTTTGCGACAGTGGGTGCTCCGCCTGCCATAGACCCCCAGGGTGCTGACCTGTAGAAAAATACACATAGAAAGAAGGTATCAGTCAGGCCATCCGGCCTGTTACACTCATGTCCCACCATAGCCCTCACATCCCCTTATGCACAGACATTGCCCACCATTCATGCAGCACACTGCCCAGGGCCCTTCCGCCAACCCCCCTCCTACATGAGGCCTTCAAACACAGCACTCCATGCATTCATGCCCCATGCATCAAGCTCACAGTGTACTCACCTGTTGATCTGGAGGCCTATACAGCATTCAGTACTGGGATAGGACCCCATCCACCAGTCTCTCCAACTCTGCAGCGGTGAAGGCAGGGGCCCTTTCCCCAGTGACACGAGCCATGATCGGTTCCAGACACAGGTCACAGCAGCACTTGCAGTGTAGGTCCTCTCCTGTTGAAGGTCAGGTAGCAACAGATAGAAAATGGCGGTCACTGCCGGCGTACATCACCATTGGCCACTGTAACTCATAGGGCCCAATGACAACCAATGAGGAGTTGGACGGCGGTACTCGAACGCCTCCCGCAACGGCGCACAACATCAGCGGCATTACCACTTTTCCACATGTCCATCCACACAGGAGAGGCGGATGCCATTTCAGGGAGGGCAGGCCATGGCACCTAACTGTTTCACAGTACACAAAGGCACCATTTGGGCCTATTCAACAATATACTGTTACAGTCACAACATGCAATGCAGTGTAGTGTTTGGAAATGTGGAATACTGACCAGCTGCTCCCCGTTTTGCCCCTTAGATTACAACCGCTGTGGATGAATAGGACATGGAGACATCTCCCCGTGTACAGACCCCTGGTGGACTTGGCAACAATGGAGGACAGGCGCATTATCCTCACCTATAGAATGGCCAGGGCCACAATCACAGAGCTGTGTGCCCAGTTGGAGCCTGACCTGATATCTGCTATCCGTCAGCCCACCGGGATCCCCCCTCTTGTGCAAGTCCTATCTGTGTTCCATTTCTTGCCAATTGGCTCCTTCCAAGTGACAGTGGGCGTGGCAGCAGGAATGTCACAGCTAATGTTCTCAATAGTGCTCACCAGAGTGTTGTCTGCTCTGATTAAACACATTTGCAGCTTCATCGTATTCCCCCAGGTGGAGGATTTGGCCACAGTGAAAGCTGACCTTTATGCAATGGGACAAATCCCCAACATAATTAGGGCTATTGATGGTACACATATTGCGTTTGTCCCCTGGAGAAATGAACAGGTGTTCAGAAATTGACTTCATGAATGTGCAGATAGTGTGCCTGGCGGACCAGTACATCTCCCATGTCAATGCAAAGTATCCTGGGTCTGTGCATGATGCCTTTATCCTGAGGAATAGCAGCATCCCATATGTGATGGCTCATCTCCAGAGGCACCAGGTGTGGTTAGTAGGCGATCCCTGGTTCCCACCCAGTGGATGTTGGTGTATGGGTATGGTGTTGGCCATAAGGGTTAGTGGTTATCCCTCGATATTTGCAGGTGACTCTGGTTACCCCAACCTCACATGGGTACTGACCCCAGTGAGGAATGCCAGGACAAGGGCAGAGGAATGTTACAATGAGTGTATGGGTGGACAAGAAGGATTATCAAGAGGACCTTTGGCCTCCTGAAGGCCAGGTTTCGTTGCCTCCATCTAACTGGTGGATCCCTGTACTACTCACCCAAGAAGGTCTGCCAGATAATCGTGGCATGCTGCCTGTTGCATAACCTTGCCTTGAGAGACAAGGTGCCTTTTCTGCAGGAAGATGAGGCTGGAGATGGGTGTGTAGCAGCTTTGGACCCTATGGACAGCGAAGATGAGGAGGCAGAGGATGAGGACAACAGAACAGAAATAATATGACAGTACTTCCAGTGACACACAGGTAAGACACTGTAACTTCTTTTTACATTGACAGTTTTGTGTTGGACATTGTACATGGCAGCCAGATTCTCCCAATTCTATGGCCACTTACTGTACCCTTTGACATCTCTATATTCAGATATCTGTGTCACACTCTGGCACCTGGTATGTTGACTGCAGCCTACTACAGGTCATTCCTATGTATACATTCATGTACAGTTGTATTGAAGTGTTTAAAGCTTGTTAAATAAATACATAGTTCAATCATTTGACAGACTCCATACTTTATTTTTTTTAAATGGTGTTTATTTAAGTGCCAATAAGTAGAGGGGTATGTGCAATGGGCTGGGGTGATGGTGAAGGAAAGTCCAGGATAGAGTCCAGTCTATTTGTATCACAGGTGCATTGTCCAAGGGGGCATAGGAAGTGGAGCAATGGCAGTTCAAGGTGGACAGGATGACAGAGTGGAACACAAGGGTGACAATCAGGGCAGGGAAGTCCTATTTCCTGGCGGGGGTCTTGGCAGTGTTCTATGGCTTCTACCTGGATCACAGGGACTGTTTGTGGGGTGGTTCTCCTTCTGCAGGTGCAGGGGTGCTGGTGGCCTGTTGTTCCTGTGGTGAGGTCTCCTGTCCACTAGCGGCAGCGGAGGTGGAGGGCTGTTCATTGGTGTGGCTAGTAGTGTCAGGGGCCCGGTGGTGTGCCACTGCCTCCCTCATGGTGTTGGCCATGTCTGCCAGCACCCCTGCAATGGTGACAAGGGTGGTGTGGATGTCCTTCAGGATCTTCCTGATCCCCAGGTACTGTCACTCCTGCAGCCACTGGGTCTCCTGCAACTTGTCCTGTATCTGGCCCATCGTCTCCTGGGAATGGTGGTATGCTCCCAGGATGTTGGTGATTGCCTCCTGGAGAGTCAGTTCCCTGGGCCTGTCCTCCCCCTGTCGCACAGCAGTCCTCCCAGCTTCCCTGCTGTCCTGTGCCTCTGTCCCCTGAACCGTGTGCCCACTGCCACTGACCCCAGGTCCCTGATTGTCCTGTGTATGTGGGGTGGCCTGAGGTCCCTGTAGTAGTGGACACACTGCTGATTGACGTGTCCTGGGGACAGAGGTATGGGCTGCTAGGTGGGTGCTGTGCTGGTGTTTCCTGAGGGGGAAGGGTCTGTGGTGGTATGGGACTGTGCCTGGGTAACCGACTGTTTGGAGATCCCTGATGGGCCCGGTTGGTCATCCAGATCCAGGTGTCCAGAGCTGCTGTCATCACTGTGGGCCTCTACTTGTGGGGGGGACTGGATGTTGCTGGCACCTCTTCTCCGGTGACGTTGGGTAGGGGCACTGTGGGGATGTAAATGCAGTGTAATTATTTCTGTGTGTGACATCTTGTGCATGGGTGTGGTGCCCTCTATGGTTGTGATTGCCCTGTCAGCTTTGCCTTGTGTGAGCAGTGATTTTGTGAGCTAGGTGATTCTGTATAATGTGCATGCTTTAGTGATGTGTGTCCATGCAGGTCTGTGATGGGGGTCTGTACATTGGTGTTACGTGCAGGGCTTGGTATTGGGATGGGTGGGTTGTGATGGTGGGGTGTATGTGAGGTGGTGGAGTGATGGGGGTGAGGGTAGTGGTGGGGCTATGTGATGGCATGCAGGTAGAGGGGTGAAAGTAGTAAAGAGTTGACTTACCAGTGTCCAGTCCTCCTGCTACTCTTGCCAGACCCTCAGGATGCATGATTGCCAAGACTTGCTCCTCCCATGTTGTTAGTTGTGGGAGTCCACCGCCAGTCCTCTGTACTGCTATCTGGTGTATTGCTACCATGGAATGCACCTTCCCCCGTAGGTTGTTCCACTCTTCCTGATGTCATCCCTTGTTCTGGGGTTCTCTCTCACGGCATTGACCCTGTCCACGATTCTCCACCATAGCTCCATCTTCCTAGCAATGGATGTCTGCTGCATCTGTGATCCGAATAGCTGTGGCTCTACCCTGATGATTTCCTCCACCATGACTCTTAGCTCCTCCTCTGAGAACCTTGGGTGTCTTTGTGGTGCCATGGGTGTAGTGTGAGTGGTGTGTGTGAGGGTGTGTGTGGTGATGTGTTGGGGTATGTGCTGTAAGGTGCGTAAATGGTGTATGGGTGATGGTGTTATGTGGCTCTGGTTCTGTGAGTGCTCTTGGTGTCTCTCTCAGTTGTCAATTTTGTTTTAGTCGTAGACGATTGTGGGTAGTGTGGGTGTGTGTTTTATAGTGGTATGGGTGTGTGGGTGTGGTGTGCGTATGTGTGTCAAATGTGTGTAGTTTGAATTGTCCAATGTAGTGTTGTTTTGTATGTTTGTGTGTATTTTGTACTGCCAATGGTTTACCGTGGTTGAATGTCCGCCGCGGTGATTCGTGGGTCATAATGCTGTGAGCGTAGTTCTGTTGGTAGAACAGTGTGGGTTTTTGTAGGAGGCTGGCCTGGCTTATAGTGGGTATCTTGTGGTACTTACACCTTGTGCCAGGCCCAGTTATCCCTTATTAGTAGATTAGAAGTGTTGTAGCAGCTTAGGCTGATAGAGGTAGCTATAGCAGATCAACTTAGGCTGAACTAGGAGTCATGCAAAGCTCCTACTATACCACTTATATCACTCAGTACTGTATCATAAGACAACACAATACTCAGAGTTACTAAAAATAAAGGTACTTTATTTTAGTGACAGTATGCCAAAAGTATCTCAGAGGATATACTCCCTTAGGAGGTAAGTAATGTACACAAAATATGCACACAAACCAAAATCAAGTAAGTAATCAGTTAGAAAAGTAGTGCAAACACTGTAGAACACAATAGACTGAACTAGGAGACAATAGGCCTGGGGCAACACAAACCATATACTCCAAAAGTGGAATGCGAACCACGAATGGACCCCAGGCCTAGTGTAGGGTGTAGAAGGTCGCTGGGAGTGTAAGAAAACACTAAGGGTGTCCAAGATACCCCACCCCAAGACCCTAAAAAGTAGGAGTTACCCTACTACCCCAGAAAGGCAGTAATGTCGAGATAGGGGATTCTGCAAAGACAACAACTGACTGCAAAGCACTGAAGACAGATTCCTGGACCTGAGGACCTGCAAAGGAAGGGGACCAAGTCCAAGAGTCACGCAGGTGTCCGGGGGACCAGGAGCCCACTAAAACCCGGATGAAGGTACAAAAGGGCTGCCTCCACGTGGAAGAAGCTGAAGATTCTGCAACAGCAGAAGGTGCCAGGAACTTCTCCTTTGGTCAGAAGATGTCCCACGGTGTGCTGGAGGATGCAGAGTTGCTTCCATGCAGAAAGAACACAAACAAGCCTTGCTAGCTGCAATAGTCGCGGTTAAGGATTTTGGGTGCTGCCAGGGCCCAGGAAGGATCAGGAGGTCGCCACTTGGAAGAGGAGACAGAGGGGGTACCCAGCAACATGAGGAGCCCATGCAGAAGCAGGCAGCACCAGTCAAAGCACGTGAACAGGTGTTCAAGAAAGCTGAACATGGCGGTCAACTCAGCAACACAAAAGAAGGTCCCACAAAGCCAGAGGTCAACTCAGCGAGTTTGGGCAATGCAGGATGGAGTGCTGGGGACCTTGACTAGGCTGTGCACAAAGGAATCCTTGCAAGAGTGCACAGAAGCACTAGCAGCTGCAGTTCATGCAGTGCACAGGATAACTGTCTGGCAGGGGGAGGCAAGGACTTACCTCCACCAAACTTGAACAGAAGGACTACTGGACTGTGGGGGTCTCTTGGATCCAGCTCCTGTGTTTCAGGGACCCTGCTTGTCGAGTTGAGAGGGGACCCAGAGGTCCGGTGAAGCAGAAGTTTGATGCCTGCGGTAGATTTCGGAAGATTTCTTCAGGATTTCCAGTGCAGGGTGAAGGCAGACAGCCCTCAGAGCATGCACCACCAGGAAGCAGTCGAGAAAGCCAGCCGGATGAGGCGCTACAATGTCACTGGTAGTCTTCTTGCTACTTTGTTGCAGTTATGCAGGTGTCCTGGAACAGTCAGCGGTCGGTCCTTGGCAAAAGTCGAAGAGAGAAGTGCAAAGGAACTTTGCTGAGCTCTTGCATTTAGAATCTGATGAGAAACCCACAGGAGAGACCCTAAATAGCCCTCAGAGGAGGATTGGCTACAGAGAGACGTAGGCACCTATCAGGAGGGGTCTCTGACGTCACCTGCTGGCACTGGCCACTCAGAGCTGTCCATTGTGCCCTCACACCTCTGCATCCAAGATGGCAGAGGTCTGGGACACACTGGAGGAGCTCAGAGGAAATCCTTTGTTCTGCCTTCCTGGGACTGGACTGCCCAGGCCCCAGGGGGGCAGAAACTTGTCTGAGGGTTGGCAGTAGCAGTAGCTGCAGAGAAAACCCCTGAAAGAATGGTATTGGGGTGACCATTCCATGATCCTAGACATGTTACATGGCCATGTTCGGAGTTACCATTGTGACGCTACATATAGGTATTGACCTATATGTAGTGCACGTGTGAAATGGTGTCCCCGCACTCACAAAGTCTGGGGAATTTTCCCTGAACGATGTGGGAGCATCTTGGCTAGTGCCAGGGTGCCCTCACTCTTAGTAACTTTGCACCTAACCTTCACCAGGTGAGGGTTAGACATATAGATGACTTATAAGTTACTTAAGTGCAGTGAAAATGGCTGTGGAATAACATGGACGTTATTTCACGCAGGCTGCAGTGGCAATCCTGTGTAAGAATTGTCTGAGCTCCCTATGGGTGGCAAAAGAAATGCTGCAGCCCATGGGGATCTCCTGGAACCCCAATACCCTGGGTACCTAGGTACCATATACTAAGGAATTATAAGGGTTTTCCAGTGTGCCAATGAGAATTGGTAAAATTAGTCACTAGCCTGCAGTGACAATTTTAAAAGCAGAGAGAGCATAAGCACTGAGGTTCTGGTTAGCAGAGCCTCAGTGATACAGTTAGGCACCACACAGGGAACTCATACAGGGCATACTTTATGAGCACTGGGGTCCTGGCTAGCAGGATCCCAGTGACACAGGCAAAACCAAACATACACACAAGTAAAAATGGGGGTAACATGCCAGGCAAGATGGTACTTTCCTACAGTTTTGCTACCGCCAGTTTATCACTGACATTTGGGCTGGCAGACTTGTGGGTGTGGCTGTATGGGGAGGGATTGCTATGTGTGTGTCATAATATGGGTAGCGGTAATCCTCCGCGCCGGCGGTATGTTGGCAGCAGTCAGCATGGCGGTAAGCGGGACTTACCGCCAATGTCATAATGATGGCCTATATTACTTTAAAAATGCAGCAGAAAGGTGTGGGCAGGGAGCACTGGGAACGAAAGTAAGGAAAGGCATCTGCTTCCATTAACTGCTTAAAATCAAATGAAAAAGATAGCACTCTGGTGTCAGCAGCTGAAGAACACAAGTCATCTTATCAGATCCGGAAAAAAGAAATGCTCTATGGGCGGTACAAACAATAGGGAGAAAAGCCATTGAATAAGAATCAGAAAATGAGATAGACAAGACTGTCAAACAATCAAGAGAAATGCACTGACCCTAAGTCCACTATATTCACACATTTTAGTGTATTAGCTACAATAGGTCTTTAACAATAGGCAGGTGAGACCTAAATATGTATTTCTCACACACGCACACACACGCACACGCTTATGCTATGGCTTATAAATGTATTGTCTTGCAATAACTCGGTATTTAGAACAACTGTACTTATAAACACATGTATTGCTAGAGTGCAAAGGTCGAATTCCACGTCATTACCACAGTAGAGTACAATCCACATGATAACATTTCTGTTTACTGCCTCACAAATAGTATGTTAAAATTACTTTACACATGAAACACCTTCTCTAGCCAGGAGTTTTCGTCAATGTTTTGCCTTACAGAGCAATTTTAACCCCTTGCATCTTTGTTTTAAATACCTTTTGTTAAAACAAATATGAATAAACATGCCATGGCATAAAGCAGATATGCCTATATATGATTATGTTATTGAAGGAGCGGAGAGGAACTATGACCCATTCGAAGGTTTCACCTATTGTGAGTCATGGTCTCTCCCCACACTCAAAAATTTTACTCAGTGGCACATTACATTCTATGCATTTGCATATCTAATATATCTGTTGTGAGGGATCGCATCTACTGAATCCTTTGGTGAAATCGGGGTCTGGGGAAATGGTAACATTTTATGAGGCCCTCCACATGACTTAGATGTGAGATAGAAGATGTAATGTTTCCATACCTTTGTTCATCATCTGGATCTTTGTCTCGTGAATGACACTGTTTGGCTCTCTCTTTTGGGGAAGCAAGAACAAATGCTTATGCGTCTTTCTAATTAAGAGCGACAGAGCATTGTTTAAGTACGTTTGTTTTTTGGGAAAGCTGGAAAACATGTGTGTAGTCTCCTCTGGAGAACAGCTGTTAGCTATTGGACAAAATGCCTTTCCTTCAAGGCAGAGCTTGAGAAATTGCCTACATGCCGCTTTGCTGATGGGATAAAAAACATTGTTCACGCGGCTCTCAATAAATCCGTCCATCTTGCTTGGGCTTAAGCAGTGCTTCTGTTTTTGAAGTCATCAACACAAATGCCCATACAAGTCACCTTTTAGGAGGACATTGGTAATTCAGGCATTGATAGTCTGAAAGTGAGGCAAGTACCTAAATGCTGTCCTCTAGTAGAACGCGTAGACATGTCTTGCAGCCTCTCACTGAGAGCCATCACTTTTTGGCCCAACGATTTGTAACCTCCTCAGATGGTTAGAGCACTCAACAAACATTTCTATGAGCTACTGGTGAGTAAAGCTGAAACAAACAACATCAAATTCTTGGGTATAACTATTCGTATAGTTACCTACTGCACAGTTGCGCTTCCGCAGGCGCTGTAGTATGTGTCTTAATAATGTCCAGCAGTAAGTATTATGCACTCTTGTTTCAAAGCCATTTTTTTTTTCATTTGGTTGTTACCTGTCTCCTGAAATGTTGCCGGGAGCAAAGATGACCTTCAAGTGGGAAGGGGCCTGCTGCTGATTGGCTCAGAGCCGAGACGCAAATACACCTGGAATTTAAACTCAGAAACAGCCACCCGGGTACATGATACTCACTCTTCAGAAGTCAAAATGTGTATTTATCTATAATGTGACCGGTGCAGCACATTTCAGCCTAGTGTATTATACCATTGCACTGGCTAGCAGTTGTTTGAAGTGATATGTTCTAAAATAAACTTAGAAACCTTCATACCCAACACCCCCTAACCTGGGACTATGTGATAGGTGCCACAAAGGGAGGGTTAGTTGTATTTTGTGGAGCACCTACCCTCAAGTGCTTTTGTGAGGATGAGGGAAAAAGAGGCACTGTGAAAAAAGTAATTGCCCTGTATCACGCAATGTGGTCAAGTGGAAGTCGAGACTGATTCAAGATTTCATGGTTTTACCTGCAATTCAGTCACTACATGGTTCCCTTTTTAGCGCAATCATTTTAGATAAAAAGTAATGCCTTGCAGTTAATTCTTTGAGGCGCTAAGTCAGTGCGCTGTGCTAAATGCATCAGATCTATGCATGCTTCACAAGAGTTGGTGATGGTAGTGTTTGACGAGGGCAATATTTTATTGCAAAAGCTTTAATGGAAACCAGAGTACTCACGTTTGGTCAGTGTTTTGAGACTGGCTATTTCACTCACCTAAAAGTATTTATTCCATGTCAACCATTCTTGTATTGACTCGTCCACCCACTCCACCCATCCAACTATTCATTCATTGAGCCATAAAACCAGGCCTCCATTCAGTGATTGGAGACGGTTCTATAATGAAACGTGTTGCAAAACTCACCATACTTGCAATTTCTTTTCAAAGTTTTCTTGGGGAGAACCCCCATTCTCTACCAAAGCCCCCTACCAGTGGTTAGGCTTACTCAGTGTGTTTGTTTGTTAGATGCAGTATGTATGGTCTGATAAAATTTGCCAGGGCTGCTTTTGTTTCCGGTCCTGACAATATCATAACCTCGATACCAGACATTCAGAGGGGAAAGCAAGGCACATGCATTAATGTTCTAACCCTTAATGCAACAGTAACATTGAAACCACTGTAAGCTGCAGCAAATCACATGTGCAGGCGCTGTAGCATCAGCCTTTAAGACACCACCTCATTTCGTTTCTTATATTTGTCAACTCCTTGCCATCCAAGACGAAGGCATTGAGCTGCTTGCTAACAAATAGGTTGAGCTTGACTTTTCTGTGATACTGCCTAATCACTAGACTGGCACCTCTGGTTTGTGGCAGTAGAATGGGAGTTGATCAACTGCAGCCATGCAGTTAGTAGTCTGACTTCTGGTTAATCTGTCCAAGGGCAAGTGGACTTGGCTAACTTTGGACTTGGCCAACGCTTTTCCCTCTCCTATCAATAACTACTGGCAAATGTATGCTACAGACATAAGGGTAAAAGGAGAAGTGAATAGAAATTATTTCTCAGTGCTGCAAATGGTAGTGGGTTTCTGAACCCAGATATTTCACCTGGAATCTTCCAAGAGATGCACACTCAGTATTAAATGCTGGCTAGCTGGAGTGCCCCATTTCTGCACATTAGGTATGCTAAAACACTTCAAACAGGCAGTCAGGGTGCATTGTTGGTAATGTCACTGCTGCTGTTGATGCTGTAATTGGGGTTTGCCACTGAACACGTTGTTGTGATAATCACTATATTTTCTGAGGTGATGGCGTAGTCTTGTACCAGCATACTGTTGTTGTTTGTTGGGCCTGACATCCTTGGCATGGCTTTACCTTATATTTTTGCTTTCCATCCTCCTGTTTTTGCTGACTTCGTTTTTCCTAGCCTTCAGACTGTACACACTTTACCACTGATAACCAGTGCTAAAGGCCTTGTTCTCTATCCTTCAAACATGGTAACACTGGCCTACAATTAACTGGCCCTTTTAATTTACTTGTAAGATCTTAGTACAGTACTGCTACATGTCCCTAGGACCCGTAAATTAAATGCTACTAGTGGGCAGCACTGATTGTGCCTCCCACTTAAGTAGCCTTGTAAGCATGTCTCGGGCCTTTCATTGCAGCCTGAGTGTGTTGTTGTTTTAAACTTCCATTTCAACCTTATAAAGTTGCCAGGCCCAACTTTTCATTTTTGATACATATACGTCACCCCTAGGGTTGGCCCTAAACAGGCCACAGTGCAGGGTGCAGTGTATTTAAAAAGTTGGACATATACATTTGACCTTTACATGTGCTGGGAGTGAGAAACGTTCAC
Organism: Pleurodeles waltl; assembly: GCF_031143425.1. Taxonomy (NCBI): domain Eukaryota; kingdom Metazoa; phylum Chordata; class Amphibia; order Caudata; family Salamandridae; genus Pleurodeles; species Pleurodeles waltl. The sequence goes on along the minus strand of NC_090442.1, from coordinate 826,110,067 downwards.
TTTCATTTTTCACTCCTGCAAAGTCTGCCTCTCCCATGGGATAACATTGGGTTACCTTATCACATTTAATAGGTGCTAACTTTCAATTGAGAGCAGGTAGGAATGGCATGTTTGGTGTCTGAAGAATTATAATTAAAAATCTTCTTTAATGGTAAAGTTGGATTTTAAGTCACAGTTCTGAAAAAACCTCTTTTAGAAAGTTGCCATGTCCATGTCCCATTCATTTAGTGCCTGTATCCTGGGTCACATAACTAGTTGTAGCTGGCAGTTGGACTTTGTGGACTGCTGACAGACAATGAGACAAAGGGGGAATAGGTGCTGGGAGGAAGGGCCATCTCTGACCTGACAGGAAGTGTAACTGTCACTTAGCACCCTTGCACATCACAAAGACTCTGCTTTTCCTCACGCACAAAGGGTTTGACACTTCTTTTGTGCCCAAGATAAGCTGGGGCCAGGACAGGGAGGCTGAAAATTCCTAACACCCCCGGGGGTGGAAACCTCCAGAACCTTCTCCTAATTCAAATCAGATACCAAGTATAAATATTAGACCCTCAGACCCAACTCTTAAGTACATCTCTGCACCTATGAAAGACTCAGAAGGACTGCTATGCTGTTCTGATGCAAGAAGGACTGCTATTGTTCTGCCTGAGTGAAAAGAACTGGACCTCCATCTTGAACCAAAGACCACTAGAGTGACCTAAAAGTCTAGGTGGATGGCCTCTTGATCAGAGCCTCAGTGACAGAAAAGCCTCCAACCACCTTGAACCAAGCACCTGGACTCTGCCTGCTGTGAATCCTTTTCCCAAGTGGTGCCACCCCAGCACTGGACCCTTGGAATTTGGGCCTAAAGGAGCTGTGCCAGCCTAGCTGTGGTCCAAACAAACAAAATCCAACGTAGTGCAGCGCATCACAGACACAGGACCTTGCAGCTCCCTGGAACTGCAGATGAGTGGCATATCCTTGATTCAGGACCTCACATTCCAGCCCTGCAGCTCCTTGGAACCACTGCAGCATCAATCAGGACCTTGCATCCTCAACACAAGATGTGGCAATGCACCGCAACCAGGATTTAGGGTACTTTGTATACTGGGCCTAACTTGGTCCCTGTCTCCGGCCCGCACTACATAGTGGTCAGCTTGAACTTGTGACTTTGTTCCAGTTTGGCACGACCAGATAACCACAGTTGGTTCTTTGTGCTTTTAGGCACTGCTTTCACCTAAATATTTAAAAATGCATATTTTCTGTTCTGCTAATTGGATTTTAATTTATTAGATTTTACTCTATATTTCTAAGCTGGTGTGGGGTTTGTCTTGTGTTGGGTTTTCACTTTATTCATATTTGAAGTGCTGCATATTACTTTACACATTGCCTCTGCATTGTCTGACTACATTTGTGCCAAGCTAAAGCACAGGTTAATTTAGGGTTTTCTTATGATTTGACTCTGACAGAAATTGTGTTTGCTGCTTGAGTAGGGTTTCATTCCCCTCCCCAAGCACTAACCAATGTTCCTACTTTATTTAACTAAGAATTTGATTTTAAGGGGTTTCCTAAGTTCGTCCCAAAAATATCAGTGGTGAAGTCTCAAGTAGATTTGCATACATGAGGTTGCCAGGCATGGTCCAGGCTTCCCACTACAAACAATCTGAGGGTGCAGAGTCACTTAGATAATCTGCATGATAGTTGCACCTAAATTGCTGGGTCGGGGATGGCATTGACCTCAAGAACTATGAGGTAATTTGTAGCTATAAGCAAGATTCTAAACTGTTTCAAATATATTAAATTAAAAGTATTTACTCATAAACAAATTTCAAGAGCAGAAATTTGGAAAACCATAAATGTTTATTAAAATGTAAAGTGTCATATGAAAATAGAGAAGTGCAAATGCAACAGCAGTCTCATCAATTAAATTGTTGTGTTGCCATTGGAATGGAGTATGGTTTCCACCAGCATATAAATAGGACCCTTAGTTTCAAAGGTGCAGCAAATCATTAGAGAACTGTACAGCTTTTCTAGCAAAAACCCAAACCCAGCAATTTCTAGCAAAAACTTAAAAGCCTCTGGCTAACGACCAAATGTTAGTTTATATAGCTAATTTCAGCATAGAAAATGATGGAAACTGCAAGCTCAACACGGTGTGAGCAAAAGTATAATTTAATTCATTCATTCATAGTGCAATATTCTAAAAGTCATATAACCTTACCATCTTAGCACTATTGCATTACATGAATATTGATTTGTCCCTTTTGACCCAATGTCATTCGCAGGTGTTAAAACAAACCAGTTACATAAACAACAACAAAATGTGAATGAATGGACTACAATGGGGTAGCAGCCTTGAAGAGTAGCAACAAGGATTCCTTTCAGGGGAGGTGTTCAAGAACATTGTCATCGAAAATAAACAGGCATATCTTTCTGGTTGTGATGCCATAAAAGGGGGAAATGTGGTTGTTTTAAACCACAGTGACTGTCATTATGAAGCAATATGGTAATTGAGAAATCATCAGAACCATGATAATGTTGACATGCCTAAGTCAGAACTAAAGATGTTGTAAAAAGAAAATTGAGAATGTATATGGGGAAAACAATTGTTGGAGGTAGAGGAATATAACTATTTGTGTGGATAAGGCCAAAACATCAATCAAGGGGTAGGATTCCCCCAGGGAGACCGATAATATCAGGGATAGGGAGCCATACAGAAAACATCTTTGAATATTTACCTGCCACAATTTGTCAAAACACTACCTTCCTACATTAAAAATACTAAATACTTTTTGAGACAAAACAGAGAAAAAAATAGAGAGGAGAATGTTTACATGGTCACCATTGTTGTGAACAGTTTGTGCACCAGTATGTAACATGAGAAGGGCCTAGAAGCAATCAAGGACATGCTATATGCAAAATTGGCGAGTTATTGTCAACACTGCAATATGATTTTAGACTTGGAAGAGCTGGTTTTTAAAAATAACTTTTTCCTATAAAGAAAGGATCTCTATCATCCAATCAGGGGGACAGGTTGTATGTGCTGTGTGTAGAGATAACAGTAACAAAGTGAACAAAAAATAAAGGAATAATTACAAAAGAGTTTTCATTATGTGATTTTGTGTCTGTCTCAGTGTTGTTATTTTTTTATTATTAATTACTACATTGGTGGGGAGACTGTAGCGCCGGGCAATATTCTTATTACCCAAGTATTGTAGTATCGAAGGAGGAAGAACATGCCAGACCATAAAATCTTAATTAAAAACCCAAAAAAAAAACATTCAAAATATTTACGTATATTACATTCAATACACTAAACAAGATGATATGAGGGCCAGGAGATAAAGAGCAGATAGAGATTAGCGCTCATTGAAATTAAATAACATTGCCTTCCTCAAGCGTAGGATACTCTTAAAAAAACAACCAACCAAATTCAAGTGTCCTGAACATTTAGTTGCTGTAGAAAGAGAAATGCAGCTTTACACTTTGTAAATGTATGCCTGCGTAACAGGGGCAATACAAATCTCCTAATACAGGGAAGATACTAATTATAAAATAAGACAAAATGCAGTAAAGTCTGATTTGAATGGAAATATCAACTAGGGAGTATACCCCCTAGTGGAAAACATAACAACCAGCATATCATCCCTGATCTAAATTGTGTCAAAAAATTACATTCATACACTTTCTGTATGAATAATGAGGAGCTATCCCACCTGTCATCTGGACCAAACAATACTCTCTTACAGATGGCTCCGCCACTTCCGCTGCCTCCCTAGTGGCTTGCCTATGCTTAAGAAAGCAATCCTGAAACCAGATTTTATCTTTTTTGGTAATAGTGTCTGGACTCTCAAACAAGGATGCAAACCCCATTGCAGAGGTAGTTTCTCTTATGTACTTTAACCACTGGATATTCAAGCAATAGTCACAAGCAAGGCAATCTCTAACCATGGCCCAGTTAAGTTCTGCTTCCTTGTTCAACCAAATCGAAAACCAGAGGGCCAAAGGAGATGGTCCATTGAGGGGGTGGAGAGAGGGAACACCCAGCAGATGATGGCAGAATCTATTTTCTTTTTCTTGGATGGTTCCAGCATCTCTATAGCCCCAGATCTCCATACCATATGTCAAGGTCAGGAGACATTTCCTTTTATAAATTTCTAAAATCAGGCCGGCTGTTTTCCTACCAATACAGCTAGCAAGGGAAAAGATGGTACCAACTGCACGGGCGAAGGGAGGCAGTCTGTTTCTGATGCACTCAGACCAGATGTAAACATCGTCAACATTGAGTCCAAGGTATGGAAAGGAGGTCGCCCTAGCTAATGTTTTCCCTCCAATAGATAGGGTGTGATTTTTAGTATTCCTTGGACCGCACACCATAATCAATGTTTTTGAAAAGTTTTTTCTCCAAGTCTAGGCCATTTATAAAATCCACAAAACTGCTAATCAACTTCTTCAGGCTGTCAGCTGTTCTAACAAGAAGCACCACATCATCTGCATATAATAAGGTGGCCACAGACTTTTTCTCAGCCTGTGGTACGTCCTCCCCAACTGCAACCAATGAGCTCTACGTCATTGATGCAAAGTAAGAAGAGGATGGGTGCAAGTGCGCAGCCTTGGCATACTCCATGAATAACTTTGAATAGAGCAGTACACTCCCCAGCCTCGCAAATCTTACTGAGGCCAAAAGGCCCTGATGAAGTAATCTCAGAAAGGAGACCAAGTCTGCCTCAAGTCCCATAGACTGGAGGGTACCACATAATTTTGACCTGTTAACACAATCAAATGCACTTGATAAATCCATGAATGGAAGATGGATTGAGGTGCCCTTTGCAAGTTTGTATTTGGCCACGATAAGATGTAAATTCAAACACTGCTCGATTGTCCCTAAGCCCTTCCTGAAGCCATATTGGGTCCACGTTAGACTGCTACACTTGCTCAGCCATAAAAGAAGCCTTTCTAACTCTTCTCTGCCAATTATTTTGGTAATGGAGTCGAGAAGGGATATCGGGCAATAGCACCTGGGGTCATGGGCTTTGCCCTTTTTAAAAATAGGTACAATTGAGAGGCACCTAGAGGGCGGAAACCCCTTAAGACAAGCTGAACTAAAACAGTGGTAAGTACTGGGGACCAAAACGTAGGGTCCTCTCTAAATAAATCCATTGGTACATCATCCGGGTCCGGTATCCTTTTACACGGGCTATCACAGATGGCTTTGAGGACTTCCTCCTGTCTAAAAGACATTCAAACACACAAAACCCTCTCACTCAGATATTCATCAGGGCTCACAATGTCACAGGAATATACAACCAAAAAATGTCCAGACCAAATCTCCAGGGTTAAATGGATGGTGACTTTATCTGGGGACAAAGCCAGTGACATGCCTGCCCACACCGCCTTACAAAATGCCTGTGAGTCTTCGTTCTGACATGCTACCACAATCACCACTCACTTCCAATCCTTAGGAGCCCATTTCCTGATTTTGAATGCCAAAGCATAAGCTTTTCTGCTGGCTGTAATTAAATTCTGATTTCTCTGGGTTAGCTGTTTGACCTTACATAGATTATCATTTGCCACCCTACATTTGTTATCAAACCATTATTTATCCTGGTGAGGGGGCCTGCCCTTAAATCTGGTCAGGATGCCTTTTGTGTAGGATGTAAGTTACTCAAAAGTTCTTAAGACCACATCGGGATCTTGGACATCTGTAAAACAAAGCCTCACTAAGTCCATATTGCTACCCGCAATGCAGTTCATAACTAGCTTCATATCGGCATGCCGCCAAACCAATTTATGAGCAGCGTCTTTGGCAGCTAGCACCTGGCTACTACCAGCAACTGCGTATTGGCACTTCATGGGGACAGTAAGCTAAAGGACAATGGAGATATGATCACCAAAATCCATTGCACGGACCTCACACCCCTTGATTATTGGTTGTAAGCTCCGTGATTAGAAAATGTAGTCATTTGTAGTCTCTGCACCTCTCCCAGTAAAAGTAGGTATTGCTAAAGAATCTCTGGGAGGAACCACTTTTTCTAGGTCAGATACAGGTCTAGGTACAGATATAACCGACGCCCCCTAACATCCATGTCATTAAGAGATACTTCCATGGTGAGAAGATTGAAAATGTATGATAAAAAGTGGGACAATATACCCAATTTGGCAGTAAAGTCCCCTGCCAAAAGAAGATTAAATGGCCTACCAGCATGTGACTCGCTCTTGACAAAAGAACTGATCAATGAAAACAAACGCTGAAAATTAAAATTACACGTGATTGTAAATTAATTGTTTTAAAAATTCACCACATTAAGTCTGAACTTGTTGGCCCAACATAAGACAACGGCATGTATCACGCCTATTACAGTTGCTATGGGAACATTTTTGTAACCAATGTCCACTTTGAACCAAGCTGCAAGTTCCCCTTTGGGATGACCCACAGGGAAAGTCATAGCTGAAAGATAGAAAACTGTGAACCCATTCATTGAAAAATTTGTTTACGGCCCATGTTCTCTTAAAAAACATGATGTCATATCCCTTGATAGACTGTCAGCACTCAAGTTGAATCTTTGAAGCCAGCCCGCCGACATTCCAGCTAAGGAGGTTTATATTAGATTTGCTCACATTCAGTCTATCACCACACACAACCATCTCTGCACGAGGCAACACAGAGGAAACAGAATCATGGTCCATGTGCAATAAAGCTGGGGTTAACACTGTTAAGGAGATGGGCACACAACTAGAAAGGTGATGGATCACATGAGTTCGCTCTACACAAGTCACAGAGCCCGAGACACAAGCACCCTCCCCACATATATGCCAATCGTTATCTTCCAAACCAGCTAGAGTTACATATCGATTTTGAAGGAGGGGAGGAGGGAGCAATTAGAGCCTGCTGGTCAATTGAGAAGGGGCCAAGGCTCTACTTTGCCAAGTGGGATCTGGGGCCAAATTCCTATAGAAGAAAAAAACAAGAGCAAAATCTTGATCAGGCTTGATTTAACCATCCCTCCTGCTCTAGCTTTCTTCAAAATTTCACTTGTGACCAAGAGATTATAAACATTGACAGTCACTACATCTCCTTGGAATTGCTTACCTATGTGGCCAGTGCCCCCACCTGCCGTATGAACAAAATCTCAGTATAAATGTCCCTTTGACTCCCTACATTATTTTACAACCAATGAGTTCATTTATTCTTATAAGCCTCTGTTGATTCCAAAAAGTCTGTTGGTACGCTGGGGACATTGGCTAACACAATTACATAGGGGGTTCCAACCTGGAGAAAGGCCAATCACAGGGTGGAGGTCAGGTTTTGAATATTTCAGTGGCAATGAAAAGGAATCAGTGTCCCCCTCTTTGTGAGGAAATAGATGAGGCTGCTCCTGAAAGAGTAGACGGGGGCTGAGTAGCATCATCACCTTCAATCCTCGCACTTGCATTTAGTGCCAAGTGAGACATGTCTGGGACTCCAGGAGTAGCCAGTGAATTGTAACCAAACTTTACAGATGGCTGCTGCTTCTGGGGACAAGGTAAGCCTGCCTCCCCAGCTTGAATAGTTTGCCTAGACTGGTCTCGAGGGCAGCACAACGGTCATAGATAGACCTCAGCGCAACATCCAGCAGATCACCTAGTTGTGTGCTCAAGCTATTCCAGGGGTCAACACTCGCAGCGGAAACTTTACTTTGATCGATCAATCTTCAAGCCCTCATTACAACTTTGTGCTCTGAAGATTTAATTTCTTGCACCTTTTTCCTGTGTTTAGCTGATGGCCCTGGGATTGTGTCTGGTGAGCAGACATTTGTGCAAGTTCCAACAGTTTCCTCTTCTCTGACCACCTCCACAGCAGGTCCACTATCATTGTCTCTTTCCAGGGCAGACAAGTCTATTGAGATTAGAGGAAACACCACAGGAGTAGAAGACTCGTCACAGCAGACAGGGGGAGAATCAGTTGTCGGGGATGGAGGCAAGGGTTCACGAACCTCTGTTGTGAGGAAATGATGGCGCCCTGCCATTTTAATTTTATTTGAAACAAGATGCACTGCCCATGTCAAGAAACTATCAAGGGTAGAATGTGGATGCAAATCTGGGCCCAATGAGGACCCTGCAGTTCCCTTCCTTTTACCTATGTTAACTTTAAGGTGGTAACCAACGATATAAGTATCGAGCGTGAGTTGAAGTGTTGAAACTTGCAATAGATACACAATACCTGGGAAGAGGTGGGCAGAGTAGGTTATCTAGGCAGCAACAATCATAAAGCTGACAGCCAAAGGGGTTGGCCTAGCCCAAACTCTGTCGTGGTATAACGGGCATGTGTCCCGTGCTGTTGGGAGTAACTTGCGCTTTTCGTCGCGTCTATGAAATGGATACTCCTTTTCCACAGATTATGCTGGAGGACGTGGTTCCACCCCAGCAAGGTCGCAAGGAGAATAAACAGGCGGTAGGCAAGCCACTGGTTCACAAGGTACAGTTCAGGCTTCCAGCGCTGTGGGGAATAACTCGCACTTTTAACGCGTCTCTGACCAAAGGACTCTCTTTTGCCACAGCTGTATGCTGGGGGATGTGGTACCACCCTAGCGATGCCATAAGAAGAATATAATCAAATCTATAATAACTAATGTTAATGCACATATATAATTGAAATTGTGGAATCATTTTACCACACAGCCGTGTAGCTCCAAGTAAAAAAAAATAATCACAACGAAAATATACGCTGTGGTCTAATATAAACACTTGCGAAATGTGCAACAGGATCTTGCTGCCCGCGGCCTACAGCTTTTACTGCGTCCAGTAACTCGTGGTGCTGTCACCTACTAACAGCTAGAGGTGAGAGTAAAAAAAGCTCGCACGTCAGGCTCGTGGCACTTTTGGCAAATTAGGTTGCTGAATTACTGTTAATGATTGTTCTGTATCCCTTGATGCTCCGTCGTCACTCTTTCCGCTCTGCATCATCATGTTTAGACATTCCTCCTGTGCAGAAAGTGGTGGAGGTGATGCTATTAGATGTGATTCCTTGGGTGAGTTCTGAATCGTGGTACATTTTTTGTGGTTGTGCCAGAGTACCTGCTTCTTTCTGAGAAGTGCCGGTACTCTCCAATTAAAAGTATTACGTTTTTCTTGAAATGTGCCGGTACTCTCCCTCTCAAAATAAAAAAGTGCCGGTACTCAGTACCGGACAGTTCCGGCCCATTTAAAGCACTGGTTCTATCAAAATGTTGCTTTTGGCATCCAAAACATTTCCGTTACTTCAGTGCTAGTTTCTGGCTACTTAATCTATTGAACATTATCTTTGAATATTATTTTTGGAATGAACGGTCTTAATCTCAGGTATTTTAAAGGAACTTGTTATCTGTTTATGCTCAATTTAAATAGTATTGTGTTGGCAATTGTTATTGGGAAATTCAATATTTGTATCTTACTTTCACACCGGTAACATTTGGAGTGTACGTCACATACTAGAGACACGGGGCTTCACTGTAACAATATTGTTGGACAGTCAGTTCATCCTTGATGTATCTTGTGGAAGGTACATTTTAATAGAAATGTTACCCTCACAATCGCAGTCTCAGACTAAGAGACCTATTTAGATTTTTGAACAGGAATAATTATTGTGACGTGAGTGTTTTTATCCAATAGTGAAAAGCTCATCATCATATGTACTGTTACCCATCAAAGTGCCAGGAGATTTCTATTGAAGTGACTGTATCCACCATGGGAGGAGCAATTCTGGGGTTCAGCACTCCGGAGAACTGTTGGTGGTAGAGGTATTGTTTCACCAAGTGTAGGCCCTGGCATTGTACCCCAAAAAAGGAGGTACATTTTTAGCGTCCATATATGAGCCTTCCTAACGTGCTCGAAGAGTTTCTTAGAATATCAGGTTTGCTTTTTGGGTAGTCTTTCTCGAAAGCTACTCTCTTAGAGTTGACGGTAGATCAGCTTCTCTGGAAAGTGCCTCTGACCATTCAACATTTGTGGTGATGTCCCTGTGGATCCTTGGCGGAACCGAAAGTAGAGTCATATTTAGGGGTGGGACACTCACCACTAAGGGAACTGCAAATAGGCTGGTTAGATCGTCAGAGTTGGGCACAGCAAATGCAGCAGTTCTTTTGCAGAATACCTGTTACTGCCATTTTCGTTAGCAGCATGTCCATTTATCTTATTCTCACTCTTACTATGAGTGTCCAAATATTGTGCAAGTGTATTTCATTCTGTCAAAGAAGTAAACTGACCTTGTTCCCCGTTTCCCTTCCACAGTAATTGATGAGAACCTGACTCACTAATCTTCACATCGGCACTCTGCATGAGGACAATGATGACAACATACACTTTTCCTTAACAATCTTCGTTTTAGCACTAGTAAATAGCCCCATCTCTGTCTTCACAGACAGGGCACAATCCAACCTTCCCTGAGGGTTTCACCAGCGACAAACTGCTACGGCTTGAGCCTATTCCAATATTCAGAACTTGAATCCTAAACCTCAGCTACTTGCAAGAGTCTGGTAAATCTTGAATTACTCAAGAGTTCAAACACATTCGGTTGTTCAGGGATTCCTTTGTACATTTCAAAATGAGCCCAAAGGCACATTTGGATTACATTTTCCCAGTGATGAGGATCATCTTGTCAGGACCACATTGCATTTACAAGTCTGACATATTTGTTGTACTGAGAACCCATGATTGGTCCCAAACAATCCCACTTGTTTTCTTACTGTGGATCAGCTGTTGGACCATCAATGTCAAAAATCCTCACCTCTACTTCAGGTAACCTCATGGACTCATGTTCTGCCAAATGCTTCAAACGATGGGCTCCTCAGACCCATTTTCCTTCTTCCACTTCCCTGTAAGTTTCTGACATTTTATGTCTATAATCTGTTCAATTAAATATATGTGTGCTGAGATGAAGGCCATTTGTCGCTGCTGATTTTGTGAGATCTTTCGGCTGCACATACCACAGTTTCTCAGCCCCTGCTCATTGCGCATCTCACAAAGCCTAGGTGAAAGACCATGCCCTTGCCTGTTCCAACTTATTTCTGGCCAACAGGTTTTAGGTGGGCTCACTGCCCCTTTCAGTCTGAGTTCAAATATGTGAGTTTTGGGACAAATTGTATTCACTCTTTTGGCTTCACATAGTATTTGTATACGGATGTTATGCATCATATTCTTAGACATTCAGCTGTGCTTCAACCAATGTTGATTGCAAACACAGCTGAATGTATCAGAATAAGTTACATTTCATCATCATTGCCACATGATTAATGACAACTCCTTCAGACTTAGTTAATTTAAAATGGATATCTAGCAGCACCTCTTTATGGGATTTCAATTGCTGGCCAAAATAACTTGGCCTCTCTTCAACCCCCTCTCGCTCAGCAAAACAATCTGGGTGTCACTTTTAATAACAATCTGAATTTTGAAGAACACATATCAAAAACAGCCACAAACGGTTTCTTTTTAATTGAAGCATTAAAGAAAAATCTCCTCCAACCTTTCAGACCAAAAGAAAATAATTGTTCAGGGTACCATCCTAGCAACACTGGATTATTGCAATTTCATTCTCTTGGGTTTGCCTAAGAGACGTCATCAGCATCAACATAAAACATCAACCTCATCACCAGAAGATGGCTTCCAACTTATACTGGGCATTAGAAAAGTCAGCTCTATCTCGCCGTATCTCAAGTGTCTTCACTGGGTTCTAATTGAGAAGAGATGTCTGGAAAAAAAAAACTCTCTGCATGTACCACAAAGCTCTTAACTATTCTTTTCCCCGTTACAAGCAAACCATTTTTTAAATGCATTTACTATGTCGTTCTCGTCAGTCTCCCATTCATCTCATTATCTCTCATATTAGGTTCGGTACTCAGGAAATTCGGTTGTGGGCATCTCTCTTCCGATCTCCTAATATCACCTGTTTGCAAATCAATCCATCCTTGACTTTACATTATTATTCCTGATGTAGAATTCAGAAGCATCTAAGAGTACCTCTTTATTCCCTAACTTTCTTTTTGGTCACTTTTGTTCAATATCGATCTACGAGTGCCAGGACACATAGATGGGTGCCAGCTTAATAGAAAAGTACATCAATCAATCATGTCTCCACAGTGGTGTACATGTTACAGTGCATTAAATCTTAAAGCACTGCAATTCAAGACTTTTGATCCTTGTATGCAATGTGATTCCTTAAATATATTCCTCAAAGTTATTCTTAATAAAATCAAATGTATGGCCCCTGCTTGTTAAGTGAAAAGTTGGGATTTTCTGCGATGTTAGAATAATATAAAAATATAGTTTTCTCCCCAGTTACAAGGTGGCTCCCTTGCTAAGCAAATAGAAAATAACAATTATCCAGTAGCTCAATCTAAAATTTTCTTCAATCTGGCCACTGCTACTGCTTGCTCTGAATCATTCATTCCATTTGAAATGTTTAATCTTGATATCGGAACCTCATGTTACAGGACTAAGGTGTAAGGATGCATTTTTTGTTTTTGCTGCAAGCGTTGTATCTGTCATCAAAATGTTGTTGTATGATTTTGGATTTACCTAAAAGATATTCACTTGCTCTTGAATTGTGCTTAATCTACCTGCTTCAGCAAATCAAAGAAGATGCCAGGAGATACATGTTCCCTTAAATCAATACAACACATTTACACTTGATTTCTCAGCAGGGTAATCATATGGCTGGCTACAGAAGTTAAATCCTGCAGTGGTCTAAAGATAGACTTCTTTGGAATCTTGAAATGTAGGTCATCTCCAACCATAGCTGACAGAGCCTGGTGTTCTAACAATCCGGTGCTGCCTGCTCCAATTCTTTGAAACCTATTTAAGTTCACTCTAAATCTGTACTCGTGCTGCACCTTTTTAGTAAGCACTACTGAAGCAGAAGATGCATCTCCAACGTAATGGACCCTATCTAGCCGGTGCTCTCTCTGCAGCAGAGAGGGCACTGCTCCAATTGCATCTCCCTTCAGTGAACCACTGTAGAGTAGATGGAATATCCTAGATTTCAGAGCTCTCAAGTTTTCCAGGTCTATGCAGGAGTAGTTCATCCCAGAACCTTTTTTTCCCAGTGTTTTGGTGCTTGCAGTTTTTCTTTTTCACTAGAGATGCGGGACTTGCAAGTACATTAACAAAAAACAGATGCCATGGAAGAATAAGAAATGTAAACAATTGCACCCCAGAGTGTGCTTCGTGTAGTTGAGCATCCTTCTGCCCGGGCTTTGCATTGTAAATCTAGTCACTTTATCTGCACAATTCTAATTAGTGAATGCCAGAGCTGCCTGATTATTTCTGATCAACACCTTTAATATGCAGAGCGCACAGTGCTACTAATTTTGACATAGCCTACTAATTTGAAAAATACAAAGTGACTTGCATCCTATTCTTTTTGACCTAAACACTCTAATTTAAAAACAGCTCAAATTCCAGAGAGAATTATGCAAATCTTTTAGTCGCAGGATTGACATGTTTCAGACAACTATGGGATCTGTGAAAAAAGAGTCCTGCCCTTTCCCACTGCCAGAGTGGTTACGCCAAGTTCCTCCTAAACTGAATCATCAGCAGGTGACAAGATCTGAAACTTTTCAGTCATGCGAGAGGACAACTTGTGTTTATGTTTTTTGGTCTTCAACTAGAACATCTGGTGAAATCAGGTCTTAAAAGTCACTCACAGAGAAATAGCTTCAGCAACTCACCACACCTCCATTCTGACCGAGTATATGCCTTCATTGATGATGGGATAAAATGTAGGAAGAAATACAGACAAAACTGAAATGTTGAAAAAAATAAGCGCTGAGGTGGCAATTTTCATCTTATTATGAATTGAATGAGACTAAGTCATACCACCATCAAAACGGGAAGCTGTCCATATTAGCTGTATCCTGTAGGGACGGTAAAGAGGAACTTATCTTCTATGGAGAGGTTGAAAAAAGAGAGGAAGACAAATTGAAGTTTAAAGGATGTTGGGTTGTGAACACTTCATCTGTTCTAAAATATTCTGGGATGGCAGCTATAGTTTGTTTCCTTATGGGGTGCAGTGTGGTTCTCTACAATTTTTCAGCAGTATTGTTAGTGTGCATAGCTTGCCTGTTGAGAGTTACTGTAACCTTTTTTTCCTAGATGAATTAAGAAAGGTAAGCTCCCGCTAAATGTGCAGCTTGCCCAGATGTTGCTGCAGTGATGTCCTATAAGGCTTTAGTTATTCTGCAAAACGTATCGAAAGTTTGCTGTTTCCACTATCTATTGGGTGGTCAGGCTCTGTTGTGCTTCACGCACCTATACACAACCACATGATCACTTGGGCATGATAACAAAGCAAATCGATGTAGGTCATACAAGACATACATAGAGTTTGTCTTGGAATGCTGTGAATCACTCATTGACTAAACCTCTGTCACAGATTACAGAGATGCCATGTTTTATGCTGGTAACTACAGACATCTACCACTTGTGGTCAATTAGTCTAGTAAGACAAGTAATCATTTTACTCTTATTGCCTGCTCTGTATTCCTGCATCAAGGAAATTTTGCTCAGGTGAGTACCCATATGTTTCCCTTAGAAGGCTCTCCTAGCAGGAGGTAAAAGTTGACATTTTGCTCCGAGGGCATCACATTCAAGTCTAACATGAAGCAGCTGATTCAAAGCCCTGGGGTTTCACAGTGTAGGCGGCATACCACCTGCACTTTGAAGAAGGGAGAGAGATCACTTTGCAGAAGGGTGCGCCCACCTGCAAGGGGATGTTCTCCCTTTCAGAAGTCTTAGGAGGCGCACTGAAAGTATGGCACCTTTTTGCAATGCACTTTCAATGTACCCCTATGGGCATGTTTGCGTCTGTGCCTGCATCCATCTTATGGCAGGGGCGAGGAGGCAAAGTAATAGTGGTGGAGCTGCATGTGAGCCAGCTCTACCAGTATTATGGAAGGAGGGCACCCAAGTGTTTGTATCCCCTTATGTAATACCATTATGCCCTAGGGTCGCACAAAGCAGGTGCACATGCCCGTTGCACTATCAAGGCACAATGTATAATACAGCCCCAGATGGACATACCCTTTTTTGCTGTCAAGAAACTTTGGCTCAATCATTTACAGAGGCCACATCTACCTTGTGGAATTGTACTCCAGTAAATCTATGTTCACTGCTTCATTAACCATCCTTTCCAATGCAATTAAAGAGTCTCTTATTTACTTGGCCCTCACCTGGCAAATACAGTTAGTGTTTTACAAAGTGTTAGATGCTTTTGACCATGAGTTTTAAAAGTTTAAAGTTTTAAACTTTTGCTATGTGCACTATTTGTATAGTACTTGACTCCTTTTGTTGTAGTCACACTGTACATGTTTCTAATGCATAGTTTTTTCATAGCTCTCACAATACTTCAGAAGTTTCAGACTGAAGGTGCATGCACACTTTCCTGAAAGGTAAGAGGTGCCTACCATTTTTCCAAAGCACAAAAAGCTTTGAAGAGAACCACCTGGACAATGGATTTCTCACAACCCTGATATGGAAGCACCCCAAAACAAAGACAAGAAGGAAGACAAGGAAATTAAAAAGGGCACAGATAATCAGTAAGAGCTACATTACCTGGTGTAAGACATTGAGTTACTAGTTGAGATGGATTAGAGTTCTTCGCAAGTAATAAATCCTAAGTTGTCTTTATAGTGGGAGTCAAGCACCAATTGTAGCACTTGACTTTCCCAGATTAGCAAAGCACAACAATCCTACTCAGGAGGTGGCGTGGGCTGGTAATTCCAGTCCGTTAGTATGCAACAACACTACTCAATAAAATATTGCACAGTCAGTGCTTTTTTATGAAAAAAGGAAAAGTACTTTACAAATGCACTACCAAATACAACTGATTAAAATACAAATATTTGTTAAGGGACATGGAAATTCTCTTTGTATCACCCTCATACCACTTTACAACCCTAGTGGCCCCTGAACCCAATCAACACAATACTCCCTACTTACAGCATATGTGACATCACAATATAAGAAGGTATCATTTTAAATATGCAGGCATTTTGGCTCTATCAAAGTGTCACCACATTAGCAGTAGAAACCACATGTTATAATTTAACATTGCACTACCTTTCAAATCCATAGTCAAAACCATTAATTATAATAGTAAATGTGCATTGTCAGTATCAATGCTGACAATGAAGCATTAAATACCCAAATCTATGTCTGAGTATTTCTTATATTTTAGTCAGACTGCAGTCTGCAGTCATAGGACCCAGCAATAGGGGTCCCCAACCTCCAGAGCCCAAGAGGAAAAGCTACTACTCCAGGAGTGCTAGAGGTCAATGGGAAACTTCTCTTGGGGCCCGGGATTCAGTCACCTGGGAACAGTAGGGTGAATACTTTACCAACATTCCAGGGGGGGGTGGACACTGGACCTCCAGCAACCACACCACACATTGGAAAAGAGTTGGTGGTAGCCCTGCCCACCCTTCAGGCACCACAAAGGACAGATATTCAATTGTAACCCCTGATGGGGGCTTGTGGGGCACTGCTTACTGGTGCAGTATATAATTAATGAGTGGCTCCCTGTTTGCTCATCCGGACACTCACACGCAGAAGGGATGACTGAAGGTTACCCTATTGGAGCTGGCAGCATTTTCCTGTGCTCCTGCTGGGCAGAAACTGCCTTTCCTTTTCTTCCCCCCAGCCCCATGCCTGGGAGCTGCACATATTCACCTAGCGACACTGCAGGCAGGGAGATGCAGAGAGATAGTAAGCTGGTGACCCCTGACTGCTAACCCCCCCAGACATGGGCACAGGGGGCCAGGGAATGAACCCAGCCCTGTAATCCCTTGAGGTCCCAGGGGTTGCTATTCAGGAGCTACTTGCAATACCTTTTAGGGGCGTGGTGCATTGGGACAGAGACCAGGGGGAATTATTTAGAAAAAAAAGCACACTTACCTGGATTCAATCACCGCCGTGCTGTCCTCTGCTGCAGACACAGACTCCCAGCCTTCCCTGCGGCAATCTTGATGCTGCTCAGAGCAATGTTAGGATTGGCTGGGAGCACCCAGCCAGGAAGCTCCAGGCAGACTGGGAGCCAGTGCCTGCTCTTTCCAGCCCGGGAACACAGTGCTAGGCTGGAGAGAGCACAATGAGCATTTTTGTTTGGCCGGCAGGCTCGGGCTGAGCACTCCCTTCAGTGCTCATCGCAGTCCGTAGCCCCACCCTTTTTAATACAAAACGATAATAAACATAGTTTATTATTGTTTTGCATTAAAAGGTTTGCAACTGCTGCTGCTGGCAGTGGGGCGATGATTCTTCGCCCTAACGGTGGAGCTGCACCTGCTGCTAGACCTTCTCTGCGGTACTCATGCAAACAACACAGAGCATGCTTAATTTACTATTAGCTTACCAAATTCACAGACAGCTTTGAAAGAGTCTTTGTCTATTTCTTCTCAGATCTTTATTGACCCACTTAGTGGATCTTTTCACATTTGGAAACAAGAGAAACCACATACATGTTTTTCTGGCAAATGCGGTACTCTTCAAGTCCTACATCTGATAAATTCTCAGATTGCTCCCAATTACTCTTTTCAATTTGTAAAATATGCATAAATAGGCAATGGAAGTAGGGGTATTTTGAGGTGCTGCAGTACCCCCAAAATAACCATGCTGTAGTCCCAAAGGAGAATTAAGGATGACTGTAAATTTTGTTTTTATCTTGTCACGTGCTGTATGGTCAGACATACGCCAAGTGTTAGTCCAGCCTTCTGACAAACTACTACTGATTCTTTTAATATGGAGATGGTTGTTTACTTTTCTTTCTTTTCTGCAAAGTGTGAGGATTTCGTAAAGTGAACTATGTGACAAACCTGCTGGTGTGAAATGAAAGATTGTAGGATGGTGTTTTCTTCTTACACACAACAAAATGTAAATACCTATAAATGAACTGTACAACTTTTTTCCTAATTTTGAAGTTCATCGAATCAAAGATTTCAGTAGGATGAACTTAAATCATGACACATTTCTTGCTGATTCACAAATGACAAATCTTGCTGAAATCCAACCTTTCATTCGCTATATGATTTTATAAGTGAAACTGTATGTCTGTGCAAATTTAGTTGTGATTTCAACGGAAATGTGCTTCCTGTAAATGACAAAGTGCTACCACACTACATTTTAATAATATATTTGTGACAGTGGTGCTCCCAATGCAATATCAGCTACATACCATCCCCACCAGTCTCCTACTGAATGTGTGTCACTCATTTGTGACACTTTGTTTTGTTGATGCTTGGGTTTGTCAGAATCTCTATGAGTTGAGTAAAGTAACATTTATGGCAGCACACCTAAGAAGGCATTTTTTTTAGCATTATCATGTACATATTCAATGTGAATCCAAAATCGCAAGGAACTGATGTATTTTATTTATTTTGAAGAACTGCTCCACATGGCATATAGCTTACATTTCTAGTTTACCCTTATTCCTGATGAAGTGATTATAGTGACATCCTTAAAAAACTGATCTCTGGAGAAATGTATTTTCTTGTTCTTATCTATCCCATGTATTGGCAAACACACACCTACTTTTTATACATCCTTTACTGTCTAACCCTCCGAAAAATGTGGCATTAGTAAGCCATGGCATTATGGGTTTACAGACAACCCTGTTCTGCGACAACCTAATGATAGCCTCTGCTACTGCAAACGTTCAGAAAACCTTTTCTCTGCTATGCAAATAGAGTTCTTCGATTGCCTGTCTCACTGGCATGATATGGGCTTATTTTACACCTCCATTACATACCATTTTTCTTCTGCTAAAGAGATATAAGCTCTATTCTTCACCTCTAGAGAGACCTGCAATTTGTGTTTAAGTTTTCTGACAGGGTCTACTTTTGATGCCATTGATTTTTTCCATCGTTCTAGTTGTCAGAGATTTTTTCATTTTCTGATCAGAATGCCGTGGGTATTTTATATAGAATTAATAGGCTTGCCTTGGAATCCTAGCGCACTCTACTCTTATCGTATATATTACGGCTATATCTCGTTTTTTTAATAATACTCAAAATCAAAATTGTCTGCATAAATTGTGCACGACAATGACAAAGACGTTTCTTGCTCCTTCGGCAACTAGGCTTTTTGTTTCATTTAGTTTGAAATGTCCACATGCTTTCATTGTAATAATTAACGGCAGATTTTTTTAAATAGAAACGTGATCGTGATTTTGGAAATGTAGAAGAAAGGCGGTGAGGTACTATCCAAAACGTTTTGTAACGATTTTGGTTCAGGAATACCTAATTGAGCTTAGATTTTCTTTTATTTTTTTTTTACATATTCATTTGTAAGTTTTAGACTGCAGTGAATATGTAGTGGGATTTGTTTGAGCACAGTTTAGTTTCGTTCTCAAAGAATTACCCCTTTGCTGCCAGGCCTTTTCCCCTCCTGTGCTGAGCTTTTTTTTGGCTATTTTGGGCAGTTCGCGCTTAGGCCCTCATAACTTTTTCTCCACATAAGCTTTTTTTCCAACATCCTAGGTATTCTAGAGGTACCCAGATTTTGTGGGCTCCCCTGAAGGAGACCAAGAAATTAGCCAAAATACAGCAAAAAGTTCATTTTTTAAAAATAAATGGGAAAAAAGGGCTGCAGAAGAAGGTTTGTGTTTTTGTCTCTGAAAATGGCATCAACAAAGGGTTTGTGGTGGTAAAATCACCATCGTCCCAGCTTTCAGGAGCAGACAGACTTGAATTAGAAAACCCCATTTTGAACACAATTTTTACATTTTACTGGGACATACCCCATTTTTACTATTTTGTGTGCTTTCAGCCTCCTTCCAGTTAGTGACAGAAATGGGTGAGAAACCAATGCTGGATCCCAAAGGCTAAACATTTCTGAACAGTAGACAAAATTTTGAATTCAGCAAGGGGTCATTTGTGTAGATCCTACGAGTGTTTCCTACAGAAAATAACAGCTGAAATAAAAGAATATTGAAATTGAGGTGCAAAACCCAGCCATTTTTCTCCACATTTTACTCTGTAACTTTTTCCTGCGATGTCAGATTTTTGCAAGCAATATACTGTTACGTCTGCTGGACTCTTCTGGTTGCGGGGATATATAGGGCTTGTAGGTTCATCAGGAACCCTAGGAACCCAGAGACAATAAATGAACTGCACCTTGCAATGGGTTTTCATTCTATACCGGGTATACAGCAATTAATTTGCTGAAATATAAAAAGTTAAAAATAAGAATCAAGAAAACCTTTGTGTTTCCAAAATGGGCACAAGATAAGGTGTTGAGTAGCAGTGGTTATTTGCACATCTCTGAATTCCGGGGTGCCCAAACTAGCATGTGAATTACAGGGCATTTCTCAAACAGACATCTCTTTTACACACTTACATTTGGAAGGAAAAAATATAGAGAAAGACAAGGGGCAATAACACTTGTTTTGCTATTCTGTGTTCCCCCAAGTCTCCAGATAAAAATGGTACCTCACTTGCGTGGGTAGGCCTAATGCTCGCGACAGGAAACACAAAATGGACACATCACATTTTTACATTGAAATCTGGCATGTTCTTTGCAAAGTGCCTAGCTGTAGATTTTGGCCTCTAGCTCAGCGTAGGGAAACCTAGTAAACCTGCACATTTTTTAAAAGAAGACACCTAGGGGAGTCCAAGATGGGGTGACTTGTGGGGCTCTGACCAGGTTCTGTTACCCAGAATCCTTTGCAAACCCCAAAATTTGGCCAAAAAAAACAAAACACTTTTTCCTCTTATTTCGGTGACAGAAAGTTCTGGAATCTAAGAGGAGCCACAAATGTCCTTCCACCCAGCGTTCCCCCAAGTCTCCTGATAAAAATGGTACCTCACTTGTGTTGGTAGGACTAGTGCCCGCAGCAGGAAATGCCTCAAAACACAACATGGACACATCACATTTTCCCAAAGAAAACAGAGCTGTTTTTTGCAAAGTGCCTAGCTGTGGATTTTGGCCTCTAGCTCAGCCAGCACCTAGGGAAACCTAGCAAACTTTTGCATTTTTGCAAACTAGACACCTTGGGGAATCGAAGATGGGGTGACTTGTGGGGCTCGGACCAGGTTCTCGTACCCAGAATCCTTTGCAAACCTCATAATTTGGCCACAAAAAACACTTTTTCTTCTCATTTCAGAGACAGACAGTACTGGAATCTGAGAGGAGCCACAAATTTCCTTCCACCCAGCGTTCCCCAAGTCTCCTGATGAAAATGGTACCTCAATGTTGTGGGTAGGCCTACTGCCCACGAAAGGAAATGCCCCAAAACACTATCTGGACACATCCAAATTATCAAATACAAAACTACCTGTTTTTTCAGGGGGGGGGGGGGGGCATCTGCGTTATTTGGTCCTAGGCTGAGCAGCCATCTAGGGAAACCTACCAAACCCAGACATTTCTGAAAACTAGACACCCAAGGGAGTCCAGGGAGGTGTGACTTGCGTGGATCCCCCTATGTTTTCTTACATAGAATCCTCAGCAAACCTCAAATTTAGCTACAAAAACACAATTTCCCCCCATTTCTGTGTGGGATCACCGCACCAGGACAAATTTCATACCACCCAACGGTCCCCTCAGTCTCCTGATAAAAATGATACCTCGTTTGTGTAGGGGGGCCAAGTGCTTGTGACAGGGACGAGCCAAAAACATGTCAAAATTGAGGGGGAACCAAAGCGGGTCCAAAAGGGCAGTTTGAAAAAAAACATTTTTAGGCTGACAAATGCAGCAGAATTGTTATTAGTATACATGAGACAATGCTGGGTCGTATGAATTTTGTTGATTCCTGCAGATTCCGGAAGGGTCCATCACAAAAATGGGGGAAAAATGTGTGATTTCCAGCAAAGTTGGAGGTTTGCAGGGCATTGTGGGTAAGAAAATGGTGCGGGTGCATGTGAAACACACCACCCTGGAATCACCCAGATGTTTAGTTTTCAGATGTGTCTAGGTCTTGTGGATTTTTCTACATGGCAGCGTCCCAAAGTCCATAAAGCACAGCCCTCACCATTCCAAATGGGACGATTTTGACAGTTAGCCAAGCTCTCATGGCCCAAATGTAAAACCAAAACCCAAAATAATCAAATGTCCTCTTGCTTGCCATGGGATAAGATGTTTTAGTGTGCTGGGGAGTACTGAAAGACTGTTACTCCATTCAGTTGGAGAGGAGGCATAACATGGCCCATACTAGTTGGTAGCCACCACCCCACTATATATCTTTTTTTAAAATTCCCTGGCATCTAGTAGACTTTCTGCCCCCTGGGGTGTGGATTGGGGTAATTGCCCCCTCTGCCCACTGGTGGGCAGAACAACTTTGGCCGCATTTATTTGGGGTGGGGGTATGGCCATACCCCCACCCTCTTATTTTGGAAAAAAAATCTTCCCTGGTCTCTGGTGGGCTTTCAGCCCCCCCCCTTGGGGCAGATGGGCCTTCCAAAAATAAGCCAATCTGCCCCCAAGGGGGGGCAGTTATGGCCATCAGTAATGTGCCACCTTGGGGAGCGACCCTTACCCAAGGGGCCGCCCCCAAAAGAAAACATACACACACATCAATCCCTGGCGCCTAAGTGGTTTCTGTCCCCCTGGAATAGAAATCCGCCGATCTGCCCCCAAGGGGAGCAAAAATGGCCTAAAATAAATCCCCCCCCCCCCAGGGGAGCGACCCTTGCCTAAGGGGTCCCTCCCCTTGTGTGAAATTGACGCAAAACAAAAAATCCCCGGTGCTAGTGGTTTCTACCCCCCATGGGGGCAGATCGGCCTAATAAAAATAGGCCTATCTGCCTCCAAGGGGGGCAGAAATGGCCTAAAATAAATCCCCCCTTGCCTAAGAGGTCTCTCCCATTTCACGAAAATTGATGGCAAAAACATAAAGATCCCTGGTGTCTAGTGGTTTCTGCCCGAGGGGGGCCAGAAATGGTCTAAATACAATTTGCCCCCCACGGGAGTGACCCTTGCCGTCACAGGAGCACTGTGCCGGTGGACGTAACCATTACGTCCCCGGCACAGAAGGGGTTAAATTGAGTTTACATGAACATTTTTTGATTTGCCTTAGTTTTTGCTTCATTTCTAAAATGAGTGGTAACCGGTCTGGGGGAAGTGGGGATGCAGATACTAGGGTATATGAATGTGATGTTAAACCAGCCCTGCCCAAAAATAAGTAAAATTAAATGTAATAGACTATAAATTGAAGCAAGTGGAGAATCCAGCACTTGCTGAATGTCAACTAGGGGGAAACCACCTTAAATCTTCCCTAGCTTTGAGCACATAGGTACAAAGAATAGATTGGCCTTCTCTTTCCTCTGACAGCCACCATCTAGTGGCATAACATTAGCCCCTGCAGCCCCCGTGGTGTGGGGAGAGTGCATCTGAGTTCCTGGGTGTGCCCTTACCAGCACGCAGTCACGCACCACCCACTGGCCAAAACTGTGCATAGGTGGCAGGTGCCTGTCTGAGTGCTCCTGACTGGGTCCAGGAGGAGAGGGGGAGGGTGGTACCTGCATGTACTGTGCAGGGTAGCCCGCTCAAGTCTCATTTTGCAAATACACCCATCAGGGACATCCTAAGTATTTTGGGGACCCTGGGTAAAACATATTTTAGGGGCCCCTCTTCAGAACAGTCTTGAATATATGATCCAGTTTCAGCTCTTTTATGCCCTCTTTGATCAGGTCACTGAAAGTGTAGAGGCACACTCTGTGGCACCCTCCAATTTATTATATGTGAAGTCCTGTTTTGATCTAAACGACGCTTTTTTGCAGATGTTGATTGAAACAGACACACAGGCTGTAATAATCTCTCAAACATCAACCACATTAAAGTAAATTAAATTAAAACAGTACTTAAAACAATCCGTTTAAGAATTATTCAAGGTCATCAGCACAAGATTCTCTGCAGAATAGAACTGGACCTCAGGGGACCACCCTGAAAGTCTGGACCCTGGGCCAGAGTCCACTTTGCCCACACTTTAAAATGTCTCTGGTACCCATCTACCAAAGTTGTGCTGCTTGGCAGTCCATTTAAGTTTATTGTTCTTTCATACCTATCCACCTCCTCATGCTCCAAGTCATGTACCTTCAAAATATTGCCATATCATTAGCCATAATTTTCAGCAGTTAGCCAAGCATCACTCTTGAACAAAGTCCTGCCTGAGAAGGTTTGTCTTAGGAAATGCCTCCTTTTACAAGATCACATCCAAGTTTTTAGACTGATGCTGCTGGGTTTTCAAATCTTTAAGTGCACAGAGTCCTGTAATCCAGGCCTCTATGTCAAGTGCTCTGACCTATGAAGCAGTGGTTCCCAAACCTTTTTCAAACCATGACACAATTTTTAGATTGACAAACTTTCATGATCCATCTAGCTTTAATGGACATGAGGCAGGTAATTATTTAATACAACTAAAGTGTTGTTTGGCAGCTGTGTCATTTACAAACAGCATGTGCTCCACTGAAATAGACACTAAGGCCCTCATTGTGAACACAGTGGTAAACACAGCACCTCTGGCGGTAACAACCGCCTATGGACATGTGGTCCGAACCGCCAAATAATGAACCAACTGAAACACAGGCATCCTGAAAACCACTCACCGCCAGCAGAGGAGTGCCGACAACGATGGCAGAGCGCGCCCACAGGCCGACGGAAAGGCCCTACCCGCCCATCAAATAATGAAGCACTAGACCGCAGTCAGTTCCGGGGCAGGAACCACCACCACGCAAAGCCAGATGGAAACAAACCAAATATAAGGAAACCTTCACCGGAGGCTCACACAACACGCCGAAGCAGACATGGAGAGAGATTTGCAGATCATGCCAGCCCTGCTACTTGCCATATACCTCCACGACCGAGACCACCGATGAAGAAGATGACGGTAAGTAGCGCAACCTACTAAACAAGGGAAGAAAGGGCACAGTTACATACCCACTCACTCCACCCACCATGCAACCCTCCCACAACCCTTCACAGCAGCACAAGCCATACACCCCACAGCAAGAGGTACTTACCTGACACAAGGCAAATCCAACCTGCCCAAAGTACACACATGTGCCCAACACCCCCAAACAATGAAACGAGAGACCACTGATCCAGAATGTTACTGAAACAACACAGGCCACACACTAACTTTTATTCAGCTCACAGAGCAACGGAAGTGCATAGAAGGTCAGTGGCCAGTCAATAGTGAAACAAGTCCGATGGGCCACAATGGCCCCAACTTGACTCCCACAAGTGCAACAGTACTCCACCTCAGAGGGGCAACAATGGGGCATCCAGGCACCTCAGGGAACAGGGGCAGGGGGTGGGGATTTATGACTGGGAGGGGGAGGCTTAGATTTCTGTTTGGAAGGTGGAGGGGGCTTAGGTTTAGTCACAGCAGCTGGTGGAGCGGACTTGGCCTGGGGTGCGGCAGATGTTCCTGGGCCAGCACGGGATCTCTTCCTCATAGGGGAGGTAGCACAGGAATGGGAAGGGCAGACAGGGGCGGGCTGTGACGTGGGAGGAGTGGACAGGGCAAGGAGGTGAGCACGTTTAGGGATGAGACGGGGTGGGCCAGTGGGTTCAAAAAGGTCAACACGGGATGGGAGAAGTTTCTTAGGTGCAATTGGGGTGGACCTGGAGGAAGGCATGGGAGTGGAGGTAGAGGGAGTGGTCATGACAGGTGTAGGTGTACGTGACGTGGGTGCAGGTGACTGGACAGTATGCCGATGTGTTGTGCATGTGTGATGGGTGGGTGTTTTGGTGCGTTTGAGTGTCTTCGGAGGAGGGAGGGTGGACACAGTAAGACAAGACAGGCTGCCAGTGTAAATGTATGTTTTCTGGGTGTCTGCAAGTCTGGCGAGTGTGCTGCATATGTCAACTAAAGTCGTTGTGGTGAGTGCAGGTGTGGTGTCTGGGGTACATGAATGGATGTGTGCTATTGTGGTGACTGCAGGAATAGGGTCAGCAACATTGAATGAGGGTGCAGTGCCTGTGGGTGTGCATGTACAGGGGACAGACAGGGTGGTGGAAGAGGTGGCCACACTGGGGGAAGTAGATGTTGGTGTGTGTGCATGTGTATGTTGGCTGTGTGTATGCTTGTGGTGGGAGGTGTGGTGCTTGTGTTTTGAAGTGTGCTTCTTGTGTGTTGAGGTGTCTGCCTGTGTGTCAGAATGTGTGCTTTGGACGGGTGAAGGGAGTGGGGTGTTGGAAGGGGTAGAGGTGGTTGGAGGGGGGACAGAATGACCAGGGACACCAGCTGCCGTCCAAGAGGAGGCCAGAGCCTGAAAAGATCTCTGTAGGCCAGACACTGCACTGTGAATGCCATCCAGATAGGTACTGGTCTGTTGCACCTCTGATGCTAGCCCCTGGATTGACGATGGTTGTCTGCCCTACAGAGATGGTTCTCAGGAGGTCAATAGCCTCCTCCATGTGGGCAGCAGGGCTAACTGGGGAAGGGGAGGAGGTACCTGGGGCAAAGGAGACGCCCACCCTTCTGGGTGAGCAGGCACGGGCAACTCGGTTAGGAGCAACTGGGAGGGCGGTGATGGTGTGGGGGTGGTGGAACATGACGAAGTTGGTGTGGGCCCACTAGGGTCCGCCACCGCCAGGGAGCTCCCATCGGAGGAGGCATCAGAGTCACTACCTCCAGTGGTAGTTGCCTCCCCCATGGTACTCCCCTCGCCCTCCAACCCACTGGTCCCCTTGGCATCAGACGACTCTGCCTCCAAGGATCTGTGGTCTACTGCCTCCCCATTCGCCGGTGCCTCAGCTCCCTCACCAGATGATGCTGATGTACACAGACAACACAAGAGAAGGGGGATGGGGAGGCAAAACAGGAGAGACACTTGTAAATAGCTGAATGGAGGTACATTAGTGGTTCACACCTAAAATATTCTACCAGCCAGCAGCTACCACTATACACATGGCTATGCCCCTGACCAGTGGCCAGAGCCCTGCTCTATAGCCATTACCCAACTAACTTAATGACCTGACGTACTGAAGACTTGACCCAAACACCCTTACTCCCCACTGGGGCCATTATGTAGATGGACATCAGTCATAGTCCCTGCCACTAGACAGCATAAATACGAACGCACACACACACACATCCATCAACGGGCCAAAATATGGTATATGTACTCACCCCCTTGTGACTGCTGTTCAGCCTTCAAGCGCCCATCCAGGTCCGGGTATGCCACCTCCAGGATGCGTTGCATAAGGGGTGTCAGTGCCCGACGGGCACCCCTTCCTCATTGAGAGGACTTCCTCAGCTGGGCCTCACAGATCTACTACGTCCAGTGCCACAGGTCCTCCCACCTCTTCCTGCAGTGGGTGCTCTGCCTGTTGTAGACCCCCAGGGTCCGCACCTCCTTGGCGATGGCATGCCAAAGTCCCCTCTTCTGGTGGGCGCTTACCTATAAGGGACACACAGAAAAGTAACACTGAGGTCAGACACTGGCCATTCATATACAGCTAACTATACGTCCACTATGGGACGGACATGTCAAACAGCCTAACAGCACACACACATGCAGCATGTCAGGAACCCTGGCCCACTCAGTATCACAAGTGCACACATGTATGCAGCCAACACCCACCACTACACACATCCAAGTACCCCAATCCTCCTACTCATCTGTATCTCTGACCGACCGTAGAGCTTGGCTTACAGGGGCAGGACCCCGTCCACGAGCTTCTCCAATTCCTCGTTGGTGAAGGCCAGGGCCCTTTCTTCTGCAACACATGCCATTTCCATAACCAGAGGCAGGACACAGCAGTTCACTCAGTGGAGTACCTGCATGCACGAGATCAGGGAGTCAAGTGAAGTTGGGGTGACGAGTTCGCGTACGCACCGTGGCGGTGTGCACCATCACCACCGGCAGCGATCATGATACGCTAAGAATGCCCATTGACAACCATATTAACCAATGAATTTGCACACAGCAGTAAACACCGCCTTAAGTTATTATGTCAACCGCTAGCGGTATGAGGTCACTTCCACCACAACACTTCTGGATCACAGGGGGCAGATATTTTGGCCTTAACTACGTATTTGTAAAACTCTCATTAGCACAATGCAGGCCCTATTGTCCCCTAAACACTCATAGGCATGTAACAATATACATTACCTCACCTGACCAGTCCTGATATATCATTGTGGTCATGTTGCTGTAATGTCACACACACTAAGCATTTGTGTCATCGACAATCATGCCAGCAGTGCTGAATGAGAAACAATGTGTGCAGATGTATGTGTGTTCCTCACACATGTTTTCAACTCCTCTAGGTACAGACCCTTGTGGCGAGGGAGGGCCCCATCGGTGTACAGACCACTTGTTGATTTGTGGACCATGGTGGAGTGTCACATCATTATCAATTACAGACTCACTCGTGCAAATATTTATGAACTTTGTGCATTACTGGATCCATCACTGAGACCGGCTAATCGTAATCAGCATGCCATCCCTACTGAAGTGCAGGTGCTCTCTGCACTCCATTTCCTGGCCACGGACTCATTTCAAGTGACAGTGGGCATGGGTGCAGGTTTTTCACATACGAAAATAAGAATTACTAGACGGTGGTTGATGCCAAAATATCGCACATCTGAGACGAAGAGCAACAAAGTTCATATAGAGACTGTAGAGTCATGGGGAGGGTGACAACCTGGTATGAATACCCTACCACCATGGGTAGCGAGATGCACAGGACGCAGAAGGAATACAGAATTGCCTCCTATGTCACGTGCTGTATATACAAAGTGAAAGCAAAACACAACCAGGGCACTCCGAATAATAAGTCCACGATGAAGAAAGTTGCAGTTTCTTTATTCCTTTGTATCGAGAAATATCAAATCAATGTTCAGAGATAGCCATATCCTCATGTTTGAGAGAGATCACATCAAAGTTCAGAGACAGCCAACACGTGTTTCGTCCACACAGCCTTTTTCAAGGCTGAAACAAGGGAAAGACAGAGGGGGTCGTTCCGACCCCGGCGGGCGGCGGGCACCGCCCGCCGGGCGGAAACCTCCAAAAGACCGCACCGCGGTCAAATGACCGCGGGGGTCATTACAACTTTCCCGCTGGGCCGGCGGGCGATCTCCAAAAGATCGCCCGCCGGCCCAGCGGGAAAGCCCCTGCAAAGAGGAAGCCGGCTCTGAATGGAGCCGGCGGATTCCCTGTTAGGGGGCCCCACTACACCCGTTCCCGCCAGCCTCTTCCTGGCGGTGTAAACCGCCAGGAACAGGCTGGCGGGAAGGGGGTCGGAATCCCTATGGCGGCGCTGCAAGCAGCGCCGCCATGGAGGATTCCCTGGCCAGGAGAAAACCGGCGGGAAACCGCCGGTTCCCCTTTTCTGACCGCGGCTTTACCGCCGTGGTCAGAATGGCCCGGGAAGCACCGCCAGCCTGTTGGCGGTGCTTCCTCTGCCTTCCACCCTGGTGGTTTGAAACCGCCAGGGTCGGAATGAGGGCCAGAATCTCTTACAAATTACAAAACTACCATCCGGTAGGTATGAAATACGTCAACAAAAAAACTGATTGATTGACAGTAAAATAAAATAAAGGAAACTGTTTTCCATAAAGTATATAGCCCTTAGAAGTGACAAGAAATCTAAAAAAGAGATACTCCCATGCTGGAAATTTTATCGTAAATAACCACCAAAAGGTGCCGGAAAAAAGAAAAGAAAAGTGAGAAAAAT
The DNA here is from genome assembly GCF_031143425.1 of Pleurodeles waltl. Classification (NCBI taxonomy): domain Eukaryota; kingdom Metazoa; phylum Chordata; class Amphibia; order Caudata; family Salamandridae; genus Pleurodeles; species Pleurodeles waltl. The sequence goes on along the minus strand of NC_090442.1, from coordinate 826,080,466 downwards.
CAGTGCACTGGTAGGTGAGAGTATAGAGATCACCTGTTGATTATTAAGTACAGCCAAGGTGAAGTTTCCCAGGAGTGAATCTGGAATGACATTGATGCAGAAAAAGCCCTCTAAAACGGAGCATCAGGATCCCCCGCAGCTCTATGATCAGAAAACTGGTGTACAGAAAGGCCAACTGTTAGGGTCCTCAAAGGATGATCCCCCAAGTAGGGCACATGAAAAGATAGAAAGCCCGTAGTATGTGTACATTATACTGTGTGGTCCCTGCTGGAAGTTTTGTGCATGAATAAGGAAAAGGGAGAGACTGACTCAGTCATACCATAAAGATGGTTGAAGACAAGAGTGTCCAGAGATGTCCCTTATTGCGCAGGGAAGTGATGGTCCTTGAAGATGTAAGGACTGTGTAAACCAAAGGCATCCAAAAATTATGGGATGGCACGTGTACGGGCCCTGATAAACCCACACCTGTAGGGCAGAAAAACAAAGAAGGCACAAAGCATGTGAGAGGTGCCTGCCAAAAAACAGGCGTAGTCAGAGACCAGCCAACTAAGACATAGGGAATGTCTAACCCATGGGGATAGTCTTTAACATTACAACATTGGGGAATAAGCTACACAAACAAAATTCGCGTGTGGCCCAGGCAAAACACTAAAATAGTGTGTATCAAAAAACATGTCTATTAAAATAGAGCAAAACCAACTGATACGAAAGTCAAAACCATAGTTAAGATTAACCGCACTGGATGAAAGAGCCATCTCCATTAAAAGTATCAATGCCCATAATTTATGGTTCTCGAGACGGGGGAAAGTATTGTCGTTAATCTTAGTGAATAACCGAATACTGATAAGAAAAACAGGGGACTGGGGGAGGACTACAAAATTTAAATTGCACACAGAGTATTAAAAACTAAGAGGAAATGCCCCTATAATTAAGTACACGCCTGTGTGTTTTAAACGAAACATGTTACACATAGGACCAAGTAAATAACCAAGCTATGCACAGAAAGACGCCCATCATAGTAAAGAAAATAAGCAATCCCATAGTAAACCAATCCGGCTCGCTGTCAGTGACCGCTCCTAAGCAAGTGGCACGACAGCGCAGAAGGCCCCTTACCTGACCTCTCAACCGGTCCCGAGAGGCAGGGAGGAAAGAAAGACGCGGCGTGCGTGTGGTAACGCTGTAATGAAGACGCGCCCCGGTTAATTTAGCGTCTATAACAGCACGCTAAACATAGACAAAGGACTATATTCAAGACGAGGAACAGGAAATACAACAAAGTCTAGAGGGCAAATGAAAGGCGCCATGTTGGGTGTGTCAAGGAGCTGCTGGGTCACAATTCCATGCATAACAAAAATAATTACCAATATAGTCTACGTCGTCGGAACAATACCGATGACAGTCAGCTGTATGAGCCAGTAAGATAGTAGTAGTAAACACAAGAACAAAACAAATATGTAGATGGGTATAGAAACATTCCATACCTATAACTGAGTAAATAGAGTTGATTAGAGGGGAGGATTTGAGAGAGGTGTGTGATACAGAAAAGAAAAGAAATACAAAGAAAAAAAAGAGAAAAGAGAAAACACCACCATGCACTTAGACAGTTGTATGTGTGCTGAGTAGTACGCTACTCAGCATATTGCATTACACAGACTCTCAATAGAGTTACATCAAACAATAGAGTACATATTCAAAGCAGATGTATGTACAAAACAGACGGGGCACATAGGGCACGAAAAGGAAGGGGGGAAAAAAGCACAACATTTATAGAGACACATGTAGGTCCTTGTGGATGTTAAGACCCAATTCCACAGCATGTAGTTTGATAATCCACCTGCTTTCAAGGCATCTTAGGGCCAAAGTCCTGTTACCACCTCGCATTGTCCTGTTCAGTGAGTCAATCCCGTGAACAGCAATGTCCAAAACTTCTCTGTCTCTATGTACCTCATTGTAGTGAATAGCAAAAGGGTAGTTAATATTAGATGATCGAATAGCTCTCAGATGTTCTTGTATTCTCTCTTTTAATGGTTGAATAGTGCTTCCAACATATATAAGCCCACACGTACAGATTATACAATACACCACAAAACTTGTATTACAGTTGATGAAGTGTTTGATTTTATGTGTAACATGTGTGTTGTATTGGAAACTCACTATTGTATCCTTGATGTAACCACAGATATTGCAATGGCCACATCTATAAGTTCCTTTTCTTTTCTTTTTTTCCTGCACCTTTTGGTGGTTATTTACGATAAAATTTCTCAAACACTTTCCAGCATGGGAGTATCTCTTTTTTAGATTTCTTGTCACTTCTAAGGGCTATATACTTTATGGAAAACAGTTTCCTTTATTTTATTTTACTGTCAATCAATCAGTTTGTTTGTTGACGTATTTCATACCTACCGGATGGTAGTTTTGTAATTTGTAAGAGATTCCGTCTTTCCCTTGTTTCAGCCTTGAAAAAGTCTGTGTGGACGAAACACGTGTTGGCTGTCTCTGAACTTTGATGTGATCTCTCTCAAACATGAGGATATGGCTATCTCTGAACATTGATTTGATATTTCTCGATACAAAGGAATAAAGAAATCTGCAACTTTCTTCATCGTGGACTTATTATTCGGAGTGCCCTGGTTGTGTTTTGCTTTCATTTAGCATTATACTTTCCAGATTCCTGAATGCATTTGTACAACACCTGCAGTCCTATGTGAGGTTTCCCCAAAGTGCTGACCTCCCTGCCATCAAGTCGGACTTCTATGCCTTTGCCAACTTATCCCATGTTGTAGGTGCCATCGATGCACCCACATAGCTATCATCCCCTCAAGAGTCAGTGAACAGGTGTACAGAAACAGGAAGAACTTTTATTCCATGAACATTCAATTGGTGGGTACTGCAGCCCAGCACATCTCACATGTGAATGCCATAGTCCCTGGATCAGTCCATGATTCCTTTGTGCTGAGGAACAGTAGTGTACCACAGAAGATGGAACAACTACAAGAGGACAGAGGGTAGATCATAGGTAGGTGTTTCTGTCATTTATTGCCACATAGCAGACAACCAGGCTGTCTGCCTCTGAGGGTTGTCAATGGCAGTCCTGTTTTTCACCATTTTCTAGGTGATTCTGGCTATCCCAACTTACGTTGGCTCCTGACACCAGTGAGGAATCCTGGAACAGATGCAGAGAGGAATTACAATGAGGCCCATGGACGTACTAGGAGGGTCATAGAGCGCACAATAGATCTCCTGAAGGCTAGATTTCATTGCCTACATATCTCTGGTGGTTCCCTGGCCTATGGGCCTGAAAAGGTATGTAGAATAGTGGTGGCCTGCTGCATGCTGCTCAACACAGCTGTGAGAAATTCTATCCCCCTCTTGGAGGAGGAGGGTGCTGTATATACAGACCAGCTTCCTCAGAGAGGGGATACGAGTGATGGTGATGATGAGGAGGGGGAAGATGTAAATTCCAGGACCCAACTGATACAACTCTACTTCCAGTAACTTTGTGGGACAATTGGATGAGATTGCTTTCTGTGCAGCATACTGTCAGTGTGGCTTGTCATCTGGGGGGTGTTGGGTCAATACTCATTGCCACTGTGACCAGGTCTGCATAGGACAAGTTACAATATAGTATAATAGCTCAACACATCTGTAGGCACAACAACATGTAATGTGTGTGGTGCATTTCCGGCTACTCAGATAATAATAAATGAGTTATCATACAGTTGTATCCATACTTCACTTTGTTTAAACTTAATGACAGGGGACATTGTATCAGGTGAAATTGTGCTTTATTTGGTACAGGGATTAAATCGTGCAGATTACAGTGATGGGAGTGGGCTACTGGTGGTTGTACAATATGGCAACATGGTTGCAGCATTTGTTGGCAGTAGTGGTAGGTCCATCAATGTTTACAAGAGTTTGTTGTAGTTTTCACACAGTTTGGCCGTTGATTCAGTGGGACACTTGGAGGACAGTTCTTGCCAGAGTCACTTCTTTGAGGGGACCTTGATCTTGGCAGTTGTTCAAGTGCCATATCTGGGCCTAAGGGTCAGTTTGGGTGCCTGGTGTTGGTCGATACGGGTTGAGATGGATGTCCCCTGTGTGTCCTGAGAGGGTGGTACATGTGCGGTTGCTGCTGATGCTGTTGTTGTTCGATCTGTATCTTGGCCTGTAGTAAGGGCTTCCTGGTCTGTGTGGGCCTCAGGCTGTGTTGGGACAAAGTGCAGCAGCGCACCTGCTATGCTGGCCTTTGTGGCATTATGCAGTTTCCACTGCTCCATGGCTTCTTGGTGGCTGCATCCATTGACTCTGCTCCAGGGTGGATACTATCTGGGCCAATCTGTCCTGGGTATGGTGATATGCTCCCAGGACCTCAGATAACACGTCCTGGGCTGCAGCATCCATCCTGTGGCCTTCCCCCTGGGCCACTGATGCCCTCCCACTAGGCCTAGCCCCCTGTGCCTGTGTCCCCTGCACAGGTCTGGCGGTACGACTTGTACTGGGGCCATCGTCTTCCTGCCTGTTGGTAGGGGGTGACTGTGGCCTCTGTCCATGCGTTCCACCAGTCTGTGGCCTGGATACACAGGTGTGGGGACGGTTGCCCTGGGCTGATGTTGTTGGCTGGGTGGTAGGGATGTCAGTGGTATCCTGGGTGGGGCTGCTGGATGGTGACAGTCCAGGACTGTGTGAGGAGCCAGGGTGATCGTCAGTGTCCAGGGTTCCATCCTCAGTGTCCTGGGAGGTGCCTCTGTCTGCCCGCAGGGCACTGCCACTCCTTGTCCAGTCCATCATGGTGGTATGGGTGGTGGTGCTTGTTGGGGGGAATGGACATGTCTGTTACATTTGCATGATCGGATGGGGAGCACAAGACTGAGCAGTTTTGTGCAGGTTTTCACACTTTGGTGCCATGCGGGATGCTTTTGTGAGGTTAGCATTACTTTTTGCTTATGATGTGGAGGTGCATTGTGGGTGCTGTAGGCCATTGTGATTCCTTGCAGGGATGGGTGGCTGTGCGCAGGGGGAGGGATGTTGGCCTGTTAATGGGTTTGTGGGCATGCAGGGTGACTGGATGTAGTGATTGTTGCCTGGGTGGGGTTGTGGTCCTGGTGGTAGTTGGAGGGGTGAGGTGGTGCCTGCATTCCAGGTGTGATGGATATGGGGTAATTGTAGATGACTTACCCGAGTCCATTGCTCCTGTGAGTCCAGTGAGTCCCTCAGGGTGCAGGATGGCCGGTACCTTTTCCTCCCAGTCAGTGTAGTCGCAGGTGTTGGTAGAGGTCCTCCCCCAGTCTTCTGGACTGCAATGTGGGGCCTGGATGCCATGGACCTGACCTTCCCACGCAGGTCGTTCCATCTCTTGCAGATGTCGTCCCTTGTGCGTGGATGGTGTCCCACTGCATTGACCTTGTTGACTGTTGTCTGCCATAGCTCCATCTTCCTGGCGATGGGTGTGTGCTGGACCTGTGCCCCGAATAATTGTGGCTCCACCTTCATCTCATCTCATGGTCCTTAGCTCCCTTTCTGTGAAGCGTGGGTGTTTGGGGGGTGCCATGCTGAGTGTTGTGAATGGTGTCTTGTTTAGATCTAGGTGAGAGTGTCCTTTTGTGGTTGGGTGTATGTATTGTATATTGTGGCGTTCGGTGTCTGCTTCTGGGGTTCTCTCTATTAGTTGGCCTAATTTAGTTGCAAAGGATTGTGAGGCATGTCTGTGAGTGTTTTATGTTTTATAGTGTTGTGGATGTGTGTTAGTTGTGTGGGTTTCAAACTTGCCAATTAATGCATTTCCTGCTGTTGGGTCCACTTGCTGCCGTGGCAATTTTGCTTTCCTAAATGCTGAATGTGCACAGTTCATTTACAGGTATTTACATGTTGATGTGTATGATTAAAAATTGCATTCTACAACCTTTCCTTTCACACTCCCTGTATCCCAGCAAGATTGTCACATAATATAATGCACTTCACTTTTCCTTCTCTGACTGCAAAGTGAGAGGAATTTGTAAACACCAATCCCCATGTTAAAAAGAATAAGCAACAGTCTGTCTAAAAATATAGACCGAAATTTGAGTGCTGTCTTTGAAATGCATCAAATAAGACAAGATAAATATAGACTTTAAGGGTATCTGTATTTATTGCTTGGCTTTTCATAACCCACTAAAAGTCAGCTTGCAATCCAACCAGTGGGTCGCGACGTGTAGTTTTGTAAATAGTGCTCTAAAGGTATATGTCTAATGGGCTGACCTACCCTTGGCATGTCAACTTACTTATAAATCAATAGTATATGGTACCAAGGAAACCAGAGCCTGTAAGTAAAAGTATTCCTCAGAGACTGCAGCAGTATTATGCCACCAAGAATGTGACAAACAAAAGGATGACTCCTAGACCACCATTATTGACCGGCAGAGGAGGTTTAGACCACTAAAGTCAACACTGCTCTTTAAAGTAATTGCAACACCCAAACCTTTTTCTTTATGATCTGGCTCGACTGCTCAGCTGTCAATAGACAATTATGTTAGCATCACTGGAAAGGGGTTTTGAGTCAGCCCACATTTTGGGAGTCAGAAGTACAAGTTTTGATTGGGCAGAAGTTCAGTGCTTCTAAAAAAAAGTGTTTACCGTCCACACAGCTATGATCACTGTGTTTATTTATCCCGCTACCAGAGGTTGAAAATTCAGGGGCACACAGATGACATTCTGATGCTATTAAAGTGTCTTAAATAACTAGATAGTTAATAGTGTTTTTCTCTGTCAGCAGTACAGATGGGAGCAGGGCAGTCATTAGCCTACGTGCTTTTTTAATTCTGGCTTGACTGTGCATTCTTAAACCTGATGTTTTGGAATTGCCAATGCTCCTAATATGTGCAAGTCACCCCTAAGGCAAGCCTACTTGGCCTAAATGCACTAAAAAGATGAACATGTGTTTCATTAACTGTACATGTCATAACAGAAGAAACCCCACATTGTCGTTTTCACTGTGAAAAGGCTCACTGATCCATTGGAGAGAACAAGGTTACAGGTGAACAACTCAGCAGTGCTACCTTCTGAATGGAACTACTAAATATGACACTTAAATATATCAAAAGAATCTTTGCATTAATCCTGACTTGATGCTGAAGTCGAATTTGATGTGACCTTTGCACAAATGTCAACTTTAGAAAGGTACAACGTTTTTGCCGTAAGTTTCCAGTGACCCTTTATGGTTGCACACAACTTGCTGTCCGTGAGATAGCCTACTGTGCTCCTGTGGGGAGGTTCGATCAATCAATCAATCAATCAAACAGGATTTGTAAAGCCTGACTAATCACCTGGGAGGGTATCCATGCACTGAGGATCATGCTGCGGAGGAGTTAAGATTCAGGAAGTTTTGTTTTATCCAATATATCTGTAATACACCTGTAGAAATTGGTCTTCATGGTGTAGGGCTCTTCTGATAGAGGATGAGCTGGGTGTCGTTTGTATAGATGATAATGTTTAGTCTGTGGGTTCTGATGATGTTGGCCGGGGGGGGTCATGTAGGTGTTAAACAGGATAAGGTTGAGGGAGGAGCCTTGAGGTACGCAATGGATGATGCTATTGTGCTCAGAGGTGTGTGGATTTTCAGGGTTCTTTGGTGAGGAAGGAAATGATCCACCTGAGGTAGTCTCCTTGAATTCTGATGTGGTGAAGTCTCTTGATGAGGGTGTGGTGGAATACGATGTTTAAGACTGCTGAGAGACTGAGAAGGGTCAGGGCTACTGTCTCCCCTAAGTCCAGTAGGGCTTTGATGCCATCATTGGTGGTGATAAGAGCAGTTATTGGGCTTTAGTTGGCACAGAATCCTGACTGGGAGATGTTCAGAAGATTCTTTTTCTCCAGGTGTGCCATGAGTTGGCAGTTGTTTTTCCGAGGACCTTGGTGGGGAATGAGAAAAGAGAGATGGGTTGGAAGTTCTTGAGTTGGCTGGGGTCGGCATTGGGTTTCTTGAGAAGGGGTTTGATCTCAGCATGTTCCCATGCCTTGTGTACGGTGGCCATGTTGATGATTGTGTTGAAGATGGTGATGAGTTTTTTGCTGATTGTCTTGCTTCCAATGTTGAAAATGTGGTTGGAAAAGAGGTTCACTGATGTTCCTGAGTGGGCGAAACCCATGAGGGTGGTGGGGTTTTGAGCAATGAGCTGGTCCCTGCTGGTTAGAATGTTGTCAGGGTTTGCTTCTGTGGGAGCAAGGTGTGAACAACTCTCTGGAAGGAACACACCTGGACTACTGTTGGAGAGGTTTGTCCTCTTCTTGGCAGGATAGCCAAATGGGGAACATGGTTTATTATATGGTGCAGTTTTGAGACCTCGCCATTTAATAAACACACAAACCCATATCAAGTCCAATCAGGTGTGTTTGAAAACTTTAACTCCGTCCTGGGTAGCTGTGTCACAGAGCATTTAGGCTTCATCAAATGAAAAAGTGCAAAGCATTTAGAAGTAATAAAACACTTGAATAGGAAGAAAACACAACACAATGAAATCCCAACATCGAATAGGCATCTCAGTGACAAAACAAAGGTGAAAGTTCTGAAGACATAAATTAATAAGGGAAATCACATATTTTCACTTAGTGCAATGCATCATTGTAATCAGTTGTGGCTGGTGGATTTTAAAAGTGGTGGGGTGAACAGTTTTAGATAGGAGTGTAGTGCACGAGCAAGCCCAGAGACTGACCATGAACTGAGAATGGACGGTGTGGGGGGTACTCCCCCTGCAAGAAAATGTTGAAAAAATTGATTCAAATGGTCAGTTGCACAACATACATTTGTAGTAATGCACTACACAGATGCCCATCATCACTCCTCCAGTGTCTGCCCCAAGTTCTCTGTTGGACTTTTGCTTATGCAGGGTCATCCCCAGTCTTTTTGCCTCCTGTCTCCTATTTTTTTTCTGACCTGTTGCTGTTGGCTTTTCAACTCTGAGCACTTTACCACTGCTAACCAGTGCTAAAGTGCATATGCTCTCCGTGTAAATTGTATATAATTGGTTTATCCATGATTGGCATATTTGATTTACTAGTAAGTCCCTAGTAAGGTGCGCTAGAGGTGCCAGGGCCTGTAAATCAAATGCTACTATTGGGCCTGCAGCACTGGTTGTGCCACCCACATAAGTAGCTCTGTAATCATGTCTCAGAGCTGCCACTGCAGTGTCTGTGTGTGTATTGTTTACACTGTAAATTCGACTTGGCAAGTGTACCCACTTGCCAGGCCTAAACCTTCCCTTTTCCTACATGTAAGGCACCCCTAAGGTAGGCCCTAGGTAGCCCCAAGGGCAGGGTGCAGTGTATGGATAAGGTAGGACATATAGTAATGTGGTTTATATGTCCTGACATTGAAATACTGCCAATTTCGTTTTTCACTGTTGCAAGGCCTGTCTCTCTCATAGGATAATATGGGGGCTACCTCTAAATATGATTAAAGTGTAGATTCCCCTAGAGAGTAGATGGACATGTGGAGTTTGGGGTCCCTGAACTCACAATCAAAAAATACATCTTTTAGTAAAGTTGATTTTAAGATTGTGCGTTTGAAAATGCCACTTTTAGAAAGTGAACATTTTCTTGCTTAAACCATTCTCTGACTCTGCCTTGTTTGTGGATTCCCTGTCTGGGTCAGTTTGACAGTTGGCTTGTTTTTCACCTCGCACTAGACAGTGACACAAGGGGGGTTGGGGTGTAACCTGCATTGCCTGATTAGCCATCTCTGCTAGGAGGGAGGGGTGGAGTGGTCACTCTCATCTGAAAGGACTGTGCCTGCCTCTGACAATGCCAGCTCCAACCCCCTGCTGTGTGTCTGATGCCTTGCCTGGGCAAGGCAGGATTTCACAAGTAGGTGTGAGTCCCCTTTGAAGAAAGGTGACTTCAAAGACTAAAATGGGTATAAGAAGGGCACCCAAATCTACAGACTTGAGAAACACTTCTGGAACCAAGAGGAACCTCTGCCTGGAGAAGAGCTGATAGCTGTGGAAGAAGTGCTGCCCTGCCTGTGACTGTGCTTTGTGGAGCTTTCCTGCAGTGCTGCTTCTGCCAGAGTAAGAGGGCAAAGACTGGACTTTGTGTGCTTTCCATCTTGTGAAGAAATCTCCAAGGGCTTGATTTAGAGCTTGCCTCCTGTTGTTTGAAGTCTCAGGGACAGCAAAGACTTCTCTCTGCCAGCACCTGGAGTCTCTGGAGAGACTCCTGCCCTGACAAGTGGTGCCCTATCCAGTCCCTGGGCCCTTGAAAGGAAAGCTGGTGGAAATCCAAGGAAATCGACTTCGGACGACTCCGTACTGCCGCTGCTGCTGAATCCGGTAACGCCGCCTGCACCCGACGCCGTGACCTTCGCTGGAACGCAACGCTCTTCGCAGGCCTGACGCTGCAGCAGCCCCGCTGAAGTCCGCGACTCCGTGGAAGTCGCCGCACCACGTCGTGACCGACGCTGCTCGAAGTGCACGGATTCAACATTTCGCACAGACACCGCGATCCCCGACTTCGCGCATCTACTTGTTTTCACTCTTCACCAAAGGTACTGCACTTGGGGGTCTACACGACTCCGTGTCCGGCGCCGCTGTTGTCGGCTGGTTGGGAACGACTCCGTCACAACGCCTTGTTAACATCTCATCGAAGCATTTTTTGTTTCTAAGCGCTATTTTTTAGTTTAATCTCTAAAAATTCATAACTTGACTTGTGTATGTCGGATTTTTGTCGTTTTGGTCTTGTTTTGTTTAGATAAATATTTCCTATTTTTCTAAACTGGTGTTGTGTCATTTTGTAGTGGTTTTCATTAAGTTACTGTGTGTGTTGGTACAAATACTTTACACCTAGCACTCTGAGGTTAAGCCTACTGCTCTGCCAAGCTACCAAGGGGGTAAGCAGGGGTTAGCTGAGGGTGATTCTCTTTTACCCTGACTAGAGTGAGGGTCCTTGCTTGAACAGGGGGTAACCTGACTGTCAACCAAAGACCCCATTTCTAACATTGGTGATCAGCGGTTGGGATTTGGACTTGTATTTGTACTTGTCATACAGTAATTAAGTGTACACTACTGTTTTGAGTTCAGACCACTACGTGACCACATACTACTTGTCTTGTGATTCTGCTTTTTGTTCTCTGATGTCCTCCTGGAAGTATTGCTAATATTTTTGGACTTTGGTTTTTGGTTGTGAAGCCTTTGCAGAATGGAAGTCAATTTCTGGCACCTATTTATGTATAAAAAGTGGCAGCTTAAAGCATTCTGCATGGAAAGGGGACTGGCTGTGAACAAGAAATCCAGAAGGGAAGATCTTGAGTCAGCCCTGTTTCAGTATGAATTGAAACGTTGTCAGGCAACACCACCAAATGAGTCTGAGGAGGATAACTTCTCTGAGGAGGAGGACTACTCTGAGGAGGAGGGCAGTGGCCCTGAGGAGGGAACAGAAAGAGATGATTGGCTTCTAGCTCGAATCCGGAGTCTGGAAGAGCTAGATGCAGAGCTTGAGAGGGCTGAGGAGAAGAGAGCCTTAGTCCTGGAAAAAGAAAGGATTACAGCTCAAGAGCTGAGCTGTGAAGAGCTGAAGCTGGAGGCCATGAGGGCTGAGTCCAGTTCAGATGCTGGCAGCAAAAATCTTGTATCCAGTACTGCTGAAGAAGTGCACATGCCCAGAGATGTGATGCCCTACTTGAAGGAGGGAGTTAACACACGCCAGGAGGTTCCGGGGTATGAAGTAGCTCCAGTGATGCACAGGGTCCCTGAGGTGGATTGGGGAACTGTCATGGGGAGTCATATTCCTACTGGTGGGAGGGACACTCTACTGACTCTAGCTGAGAGTGACAGGGAGAGGAGTTCCCCCCTGGTAGAAGTCCTGGTTATGGAGTGTGAAGACATCCCAGAAGAGTGTGGGTTGAGTGTCAGGGACAGTCAGGTACTGTCTCACCAGTCTCAGGAGGGTGATGTGGGGTGCTTTTTCAAAGCAGAGTCACTGGATGGTTGGGTGAAGGGTACTTTGGTTAATTCGTGTAAAGGGCTGAGTGATGTAATTGCTGGAGAGCATATGTCTAGTCCTTATTTTCCAGAGCTACGCCAACACCAGGTGGAGTGTAAGTTCTCTGACCCCAGGGAGCTTACAATGGAGGCAAACCTCTTGGTGAGTACCAGAGAGTCTGAAGAGACATTTTGGGGGGCTCCTGAGAGGAGTGGTCTAGGTATTTCCCAACCAGATGAGGTAGGGAAGGATTGTAGTTTCCCAGGTAGGTCCCAGTGTAGTGGAATGGGTGAGGGACCCCATGTCCAGTCTCTGAGGAGAGGGAATGGGGATGGGCTGAGGTCCAAGGTGCCCGAGATCCGGTCCCAGGTCCTGGAGGGTTCCATGAGGGAACACCAGGAGGGGAGCCTAGCCTATACCATAGTGCCATCTGTTGAGGGAGACACCACAGTGTCAGGAGAACTTGTGGGGGCGGCTGTAGCCAGTGTCCCACCAGTTTTGGTGTCTGGCAGTACCACTCCTAGTGAGGGGGTGCAGAAGTCCAGACAGAGGGTCGAGAGGGGGTTGCGGACCCCAGTGGAGAACCTGGAGGGTCAGGGGTCAGCTCTGAGAGCAGAGTCCCCCAGGAATGACCTTGGTGAGACCATTTCTGGGTTGGGGGGAATCCAGACTCTGTCAGATGGGCAGAGGTCAGGAGACCTGCACCAGCCAGACTCTTGTGAGGCCCTTGGGGACAGTGTGTCCCTTGAGGGGGGTAAGTGTGCCCCCCTGGAAGTCCTGGTGCGCCAGGCAGTGGTTCAACCGCAGGGTGGTGACTCTGGGTTGAATGATCAGGTTCAGGAGGTAAACTCTGACCTGGTGGGGGTAACTGTGCTTCCAAGGAAGTCCAGGTGCGCCAGGCAGTGGTTCAACCGCAGGGTGGTGACCCTGGGTTGGATGACCAGGTTCAGAGGGTAAACTCTGACCTGGTGGGGGGTAGGTATGCCCCCCAAGAATTCCTGGGTTGCCAGGCAGTGGTCCAGTCTGTGGGTACAGACCCTGGACTGGAGGAACAGGTGCAGGGGATAAACCCTGACCTGAAGGGGGGAGTGGTTTGCACAATCACCCCCCGGTGTGATTTCAAGGGGTACTCTCCCTGAGGGGTGGGTGCAGAACCCTGAGAGTAGGGGAAGGGGAGAGGAAGACTCACCCCTGACCCCAGAGCAATCTAAGGGTACAGACCCTGGATTGGAAGGCCAGGTACAGGGTGTCCCCCCTGACCTGGAGGAAGGGGCTACTGCTAACAGTGCCCCTACCATGTTGTCTTCTGGGGGGGCCACTCCTAGTTGGGTGGTTCAGGACCCCAGCAGAGAGGGCAGGGGGAGGGAAGCCTCACCCCTGGCCCAACCTGAAGGTACCGACCCCAGGATGGAGGATCAGTTGCAGGTTAACATCCCTGCACTGGTGGAAGAATTGTGCAGGACTGCTTCTACAAGCACCCTGACAATTTTTTACTCTGGGGGTTACCGCTCCTGGAGGGAGGGAACAGAGCCCCAGAGGGGAGGACAAGGGTCAGGTTTTCTTCTCTGACCTGGTGGAAGGGAGAGTGGTCAAAGGGTGTCAGGCACCTGGGGCTACCGCCCCCCCACTCTCCACAGTCACAGTGGGTGGAGAGGCCTGAGGTCAGGCTCTCATCCCTGACAATCATCAGGGGTCACTGTGGCTTGCTGTCCTGGTGGACAGAGTTGCCCCTGGGGGTGGGACGAGAGTCACACCCCAGGGGTGGAGTGGGCAACACCACTGTGTTGGCCCTGGTGGTACTATCTGCCCATTGCAATAGATCTGTGAGCAAAGTAAAGTTAGGTGCTGCACAGATGGTGTCTGCAGATGTGGAGAAGGGTTCCCCATGGGTTAGCTTAGTGGGCCCTGAGAGTATGGACAGAGGGATCCAACTGGAGTCAGGAAGGCGTAGAACTGGTACATGCCCCTGCTGTTGTGGGTCTGGGTCCTTGTTCTATCGCCCCAATCAGGGAAGTACATCAAGGTATTGATTGTTCTCCCCTGGATTTAGGCTGGTAGGGGGTCGTGTTGGACTTTTGCTTATGCAGGGTCATCCCCAGTCTTTTTGCCTCCTGCCTCCTATTTGTTTTCTGACCTGTTGCTGTTGGCTTTTCAACTCTGAGCACTTTACCACTGCTAACCAGTGCTAAAGTGCATATGCTCTCCGTGTAAATTGTATATAATTGGTTTATCCATGATTGGCATATTTGATTTACTAGTAAGTCCCTAGTAAGGTGCACTAGAGGTGCCAGGGCCTGTAAATCAAATGCTACTATTGGTCCTGCAGCACTGGTTGTGCCCCCCACATAAGTAGCTCTGTAATCATGTCTCAGACCTGCCACTGCAGCGTCTGTGTGTGTATTTTTACACTGTAAATTCGACTTGGCAAGTGTACCCACTTGTCAGGCCTAAACCTTCCCTTTTATTACATGTAAGGCACCCCTAAGGTAGGCCCTAGGTAGCCCCAAGGGCAGGGTGCAGTGAATGGATAAGGTAGGACATATAGTAATGTGGTTTATATGTCCTGACAGTGAAATACTGCCAATTTCGTTTTTCACTGTTGCAAGGCCTGTCTCTCTCATAGGATAATATGAGGGCTACCTTAAAATATGATTAAAGTAAAGATTCCCCTAGAGAGTAGATGGACATGTGGAGTTTGGGGTCCCTGAACTCACAATTAAAAAATACATCTTTTAGTAAAGTTGATTTTAAGATTGTGCGTTTGAAAATGCCACTTTTAGAAAGTGAGCATTTTCTTGCTTAAACCATTCTGTGACTCTGCCTTGTTTGTGGATTCCCTGTCTGGGTCAGTTTGACAGTTGGGTTGTTTTTCACCTCGCACTAGACAGTGACACAAGGGGGGTTGGGGTGTAACCTGCATTTCCTGATTAGCCATCTCTGCTAGGAGGGAGGGGTGGAGTGGTCACTCTCATCTGAAAGGACTGTGCCTGCCTCTGACAATGCCGGCTCCAACCCCCTGCTGTGTTTCTGATGCCTTGCCTGGGCAAGGCAGGATTTCTCAAGTAGGTGTGAGTCCCCTTTGAAGAAAGGTGACTTCAAAGACTAAAATGGGTATAAGAAGGGCACCCAAATCTACAGACTTGAAAAACACTTCTGGAACCAATGGGAACCTCTGCCTGGAGAAGAGCTGATAGCTGAGGAAGAAGTGCTGCCCTGCCTGTGACTGTGCTTTGTGGAGCTTTCCTGCAGTGCTGCTTCTGCCAGAGTAAGAGGGCAAAGACTGGACTTTGTGTGCCTTCCATCTTGTGAAGAAATCTCCAAGGGCTTGATTTAGAGCTTGCCTCCTGTTGTTTGAAGTCTCAGGGACAGCAAAGACTTCTCTCTGCCAGCACCTGGAGTCTCTGGAGAGACTCCTGCCCTGACAAGTGGTGCCCTATCCAGTCCCTGGGCCCTTGAAAGGAAAGCTGGTGGAAATCCAAGGAAATCGACTTCGGACAACTCCGGACTGCCGCCGCTGCTGAATCCGGTAACGCTGCCTGCACCCGATGCCGTGACCTTCGCTGGAACGCGACGCTCTTCGCAGGCCCGACGCCGCAGCAGCCCCGCTGAAGTCCGCGACTCCATGGAAGTCGCCGCACCACGTCGTGACCGACGCCGCTCGAAGTGCACGGACTCAACGTTTCGCACAGACGCCGCGATCCCCGACTTCGCGCATCGGCTTGTTTTCACTCTTCACCAAAGGTACTGTACTTGGGGGTCTACACGACTCCGTGTCCGGCGCCGCTGGTGTCGGCTGGTTGGGAACGACTCCGTCACGACGTTGTGTTAACATCTCATCGAAGCATTTTTTGTTTCTAAGCGCTATTTTTTAGTTTAATCTCTAAAAATTCATAACTTGACTTGTGTATGTCGGAGTTTTGTCGTTTTGGTCTTGTTTTGTTTAGATAAACATTTCCTATTTTTCTAAACTGGTGTTGTGTCATTTTGTAGTGTTTTTCATTAAGTTACTGTGTGTGTTGGTACAAATACTTTACACCTAGCACTCTGAGGTTAAGCCTACTGCTCTGCCAAGCTACCAAAGGGGTAAGCAGGGGTTAGCTGAGGGTGATTCTCTTTTACCCTGACTAGAGTGAGGGTCCTTGCTCGAACAGGGGGTATCCTGACTGTCAACCAAAGACCCCATTTCTAACACTCTCCAAAAATAGTATAGTCCCATATCTCTCTACATATTGAAGTCACCATCCTGGCAAAAGTGGCATAAAAGGGGAAGTAAGTTGATCTTCCACACGAATCCTCCAATCAACCGGTCCACTGATACATTCATCCTGGCACAGCACACTCCAGTGACAGTGAGGGAGAAGACCATCCACTCTGTGGTGACCCAATGACTGTGCAATGCCACACCATTCCATCTGCAAACCATTGCGTTTCACTTGTGTTAGTCACTGAGACCTCTATAACAGCAGAGCATGACACTCAAGTTTCATTCTTATCTGCAGGTATCTCCATTGACAGTGAATCAGAGTTATTTTAGTCTGCGGTGCTGTGCCACAGAAGATTCTTCATTTTTGATTTATTCACCTATTCCCTCAGTTCCAACAACACACACACACCAATAAGGCATGCTGAAATCCCATCATGCCAGCTGTCATACTATAACAAAACTTTGTCTGAACATAATGCAGTCAACAGAATTGCTCTGTACAAACTGTTTATTTTATGGAAGTAGTTCCCCAACTTTCTATAAGTGAAGCCCTACTCTGCTACTAATTGTGCATATAATGCCTTTCACTGAGAGATGTCATAAGGAACATGATTTTCCATTATCCCTTGCCAAACACCATTAGAATGATTGATTATGTGATGTGACAATGCACATAATGCAGTCCTGTCCCCCATCCCTGTGCATTTTGACTACATATGTGATATCAATGTACAGTAGGCAGCTTTATCTGTTTCTTCACAAGGAAAGATCCAGTTGGATCCAACTCCAAGCAGAAATCAACAGTGAAGCATTCTTGTCTAGAATCCTTATTGTTCATAGTTATAAGTGATGCAGCAATGAGCAATGCTAGACCCTTGAATGTTTGGTTGTTTATTGCCTTAATACACCTGATGCTTCGCTGACACTTTCCTATGCATTTAACATATTATGTTTGAAGATGAGATGTGATATAATGCATGTGAGTACACTCTGTGCCGGTCATGGACAGTTACAGTGTCTGATTGCATGTTGTTGCTCCTTCCGGTCCCTATGTGGTTAAACGAGTGCACTGCATGTGCATAATGGAAATGGGTTTTTCCGTCCACTCGGGTCTGCTGTTGGATAGTTGGTTTACACCATTTCACAAAACTTATGCACGGGAACAAGCTGCCTCCATTGCATTATTCAGACTATGCCTCAGTCTTACACAAACCACCAATAATCAGCTAAAAGGAGGGAATGCACATACAATGCCTCAATCAGTGATATATTCAGGCTGTGCTGATGGGACCCTTTTACTTATCACATAGAACTGAGACTCCTATCCAAGAGAAGAGGTCTGAGCACTGGGAAGCCAATCGCTGCAATGCCCAGCACCAGGTCTTAAGTTGGGACAGATGCATTAAAGCCACTAGGGCCTCTCCTCTCTTCTTGTGGTGGCAGAAGTGAAAAGCAATAATTTACCTTGGGAGACAGTGACCTTGGATAAGTGCCATGGCCCTACTGGATGGAAGGAATATGCCTCTACAGGCCTTATTTTCATAGAAAACTCAGCTCTATTTTGAAAGTAAAGAACTCCAGTGCCACTGAACCTGCAGCCTCATTTATAGATGGGTGGCTGCAGTAGAGTAATTGATCAAAGATAACTTTTTATCTCATTAATTAAAAAAATGAACGATTTCTTGAAGTGCCATAGTCAATACACAATAACTCTGGTCACAATAGATTTAGAATGCCGTTGTTCTAAGAAGACTGACCTTCTAATTCTATTGCTATTTCTTTCCTGACTGTTGTTCCCTCATATTTCACTGTGATGAATGTGACTCAACCTCACTTCAAATGGAAACCTATTGATGTGCCTGGCATTCATATCTGTCAGTGCATATTTATTAAGGTCATAGTTTTAGTTTGTACACTGCGCCCCCTAAGCTATACCTTTCTCAGTGAGGTAACCATACAGAACAACACTTTAAATGTGCTGATGGTTTGTAGTGTTGTTTGCTGTAATCCACCCACAAAGGCATGCCGCCACAGTACAGTGCAGTAGCATTTACCTCTGTTTTTTCACCCCATCATATATGACTGATGAATGAATTTCAGAGTCCTCACTGCTGAACACGTAGCTATCACAATATATTCTTGATTAAACTCTCACGCCTCTAATGCACACTGCTCAGTGTACAGTCAGCCCTTTCTTTTCTCTGAAAGGCCTCCCCTGGCCCAGCCTGAGGCTGCCCAGTAACATAACAAAACCAGCACAGACAGTGGCATGATTGGTAGGTATTGGGAAATGGTGAAACTGGCAATTTGAAAACCTCTAAGTTCCAACAAGAAAATTGAGAGAAGAGGGCTCAGAGAGCACTGAAACCACACCCATTCCAACTTTCTACCACCCTCTTCTCTTTTGCTTAAAACACTCTTCTGACCCCACCCTTGGTCATTGTTTTAACACCTAAATTTAAACCTTATCCATAACAGTAAAATTCAACACATCCACCACTATGACATGCCCTGGTTTATGATTCTGGGGCGAGGTAAATTTTTCCCAACCAGTGCATATGTAGAGGGCCATGACTCCAACTCCTCTTCCCTACACACAAACACAGATTCAGTCCACTTTCTCACTGAGCAGCAACTGAAATGTGTTTTCAGCTGCTCGGTGCTCCTTTTAATCGTTTTATTTGTTCACAGGTCTTGTAGAGAGAAGCCCAACAAGCTCATCAACACCAGCTGCTCTGATTGTAATCTGCGATGACTCACGGTTTAGGGTTATCCATGACAAAGGAACTTGAAAACAGCTATAAAAGCATGTTTGTGGAGACCAACTCCAGTCAGGAGCCAGTCATTGGGTCCAATAAGGTTGAATACAACAGTTACCTCGCATTCAAAGCAATCTGTAGTCCAGTTATAAGCTCTATGGATGAACCAACATAGGCTTTAACAGAATTATCCTGATGCAAGTTATACAGAATCCAGAAGAGTGTCTGAGTGGCTGTTTCTCACCCATCCACCTCCCACATGCTCCAAATACCTTTTTTATACTTACATCCAAGATCTTGCCATATCATTAGGAATGACGTTCACTGGTTAGCCAAGCATCGCTCTTAAACCAAGTACCACCTATAAGGGTTTGGGTGTAGAATAACAATGAAACACATATACATATAAGACAGACAAACTAATTATCTATTAAATGGTTAGAAATACTCCCAGTTCTCCATAAAAGGATAAATAGATGGACAATGAACTTGCTTTGGGGTTAAACAAACTGTTAAGATGAGAGAAAATAATGAGCTTTGAAGAATCACTTTTTCAAACTTGATTTGTAAAGTGGAAAGAGTAGTGACCTCACTCAAGAGAACATACTGCAATAATGGTAATATTGATCTCTGGAAGATATGATAACTAGCTTCTCAAGGATTGAATCCAACAAACAGGGCCAGTAGTTTGTTGTACATTTTAGTTATCTTTATCTCGAAATAGTCAAAGAGGCCAGTGGAGGATTAATGACACTTTCAAGAGGTCTGAGGAATGAAAATTCAAAGGTTAATTACATTGAAAGTTACATAGTTAGCTTTAAGGGGTTGATTCAAGGTTTTAGTTTTTCTCATGTTAGACCGCTGCTTGGTAAAACTAAGACTATTGCTAAAAGGGTGTTGTGACATTATTATTAGTGTTTCTCTCAATTTATGAGCAGGATAGCAGACTTTGAAAATCAAAAGTGCAAGTCTATCACTGACAAAATCACCAGAATGCTTTACAAGTATATAAGAGAAAATAAATTGAAATGTTCAAACAGACTTGTCCTAAAGGTCTGTGTTTTTAAAAAAATATTTTCTTTCCTGTTTTAAAATAGAGCTTTTTCAATTATAAGTATTTAGAGAAAGCTTCCATGCTGTTCCATCAAGAACAAAGAGTTGAGAAGTTGGTATTTTGAAAATTAGGGATGGATTAGAAGAGTAGATGTTCAAATGAGGGCACCCATTATAGTCAGTTACCATCCACAGACCTTTTGTTCTTCTTTACATTTTATGTTAAGAATCACATTTTGACTCCTGTCTCTACAGAGAAAATGAACTATATTATCATCAGGGATAGCCAGCATGCAGTCAGATGTGAAGGTGATCCACTTTTTGAATTTGATGGATATCCCGTTCACTGAAATCTAAATCCCATTATTTCCTATAGGATTTATATTTCAGCGACCATGATATGTGTTGCCGTTGTGATGGAGTACTCAGCCACCAATATCTAAATGAGGCCCTTAGTCTGCTCTTGGTATGCAATGGTCTGGATACTGAAAAATTATTTTGGTTAACCTTGACTTTCTGGCTTATGGAAGATGTAGTGGATAAAAAGTGTTCATTGCTCGCATCAAATAGAAATGCTAAAGAGAAGTGCTCTTCTTCATTAACTAAAGTCTGTATCAGTGCGGGCTCCATGATTCTTGTGGTTACATTCTTTGAGCTTTTAGGCAATTGTAGGGAGCTGTATTCTGGTTGCAGTACCTCAATCTTTTTGCCTGGTTTTTAGGTGCATCTTTGACTGAAGGGCACTGGATTCCGGATAACCAGGCACCCAGTGCCAGTGTTCCTCTCCTAAAGCAAAACACCTGGTCACTTGATCCCTAAGTGACCAGGCCTTTCATCCCCCCACAGGCCCCTAGTAAATTGTACCCCTGGTATCTAGGGCATGGGTACTGAAGAAGGCCCCTCAGAGCTACAGCACAACTTGTGCCACTCTGAGGGACCCAGCACCAACCTTATACAGACTAAAATTACAGATTACATGACAAGGTGCTGACAAAATTGAAAACACAACATGGCACACAGCCTGTGTGCCATGTCCCCTAACACTGCATGCATACGTCACCCCTTTATCAGGCCTTACAGCCCTAAGGCAGGGTGCATTATATTACATGTGAGTGCATATATGTATGAGTAGATATGCCCCTGCTATGCCTCTGTCAATTCTGTAAACTGTAAACTGTAAACTGTAAAATAGCGACATAGTAAGTGCAAAGGGAAGCCATTTTAAATGCATGTGCTGAGCACTGGTCACTGTGATCTACCCAGCTTCATGATAGCATCTCTGAACCCTGGGATGTTTGGTATCTAACATCTTAGAATAATAAACCCTCACTGATTCCAATTATGGATTTATTAAGAAATGCCCCCAAAGGGCACCTTAGAGGTGCCCCTGAAAACCTACAAGCTACTAGTGTGTTGACTGACTGCTCCTGACCAGTTCAGCCACCACAGATGTGTTTCTGGGCCCCCACAGTGAAAGTCAGTGCTCTTGAGGCCCTGAGACAAAAGATTTTACCTCCTCTTCCAGGAAGGATGGATATTTCAGAGCAGGGAGCTTCAATGGCCTTGCTGCCTTTGTAATGTGACCCAAGTCTCTCCAGATGGTGGAGATGGCCAACCCCTCATTCCTGACCCCACTATTGGTGGCACCACAGGCGGGAAAATTAATTAAATTAGGAGGAGTGCCCACATCATGCCATTCCCACCCCTAAGGTGGATGCTAAAGTGGACACTACTTTTTAAATTCCTTCTCGTTTGGAAGGTATTAGGCTGCTCGGGTTAGGGTTATGCCCATTTCCCAATGGAAGTGGTCATAAAAAGGGTGTAGTCACCCTAAAGGTGAATAGCCAATTGGCTACCATCTGGCACTCACTGTAATGCACCTCAATTAATTTTTTAGGTGGCACCCCTGAACCCTAAAACTCAGAATTCTGACAACCTAAGAAGAGCCAGACACCACAGAGTTACACTGGCAGAGAAGACTGCAGGCACCTACTGACTTGGCCACAACCATACCAGCCTGTCTGCAGCCCTCGAAGATCATGCGCTAAACGACAACTTGTCCTGCAGCTCAGCAACCTCCAAAGCCTTTGGAGGACTGCCTGCCTGAAATAAAGACTACAATCTCCTGTGAACAGCGTATCCATCCAAAAGAAACTAACTTTAAAGAGAAAGAACTCTGCCTGAGGAATTGCGAAACTGCCTCCTGGCCCACCTCTGCACCTGATGCCCATGGCCCAAGTGCAGGTTGCCCACCGATGCTGTGAGGTTTCCTCAGCATGACTGAGCAAGAGTCCATTGTGGGCGGACCCCTGCCAGACTCTACAGCGATGCCTGCAGCCTCAACTCAAGACTTGCCCCTGTTGTGACCTTCCCAGTAAGACTTTTTCAATGTCTAAGGACACCTCTGCACCCGTAGGACAATGGTGCCCCTACATCCCCCAGCATCTCTACTTACCTGGGCAGCTGTGGGTTGTCTTCGCCCAGCCTCCTGACCAGAGATTGCTGCCTGTTTCTGAAACCGATCTCTATCTTTGGGTGACACAGGGCACACAACGCTGTGTTGGCACTCTGCACCTGGCCACCCCTGTGCCGCTGAGGGTGTAAGTGTGGTGCTGGTTTGTGGCCCCCCGGTACTTACCTTAACCCCAGAAGACTAACCTCTGACACCACTTTTTCTCACCTGTGAGCAGCGCATCTTCGTTCACCCCCAGTCTCTATTGCTTAACATTGGGCACACCCTACTTTGAATTTTACCTCTACACCCGGCCATCCCTGTGCAGCTTTTGGTGCACTCTTGGTACTGATTTGATCCTTGCCTGTTATTGACCTAAAACTCCAGAGACTGAATTTGTAAGTCAAGTACATTACCTGCAAAACTGCATTCTTTGTTTAACTCCCATAGGTTAACATAGAAGACTCCGAAAATTACTGTGTCACTTTTTTTGAAACAGAAAATTATTTTTCATTTAAAAACTGCTTACCTTATAATGACGCTTTTTGGTTGAAAGCATATATAAAATCAAATTTAGCTTTCTGATTTGTTCTCAAATTTATTCTTTGAGTGTGTGTCTCATTTATTGTCTTTTTTTAGTTCAACATATGCTTAACACAACTCCATGATAAACTTACCTGCTCGCCCACGCTACCACAAATAGAGAATTAGACCTATATATTTCTGCCTCTGCAAACCTTTGAGGATTCATTGTACTCTCTGCATGGTGTACTTCATCTTAATGCACCATCTAGAGAGCCAGTTTCCCACAGCAACCAAAACTAATATAAAGATAAGACAGGATCATATTAGTTAATAGAGAAAGAAAAGGAAAGTGAACTATGTTACAGTCTTGCTGGGGTACAAGGACTGTGAAAGTCTGTAGGATGTCATTTTTTTATCATAAAGCAAAATCTAAATACCTTTAAGTGAACTGTTTGCATTCAGCAGTTGGGAAAGGAAAACATGAAGCACATCTTTTGTAAATCTGTGTGATGGAAGCAAATATTTTAATGAGATCAAAACAAATCAAGACATTTTCTGTGGTGATGCACAAATGACACATAACCACTGAAACTAGAGTACCACACAGTACCATTTGTGTGCTATACAGTTCCATTAATAAAACTATACTCTATACAAGGTTTATGGTGATATCAATGGAAATCTGCAGTTTGTAAATTATGGTCTACTACCACACAATGCTTTAGTTACATTAAAAAATCCCCTACCTCATGTCCATTAAAGCGAGGAGGGTTGCAAAAGTTTGTTACACTACAAATTGGGTTGTGGTTCTAAAAGGTTTGAAATGCTTTGCTTTAAAAGCATGTTAGAAAGAATAGACGTTCCACTGAGAGCTGTGCTCCACAAATATATTACCTAGAAATGTGTAACTTAAGTATTAACTTGCATCCTTAAACTTATAACTTCAACCAGGACAAAAATGGCGTGATTTATTCTGTATGGTTTTAAAATGCAATCTATGCAATAAGATTTGATAGTTATTTTAATTTTGGTACTGAAGCAAACACAGCTGGAGACCCTAGTTTCATTTGCACAACTGAAAAAGCATGCCTACTCTGCTGACAAACCAAGCTTCAAATGGAACTCAAACAATACCCAGAAGGAAAGAACGTACAATTGATAATTAAGAAAACTGTTGTAGCCTATAATCTTGTGAGTGTAGGTCTCCCTCCGACTATGTCGACAAAACGTGCTGAAATTACTTTGAATAGGGTTTGGCAGAAGTGGTTAGTGATGGGTCGAGATGGAGGGAAGGAGAAAGCTCCCAAACCACAGGGCTTAGCAGAGATCCACCAAAAACAGGTAAGCCATGTACTAACATAAAGGTGCAAACCCTTCAGTTAATAACGCTATAATCAACTGTCGTTAGACAAAACAAATTTGCATCTAGTAGAAAAGGGAGACCTTTCTCCCTGCTGCAAGAGTTTCTCTGCTACCTATCAAAGGAAGAAAATATGGGTTGAGCCTCCCTTTGAATGATTCACAAACAGGAATAGTTTCCTTCTTTGGTGCACTGAGATATTTAGACTTGGCTCTACTGGAGAGCTTGTCTTTCAGGACACCCTCTTTTGGAAACCTGTATGCTGAAAACCTGTGAAACAGTTAGAACTGCAGGGAGCTAGTAAAAAAAAAAAACACAACCTCATAGTTTTCAAACTTCACCTAAATTATGAGACTCATTTGAAACACCAACAATTGAACCCACATTGACCCCCAGCAGAAGGAATCTCCCTCTCCTTGATTGTAACAATTGTAATCCCTAGGTTTCTGTCATGTCAGGCCATTACAATCCATTTAATTTGCTTTTTCTAGTCCTTTTATCATAGTTAGATATGCTGATACATCAGTCATTTCAACTCCTTCGTGTTTGACATAGAGCCGGGGTTACAATTCTTGAAGATGAAGGTTACAATTTTTTAGACAGATTTGTCTTGACTCACTTTTGAGATCAAAGTATTGAATCTGTGCTTCAATGGATGCCTTCTCATGGCTGCAGCACCCAGCTGCCTAAGCATCAGGTTCCTCTTAACTTTTCAAATGTCAACTACCACATATTTTACATCAACTGGATTGACATAGCTGCCTGCCTTCATCCACTGGAATGGGCTTGAATTAAGAATGTTTTCAAGTAAAAAGGTAAAGCATTCAGTGACCCTAACAGGTTCATGAGGGTGACCTAGGTTTCCCACTATTTGAATTCTTGTTTTCCCCTTGTCCCTGAGATTTACATATGCGTACTTTGCATTTTTGAAGGTTTTCTGAATTACACTGTTAACTCAAATTGCTTTCTTCCCCATTATTACTTATGGTGATGTATTTTGTTAATTCTAACTCTTGGACACTCCAACCTTTCTCCTTTGCTTCTATTTCATGTTGATGTTATATTCTCATGTCTTGTTTCAATGTATATTTCTTTAACTGAAAGGTAGTTTGGTTGCGCTGTTCAATAACACCTTTCTCATATGGTTTGGTAAGTACTTTGGTGCTTAGGCCCTTTACTAAAAGTCATTCAACACACCCTTAGAAAAACATGTTACACACCTGTGTGTCAGACTTAATTTGATCATATCAAGTCACAGGTGGAATAAAGAGAGAAACACTGCATCCCTCGGTCTAACTAGGCATTTCTTTACAATGCCTGTCATACCAGATTATTCTGTAAGCAACCTCCAAAACTATTTTTCTAAAAGAAAATCTGGGGTGCGTCAGCAGTCATGAGGAGCCTATGCTAAAGAGCTAGAAATCTACCCTAAATCTTGCTTTGTAGTAATTTTAAGTGAGATGAGCTAGCAGCACCTGAAGGAAGTCCCTTGTGGTGTGGATATTTGGTGACTATTGACTAGCTGGTGGAGGTCAGCAAAATTCCAGTGGAACACCTCTTCTATGCCAGAAAGTTAAGAAGCACCTTTTTTGCAAAATTGTTCAAAACTATTTCCAATTTGACCTGCCTTTTGTCATATGTATTTGTATTTAAGGCTATATTTGGACTATCTAGGAAGTTTACATGACCTTGAGGAGCCCTCCTCATCTACAGATTTCAAGTCCATCCACTGAGATTTTACCTATCACATAAACGTTCTAGTTTCTAATGTACAAGCTTTCAGGTGCAGCACCTACCAGCTACTATATGGTCTTGTTTACTTTTAATCAGCTACAAAAGGTGGCTATGATTCAAGTCAACCACACGGAAGACATTGTCATTTTTCAGATGTTTTTACAATGGGTACGTTTATTATACACCGACCCGATGGCCCGTAGCTATGTCAATGGCCTCATCTCTGATATCTTGCTAGTACAGTGAGGCATCCACCAGGGCTGACTCCTATCCTCTTTACCCTAGCTCTGGATCCTCTGGCGTGAGTGCTTTGTCAACAATATGCACACACCTCCCTGCATTTTAGCTTGCGTCCAATCAATATCTCTCTCTATGCCGATGACATGGTGTTATACGTCCTGGAGCCCCATGATCACTTGGCGCCTACCCTTAGGGAATATACAAGATTTACATGGCACTCTGCTGCACCAACAACTGGGCAAAATTGATTTTCTTACCACTAACACCTGACCCAACATCATTCACGCTAGAGTACCCTCTTACACAGCAACGGACCCGGTGAAGTATTTGGGTATTTGAATCCACAGGGCCCCAGAACTGGTAGTGCGAGAAAATTATGAAAGGGGCTGTCTAAAAATTAGGAGATCAAGTGGCCAAATGGTCTAGACTGGCATTTTCCTTAGCACACAGAGAGGCCTTCATGAAAAAGATTATACCCCATAAATTCCTCTCTCTACCAGTATACCCTTTGTCCTCCCCCAACATTTTTTAAAGATTATTAGATTGCACTTGATCACTCTAGCTTGGGCTGGGAAACAACCCAGGATTAGCTGGGACACAATGACCCTCCCTTAGCACAGGGTGGTTTTCATGCACCAGACTTATACTATCTCTGTGCACCAGCACATTTTGCATATTATTGGTACGCACCCCACTCCTACGTACCACAATTCACTATAGAAACAGATGATGTGTACTCCATCCCACTGAGATCTATACTGCCACGTGCATGAACCCAGACAATGAGGGGGACAATTAATGCAGTAGATTGCATGACAACAGCTTAGCAGAAATTGGGAGTATACACCAAAAAGTGTCCATTGTATGCCACAGACCTTCTCCTGCAATTCCACCCAGCCATATCAGTTGCATATGAAAATAAAGCCTTCGCCCTCTTGGCCAAAGCTGGACTAAAGACACTAGGCAACGTATATCACACAGGCAGGTTTATCTACATTTCAGATCTCCCAGACACAACACGACAAACCCCTCTATTCATATTTACATGTTACTGCAGCATTGAAGGCACATTATTCCTCTTTTCTGATTGAACCCTTGACGTTAGGTGCCTTCCAACTATTATTGACAAGCTCCAGGGGTAAAAATCTCATAACAAGGCTCTAAGACGTGATGAAACAAGACAATCAAACCAGAGTAGACAAGGGACTGACTGGTTGGAATGCAGTTCTGGACACACCTCTGACAAGGGAGGACTGGAAATTCTGTTGCGTGGCCATTGTAAAGACCTCATTAGGGGTCTGGCAGTCTTAGGACCTCCAGACTCGTGATGGCGGTTGGACCGCCACACTCCTGGCAGCCCGACTGTCAGATTATGAGTATGGAGGTCGAACCACCAGGAGATTGCCACTACCACCAGGAACATGGTTCCCAACAGGGTGGCGGCGGTCAGAGTCAATATCAGCCACGGCTGCACTGAGTTCAGCTCCCACCTGCTGATCGTGAGTCCTTTTTCTGCCAGCCTTTTCATGGTGGGATACCCGCCATGAAAAGGCTGGTGGAAAGCCAGTACTGGGGGCCACAGAGGCGGGGGCCTGCACTGCCCATGCCCAGCAGTGTGGTGGGGGAGCAGCCCCTGCCAGCACCTCCAGGCAGTGTGCTTTCTGATGGTGCTTGTGTGCCATGGCATTGCCCTGAGCTCTCTTAATGGAGATGAGGCCAATGCTGTTGCACTGTTTCCACCAGTCTGACCATTGGAATCATCATAATTTGATGTGTCCACTGGTCAGCCCAGTGGAAACATCGTAACATGTATTGGGGAAGGCCGTCAATATGATGGCAACCTCCTCCCTGCAGGTTTGGCGGTAGACTCAGTCTGACTGCCAAATTCTTAAGCAGGCCCAAAGTACTGTATTTACAGCAGATGTTAAGTTGTATTTGTTGCAAGGTACCTGATGCTGATTTTCTCTACCTGGCATGAAAGTGTGGGTCCATCCAACAGTTTTGGGTTAGAGTGGTAGCAGATTTGGAAGCTATGACCATGAAACACTTAGCTGGTAAGGCACAGCTGTGTCTACTCAGACTAGTCAAACAAATCACACCAGCATATCGCAAGACTGCGGCGATTGCACAGCTGCTGGCAAAAAATGGAGGATAGCCATGCATTGGGTTTGGATGTGCAAACTGATATCTGCACCATTCATGATGAACTGAACTTACACCGTACTAATTACATATGACGACTGGCTACTTACTGGTTATGTATGTTAATCACAATTAAAATACATATATAAAAAATATATATATATATATATAGTCTACAGAACTATCACCCCATTGTAGTCAATAGTAGAAAATACACAACCATTGAAGAGATATTGTTGCAAAGAACGCAATGTTTGTCAGACTATATTTTGTTATTGAATTTATGACATGCGGTAAGCAGACGGCATGCTTATTATTGTTGGTTTGCATAATTGATCTGCTAGCTTAAATTGCAAGTGTCATTGAGAGAAAAGGGAGCCAGATGAAAGACGTATAAACCAAAAAATGGAGTCCCCACCCCAATTCATCTTCCAACTACTACCATCACAGCATTTGGCAGGACTGTTAAAATCATGAGGGGCATGTCCTACAGATAAGGGAATTTCTTTAATGGCAGCCACCTTTAAGAAGTTATCTGTGTGCATGCAAGGAGAAGAAAATGTAATCTGCACAAGTTGATGCACTGGAATTTCCAACATTTGGGGAATTAGAAGTTGCAAGTCCCAGAATAGCCAAATAAGGCCATTGAAGTACAGAGAAAAAAAAGCAGATGGATGAATGATTGAATTCAACTCAGCCTTTTCAATTTCTCTGGAGCCTAATTCCAGTTCATCCTTTTTCTTTACTCGCTGCACCTATTAGACAGTGACCATCCATATTCAAATCATTATTGGCCCCTCCCCATCAGGAGAAACCAGCTCATAAAGCTAAACCATGCAGTCTGTGCCCAGGAACACAGACATTGACTGTAAATGCAGTGATGGAAGCCTGCATGGGATAGGAGACATCCATCCCTGCTTTTTCATTCCCAAACAAGAAACATTTTTTAAAAAACAAGCCATAGTTATGGGCTGCTTTTAAAAAACAAAGATTCCTATTTTGGAGGCTTCATAACCAGTGTCAACCATTCAAATAATAATATAGTAAGTAAAGTGCTAGTGCAGTTACTATAGTCCATACAGATTGAAAGACAATTTTGTCCCTAAAAATTGAATAAAGAAATAAAATGATTCTTTCTAAGTGTTCAGACTGAATTGTGAAAAGTCGGGTTGTTCTTTTGATGGACTAGACACAAAGAGGTAGCTAATAAAGTTGATTGGGTATCATTGGCTGCAAAAATAGCCACTCAAACAACTCATTTAGTAACATGTACAATGTCAATGTGCAAGGCACATACATTTAAGAGTTTGTGAAAGCCTAATTTCTTACTAATGATTTTCATTTATTTGGGTTAGAAATTTGCATAGAATTAAGCTAATATAGAAAATAATGGGCGACTTAGAAAATGCGCACAATTGAGTGGTCACCATCAAATACGTAATGCTTTTTAATAAATGCATAATATTATTCAATTGATGTGCACATGTTGAAAAATTGTAGTAGTATATCATATTAATGAATTTATATTATGTATTAAGCTTTACTAATTATAGACCTTAAGTTAGCACAGTTTGGGCCTAGTCTGCTCAGTCTCATATTAAGCTGCATTGATTAATAAAATAGTGGGAAATGTATGATTTGAGAACTAATGCTTCTATTGTTCGCACCTTGCTGACCAAACGTTTATCAGATGTTTCATGAGAACTGCCTGCTTGAATCTCTTGTATTAGAAATTGTAACTTTGTAAAGTTTGATGTGTGAGACAGCAATGTTCCCAGGAACCAACAATAGATGCACTGACTGGAGTTATATAATAATATAATATAATAATCTTTATTGTTTAGTTAATAAAAACCATAACAATCATCTCTTAATACAACATGTTTAAAGATAAAACATCTATAAAATTCTATAAAATTCCGTAAATTCCTTGGCCATGAAACAATGCGAGGATCTAAAATCAGTTTCTTAATTATAAGATGCAAAAAAGTTCGTGATTAAGTATGCATCCCGGATGGCAGGTTTACGTCTTTGGTGTGTGCAGTCAAGAATTTGATAAATTTGCATATTGATTGTGCATCATTAGGATCAAACATTGACATCACTGCTGACCGACAAAAGTCCCATTTCTCATAAAAAGCAGTTTTAATAGTTGTCTGAGGGCTTCTTTTAAGGCTGGACAAATACAAATCAGGTGAACCATATCTTCTTTCGGGCCTTTGCATAGCCTGCAGGAAGTCTCTCCTCTATTCTTCCACAATGGTTGATCCGCTCTAGCAGGAGATGCTCCCAAACGCAGAGTCAAGAAGCGATGCTTGATGTGAAGTGCGAAGGTTTCAGCCAGGTATTGTGGTGGGGCCATGGTGGTAAAAGTGTGCATTACCAGCCAGGCGTGTGAGCGTTGCGCAAGTTTAGCTTTATCATCTAGAAAAGATTGGATACTTATTTCCTTTTTTATTGCTCGACACAAAAGGGAATACGACATGTTGGAATGCCATAGGTACTTTGTTTTCGTCTCTTGCAAGGAGTTGTTCAGGTATCTGTTGTATACTGAATTAGGATTGCCATTTACTGAACTCCATAGTGCCGCTACTAGCGGGCTGACAGTGTTTTTACTTATTTTGTACCAGATCTTTATTGAGTGGGCCTTCCTGTCAATCTGCTGTTGTGTTAGACCAAATTCCAGCCTTATCTGTGCAGGGGAAGCAGAGCGAGGAAGATTGAAGACTTGCTTATAGATTTTTATTTGCTGCCTTTCCAGAAGGCTAGCATCTTTCCCGTATTGGGCTGCGCTTCTGTATGTAATTGCTGGAAGGAATTTAGCCGACATAACCGATATTAGTGGTTTATATGATGGGCCCTTTAATCTTTTAGCAAGAGTGCAGAAAGCGAACGCCAAGGCTTTGGACTTCTGTAGAATATACTGGTTTTGCGGCACAAAATTGATCTTATTGTCTACTGTAAGTCCAAGATATTTGTAGCTGCAGATCGTATCGAGAGTGAAACCGTTCAATTTTATTTTGTTTGCAGGATTCAAAGAGCAGCCTATTGACATTGTTTTTGTCTTTGAAGTGTTAACCTCTAGTATGTTTGTCTTTGCAAATTCGCCCAAGGCAGTAACCAGTTGTTGCAACCCTATTTTTGTGTGGCTTAACAGAACAATGTCATCAGCATACGATAGATGTGTTATAGCCAGACTTCCCATCCTTGGAGAATGTGAGTTGGTTGCATCTAGTTTTGCAGAGAGATCTGCAATGAAGAGGTTAAAGAGGTGCGGGGCCAACACGCAGCCTTGCTTTAATCCTATATTTGTTGGTATTCTCCTGGAAACTTTTGAGCCGTCTGCTACCTTGATTCGTACCCAAGTTTTGTCATACAGCAATTCTATACACCTCAAAATGCGTTCTTGCAAACCCCAACTCCGTAGTTTGTTCCAGAGAATTGCTCTGTCCACACAATCAAAAGCACTTTTGAAATCCACAAAACATATGTGTAAATTTTTCTTTAAGCACTTTGCTCGGTTGGCTAAATCTCCTAGCGCAAGAATGTTAGTCACTGTGCCGTAGCCCTTCCGGAAACCAGTTTGATTCATATGGACCAAGTTATTTAAATTAGACCAGGTGAGCAGGTCTGCTAGGATTAAAGAGGCAAAGTATTTGGCCTCACTGTCAATTAGAGCTATCAGCCTATAGCTAGCTTGGTTTGCCCTGCTGCCTCCTTTGTATATAGGATTAATGATGGATCCTTTCCAACTATCAGGAATGGTACTGTTACGTTCGACTTCAGCATATAATATTGACAGAGTGGCTGACCAATAATCGAGATCCACCTTAAATATGGCTTGGGGGAGACCATTAGGGCCGGGAGCCCCGTCCCTACGGCTCCTTCTGATCACCTGGGCTACTTTATTGGCACTGAATCTCATATCACTCTGAGGAACGTCTGTAGGTTTTAGTGAAGCCTTCATTTGATGATTTTCTACAGGTGGGGTTGGCTTAAAAAAGATGGCTAACAGGTAATCCACCCATTTATCTTCTGAAATTTAAGTACAGTTTATTACTCTTGCTTTTCGGTCTATTTCATTCACTGACATCCAGAATTCTCTAGTATTAGCCTTTCTTAAGTTGAAAAGTAATTTGATCCAGAAATCCTCCTCCTTTTGTGTTCGTATTTGCCATAGCTGTTTCTTATAATTTTTCCGAAGGGTTTTTATTTGGGCACATAAAGATTCTGTAGGAGGTTTATCTTTTGTGGATCTGAGTTTACGTCTCAGATCCTTTCTTAATTCTAAGATATTTGGTGGCATAGTTAGTGGCCTCCGGTTAATGATTTGGAGCTTGACGCCTGGCCGAGCCAAGTGATGGTACTAACTGTAGAAAGCTGGCCCACACTTCCCCAGCTGAGAGATCTTGGCATGCTGTTGATTGAAGCAGGGTTTTTATATTTTTGCAAAGCTGTGGTAAAGAGGACTCCGTCCAAAACAAGCGGTTTAGATTGACAGAGGTTACTGTTCCTAATTCATTTATGGCTGGAAGAAAACACGGAGCGTTCCAAGCCAATTCTATGTGCTGAAGCGAATGGTCACTGTGAAGAGTAGGTATGATTTTGAATTTTTTAACATGTGCTAGCAGGGGAAGAAAGACGGCAGTATAGTCAATTGTAGTTGGAGATTTTGCACTATGATGAGTAAAGCTGGGTGGGACATCACCTTTCACCCTGCCGTTTAGCACCCTCATACTCAGATGTTCTAAGGCCTCGACCAATTGCTTGCCCCTTATATCCAGTTTCATCTGTATTGATGGTAACTGTGGTAGCACTGACCAAATTGCGTTTTCTGCTGCCAATTGCTCGTCCGGTTCTGGAGTATATATCAGGTTGCTATTAAAGTCGCCTGTTACTAAGATGTCCCATGCTGGATTAGCGCACCGTATCTCTTCTACCTTTTGTAGTAACTTCTCGAAGAGAAGTACTTTGCGATGTTTCCGCGGATGGGCGTAGACATTAAAGATAATTAGTGGAGCATGACGATTGAAACTAAAATTGATTTTTATTGCCTGTAAGTCCGTTGATGAGAAGGCCAGCTGTTCTGTTGTGACCTGAAGTGCCGTAGAGATGTATGTGGCTAGCCACCGCTTGCCCTGCCTGATTTGTTTGATTTTTCAGCTCCAATGTGGTGTAGAGAATAGCCTCCTAGTTTGATCGGGTCTACCAGCCATGTTTCTTGCAGCACTATTATTGAGTAGTTGCAACTGGACATTACTGTAAATCCTTCTGTAATAATTGCTTTTGCTCCCGCAATGTTCCAGGACATAATAGTAACGGTCGGCCTTTGATCTGTATCTGGTGCATTACGTATGGTGGGTCAATTACATCTCCTTGAATTTAGGATGCGTGCCAACCATCTCCATTCATATTGTACTCCATTCCCTACAACTAGGGGGTCAATAGAGGTATTTGAATCTTTTTCCCCCCATTTGGATTGACGATGTTCCACTTCCCCAACGTCCGGGCCCCATCCGCGCTTGCGTGCCTGTGATTCAGTTTTTTTAATTGGTTCACTTTTCAGATTTAACAATAGGGGAAAAGGATAACGTGGGTTGGTTGGTTGTGATAGCCGTATACCCCAGTTTTCAAACTGTTGCTTAACTGCCATAATTAAAGCAGCGATTTCGCTTGTTCTCCACATAGTCAGAGTTTGTTCCCGGTCATTCTGAGTGCTGTTGGAGAGGAATTTCAGTGATATTAAATCTGGGGACATCATTTTCTTAGTTGAAGGAAGCTCTGCCAAAAGCCTCAGAATGTTGCCCCTGTTCAGGCTATCTTGTTCGAAGCGTGAGTCATAATCTGGGGTTAGAATGACCTGCCTTGATTCCCTATCATTTTCAATAACATGACTAGATTGGGAATGCTCTATAATTCTGTGTGGCATAGGCCTATTCCGTTGACCATCCTCCGACATGTATCTACTTGGGGCCCTTTTGAGCGTGCATGATTGTTTGCTTAAAAAGCCTTTGTTTTCAAGGACTGTTGCGGCTATTTGAGTATTTTGAATCGTTACTTTTGTCTTTATTCGTCCATCATGATGAGTAGTTGCGACCTCCCTAGAAGGATATTTGAGATTTAGGGTCGGTGACAGGTGTGTTTCTGTGGTGCGAGGATTGAGTCTGGACTGTGAGTCGTCTGCTAAAGGAGTGAATTTATTGTTCTTTGTGCCTGCAGGGATTACTATAACCTGCCCCGCATTGACCTGGGCGGACGATCTTTGCCTGGAAGATGTTTTGAGACTCGACAAGATGCCCTGGGTCTTGTCCGGAAGGGTTATTGTAGATAGTGAGGAAGTGGCTTGTGCGACAGCTGCATAGGAGGGTGGTTCTGGTGGAAACTTCACTGGTAATTGGGCATCTAAAGGGATCTCTGATTTATCCTTGTAGATGCAATTTCCTGCCCTTAGGTTTCCCTGACAAGGAGCTGCCAACCTCGTGGCCAATGCGTGCCCGTTCAATTTGTCTTGGGATGTTGGGTGTGGCATGTTATATTTGAGCAACATTGGCGAGTCAGCAGGTAGATGTTCTCCAGTGAATTGTTGTAATGGACTGGTGACTACCCCCTCCCTTATGGCTTTGAGGCTATTTGAGATTTGCATGCTGCTTGCGGTTCCTAAAGCTCGATTTTGCGGTTGCCGAAGCGTTGAAAATATGGGATATAGATTGTCATTAATAGCTTTGGCACGTGTTTGTTTCCTTGCCTTTCTTGCTCGCATTTTTTGTCTCTTTGTTAGGGGTTTCAGTGCTGGAGCTGGCTGTTCATTTATACTCTCCAAATTGGTAGATGCTGTTTGTTCCGACTGTGAAGATCTATCTGATCCGTCTGTGACCACTGGGTTAATGCACGGAATGTTTTGCTGGGCTGCTTACCCCAAAGACTGGTGTCTTTTGAGATGTATCTTGGTTCCTGGAGATGGCCTTATTGGTTTTCCTTGCTTTAACTTCCTGCAGAATCTCTACTAAGATTTGTGGTAACGTACACAGTTTATCTAATATTGGGCCACAATTACAAGGAAAGTGCTGGTGGTTGCAATTTTGTTCAGTTGGACGAATGGCCAGCGAGTCCAGTTTGTGATTGATGCCAGCTATGCATGTGGCCATTACCTTCATTAGATCCATTTGCAAGTCTAATTTATCTGATTGCATGTTAAGAACCGCTGTTGAAGTATGTAGAGCATTCAGCAATGAGGTGTGTAGTCACGTTAGATCTCCCATTTCACAAGTAGGGTGGCCTGTGTGAGTGGGATTTTTGAATAGAATTTCCCTGTTAATGGACTCTGAGGGATATTATTGGAAGGTGAAGCAGTCAAGTTGCTTTTTACCATTAATTCCTCAAGTGATAGTATTTTGGACATCCCGCTCGAAATTTCAGTAATCAAGTTAAAAGTTCTTTCTTGTTGGTGCGTAGTAATACTGTTTTTAATGCTTCCTACCACCAGGGGATAGCTGGACTGCTGGTCCTTAGGATTCACTAGATCAAAAGTTTTTAAGTCCAGCGCTTCTCCCAGGTCTTTGTTATTTGTTATAGAGAGCGACTGTAACCAGGAATCTTCCAACCCTGTAATTACTTCGGAACCAATGTCCAGTCTCTCATTGTTCCCCTGGGTGTTGAAATTTGACCGCAGGATTGGGGTCGATTGTTGGTGGGTTTTCACATATCCAGTGTCATTATGTACCTCTGTCGCATTACCCGTAGAGATTGGAAGCTCGGAGTTACTTGGGTTGCCCGTTAAAACCTGTAGATGAGCACCTGGAGAAGTTTCCCGCTCCTGGGCATGTACCTGAGCCATAGTCACGATTCTACCTGCTTGCGAATTTTTGTGCGCTATTGGGCTACTTAAGTAACTGAAGTTGCTTTGTTGCCCTTGGAGCAGGGGATCACTAAGCTCTTCAGGAGCTTGGTCCTTTGATGTTTCCTGACAGGGGAGGGCTACCCCTAATTGTTGTGTCGTGTTTGTTAACAGCTCAGGCCCCAGCTGCCCCGTGATCAGAGGTTGTGGAATCAGTGGGGTTGGAAGGCCCACGTCGGTGTCGGGATTTGAGAAGAAAGCCGCCGCTGGATCTTTCAAAAAGTCCGCCTTGTTAGTGAGTCCTGTTTGTTTGAAGTAGAGCTGAAAAGGAGTGAGGGGCACTACCAGCTGATCCTGTCGGCTACTTTGCGGACTTGGCGCTGAGTGCTTCGCTGAGCACTTTCCTTTCCTTTGCGCCCTCCTTTGGGGTTTTAAAGGTTTGACTTTGCCCTCTGCTAGAATCCTGAGTCGCCCCAATCTCATGGTGGCTATCTCTTGGCCCGGATTGGTGAAAGAGAAGCGCAATTTGCTTTTTCCTGATGTTTAGGATTGCAGGATTACAATGGCTTACAGCGGCAGGTGAGCAGGGCACCCGGGGAATTCACAAGCCGCACCCAACCTAGCGGGCCGCCTCCGTGTAACCCCAGTGCACTCTCTCTGCAGCAGTTTACAAAAACTGCTGGGCTCACTGCGACCTGTAGAGAATGGTGGGCCCTGGTAGGCCCTGAGCACTAAACCTTCTGCTTAGGTAATAGTAGGTGAAGTTGTACACGCGACGACGTACAGCAGTGGGCGAAGGGTCCAAGGGCTGAATGTTCGTAGGTTTCGTAAGTGAGGAGGTAAGTGAGGAGCGAGGTGCAGTTGGGAGGTGCGGTGGGTAAGCGGGGCACACAGGGCCCACAAGCTGCACCCAGACCTGGCTGGCCCGCTTCCGTGTGGCCCTGGTACACTCACTCCGCTGCTGTGACTATCACAGCTGCACTCACCCTGCCTCTCTCAGTAGCCTACACGGCAACAGCAATGGCCGCAACTGCAGCAGATGCCCTCGTCTGCGACTACAGCGCGCCCTTGTTAGCGCGTCAGCTCCGTCTCGCTCGCTCCGTCTCACTCAGTGCGTCACTCTGTCTCGATCATATTAAAGTATGTTTCCAACACATCAGTATACGGTGACCAGCAGTCTGCTACGTCCACGTTCCGTAAGATCAGTCTGAAGGTTTTCCTAGGTCTTTTTGCAATCCTTGAACACTGGGCTCCTTTGTTAACTCAAAGCTCCCGCTTTGCCCTCTGTGAAGAACTGTTTCACTTCCGGGTGACTGGTGTCAGAGACAGCACAGGCAGCGGAACCTCACAATGAACGTAGGAGACTCCGTCGTGATACCGAACGGCTTTCCCCTCTCAGAAACACCTCCTCCATCTCTGTTCGCACAGGTGCCTGAAAGCACATTCCCAGTCTTCCACAGCAGACACAACTACACCGGTGTGATTAGTAGCGATTCAAGTCCACAAACTGCACAGGTAAACAATGTTAATAAGCGCCAGACACCACTTGTTGAATGCTGAGTAGCTTGTATAATGCTTACACTGCTTCTAAGCACGGCAGGTGAGATTCACTATAATGTACAAAGCGCTAAGCACTGATAAGGCAACTAGGCGCTAATGTAGCAGCTAAGCATCTGGCTGTGCCACGCTGGGCCCCACTGCTGGGCAGGAGCCGCCTCCACTCGGGGCCTGGGCCACCGCTGCTCTCCTGCGCGTTGCTCCCGTTGGCAAGTAACAGTCTCCACGGCTACAGTCACTATGGCACGCGGCAGAGGAGTAGGAAATATGGCACGTTTGCAGTCAGCCCAAAGAAACAGTGCAACATTTTCTTCTTTCCCTCTCAAGTAAACTCTCACAGAATATGCACACTGTTCGACGAAGCAGATCTGTCTCCCTTCTCCCGTGGTTCCTGCAGCATGCACCTCAACGTCTGCTTCCTTCCAATGCAGAGGCAATACTGTGTGATACCGGAAACTGACTAGAGTACGAATTGCAACAAGAAAGTTACCTGACGAGTCTGACGATGGGAACAGGAGAAGAGGAGCCAATCATCGACATGTGAAAAACAGTTTAGTTTATCTTAGAGTTGAGTTTTTGTTTCTATTGGACTAACTGTAAATGTACGTTTTTCTGACCAATGACAAGGTGGGAAGATTCTTTAGGACATTCTGACTTAGCCCGACTGCACAGAGGGAAGAGAGGCTCACTCTATTCTGATTTTCCCCGTAGTGGTTCTGTCTGAGGAGCTGAATAATTTCCTGATGGCTTTATTTCTATCTTTGACTTATTGCTTTCATTTCTAATGTTGAATGCTGATCCCTTAGATGTTGTGCTTAAATGGTTCAGATAACTTAGAGTCCCTGTCTCTGAACTATCCCCTTTCACTGCCCGTTGCTGAGACTGACCGAACACATGTCCAGCTGACGAAGAGAATCGCAGCTTGCTGATCAATATTGAGGAGAGGTATAACAAAATGCTATTGTCCTTGTTGTAAGTTATGTTCTTTGTTTCTAGGTACCAACCACTATTTTGATAGAGCCATAGTTAGATGTTTTCCAAATTAACTTTATCTAAATTGTTTTGCATGAAGCCCAAACATGCTATTCTAATCAGAAGGTCAGTTAGGGAGCCCTGGCAATGTTAACAACTTGCTATTAGCAAAGATTTGAAGCTGCTCACCTATTGAATCTAGATGTATGTCATTTCTATTACGCAGTTATTCTTGCTATTAATTTACACTGTGACTCTTGAGTGCTTAATTGTTAATGCTTTAGTTAAATTAAGATTCTTTAGAAGATTTGGTGAACCAGTATTAGTCATGTATGTTTTTCATTTGATTTTGAGATTAGGTTACGTGAGATTAGCATTGTTAATATAGGGAAATAAACTTTCTAGCTTTTCCATAAAGGTGTGGTTATTCTTGACCAAATAGGTCATGGTTAGTGAAGAGTTATTGACTCCAGATGAAATGTTTGTTTATTGACTATGGTGAAAGAAATTATGTTTACATGTGGAGCTTCTAGTAATCACTCCAAGCGTAGTAAAAAGTTCCATTGAACCTTTAACGTGCCCCCTTATAAATTAAATTATAAAAGACCAAATAAAGTTAGACACGCTACAAGTTCACGGGTAAGCTGTGGCCGCTATCCAAATAGATTGATGAATGCTAGTGTAAGTGATATAGTTCATATGTAATAGCAGTTATTTAAAGTACTAAAAATCAGATGCGAGCTAACAAGATGTACACCTATGTGAGAGCTGAGATTTTCTTGATCATTTGTTTAGTCTTTACGTAATTATACTTACAGATTAATGTGTGAATTAATTTGATAATAATGTGTTTACGAGATTGTGACTAACTATATGGCCACCACCATATGTAAGGCCTAAATTTTGTTCTTCATGCTAACTTAAGATGATGACATTATTCTGTTTTTACAAAAGAGTGTGTTTCTTAGCTGAAATAAATGTCAGAATTAGTGTATTTAGTGGCCTCTGCTGGACTAAAGTAGAAGCAGATACAAGGTCACTGTGCAGTGTAAGTGGTATAAAATGTTTCTAGTGTGTTCCGTAGTCTAACTGACTTCATTGTTTATAGTTATGTTTCTAATTTGTATGTCTTTCCTCGAGGGAAAAGAGAATGGTGTATTAACATATTTTGTAATGGTTTTCCTGTGACTTTGTATTCCGGTGAAGTGAAAACAATGGATCCACAGATGAAACTGGAGAAGAGGAAATACAGGATACAAATGTATTAGTTTAGATTTCATCAGTGGAATAACAGCAAATAGAAGAGCTTAGAGTAAATAAATTGTAAAATGTTGGTATCTGTTAATGTTCTGATTGGTCATAACTTTCTCACCTCATACTTTATCCAATCATTTTCATTTAAGAAGTTTAATTTAATGATCAGTCACCAATGATTGTGGTTATTCTTCTTTGGGATTCTCATGTATCCTGAGCTCTAGAGATTCTGTTCTGTATGATTTGTCACTTTGACACTTCATGTTTTCCATATAGTCTATTGACATTCAGGTACTTTATTAGTTCATGTCTGTTCAATACTGAACTTATGCTTAGATGAATTAGTGTATTTTATAGTCCAAATTCTAAAACATTACCCCTACCCTTATATCTTTTCCTGTCCTGATATTGGTGCCTGATGTTGCTGTCCCATTGACAAAG
Organism: Pleurodeles waltl; assembly: GCF_031143425.1. Classification (NCBI taxonomy): domain Eukaryota; kingdom Metazoa; phylum Chordata; class Amphibia; order Caudata; family Salamandridae; genus Pleurodeles; species Pleurodeles waltl. Next base: position 826,039,993 of record NC_090442.1, on the reverse strand, counting down.
TAGACGTTGTTGCAGACTACCGTAGTGATTTGGTAAACGTATGAGCTGTAAATTGTTATTTGTCTTTTGTTTTTTCAGATACCAGCTGCAAATGTTTATTACTGCTGCTTAATTTTGATTGCGCAAAAGTTTAGATGTTTTCTAAATTTGTGATACTAAGAGTTTTCCATGAAGCCCAACATGTTGATGCTAATTAGTGGTTAGTGAGGTGTTACTCACATGCTCATGAATAAACATTGATACTTGCGTCTTATTGATTATCAAATGTTTTCAATTTCTCTTGCTTAGATTCTGTTGCTAAGGTTTTGTGTAATAACCATTGAGATAATTTGCCTTTTTGCATGGATTAAATTAGATATATCCAGCATTCAAATCAGCCTCTATTGTTTCTCTATATGTATCATTTGTGTTTGAGAATTATTTTTGTGACTTTAGCGTTGTTAATATAGGGAAATAAATCATTAACTACTTAATAAACTGGTGCTGTTATTGGAGTTGAATTGATATCATGTGTTATATGTGATGTTTATGACGTATTTCGAATGACATTTTCTCTAAAACAGATTTGGTTCAGTTCATCGATCTGGAGTGTGAAATCCTCTATCTAGTCTCTTGTGTCTAAAATATAGCTAGGGTGCCTCCGCATCAACACCTATACTGGCAACTACATTTGTGCATAATTAGGCAATTGTATAATTATTTTCGCTGGCCTAACGAGGGAAGAAAGAAGTGTTATAATATGGGATTATAATCAGTGGAGTAGCTCATTTCACCTTAAAATGTTTAGTCTCTTTCTTTCCTCAGCAACCCTACTGCAAGTAGATATTTGCTTAATGTGGCAACATTGTAAGTGGATGTGTCTCCATTCAGCACCCTTAAGGCTTCGTAGTGCCTCTTAATGCCTAATTGATTAGACAGTGGCGAATCCATTTATTTCTGGGCTTAGTGTAGGCAGGACAGAAGAACAAGACAGAAGCATTTTAAATGTCAAGGTTGTAACATAACATTGGGGAATGGGAAAAATGACATAGGGCCATGGAAAGACAAGCACGTGCTCTAACCACTCTTTGTAACAGGGGACTAATTTAGTCATTGGATATCTGCAGCATGTGACTTGCTCTGTGTACTTCATTGCACATTGTTGAGACTATTTCTCTAAAGTTGGGTTGAGTCTTGTCACTTCTCCCTAGGTTTTCAAAGGAATCCACATAGAATTTATAATGTGCTTCTCGTGCATCTTTGGTGGCCTCATGACTGCCTCTAGTTCGTGTTAAACGATGTATCTCCCGGACATGACTATGGTCAGCAGCATAGTAAAGTTCTAGCTTTATAACGGCTGTTTTTTCTATTGTTTTTCTGTACTACATGCTCATCCGAAATATGCCCACGTTTCAATGTAAATAAGGTTACTTAATCTCAACATTTCCAGAAAGTATGTTTAATGTAACTTTTATTCCTGTAGTAGCACTTCCGGTGCACACTTCTTCAGCAGCCAAATATTTGTACAACAGATTTCCACCAGTTGCTTTGCACTTTTTATGTTCTGTACTTTTTTCAAACGATTATACGTGCCGCTTTTTTAAATGTTGTGTGGGATGGCGATGGGTGCTGTAAATTCTGTTTTCTAGCTTCTTGATTGGCAAGTAAATTGCCTGTGCTGCTTTTCAAGATAACGGCGCCGTTTTGCTTCCATGCTGATGTTTGTGTTAATTTGAAGTTTATTAGCATTCCAATTCATGTGTCTGACCTTTTTTCATATGGCATCAGCTGTACGCGCTGTGTTCCAGATGTGGTTGCATTGGTGTGCCCTGCTTCTAAGCCATGCACATGGGTTAATATATATGTCTGGCATGTTCTTTGGTTTTCGGAATTATCATTAGCAAGTGCAGCCACATCCTGATTTTTTTTACTTAGTTGTGCATTGGGGCTGTGGTTCCCAAGAGAGAGTAGAATGATGTTTTGATGGCCATTTAGCTGCAATGTGTTATGCAAATCACAGGTTTGCTACACCGAGTTTAACGAGCGCAGGATCTCTGGAGATACAAAATGCCACCAATGCTCTGCAGAATCATGTTTTGTTCCTGTCAGTCAATTCTACATCGGTTGTTTCTTTTGAAAGTGCCATTGTGATTTTTAAGTATTTGTCTTGCTAAAATCGGTATTGGTTGAACAGATCTCTGGGGAGGCTAGTCTAGACTTTTCTTGTTTCTTTATCATACACTTGAATAGGATGACGGGGATACGACAGACATGTGCTCTTGAATCAATATCCATTTATGCGCCTCTCTTTATGATGTATTTGTCTCCCTTTACAAACTTATCAGAAACCTCGAAACACCTTAATTATCTCCTGCACATTTGCCTTGTTTGACCTAACTTTAGGATCTTGGGAACAGAGCCATAGTTGAAAAAATGAAACAAATAGGTGTTTGCCTTCACTGTTAATGTAACACTTTGCCTCTTATTCATTAAGAAATGTTTTTCAGAAGACTGTGTTAAAACGTTATGGAAAGATAATTGTCACTGCCTATCTCTTTTCTGTTATGGATGTCCCATGTTGTCATTTTTTATTATTGTGTAATAATGAGGAGCATGCACAGGTTTCAGTGGACTCCTACTCAGATAAGCATCTGGTTTAAGCTTTGTGGAAGTGGTTGGGTGAAAATGTTTATCTTATGCTATACAGAAGTGAGTTGTGATGAAATACTGCAAAATTTTCTTCTAGGCCCACAAACTGGAAACTGTCCAGTTTGTGTGGTTCCTCCAAGTTAAGCAGTGTCCTCGGAGAGCCAAACTAATTGCGTGGTGCACTGGCAGTTCATGTGGTTCTCCCTGTACCTCCATTTGTAAGGGAAAACGACATGAACGTCTCATACCACGTGAAAGGTGCGAAATTCACTTGTTTCTCAGGTTCACCATTTGAGCAAACTAGAATGTTTTAAAGCCCAGTTCCTTCCCACAGGTGACTTAACGAAACCTCGATTCTGCCTATTGTGCAACTGACCATAATACTTTCACCCAACCCTGTGTGTGGATCATAAATACCCATATTAGTTCAAGCAGTGCTTCAAATGGGCAGGTACTCTCAGGTACTAGGTACCTGTTCGTCTTTAATCTGAAAGGGAGAGTACCTCACTTCTGAGCCATAGTGCAATGCATTTAATGGAAGAATTCTAGAACAGCAGCAACAGGCACTCTGGGGTACTGAGCACCCGCATTTCAATATTTACACTCACGCAATGAGTTCAAGAAGCCCTCTGTGTGTGATATATAACTGAAAAAGAATATCCCATGTCATGTGCTACCATTAGTCTTATCGCGCCATCAGTTGTGTATTTTAGGCCAGTGACGTATTTCTGTGAATCCCTAGATTCAAAAATTGCATGAAGACTCTGATAAAGTTAGCAAAAATATGAAGCAAAAAAACTGTCGCTGTTTTCACCTATTTATCCACTACTGCCATGTTCCACTACTGTTCCACCAGATTTCCTACATAAAGTGTGTTTTTTATTGCTTTTAGGAATATTTAACGAAGCACAAATTTGGTAATGCAGCAAGAAATGATCTGTGGAATACTCTCTCTCAGGTAAAGTTACTGTTAGAACATTTTGCGTAAAGGTAAATTATGCTCCTGTGTGCACAATCCTTATGGAACTGTAGATCTGTACTAGAAGAATGCACACTGGATTTCAGGAGGTGTTCAGGGCAATGCGTTCTTTTTGAGGTTGAGAAGTGAATAAATGAATTAATACTAAATAAATATTGTATTGTATATAATTAATTAAAATCATTACAGCAAAAAAACTCTTAGTTGAAATCAAGGAGAACACATATGCTTGATTCAAGGTTTACAACTTTGCTTTTGCAGTTCATGTTTTGTTAATGTTAATACCAGTCTGGACACGAATTTTGGTGTTAAGTCCAGAACCTTTTTACTGTCTTGACCATTCAGTGAAAAAACTTTAAGGTGGTAGAATTCTCATGGCTACCTTGATTGGTTCCAGGCTTTAAAACGCTTTCAACATTATGTTTTAAAAATATCTGTATCGAGCCAGAACCCTTTATATTGCTAAAACACAATGATAATTCCTTCTTGCAAATGTGTGTTCCATGCAGTAAAATAATAGGTTTTGAAACAGTGCACGGGAAAACCCAAATTCCGGGCAGCACAATAGTAAATGTGTAAACGATTCTTTATTGTATGTGCAATGTTCGCAGTTTGGGATCATTCCTCTATTCCTCCAGTTTAGTCGCAGTTTATCAATTGATAATATTAGAAACCTGGCAAACATTATGGGGGTTATTACAACTTTGGAGGAGGTGTTAATCCGTCCCAAAAGTGACGGTAAAGTGACGGATATACCACCAGCCGTATTATGAGTTCCATAGGATATAATGGACTCGTAATACTGCTGGTGGTATATCCGTCACTTTACTGTCACTTTTGGGACGGATTAACACCTCCTCCAAAGTTGTAATAACCCCCTATATTTCTCCTGCGGTTCTGGCTCAGAGCGTCTTTCAGATAATTCTGCAGACGAGGGGCTTTATAGGATGGTAAAATAGCTATATAAAGATTATGGGGCTCAATCTGAGCCCGGCGGGCGGCGGGCACCGCCCGCCGGGCGGAAACCGCCGAAAGACCGCACCGCGGTCAATAGACCGCGGGGTTCATTTTGACTTTCCCGCTGGGCCAGCGGGCGATCGCCAGAAGATCGCCAGCCGGCCCAGCGGGAAAGCCCCTGCAACGAGGAAGACGGCTCCGAATGGAGCCGGCGGAGTTGCAGGGGTGCGACGGGTGCAGTTGCACCCGTCGCGATTTTCACTGTCTGCATAGCAGACAGTGAAAATCTTTGTGGGGCCCTGTTAGGGGGCCCCTGCACTGCCCATGCCAGTGGCATGGGCAGTGCAGGGGCCCCCAGGGGCCCCACGACACCCGTTCCCACCATCCTGTTCCTGGCGGGTTTTACCGCCAGGAACAGGATGGCGGGAAGGGGGTCGGAATCCCCATGGTGGCGCTGCAAGCAGCACCGCCATGGAGGATTCTCTGGCCCAGGGGAAATCCGGCGGGAAACCGCCGGATCCCCTTTTCTGACCGCGGATTTACCGCCGCGGTCAGAATGGACACTGAAGCACCGCCAGCCTGTTGGCGGTGCTTCCGTTGCCCGTGGCCCTGGCGGTTTAGGACCGCCAGGGTCAGAATGAGGGCCTATGTACATATTAGAATTCTTTGTCAGTTGTTCCAGAGCTTATAATGACGCGCTGTTTCATTATTTCTTTTAGAGATATATAGGCGAGGTTGTAGGAGAGGCTGCTTTTTCTAGGAGAGTCTAACCTCAGCCCTATATCCATGCTAGCTTTGTTCAAGTATCTTGTCCAATCGTTATCTGAGCTTTTAAAACGCTCTTGCAATACCATATTTAATGACCCCTCCTTAGCATGTATATTCTAACAGTAATACCAAAGAAATTGGCCCTTGGAAGGTAGGTCTTGTTTTTGTAATCCGAATTCCAGGCGTATCAATGCTTGCTGTTTGTACTGTAGTATCTGAAAGTACTCGCCTAAATGCAATGTATTGTATGTTATCTAATAATTATGCCATTTCAGTGGTTAAGCTTGCTGGCCGTAAGAGATAGGTGGTATCAGTTTGGCCTTTATCACCCTTAAAATAGCTTTACCAGATGGCCTATGTAGATTTCCCTATGTAGCTTTGCGTTTAGTTGGCATAATGCAAATGGTTAGGTTGTGAGCTTTTTTTTCCCAATAATCCCATTTGGAGATGTGGTTTAGTTGTGTCAGTTAGCCATATTCTCAGTTAGTTATAAGTCATGGTATAATTGATCTCCGCAGGGCCTAATTTCCACACTTTTTTGGGCTTCCCCTTTAGTTTCTCTAATATCATCACTTTTGTTTTACTAGCCCCACATTTGTTTCTCACGTTCTATTTGTGCAGCTCGTCTAGAGAGAATTGTGTACACCTGATTTTTGTGTGATCTAAATTTGCAAATTTTTCTGCATTTTGTAGAATCCAGAACTTGTATCTCCTTTTTTGGGGGGGCAACAACTTTCTCCTTTTCATCATGGTCCATCAGTGAGCAATGTATAAGTTAAAACGCAGCCGGGGGGGTGGGCACAGTCTTGTTTTATGCCCTTAATTGTGGTGATTAGTTTTTGTGGTCTTGTTTCCTTGGTCCAGTTTAACTCGGGCCCAGGTATCTGTGTAAAATGGAATAATTGCTTGAAGTGACCTAGCAGACTGTTTGGTTTTGGTGCATGTCAACTCTTATTAACTTTTGAGTGTGTTTAACACATTATTTGTTAATATGGTTCATGCTGACTCTAGCCACTTATTGGATGTCTTTATGGCTTCTGTTACTGTTTCTTCTGTGGTATACATGTTTTTATGTGTGATGATGTACCAAGGTTTCTGTCTCAGATATCCAGCTTCCTGGCTTTTATTCATTCACATGGCTAGTACTTTTCCCGCAAATGAGTTTTGAAAAGTGTGAGACAGCAGTAGATACCGAATTTTAAATTCTCTCAACTTAAGCTAAACACACATCTATGCGGGAGATGTTTTTGATGCGCAGTTAAGGAGGCTCAGTATGATCATAAGTCACGCATGCAGCCTACTTCCCTTATGCCTTCAACACAGGCCTGATGAGTAACTCCCAAGGTAATGTGTACTTAAGCACTCAATGTTCAGAACACCCTGCCTAAGAAGCAAGTGAAGATGCTAGAAAACAGAATTAACCTGATTAAATGGAGTAATTGGAAGACTGCTCCAATTCTTGCAGTTATTTAAAACCCTGGTTATCCTGGAACCGTTGATAAGCACAATCTTTTCTTAACTCCTGTTGTGTGCCTCTTCCTTTCCTCTTTGAAATTCGGCGCTAAGGAGAACTCCTGGGAACGTTCGGAGGCTCTATCAATAGTGAAGCAGATGCTGGGGCACCGGCGCTGGGGGCTTGAGGAGGCCAAAGCCTACAAATTATAGTGGTGATTGACCATAGACCTAGGAGCAAAGAAGAGATTTTTTGTGGCGCAGGGGCCCATGGCACACTTTTTTCGGGCACTGTGGTCAAAGCTGCATAAATGCCTCACTCCATTTTCTCCAATGAGGAACAAAGGATTTTTTAAATGCGAAAAGTCACAGAACTAGAAACACCGTTTTTAACCTGCTGGCCAAAGTTAATTTTAATCAGTACATTTTTTCTTTACTTGCAACTCAAATGAAAGGTATATTTTTTAATAGGCAGCAGTAGCAAGCTTAAATTGTGCCTCCAAGTTGTTGAGAAGAATTTTTTTGTGCATGAGTGGGTTCAGAAAATAGGCCTGGGCATATAAAAAAAATGTAGAGACACACTATACACGTGTTTTGCAAGGTATAGGACAAGAAATGCATTTGTGCATGCTACAGACAATATTTCTGGCATTTTCAGGGAAATCAACAGTAAAAACCAGACTACTAGATCATAAAACAGACCCATAACCATCCAAACAGGCAATTGAAATGCAATGGGTCTTGCAAATAGCGTTGTATAGTCCTAACCGAACTTTTCTTGCCATATAAACTGAAAATGAAAAGTTAACCAGTTTCAGAAAAGCGAGCCAATTTAAAGACACACTGCATGAGCGTGAAGTGCAAAGGAGAAACAGAAAAGAAAACAGAGGTTTTCTCTCAGTCAATCCTATCAACAGTTATGTAGTTCTCCATGTAACAGGGTTGATGTCATGTAAAGCGCTTGACTACTGACCAGCGAGATTGCGCTGCATAGGAAATAAAAAGAGAAAGTAGTCCAGAAGCCATGCGGAAAACATGAAACCTCGTATGTTTTCAGTAGTTGGTCGGTGCGCTCGAGGAGGGCTAAACTCTGGAAAAGGCATGACGTATGCATGCCTTTCAATAATGAAATCAAGCAAATTTTGAAAGGCAAGCCCATTAAACAACGAAACTGATGGACGTGCGATGGATGTTGTTAAAAACCCACAGAGGGATTACAGCAGGCTAGAGCACTTGCGCGCTCTACCCTAAAAACAGCCCTCGCACTCACATGTCTGTCCAGAGTTACTGGCACAGTCATATTGCCCTATTGGCCTGTCCGACATTGCTTTCTGTCTGAAATGAATACCCTAATAAGAAGGTGATGGATGCTAAGCTTCTAAGTGAAAACAATTTTCAAAATGTATATTATATTTTAACCGTTCATTTGTGGTCATCAAACTGTTAACTTTTATTAATTTTATTTTCTAGGGACATACTTTGTAGGTGCCTTGTTCCCAAGCAACAGTGAGCTTCTCCTCGTTTTATTCAGGCTCAGCCCAGTTTTACAGAATTTGAAAGCATGTTCGTATCACAGCAGAGATCCAGGCTACTTCTCGGATGGTTGTCATGCAGTGACATTCAAACTGTAGGGTTGCCCCATCAAAAGCCATGGCTCCATGCAAAGGTGTTATCATGTCCAGGAAGTGAACAAGTCCTGCATCAAAGCCATCCAGGCTTCACTGGCTTTTTTTTAAATGTGTTTTTACATAGCATGGGGAAAGCACAACTGCTTGTAAACAAAAACAAACAAAAAAAAAAGACCCAAAACAAACTTCAACCATACAATGACGGTCATAGCTGTTCACTGTCAATTTGTGTGGGTTAATGTTATTTCCGGCTTCTTTTTAATGGTAGTTATTCTAGTTCTGAAAAAATGTCTCTCTAACTTTTAGAAAACTGATTTTAAGATAAGGCCAAGAATTGGCATGAAGAGAGGTGTGATATAACCCAGTTGCAGGAAAGTAGTTGAAATAAAGGTGTAGTGAGCTTATTGAGTAAAAACATGAAACCTGAGGGGGTAATTCATTACCTTGGAAGGCCAGAAGTACTAATGAAGAGCAGGGAGGTGAGGGCCCACATCTTCCCAAGCAGTATCAACTTTTGAGAGATACCAGGAGGTGGGCTGTGACTGGAGAGGGTGCTGTGACAGGGAAGGGGGGGAGTGACAGAGGGCAAAAATTGTTTCTGATTTTTAAATGGGCTTAGTTTCTAATTGGATCATTTCGATTTTTCTAAATTATTTTACTCCAAGTATTGCACCTTCTAAAAGTTTGGAGGGAGCACGGAGTTGGATCTGGTCAGCCTGCCTGCCTAACTAAAACCCAAGTGCAAGGACAGGAACTTGAAATAAGGCCTGAGTGCTAAGAAAGGAGGACTATGAACATGCCCTCATGGCCTGGGAAAAGCTTGCTTGGCCCAGATGACCTCTGACATAGAAGAAACCCCAGAGGAGATAGAAGATAGGGCCCACTCCAGAGAGTGGTGAAGAGTAGAACAATTTGTCTCAAAATACTCTGTTGAGATTATCCTCTGGGCTGAAAGTGGGGGAAGCTCAGCTAGCACCAGTATAGAAGTCCCTCTGACACAAGGAATTGGAGGCCTAGCTCACTCACATAGCCCTAGAAGACAGGAAGTCAGATCTTGCAAAGAAACTGGTCTTTTAGGAAAAGAAGGCCAGAATGGGTGTAAGGCCCAGAAATGATGGTGGCAGTGAAAGTGATGAGGTCTGTAATGGGATCACACAAACCCCTGCCTTCCCAAAGGAATTGTGCCTAACCTTGTGGTGGGGAATGATATAAACACATGGTTTATTGTGAGGACTTTTAAAACCCTATTGGTTACCCCTGTTTTAGCTTCGTTTTACAGTTCATATTTTTTCATTTTAGAAAGGCTGCTTTTAGTGATGATGTTTACACATTTTTATCAGTTTGCTTTTATTCTAGGAATATGAGGACAAAGCTGTTTGTTTAATTTTGCATGACATGTAATCAGTACTTTCCATCCAAGGCCAAAGAACACTGGACATGATGTGCTAGTTTATGTTGAACGTTCAGGAGACAGCTTCTAATTAAACACAGTGTTGCATCAGAACTATACTTCCAACACAGTATGGTTTAATATATAAATGGTGCACAGACCCAGAGAGGGCAGAGGGCATTCTGACCATGGCCATCCTGGAAAGCATGCTGAGGGACATGCAGCTTGGCTGGTGCTGATCTACCAGCCTCTTGAGCCTAGAGGTGGGTGATAAAGTGGCGGTAATAACGCCAACAGGCCATGGCGGTGATAACTCCCTTAAACAGCCAATGTACCACACCAACCGCCGGGGCGTCAACAACAGCCACCACAGTGGTAGACGGCAATAGTCAGGCAGGAGACAAAGTACCGCCCACCATATTAAGACGCAGGAAACCTCCACCTTTTCTAGGGAGGTACCAACACCAACAAAAGCCTGGCGGAAACCGAGCTCAGAAGTGAAAGGACTCACCATTGGAACCTGGAACACCAATGCCAACGAAGATGACTATGGTGAGTACAGCCGCCTAACACACAAGGGGGGTGAGAGGAAAACAAGAATGACACACACACACAAAACACACCCAACACACACAACACACCATACACACAACGAGCTGCACACGAAAAACAATTTGTCCCTGAAAAATGGCAGAATAATGCAAGGACAACAGGAACTGATGAAAGTGATTGTAATCAGATCTACACCAAAATTAATAATTCGATTTGTCAATGAAACAGATATGTACACATGTACACAAAGGGACACTGCCCATTCAATATTCAAAGGGCCCACATGGCCACAGGGCACAGTCTAAGGCCCAACTCGAGTCCTGACCGCATCCGGAGTACACCGCAGAGGCATCAGTTTGCAAATAGGCAGGCACCTCAGGTGGAGGGGGGGCACCTCAGCCAGATGTGGGAACAAGCCCACTGGTTCTGGAGGGGGCAACATGCCCATTGCTTTGTCCTGGGGAGTGTAAGGCCACTGTCTCTGGAGTGGGTGACTTGCCCACTGGTTCTGGAGGGGGCAACATGCCCATTGCTTTGTCCTGGGGAGTGCAATGCCACAGTCACAGGAGTGGGTGTCTTTCCCTCTGGTTATGGACGGAGCAACATGCCCATTGCTTTGGCCTGGGGAGTGCACGGCCACAGTCTCTGGAGTGGGTGTCTTTCCCACTGGTTCTGGAGGGGACAACATGACCATTGCTTTGTGCTGGGGTGTGCAAGGCCACAGTCTCTGGAGTGGGTGACTTGCCCACTGGTTCTGGAGTGGGCAACATGCCCATTGATTTGTCCTGGGGAGTGCAAGGTCACAGTCTCTCGAGTGGGTGACTTGCCCACTGGTTCTGGAGGGGCCAACATGAGCTGTATGCTGATGTGGGGTGGATGGCTGTTGTGTGTCTGAGTGCTTGCGTTTGTGTCCTTTGGGGGGGGAGAAACACGGTGGGAGAGGACACAGGGGACGCGTGCATGGATGTTGTGGAGGTGTCTGCCAGTTTGATGTGTGTTCTATTTGGTGTGGTGATGCTGATAGTGGAAGTAGATGTAGTGCTTGCAGGTGTGGACGTAACTGGGAGAGAGGTGGAGGAGAGGAGGAGGGGGAGACACTGGAGGCTGTAGATGTTGTCATGTCTGCAACGGTATGTTGTTTGTGTGAGTGCCTGTGGGATGAAGTGTGGTGCTTGTGTTTGCCTGTGCCACTCTTGGGTGTTGCCTTGTGTGCATGCTCGTCTGTCTGTGTGACATGTGAGAATGGGACTGAGAAGTGGAAGTTGGAGGGAGGAGGGTAGAAACAGGGACAATGACTGCTATCAGAGAGGAGGCCAGAGCCTGAATCGATCTCTGTTGGGCTGCCACACCACCATGAACGCCCTCCAGGAATGCATTGCATTGCTGCATCTGGGATGCCAGCCCCTGGATGGCATTCACAATGGTTGACTGCCCTTACAGAGATGGATCTCAGGAGGTCAATATCCTCCTCACTCAGGGCAGCATGGCTCACTGAGGCAGGGCCTGAGGTGCCTGGGACGAAGGAGATGCCCACCCTTCTGGGTGAGTGGGCATGGGCAACTTGCTGAGGGGCTACTGGGAGGGCGGTGCTAGTACCGGGGTGGCAGCTGTACCTGCAGCTGAGGTGGTCACAGAAGTTTCCACCACCACCAGGGAGCTCCCATTGGAGGAGGTATGTGTTGTCCCCTCCAGTCTCCACCATGGTGCTCCCCTCGCCCTCTGTCCCACTTGTTCCATCGGCGTCTGTGGACTCTGCCTCCAAGGTCCTGTGGGATGCAGCTCCCTCTGTCACCGGTGCCTCTGCTCCTCTGCCAGATGATGCCAATGCACACAAGGACAGGATGATAAAACAAGAAAGGTGGGAGAGAGACAAGAGATACACTGGGTCAATGACTGCACCCACACACAGGGAACAGGCCTACGCACTATGCAATGCACTACCAGTGAAATGGATAGTCACCAAGGCATGAGGAGGAGCACACACCGCCAATTGCAGCACACCTGGTACCCACACAGCCCTGGCTAGAAGTGAATACTAACAAGCTAGGTTACCTGTATTTGCCATGCAACCATTACACTGCTGAGGTCCTATGCTGTTATGTCTGGCCTGGCCTTAGGGGCAGCCACTAACACACAACCACCACCCGGATACCACCCCACCAGCCATAAGTTGTAATGATACCCAATGTACTCACCCGCTAGTGGCTGCTGTGATTTCCTCAAGCGCCCATCCAGCTCAAGTATGCCACCACCAGTATGCTGGCCATTAGGGGGTTGAGGGTCCAACAGGCACCCCTTCCTCATTGGGAGGTCATCCCCAGCTGGGCCTCCGCGGTCTTCCATGCCCAGCGTCTCAGGTCCTCCCACCGTTTCCGACAGTGGGTGCTCCTCTTTCCATAGACCCCCAGGGTCCGCACGTCTTTGGCGATGGCATGCCATAATCCCTTCTTTTGATGGGCACTGACCTGCAGAGGTAATACATAGAGGAGAACTCCATTAAACAAACAGTCCAGCCTGTCACACACATGGCCCACTATACCTGATCCCATCCCCATTGCAACACACATAGGCAAGCTCACAATATGTACACTGCCAACGGACAATCCCCCACCCCCAACCTACCCTTACACAATGCCTTCACACACATCTCCATGCATCCATACCACATGCATTGGCATGCCCACAGTGTACTCACCTGTTGGTCTGGAGGCCCATATAGCAATCCGTACTCGGATAGGACCCCATCCACCAGTCGCTCCAACTCCCCCGAAGTGAAGGCTGGGGCACTTTCCGCAGTCACACGGGCCATGGTAGGTTCCAGGCACAGGTCACAGCAGCAAATGCGGTGTAAGTCTTCTCCTGTAGAAGGTCAGGAAACAAGTGAGGATTGAGATAGAAAATGGCAGTCACGTCCGTGGCAGTGTACACTGTCACCGCTGGCGTAGATCCCCCTTGGCCACTGTACCCCATAGGGCCCAATGTAATCCAATGAGGAATTGCTGGGCGGTTCACGATGCCTACCAGCACGGTGCACAGCATCCGCAAAATTACCTCACTTCCACCTCTCCCTCCACACAGGACAGGTGGTCACCATTTCAGGGGGGGTGAACAGGCCTATCAATAATTTCTGCGTCACAGGATAAATAGGCACATACTTTTAAATTACACCGTCCCAAAACATGATTGCATGATGTGGACTGCTGTTATGGTTTTGTTGTTCATATTGTGAAAGCCTACTCACTCTTGTGTCCCTTAGATTCCTACCGCTGTGGATAAATAGGAGATGGAGACATACCCCTGTGTAAAGACCCCTGGTGGACTTAGCTACACTGGAGGACAGGCACATTATACTCACCTATGGACTGGACAGGACCACAATCACAGAGCTGTGGGTCCAGTTGAAGCCTGATCTGGTCTCGGCTATCCGTCATCCCACTGGGATCCCCCCTCTTCTGCAGGTTCTGTCAGTGCTCCATTCTGTAAGTTCTCCATTTCCTGGCAACAGGTTCTTTCTAAGTGATAGTGGGCTTGGCAGCAGGAATGTCACAGCCAATGTTCTCAGTCGTGCTGGCAAGAGTGATATCTCCCCTGGTAAAACACATGTGCAGCTACATTTATTTCTCCCACGTGGAAGATTTGGCCACTGTGAAGGCAGAATTTTATGTAATGGGACATATATCTAATTGGGGCAATTGAGGGTACACATATTGCGTTTGTCCCCCTCCAGCAAAAAGAATAGGTGTACAGGAACCATAAGAGTTTCCACTCCATGAATGTGCACATGGTGTGCCTGGCATACCAGTACATCTCCCACGTCAATGCTAAATATTCGGGGTCGGTGCATGATGCCTTTGTCCTGAGGAATAGCAGCATCCCAAATGTGATGTCCCAACTACAGAGGCATAGGGTGTGGCTTATAGGTGAGCCTTCGTCCCCACCCAGTGTATGTTGGTGTATGTCTCTGCTGTTAGCTAAATAGGATAGTGTGTGGCTAAATGTTGTCCCTCAGTACTTGCAGGTGACTCTGCCTACCCAAACCTATTGTGGCTGTGGACCCCTGTGAGGAATGCCAGGGCACAACCTGGCCCTCAGACACCATGTACCTTTTCTGCAGGAGGAGGAGACTGGAGATGCCCCTGTGGCAGCAATGGACCCTGAGGACAGCGAGGATGAGGAGGCAGAGGATGACGATGTGGACAACAGAACATCAGTGATCTGTCAGTACTTCCAATGACACACAGGTGAGACAGTGCAACTTCACATTTCTATGACTATTGCTGTATTCTGTGTGGCATTGGCATGCTGGCAATACCCACTTGTTTCCTCTACTTACTGTCACCTATGGATTATCATTTTACAGATGTTAGTGATATGACAACAATATCATGATGCGATCACAACAGCCAGCAACAGGTCATTGATTCTATGCTCTCACTATGTACAGTTCTTTTGCAATGGATGTAGCTGTTTCAATCAATACAAATTTTCAATACATGAACTACTAGTAGTTGAGTTTTATCCAAGGGTGCTTATTGTAGTGCTAATAAATTGAGGGGAAAGTGCAATCGAGTGGGGTAATGATGGAGGAAAGTCCAGGGTATTGTTCCAGTCTGTTTGTAACACAGGTGCAGTGTCCAAGGGGACATAGGAAGGGGAGCAATGGCAGTTCAAGGGGGACAATCAGGAGAGTCTCATTTTCTGGCGGTGGTCTTGACAAGTGTCTCTTGATTCTGTCTGGGTTGCAGGAAACAATCCCGGGTTCACCTTCTGCAGGGGGGGATGCTGGTGGCCTGTGGGTCCTGTGGCAGGGCCTCATGGCCACTAGCAGCAGTGGAAGTGGAGGGCTGTTCAGTTGACTGGCTAGTGGTAGGGGCCCGCTGGTGTGACACTGCCTCCCTCATGATGTTGGCCATGTCTGCCAGCACCCATGCAATGGAGATCAGGGTGATGTTAATGGCCTGCAAGTGCTCCCTGATCCCTTGATACTCTCCCTGCTGCAGCCACCTGTTCTCCTTTACATTGTCAAGGATCTAGCCCATCGTGTCCTGGGAATGTTGATAGGCTCCCATGATCTCGGAGAGTGCCTCCTGGGGAGTTGGGTCCCTGCTTCTGTCCTCCTCTTGGCACACAGCGGTCCTCCCAGTGTCCCTGTTTGCCTGTGCCCCTGTCCCCTGCATGGCGTGCCCACTGCGACTGAACCCAGGCCCCTGATTGTCTTGTGGGTGAGGTGTGGCCTGGGGTCCCTGTACAGGTGGGCACACTGCTAATTGATGTGTCTTGGAGAGAGAGGTGTGGGTACGCTGGGTGGGTGCTGTGGTATAGGATACTGAAGGGGGAGGCCTGTGGTGATCTGTGAGTGGGCTTGGGTGACCGGCTGTCCAGTGGTCCCTGATGGGCCAGGTTGGCCCTCTAGATCCAGAAGTCCAGAGTTACTGTTATCACTGGGGGCCTCTTCTGTTGGGGGACTGGATAGTGGTGGCGCCTCCTCTCCACTGACATTAGCTGGGGTACCTGTGTGGATGTAAATGATGATTTATTATGCTTCAAGTGTATGACATTTGTACTTCCGTAGCTTCCCTTGTATGGTTGGTGTTGCCCTGCCATATTATGCTAGTGTATATTGATGTATTGTGGGTATATTAGTTTCCCCATGCTGTACATGCTTTGGTACTGGATGTCCTTGGAGTGCTGGAAGGGCTGTCCATGCATTGGTATGGCATGCAGGGCTGGGCATTGTGGTTAGTCATATGTGTAGGTGCAGTGTGTGGGATGTTGTGGAGTGATGAGAGTGAGGTTGAGGGGGTGTGATGGCATGCAGGTATGTGGGGTGATAAGTGTTAAATGTTGACTTACCAGTGTCCAATCCTCTGGCTACTCCAGTGAGTCCCTCAGGATACAGTATTGCCAGTACCTGTTCCTCCCATGCTATGAGCTCTGGTGGAGGAGGTGGGGGTCCACCGCCAGTCCTCTGTATGGCAAGCTGGTGTCTTGCTGCTATGGAACGTGCCTTCCTCCATAGGTCATTCAACTCCTGATGTCATTCCTTGTTCTTTGGTGCTGTCCCACAACGTTGACCCTGTCCACGATTCTCTGCCATAGCTCCATATTCCTTGCTATAGATATCTGCTGTACCTGTGCTCCAAAGAACTGTGGCTCTACCTTGACAATTTCCTTCACCATGACCCTTAACTACTCCTCAGTGAAACGGGGTTGTCTTTGTGATGCCATGGGTGTTTTGTGATATGTGTTGGTGAGGGTATGTTGAGTAATGTTGTGGGGTGTGTTATGTGGAGTGCGTGACGGGTGTATGTGGTGTGTGTGTCTAGTTGTCTCTGTGCTCTTCTTCTCAGTCTCCTGGCAGTAATTGTTGTTTGTAAAAAGTTGTGTGTAATGTGGGTGGGTGTTTTATAGTGCTGTGGGTGAGTGAGTGTGGTGTGTGTATGGTTGTCAGGTGTGTATTTTTCGTATTGGCCAATGGAGTGTTGTTTTGTCTGTGGGTGTCCATTCAGAGCGCGGCGGTATGTATAGTCAATGGTTTACCGCTGTTGAATGTCCGCCGTGGTGATTTGTGGGTCATAATGTGATGGGTGTTGTTTTGTTGGCGTAGCGGTATCGGTTTGGGACCGCCACTTTATCACAGACCTTTGGTCTGCCGGATTTGTGTATGTGGTTGAATTCTGTTGGATTGGTGGGTGTGTGTCATAATATGGTGATGGGATATCCGCCACCGCAGCAGTAAGGTGGCGCCCGTCAGTGTGGCTGTAAGGTGGCAGCCGTCAGTGTGGCGGTAAGCGGGATTTACCACCCGTGTTATAATGAGGGCCATAGTGTTAGGTAGGCACTCCTAGAACATCTAGAACTGCATACACCATTGTTGGATTGTTTATCTTTTTCACTATGTTTGTAATGCTGATTACCTTGCTTTTGTCACATAGGCTCTCATTATTCTAATAAGACTACTGGATTCAGGTGGCAGAATCACTTGCACTGTGGGGGACTGAGTCTGAACCCACTACAGGTGACACCTGTCGGCCTAATCCAGGTTTTGCTCCAGCTAACTAGCAGTGGCTCATCTTCACCCAAGAGCAGGGATGATTGGTCAGCTGAGCGCATGACACAATTGGCTGCTCAGGGAAATCGTGGTCACTGAGATCGGATCTGTTTCTCTCAGTTACATTAGCCTCACATATACAAGGACAATCAGAGGCAGTATATATTTCAATAAGGTTTTAATGAAGCAACTGCATCTTAGATAAAAAAAAGCATACACTTCAATAACTAGGACGATGAAGCAAGACAGGATTAAAATAGTGATGAGGAGAGTAAAGCATAAAAAAACTGTCACTAAAATCATTGAAATAATTCCTACCTAGGCTATGTTAGAGCACAGCATAGACATCATCCCTCATACCTGAGCAAGTGGCCTTTAGTCTACATAAGCAGCTGTAGCGAGGCACTCAGCAATCAGCATACAGTCGTGGTCATATGACTGGAATCTCCCTCTAACGTACATGGGTCATAGTAGTGTTTATATAATAAAAAAGCTGATGTTCCAAGAAAGGATCCCTACGTAAGAGTGTGTATGTTTCTATGAACACTAGAGACAAAGCGTTACCACGTTTTCCAGCAACCTATCTTACTGCAGCCTTGAGAGAAGCACAGAGTGAAAGAAATGTCTTGTTTAAGAATGCAGTGCTGACCTAGGCAAAGAACAGCTAAATAGAGAGAAATAAAATGAGACCGCAAAATGTGACTACTGTTAAAATAATAAACAAAGTTGAATAAAACATGTCAAGGTGAAAGTGCACAGCGGCAGGCCTAGTTCGCAAAAATGATGTGTATGAAGCTATATCTAAAATGGCTACACAACACTTTATTTCATCTGCCTATCGCAGATCACTCTTTATATGCCAGATTGCAATTGTTTCTATAAATGTATTGAAAACTTATTGCATCTTTAGTGTCTCCTCTTGACATGCATGAGTAGCAACATGAAAGGGGTAAGATCTGTTTCCATGACTTCCCTGGGGAGTGTCATGTTCAGATTACTATAATCACCTTGTACCCCGGTAGGTTGGGGTTTGGATGCGACACTGTGAGCAAGCCAGGAGTTAGGCCAACAGTTACTAATGGTGTAGATGGACTCAGTCTCCCACACTCTGCTGTCTTAAACAATCACTCCTGTTATATATGTAGAAACTGCATAGAATGTTACCACCAATGTATCAACTCATGTACTTATTTGACTGATCTCCTGAATAGTTTTCTCTTGTATGCCTAAGGTGCCCTCCTCACCTCTATACGGAGAAGTCCATAGTGTTAGGGAAGTATCATCCTCAGTGGGATACATAGCACCTATATTTGTCCGTAGGGTGTTCATGCTTGAACCTTTAAAAGGATATCACACTTAGGCCTTCATTATGAGGCAGGCGGACATAAGACCGCCAGCCTCGCTGTGGCTGTCCTTCTGCCACAGAGCCGGTGGTAAGGACCGCCACATTAAAAGTTGTGAGGCTTAGCAGATGCCAAGCTTCCACAACCCCGCCTGGCCCGCCGGTGCAGTTGCACTGCCACGGCCGGCAGTGAGCATCTCCAATTCAGCAGCAGGCCTCAGCCTGCTGTCCAGATTATGAGGTTGCACACTTCCAGACTTTCTGTGGCGGTTAACCTGCCACAAAAACCCTGGGGGTCATGCACCCGGCGACAGGAATCTTCATTCCTAGTCGCTGGCACTCATACACACATGTCCCCACACAACCACACATCCTCCCACCCGTCCACACACAAACTCCCCCACCCTTTCACGTTCACATGCATTGACATACACTCACATGCAGTACACGCATACATGCACTCAGACACCCCCACTCACTCGCATTCATCCACACAGACACCCCACTCACTTGCATTTCTCCACACGGACACTCCCATACACGTGCACATATACGCACACATACATTCACATTCACTCTCAGACACGGACGCATTCAGTACCCCCCTCCGCAAACACGCACACATGCACCCAAACACACAGATCCCCTGACCCGTCTCAGGCGCCCACTTACCTTCTCAGTCAAGGGGGACGTCCGGGAGGGGATGAATCCTAGCTGTCTTCCTTCACTGCCACCACCACGCCAGCAGAATCTGCCAAGCTGTATTACGGCTTGTAATACTGTGTGTGGAGTCCTGTTGGCGTGGTGGTGCCGGCAATAGCACCGCCTCGGCATCGCTGACCGCCAGTATGACTGCTGGCTGCTTTCCACCTCAATAATGGCAGAAAGTAGCCAGCACTTGTAATATGGCGGTCGTCTGCAGGTTGGGCTTTGATGGTCAGTGAAATTGACCGCCAAAGTCCAAATGAGGGCCTTAGTGTTTCCTTCTCTGAATTTCATTTTTTTAAATGGAAAATCCAGTTTTTATTCCAGAAAATTGTAGACATGCTGTCACACAACATTTACTTTAAAATGGGCTACCTAATGGGGGTGGAGATGTTACGTTTGTGGTAGAACACACAGTGTGTACAAAACAAAATCATTTTACTCATGGATCAATTGCCCGCAGTCGATGCTAATACAAATACATTTCATACATATACAGTAGCAATCACTCCACTACAATACAGAGCATACAACTACTTAGAAATACCTTTGACATATCAAAAACATCAAAAGTGGTCCCAAGGTTCCCTATCACATGTTGAACATGTTAGATTGGGTCCCTTCAGTAATGACAGGGTCACATGGCCAGTTCTATCTGCCCATACCCCATATCCAAATTTACAAAACTTAGCAGCAGATCAGCACGCATTATATAATAATATAGTTAGATTATATAGACACATAACACAATTTGTAATGTGAACATTGAACACTGCCCCAGGAAGGGCTGCTCGTGCTGTCCAACAACAATTGGATACATCTAGCATTAACCCAGTGACTATTAATACTATTATGGGTACGGTACCCACCAAATGGTAGGAAAATCTGTTTTGGATTGCTCAAAAAACAAATCGTCTGGAAGCAGTGTTTCCTTACACGGGACCCCATGATAAACATAGAATTCTCACAATGTGCTTGAGATGTGGGATGGTACCCTCTATTGATGAATGTGCTACTCCGGGCACAGTTTTTGCTACAATATATACTATAACTCATGGTACACCACTGCTTGTGATTTTACCGGAGGTGTTAAAACAAATACAAAATGAATACAGGGATGCCCCTGCCCTGGACTTGCAGATTGATTTGATAGACAACTTTACCACAGTGTCCTCAATTATTTTAGGAAATATAAATGGAGAAGCAGCAGCACTGGCTGTTCACCAATGTCTTGCACAAGTTCCTTTAATAGACCAGGAGCCCAAATTACTAAAAGTAATTCCTGCGACTCATACGTGTATAGGCTGTAATAATTTGAAAGCCAGACCAAATAAGCCACAGCTTAAAGTAAACCTGAAATGGATAATGCCAAGCAAGCTCAGGAGTCTTTTAAAAAGTGCTACGTCAACATAAATCATATAAAGACAAAATACTATCACTGGGAGAATGTCCGCAGTCAGACAACACAATATAATTTGCATAACTGTGATAATATGAAACTATCTCACAGGTGTCAGGATCCTTTCAGAACTCATCCGTCAAACATTTAGAGAGCACAGGGCATTCAGAGTGCGGACAACAAGAGCATGTGAAACCAATAAAGGATACACAACATTCATCTGACATCATTAGAAAGAAGTAAGAGAAACTTCCTCTACAAAAACCCCAATTCAAAATGAAGGCTGCGGGAATTTCTGCAAAATATGCCACACATACTGAGAATGTTACTGTGGAACAGGATGTGGGCAGTTACTCTGCTGGACAGTGCAGCAGATGTCACAATAAGTTACCAGAATCTTTGAGTGTTTCTGATGTGAGAGCAACTAATGCTTGCATAAAATTCAAATCCCCAGACAGAGGGGTCACCCTTCCAGACAAAGTCTATAAATTAAACATACAAATTGAGGGTGACATAATGCACACAATTAAAATAATTTCCTGGGCAAAATTAACAGTTT
The DNA here is from genome assembly GCF_031143425.1 of Pleurodeles waltl. Lineage (NCBI taxonomy): Eukaryota > Metazoa > Chordata > Amphibia > Caudata > Salamandridae > Pleurodeles > Pleurodeles waltl. The sequence goes on along the minus strand of NC_090442.1, from coordinate 826,018,583 downwards.
TGTTATGACATTCTCTTGGCTGAAAAAGAGTGGCCGCCAGAGTTTGTTAGAACTATCCTACAAGAGAAAGATGTGATTTCCACATATTTCTCAGTCCTCATTCCAGAGCAAGTAAAGCAAGCCTATGCTGTAGATTGGGCTTTTGGACAGGCCCCAGTGCTACACTGCAACCATGTGGCTGAGATAGGGACCTCCCTTATCATGTGATACCCATAACGTCCAGCCCGCACCTCCAACTGCAATACCCCATAAAACATGAAGCAAAAGCTCCTGTTAGGGAGATTCTCTCACAGCTTGAGTACAAGGGAGTAAAATAACCCTGTGTATCTCCAATGAACAAAACCTTGTTCCCAGTAGCTAAGCCAGATCATTCCTATAGAATAGTCTTAGATTACAGACATTTAACTAGTCACACACACACTATCAATACAAAACTCACAGAGTACATTATTAATAAACAACATTGTTTATTAAAAAATACAAAACAAACTTGGATATTTGTAATGGGATTTTCTGCCAAAATTTTGCGCCTGAAAGCAGGGAATCTAACTGCTTTTTCCATGCTTAGCTCTCAAAACAGATTTTACTGACTTCCCAAAGGGTATAAGATTATAACAACAGTCCAGGGCTGTTCCATGCTCATGAGACATCAATGTTGCATGAGATTGATCCAAAAGCATTGTCCTATTTCGATGACATATATCTGACGGATGATGACTTAAGTATACATTTAGCTAGGTTAGAGCTATTGTTTTGGGATTTGCTGAACATGGCTCAGTGTCCTATTATTGGGATACAAGCTTTCAAATGAGGGTGAAGACATGGCACCACACTTCCTGGAGAAATGTGCACACTTAAAACCCCAAACACCATAAAAAACTAAAATTTTTGTTAGGCTTTTTTAACGTTGGCAGAACATACTTGCTAATTTATGCACAACACATACAACCACTTTACAATGTAATTCATCCAGATTTTTCAAACAAACATTGGACACCAGAACACACACAAATACTCACATCACTACAGACTGACATGCTTGAAGCAAACCATCTACACACACATGAAAACAAAATAAATCTGGTCATCAGGATGATTCTGGGTGTCATTTGCTTTATTTATGTCACATTCAATGGAGGTGGCACTGTGCTGATGGCATATAAATCATATGTATACTCCAATGCTGAAATGCATTTTGCATCCACTAAAAAAATACTGACTACAGTTCAGAAGGCTGTCATTATGGAAGGACCACTGGCTCAGGGAAAATGCATCATTGTTATCACCCTAGTTCCAGCCTTATAGGCTGTCAAAAAGGCTAGCACTCCAAATGCAAAAGCCTTACATCCTAGATGGATACAATGGCCACTTTCGTGACTGCCACTGATGTAGACAATGTATTTGTCCCTAAATTGCAAACTCAAGAGTTTCCATAGTACGAACTGGTGTACTTCCCACGAACATTATGCCTCTTGATCAGTGTAAATATATTATTTACACTGATGCTTCAGCTCAACCTGCTGTAGGTATCAAACATCAATACTCAATAACTTGTGCAGCTGTTAATGGACTGATGAGAGATGGAGAGTTCCACCCAATCTATACGCAGCCTCTTGGGGATTGTACTGCAAAACTAACTGAGCTACAAGCACTGGTTTTGGCGATGGAACATATAGATCCTAAATTTCTAACACTTACAGTTTGTGATTTGTACTATTGTGTCCAGTCTTTCAGTGATAATATGCATTACTGGTGCCTCAATGGATTCAGAGACTCTAAAGGAAAAATCAATCATAAAGTGCTTTGGGGAAAGGTGGCAGAACTGAAAGACAAACTACCACAGGCTCATGTAATACACTTATTGGGCCATCAACATGTAGGAATACACGTTGCAGAGAATTCACTGGCTGATGAAGCAGCCAAATCAGCAATTTTTATTGCAACTGTGGCTGAGATTACTTGTTCCCATATGAGGGTAGATAAAAAAAATACTGACTGCCGTGAATGCCTCGGCGAATGGAACCCCTTTAACAAAAGCATATCCAGCAAAGTACTCCTACCATTTAAGTGTCCAAAATATTCACTATGTAACTATTCCAGGGGTGGGTGATTGTGTGATTCCCAACTAAGACCATAGGCTAGAATTATTTCAAGCACTGCATGAGGGTGTTGCTTCTGGCCATGCTGGTGTGGAGGCTGCAATTTTCTTAGTACAAAAACGCTACTGGTAATGTGTTCTGTATAAACAGACAAAACAGTATTGTCCTTAGTTGTGACATTTGCCAGTTTTTAAAGGCTCCACTGTTAAGTGCCCACCTCAGGTACCCCTCTTAGTCTCAAACAAGCCTATGAGGTGTCTGTATATGTACCATTGTGGTCCCTTCCATTCTGACGGCCCATGCAAATACAGACTCCTTGCTGTAGATTCTTGCTCCAGATTTCTTTTGGTGTGGCCACAACCATTGGCTGACACTCACACTGTTATTAAAGATTTGCAAGTCTTTACCAGAACATATGCAGTAGCTGCATTCCACTTCGACAAGGGCCCTGTCTTTGGCTCCAAAGCATACAGCAATACCATGGGAACCCTGGGTGTAGCTATGTATTAATCTTCCCCCTATCATCCTGATATAAACTTGATAGTGGAAAGAATAAACAGACACTTAAAGAAATTCTTAACAGCTAGAGTAAAAGATTCAAGTTGTATTGGATTTGTCACCTTTTTGGGGTCCAGAGAGCATGAAATACTACGCCTAGAAGATCTTTGGGTGACCGTACCCCATATTAAGGCCTGTTTTGCAACCCAATGTCTGTCCTGTGTATTGATGGCCCAGGCACAGTGTCAGCAGTAACTCCTATTAACATCAATGAACACCTCATTGTCTTACAGGAACTCTAATACTTCCAATATGAGGGTTCTACTACATATGCCGCTGATGTGTGAATGAGGAATACACTAGCTTGTACAGGTTAGATTCCAAAACTTGTGGATCTAGTTTGAGAGGAACGATTGTGGTGAGAAAACAATTTGGCCCACCATACAGTGCATCAGTGCCAGTCCTTGGAATTTACCAGAACTGTGATCGTGCCACCACTTGCTCGTTGTGAAAAAAAAAACTAATTGATCAAGTCAAATTGCATTATGTAGCCAATCCTACACAGTTGGCCTTGAGGATTCATAGGTAGTACACTTTCCTCTCTCACTACCATACAGGAAATACCTCTTTAAGCACTAAACAACGCTGAAATTATTTTCCCTAGCCTGGGGAAGGTGGAAAATCAGCTTGTGTTTATTCCACTTACCATTACAAGCACCAGAAATGCACCAGACATAAGTCTACTGTCTTCCACTGCTTCTCAAAGCAATAGAGGTGTTTATTATGAACCATCTTTAGAGGCGTCTACCAGTTCCCATTCGCCTGCAGTGGCTACTGTCTTCAGACAGACTGCTTGTGGGCACTTTTTGACTGTGGCGACTCCTGTTCAGACTTTTCTGAAGCTTCTCTTCATAGTATCAGAAAGCTTTTTCATTGGCTTAAACACATTCATTTGATCTCTCTATGGTGCTATTTGTGGATTGCACAGCTCTATTTGTGACTGTTTTCTTCTTGCTCATAAATGGGCATTATCTTCCTGAACAGTCTGCTGTTGAACTCATAGATGAGGTACTGAAGCCCTAATTGTCTACCCACAAAGTGGGAAGAGACTTGTCCCTAGTGAACATTTGTGCTGCTCCAGTTCCTGATGGGACTATTTGGGAAAAGATTCCAAATGATATATTTGGTCCTACAGAGACTGTTCAGATTTCTTTTGTTATCAAAATTTCTATGGACAATATCATAACACCCGGAATTGTGCCTGATGATTGAGATGTGAAAACAGTTTCTTCAATGCTTTCTCAGCTTGAATATTATACTGTGCTTGAAAGTGAAGATGCGTATATAAACTCAACAAATTATGGAGAAATGTTTTGTTATCATTATTATGTGCACCATTACCGACATAGAGCTAATACTCCACATACAGTTTTTAATTATAAACAATGGGAACATTGTCCAACTCCGCCACTGGGGAATTCTAAACGAGATTCAGATCAATTCACATATTTCTTTGGGCATGATATAACTGATACAGTATCATAATATTTCAAATTACCAGCAACAAAACACTGACAAAATATGCTGACCACTACTAAATCAATTTATTCAAATTTCTTTGTTTTACAACTAGCCTTTAAGCGTTATGAATATTGGAAAGAAACAAATTACTTGAAATCAGTTTGGGGAACAAAAGATTGGCAAGTGCAGGGCAAAGATGCCTTATTTAAAGCATTCCTGATTCCATTACAGATGATTAACAAAACTATTCAACAGACAACTTGCTAGGTTTAGCAAAAAGTAAAGACATGAGTGTGCCCTGTATCCTTTTAATTGCAAAGTGTGACACTTTGCAGAGTCTGGAAAATTACACATAAGATCAGCTCAAAGGTATGATCTGAAATAGTATATTTAATCCTACACTTTCAGGTCCTAACAAGTGGTTATTGTGGCCAGTGTTCACAAATGGTTGTCATGCATGTTCCATTAACTCTATGCAAGGTTTTAAATAAAGCAGACCGGACCCTTGTTATATTGAGGAACAACGTGCAGGGATTGTCACTATCTACAGCTTATGAAAGTTATGTGAGCAATGGTTGCAACATTCCACTTTGACAGTTGTAAAAGAGCACTTATCTCTCCTCTCTGATGACATGGATTGGCAAGAATTATTTTTAGGTCCTTGATTAACATTCTGTAAAAGATTCTTGTATGCAATATACAATGAAATATGGAAGCCTTATCAAATGAATGCTGCTGCTTGTTCAAGGCAAGTGGATCAGGCAAATTTAAATAAAGTATTAGCTGTTGCCGATAATGGATTGACTACATTGTCCACTCGTATTTACACACTTAACACCTTTGTGTCATCTGCAATTGACATCATAAAAAATGATATGTCATTTTTACAAAATGGACAGTCAGCTTAAATCCTTATTGCAGTTGAGTTGGACATTGCAGGTTCTGAAATCGAACCGCATGCCCTGGAAGCATGTGAACTTGAAAGAGTTATTTTTGCCTTTCAATCTAACATGCAAACAAGAGATAATGGCAAAGAAGCATGCAACAAGCACACTGCTAAACACAGAACATTTAGAAAAGTTGCCTTTCACAGTGGCTGAGACTCCATCAGCAGTATGGTTATTATATGGAATTATCTTCCTGCTGATTTCCACATTTCAATTCACATCACGTTTGAAACATTTTACAGTAGACAGATTTGAAGCTTTAGGGAAGAGTTTTATACTTGAGGGGTGGGAATTGCCTTTCAATTGCAATTGTGTGGGTGAGGAAAAGGAAGTCTTCCTCAGTGGTAGTGACTGTAAAACGTCTGTAGGCCACTCAATCATTTGTAAACAACCAACATTACATGGCATATGTAGCACACCTCAGTGGCTAATTTAGCTGGTTACTTGAGAGTTCATATCCCTTTGATTCATCCAGTGTTTAAGTTAATTTCAAGTGGAAGTTACTTAATGTAGAGTGATCAAGGTTGTTGTGAGATGAGAGCAGGTGTCCCATATGTGATTTTTGTTTATCAAATAGTGACCTGCTATGGTAATATGTTATTCCCCCTACACATTAGATTAGGGTAGCCAGTTTGTTGCTTTCCACTCCTATCATTAATGTTAACTTCAATAAACTGAGCCGACTAAAAGCACTATTGTGTCAAAAACATGTGATACTTACATTTGCCTGTTAAACATTTGGAATGGAAGTGGCAAGCTCATATGCCAAGATACAGTCACTTTTAAATACCAACTTACCAAGACACTGCAGGGAACTTGTGAGCAACATTTTTAATGCTTTCAACACCGTGAGTGTTGTGTACTTTTTGAAAGGGATTGGGCATGATGTTGTCAGTACTTCCCATACTGTCTGTGGAGTAATTCCATCCTTTATCACTCCCTCTTTTTGAGTGTGTTTGGAGGCATACCGCTTGTATTGACATTAATTGGGGGTATTTACTATTATTGTTTTTGCTCAGCAATGGATGTCCCATTTCAAAGCTGAATGTTCAGCTGTGTTGTGAACGCATGATACAGCACTTTGGAGTACCTTTGTTGGAGGGAACTAAATGACAACTGGTCTTTGTCTTTTGACCAGTATGGATCTACTGTGATTAACCAGTGTTCTGCTGTCTTTGGTGTCCTTTCAAGTGTGCACTGGATATATATCTTGCACAGTAATTGGTACTATCTACGGACAAGGATCTAATGATGTTCCTATTGAGGGTTAATGTCTGGATTTGCCCTGTGAGACTACAATTATTTCAAGATGCCTTTTTTGAGCCATCCTGTATGAATATGGATGCTACGGCTCAAATTATGTTTTTGTTTGGCTCAACAACTGCGGGCACTGCCCAGGGTGGAGGCTGGGACATTGGATCACTTATGTTCCTTCAACTTGCTCACTGAGGCCTTGATGGTTCTGTCGTCTGTGGGTGCGGGATCCTCCTTGGTTTCCCTTCCAACTGTTGTGTTGATGAAATTATAGCTGCCTCTGATGACTTTTACATTTGACCTTTGTTTTTAAACAAATTGATTTTTAATAGGCTCATTTTAACCTTTTGCTCTGCTTTTTGGTGTAAACATTTTATTGCTTTTAATAGTGTAGGCATTTTGTTGTTTCTACTATTTTATATGGGTTAACTTGAATCTGTCTTATCCAACTGGCAAGGGGAGGGTGTCATGAGGACCTCTATAACCTGAGTTTGTCACCCCTGTTTTAGCTTTGTTTTACAGTTCATATTTTATTCATTTTAGTAAGACCTCTTTTAGCAATGATTTATACATATGTTTGTCAGCTCAATCATTCTAGAAATACAAGGAATAAGGTTCCTGTTTAGTTAGTCTTTGCACAATATATAATCAGTATTTTCCATCGAAGGCTAAAGAACACTGTACACGATATGCTAGTTTGTGTTGTTTGTTCAGGAGACAGCTTCCATCAGACATAAACTTCTAACACAGTATGGTTTATTATATAAACAGTGCACAGACCAAGAGGGGGCAGAGGGCATTCTGGCCACGACTATCCTGGGAAGTATGCTGTGTGACATGCAGCTTGGCTGGTGCTGATCTACCAGCCTCCTGAGAAGATTGCCATATCCTTCAATGACCAACTCCTGACACTGTTTTTAGGTATGGAGTTAGGGCTAATCCCTTAGATCCAGCCAGGCAGAAGGGTACAACCGCTATGCTCTTAGCTTAGACATAGTGTTACACGAGAACCCCTGGAACCTCTAAAACATCTGGAAGTACATACACCATGGTTGGATTGTTTATCTTTTTCACCATGTATATAATGCTGATTACCTTGCTTTGTTTCATCTGCCTTATTATCGCAGCTCACTCTTTATATAACAGATTGCGATTATTTCAATAAAGACATTGAAAACTTATTTCACATCTTTTGTGTCTTACCTTGGTATGCATGAGTAACAACACAAAAGAGGTAAGGTCTGTTTCCATGACTTACCTGGGGAGTCAGAGTGTCAAGTTCAGGTTGCCATAATCACCTTGTACCCTGGTAGGTTTGGGGATTTGGGTAAGACACTGTGAGCTAACAAGGATTTAGTCTGACAGCTACTAATGGTGTTGATGGACTCAGTCTTTCACACCCTGCTGTTCTGCCTTCCTAAATAAGCAGTCCTATTATCAATCAATCAATCAATCACAACATTTGTAAAGCGCACTACGTACCCGTTAGGGTTTCAAGGCACTGGAAAAAAAGGGGGGGTGCTGCTACTGGTCGAAGAGCCAGGTCTTGAGAAGTCTCCTGAAGGTGAGAAGGTCCTGGGTGTGTCGCAGGGAGGTCGGGAGGGTGTTCCAGGTCTTGGCGGTGAGGTAGGAGAAGGATCTGCCACCGGAGGTCTTGCGCTGGATGCGGGGAACGATGGTGAGGGCGAGGTTGGCGGAGCGGCGTTGGCGGGTGGGGGTGTAGAAGTTGAGTCTGTTGTCCACGGGGAACCAGTGGAGGTCTCTCAGGTGGTGGGAGATGTGGCAGCGGCGGGGTACGTTGAGGACCAGTCGGGCGGAGGCGTTTTGGATGCATTGGAGGCGTCGGATGTCTTTTGCTGGGATGCCTGTGTAGAGTGCGTTGCCGTAGTCTAGTCTGCTGCTGACGAGGGCCTGGATCACCGTTCTTCTGGTTTCCAACGGGATCCATTTGTAGATTCTACGGAGCATGCGGAGGGTGTTGTAGCAGGAGGAGGAGACTGCGTTGACCTGTTTGGACATGGTGAGGGCGGAGTCGAGGACGAAGCCCAGGTTGTGTGCGTGGTTGGCTGGCGTTGGCGGGGCTCCCAGCGCGGTGGGCCACCAGGAGTCGTCCCAGGCGGAGGGGGGGTGTCTGAGGACGAGGACCTCCGTCTTGTCGGAATTCAACTTCAGGCGGCTGTATCTCATCCACTCGGCGATGGACTTCATTCCCTCATGGAGGTTGGCTTTGGCAGTGTGTGGGTCTTTGGTGAGGGAGAGGATGAGCTGGGTGTCGTCGGCGTAAGAGAGAATGTTGAGGTTGTGCTGATGGGCCAGTTGTACGAGGGGGGCCATGTAGATGTTGAACAGCGTCAGACTCAGTGAGGAGCCTTGGGGTACGCCGCAGATGATGTTGGTGGCTTTGGAGCGGAAGGGTGGGAGGCGGACTCTCTGAGTTCTGCCGGAGACGAAAGAGGAGATCCAGTTGAGGACTTTTTCTTGTATTCCGGCTTCGTGGAGGCGTGTTAACAGGGTGCGATGGCAGACCGTGTCTAAGGCTGCGGAGAGGTCCAGGAGGATGAGGGCTGATGTTTCGCCGTTGTCCATTATCTGAGTAGGAACATCATAACAGGTTTGTCTCCTTTGAAAGAACATTGACGATGAGAGCAATTGGCTATGAAGGTAACACTTATAATGGTGCTGTACCATTGTGAGTAATTGTTCTTCAGAAAAGTTACACCAGCACCTAGTAGAGTCTAAGCTGTCTAGCCCTGAAAGCTGGGTAAGATAGCTGAAGAATGGATGTGCACCTGTGTTTCCAGGAAGTGGTAGGTGGGATTTTCTAAGAAGGGGGTGTTGACTTACCCAGGTAAAAAGGGAAGCAACAAAACAAAAAGAAGCTCTTAAAGGTGGAAGTAAAAGTTTGGATGTTGAAAACCTGGCTTTCTTACCTCCCAGCACGGTGAAGTACAGGCAATAGCCAAGCATCAGTTGTGACACAGTAGAGACTCTGAGGGATACATGTGCCAGCATGACCACTGTGGTATGCACAGTGGTTTCTTCAGAGCAGATAATCCCAGATTTCCTCAACAAGGTAGTCAACACAGACAATGAAGTGACATTTCATCCTATGACTATGGCCACCTTTGAGTGGGGAGGGGTTACTGGCCTGAAGAAGGTAGCTGTCTCACTTCCCACCCCAGTGGAGTGTTTACTGGGAAATGATCTGAAGTGGAGAGAGGGACGCATGTAGAGATGCAGGGTCTACCAAAGTAGGTGTGGCCACCAGGGCCAATAAATCAATTCAGGGTAGTCAAGCAAGCAAGCATGCAGCCTGGAAGAAGGGAACAGGCCCCATAACCAAAAGAAGAGAAAACCAGACTCACAAATTAGAATCTTACCCTTATGGCAAGGACCTGGGACTTGAAGGGGAAGATGGTTTCCTATAAGACATGCCAGAGCTTGTTAAGCTACAACAGGCAAGAGGAGCCTCCTGGTTGGGGAGTGTTTTGCCAAGGGCAGAGGAGCTGCTCTATTTTTCAGGGTCTTCGGTGCTAGGCTGAAGTATCAGAAAACGGGGGTGACAGTGGACCCCATCAGAGCGAGGCCATTGCACTGTATAGTGAGGCAAGGCACCCAAAACCTGGAGCATCCAGAAGACTGCTGATTTCCAACAATACAGGACTTTCCTCTTAAACCTGGCCCATTATATTCCCTTGGTTGGGCAACTGGGTCAGGAAAATACCTGGGACAGGTTATTCAGCCACTTCTCTTGACCCCAGATGACAGTGATGGAGTTTTGTCACTCCTGCACCATGGTTCAAGCCAGTGGCAAGACAGGATGAAACCAAACAATCCCCTAATTCCACTGCCTGTGGTTGGGGCACCCTTTGAGGGGGGTTGATATTGTTTGTGCCTTAGACCCTCAAACTGCTTCAGGGAATAGGTTTGTCCTAGTAGAGGTAGATCATGCCACCAGATACATTGATGAAATGACTCTAAGGAGTGTTACTGCACCATCAGTGGTCAGAGCCCTGCTTGGTATCTTCACTTGAGTAGGGTTTCCTAGGAAGGTAATATCTGACAGGGGCACAAACTTCATGTCAACATACGTAGCCAGTTTTAATGATACCACTTTTCTCACTATGCTCTGCCTACCCCACTACTCATAGCTTATCAGAGAGTATTTATCGTACCTTTCAAAACATCTGCTGTGCTCCTCCTTCATACTGAGGGAGTTGTAGTCCGAACCATGACTAGGTATCACAGTGAGAGGAGGTTCCCAATGGTGAAGCTTGCCACTTGGTGGGTGAGGGAAATCATCCTTTAAAAGGAATACTCCTTTCTGGCTAAGCTTCCCTGTTTTCTATCTCTGTCTCTTTTTCCAGACCCAGATGTTCTATTGTGTTTAATAAATATTGCATTAGGGAATCAACTCCTGATGGTCTTTAAAATCCTCTGGCCCTCCTTTTGTGATTTGACTTACAACCTCATCACCCTGTCTGACCCCCCAAACCAATGCTTTATTAAACGTTCAGCAAGACCTTCAAAGGCATGATCATGAGTTTGTCTAACAAACTTAAGGGGAAGAGGGATGTCCTTCTTCCATGTATTCAGTTTTCCTACAGGGAGGTACCACATATAGTAGTGGATTTCAGCCCCTTTGAAGTTCTGTATGGACACACTGTGAGAGGTCCCTCAAACCTGGTCAGTGATGTGGGAGAGTAATTCCTCAAAGTGCTCAAGCAGGATATGGTGGGCCAAGTACGTTGCCTGCATTTACTCATGACAGCGTACATGTACAGGCAAACAAGATTTTGGAGGCCAGCCAGGAGCGTGTTAAACACTGGTATGACAAAAATACTGCCTTGCTTGCTTGAGTACCAGCCAGTTTAGAAGGTCTTAGGGGGTGATTCTAACTTCGGCGGGCGGCGGAGGCCGCCAGCCAAAGTTCCCCCACCAAAATACCGCTCCGCGGTCGGAAGACCGCTGAGGGTATTTTGGGATTTGCCCTGGGCTGGCGGGCGGCCGCCAAAAGGCCGCCCGCCAGCCCAGGGCAAATCAACCTTCCCACGAGGACGCCGGCTCAGAATTGAGCCGGCGTAGTGGGAAGGTGCGACGGGTGCAGTGGCACCCGTCGCGTATTTCAGTGTCTGCATAGCAGACACTGAAATACTTTGTGGGGCCCTCTTACGGGGGCCCCTGCAGTGCCCATGCCATTGGCATGGGCACTGCAGGGGCCCCCAGGGGCCCCGCGGCACCCCCTACCGCCATCCTGTTCCTGGCGGGAGACCCGCCAGGAACAGGATGGCGGTAGGGGGTGTCAGAATCCCCATGGCGGTGGAGCGCGCTCCGCCGCCATGGAGGATTCTGTAGGGCAGCGGAAAACCGGCAGCGGAAAACCGGTCTGAGACCGCCGGGGTCAGAATGACCCCCTTAGTCTTTGGCTCTCAGGGCCCTCCAGGACAATTGGATGGGTGCCCTACATGGTTCTGGAAAAGAAAGGGGTGGTCAAATGCCTGGTGCACCTGGGTACTACTAGAAGCCCTCACAGGCTAAAACCTCACTATGGCAGATGTCAGGGCTGACATGACCATGCTGGTGGCTCATAGGAATGAGGAGGAAATGAAATATGACCCAGTTCTCTCATCACAAAATATCAAGGGCGTGGGGTTCAGCAAAGGGAGAAGTGTTCTCACCTACCCTGACAGAGGTGCTGTCACCAGTGGTTGGGGCAGATTGTTGACTTTTTTTCATTTACACCTGGCTGACCCAGTGCCAATGATGTGTATGCTGGTGACAGTTTACCTGTCAGGAGCAAGCTTTACCGGTTGTCAGAATATGTGAAGGTCAGCATTAAAACTGAGGTTGCTAAGATGTTGTAGCAGGAGTCCCTGGTCCAGCCCGGTGCTGCTGGTGCTTAAGCCCAACCCACAAGATAGGACAGCAGAGCTCTGGTTCTGTGTGGACTACAGGGAACTCAATGAGTCACCAATACTGACACCCACCCCACTGCAAGAGCGATGAGCTCAAAGACAGATTACGAAGTACCTGAGCATGTTTGATCTCATTTCTGGGCACTGTTAGGTTGCCTTAGCTAAAAACCTACAGGTGGCTAATTGAAACTTCCTAGTCTGTCTTGCAGCACTAAGCATTAAGCAATTTTCAACCAATAACATAAATATTGTTTTCCAGAACAGAACTAACCATACATGGAAACTTTTACCAATGAGACATATATACATAAGTCAGTACACAAGAATCACCGACCAAACTGCCCCTCAATATATTAAGCAACACAGTTAGTGGCAAACAAGGCATAATTTTTAACAGAAGCACACAGAAGAATATGAATGTCCTGAATGCCAAATAACCCCACTGATTAACTGAATGTCATATTTAAACATTCAATTGGACCAATGTAAGGCAGATGATGTTTAAATTTTCCATGGCTTCAGGACAGAGGAAATCATTAACCAAAAAGTCAAATTTTTATCTCCAATGACCTTAAAGATAGTACTACTTATCTTTCCTAAATTAATCAGGAGGTCATGATTATTGTTTCCCAATGTATCTAGACCATTCTCAATCAAGCGTCAGCTTGCTACTCTACTTCATTGAGTCAAAGCCTAAAATACCAGTAACTATTCTCTGACATCTAGGCCTGGAAGACACTGGTAAGGCTTATTCACAACCAAGTTGCACTGTTATACCCCAAACACCATGCCCTCTTCTTCAAGCACAGAGTGACTCAGGCCGGAGAAGAAAGTCCCCATTCTACGCATTGTTGCAGGACCTTTGTCCTATGCTTTAAACACAGCTCTAACAGGAGCCATGTCATCTCCTCTTGTCACCCTGCATTGGGCTCCATAAAATATGAGGAATGCACACAGGACCCTCTGACTTTATGGACTAGTCTCTGCCACATAATTTAGAAATCAAACTGCATAAACACCAATGCTGCTCCTTAGGTATTTTGATTTCCTCTGAATAATTTTTACTGCTGCTTAGTTTTATTGAGACTCTGTATTACTGTGTCTTTTACTTTTGTGTGACCTTTTTGAATCGACCCCTTTTAATCTTTTTAAGGGGTCGCTGGGGGCTATTTGGAACATTTTAATGTATATTATTTTTTCTCTGTGTTTGTTTTAACACCGGGGCCCGTGTTTAGAGGCATTCCGGTTGTTTTAATTTCTTCGGGGCTGCCATTATTGGGCCACTTCTGGCAGCCATTTTGGTTGCCGCTCTAGTTTTTGGATCCTTGGAGCCAGGCCAGGCATCCCGCATGGTTTATTTAAATGCGGGCGGCCGCTGGCTCCACAAGGTATTTTGATTTCCTCTGAATAATTTTTACCGCTGCTTAGTTTTATTGAGACTCTGCATTACTGTGTCTTTTACTTTTGTGTGACCTTTTTTAATTGACCCCTTTTAAACTTTTTAAGGGGTCGCTGGGGGCTATTTGGAACATTTTAATGCATATTATTTTTTCTCTGTGTTTGTTTTAACACCGGGGCCCATGTTTAGAGGCGTTCCGTTTGTTTTAATTTCTTCGGGGCTGCCATTATTGGGCCACTTCCGGCAGCCATTTTGGTTTGCCGCTCTAGTTTTTGGATCATTGGAGCCAGGCCGGGCGTCCCGCATGGTTTATTTAGCGCCAGCGGCCACTAGACGTGCAGCGGACGCGCCGCTGGCACGAGAAAGGCGCACCAAAGGCAAGCCCGTCTGCTCCCGTCCGCGCCCTGACGTGCCCGGATCTTGCCCCTTTTAGGCTAACGTATTCCTCCTCACAATTGCAGGTGCTCCGAGGCACTCAAATTTGCCCTACATCTGTACACACCCTTTATCCTTATGCCCGCTCCTCCTGTCCTAGCTGTTCCTGGACGTCCACTGCCGTCCCATTCGCCAATATCCCCTCTCACCAATTGGGAAAAATCCTGTTGCTTAATTGCCGCTCCCTACCGGCACACTCTTTACATATTTACACTCTCCTAGATGATCTTTCGCCGGACACTCTGTTTCTGACGGAAACTTGGCTAAATGAAGAATCTTCAGTTGACATCCGCAAATCTTTACCTTCCATCTATTCTATAGCACACAAAGATGGATTCCCGATGAGAGGTGGCGGCATAGCCATTATCTACAAAAATACTATCAAGTGTGTGACATCGCCACTCGATATCCCAGATTGTGAGAGTATGACTTTCTCTCTATATCTGTCATCCACCTTCACTTTCTCTGCGATACTTCTCTATCGGCCTCCAGGTCCTTGTGCTAGCTTCTTAGAAGCTATAACTCATGTTGCAGCTAGCCTTATTAGCAAGACTCCTAATTTAACCATCCTTGGGGATTTTAATATTCACCTTGACAACTTAAACTGCCCTTTGGCGAAATCGCTATTAGCTTCTCTCACTGCCCTAGATCTAGTTCAATATGCCACTGGTCCTACGCATTTCAAGGGCCATACTTTAAATCTTAAATTCAGCAACATTCTTGATCTCTCCGTCTCATCTCCTCTGCCCTTACTCTGGACAGATCATTTTCTTTTATCATTCTCTTTTCCCTATGATGCCCCTAGGGATCCGCAACCCAGGTTTACGATTTATGGGCGTAGCTGGTAGAAGTTGGTCCCCAGTGTATGGCACAAAGCACTTTGTGCCTCGGCCATGATTAACGACTACTCCTTCCTTAATGCCGTAGACTTATTTGATAGTTGGATTTCTACCTCTTTGAACTCCGTTCTACCTATTAAATCAAGAAAAAATAGACCCTCCTATAAGTCCAACCCATGGTTTTCTCCTTCTTTACTTGAATTGAGAAAGAACTGTAAAAAGGTGGAGAGAATCTGGAGGAAACATTATAGCCCCTCTGCCTAAGATGCTTATGGGCAAGCCATTAGACTTTATCATCAAAATATCAAAGCAGCTCAAACTTCCTACTATACCAATAAAATAGAAAATTCTTCCAACTCCCAGAAAGAAATGTTTCAGATTTTCAAAGAGCTTACTATAACACCTACACCCCCCTCTTTGATAGAAGCTTCCACGAAACACAGTAACTTATTAGCAGCTCATTTTCAGGATAAGATTACGAAGATATATTCTGGTTTTCTATCTTCCCCTCCTCAGGAGTTTTTAGAAGATCAAGCCACTGATCCCCCGCTCATAGGGACTTCATTAACTACCTTCTCACCTCTTACCAATGATTCTACACTCAAACTACTCTCTAGCATTAAATCTGGCTCCCCTCTGGATCCTGCTCCCTCTTCTATTCTTTTGAAGGCTACAGACATTATTGTCGCACCACTTTCTAAAATACTTAATAACTCCATATCTTCAGGCACCCTTTCTCAGTCTCTCAAGCATGCCATTATTAAACCCCTCCTGAAAAAAAGAAAACTTGATCCATCTTCTCTGGAAAACTTTAGACCTATTGCTCTCCTTCCCATTTTAGCCAAGATCTTGGAGAAACATGTAAACCTGGAACTGAACAGCTACCTTGAGAACCACAAGCTCTTACATCCCTCCCAAATGGGCTTCAGAGCTCAACATAGTACTGAGCGGCTCTCCTCACAGTGACTGAGTCTGCCCGTCAACTCTTAGATCAAGGAGGTCATTCGGCTATCATCCTACTGGATCTCAGTGCAGCATTTGATACGGTAGATCACACTCTTCTTTGCAACAGACTCTCCAAGATAGGGATAGGAGATACAGATTTTTCTTGGCTCTCCTCCTTCCTTATAGGAAGATCCTTCCAATTTTTGGATCGCTCTTTTCTTTCTGACATTTTCCCCCTGACCTGAGGAGTCCCTCAGGGCTCTTCCCTAAGCCCAACTCTTTTTAATATCTATTTATCATCTTTGGCCAAAGTGGTTACTCCTCACAATCTCTCAGTGGTTACCTATGCCGATGATACCCAGCTAGTGGTATCCCTCTCTAGCACTGGAGACTCTTCCTCCACTAATCTCTCCCGTTGTATGAAGGATATTGGTAACTGGATGATCAAATCCAAACTTAAATTCAACAATAGTAAATCAGAAGTACTGATTGTGGGCAACAGTCCTCCTGCTTTTCCCCTGGCACTGTACTCGGAGGCTTTTACTAGTCTGCCTCCTCCAAAGATGCAGGTTAAAAGCCTCAGTTTCTGGCTTGAACCACGTCTGACTATGGAACTTCAGGCTAAAAAAATCTCCTCTATCTGCTTCGGTCTCATTAGAGCCCTTAGGAAGATTTTTAATCTCCTACCTTTTACGGCTACAAGAATACTTATCCAAGCTTTGATTGTTTCCCGCCTTGATTATGGGAACTCTCTGTATCTCAGCTCTCCTGAGTATGTGATAAATAAGCTGCAGATAGTGCAGAATGCGGCAGCCAGACTTCTCACTTATTCACCTAGGGATCTTTCGGCTAAGCCAGACCTTGCAGCACTTCATTGGTTTCCCATTAAGCAGTGTATCCATTTCAAAGCTATATGCATTACTCATAGAGCCCTGTATAATAAGGACCAGTTTTTCTTCAGAAAACGGATTTCTGTCTATGCTCCTTCTAGAAGCCTGAGATCCTCCTCTACTCGGCAGATTTACATACCTCGTGTCAAGAGATCATGGGGAAGTAACTCTTTTTTTATCAGCTGCCCGTCTTTGGAACACCCTACCCTCCGAACTTCGTCATGAACCATTGGAGCATCTTTTTAGGAAAAAGTTGAAAACTATCCTTTTCTGCAGTTAACTTGTCTTCTATCTCTCTGTTTTTTTTTCTCCAGGAGGGTCACGTACCCTTAGCGCTGGGATGCCCTAGGGTCGCTACGCACTTTACAAACAGATAAAACTAAAACTAAACTAAACTTGTGCCACTGTTAAATTTATTACTGTCTGACACTCCATATTTCATTTCAGAGTTCTGCTTATTGTAAAAATGATCTTCTGCCTTTTCGCACTATCCCCACAGCACTGTCCTTAAGCTCAGACCTATTTGCTGGGACACATCACCTCAGTTTTTAACTCCACTCAGCTGGCTCATTGTCTTTGCAAGTTAGTGCTAGGTAGATATGCTTGTCCTGGTCCAAGATTCTAACCTCTGATTGTATTCACTTAAGTACCAAACAATTACAAGTATACTTCTAAAGCTTCCCATGATCTCAGGGGAGAGACTTAGAAACTCAGAAGATGGCAGGCACAGGCCAACAGGAGGATCCAGTCAGGTCCATTGCCATTGGTCAGCTGCGCAATTGCATGAAATGCCTGTAGAAGATTCTAGTGTCACTGTAGCTTGAACGGCAGGTCAGCCTTATGAACCTGGAGTCCACGTCTTTGTCCTTGGTACAATGGGGAGAGCAGACACAGTCCTATAGCCTCATCTCAGAAATCAGGTTCAGTCTTCTTCTGGACTTCACAATGTCCAGGAGTGTTCTGAATTGGGTTGTTGGTGTTGCCACATTTAGGCCTAAAGAACAAGTGATGGACAGAATGCTGAACAATCTCAAACATTCAACCCCAGTGCAGAAATCTAGGCCTAAATCCATTGTTTTACTGCTACCCATGCCATTCCAGGTTAGACCCACCCATATGCAAATCAGTGTTGACGCTGCTCCTCATGGGAATCACCTAGCTCGAACTGCCAAGCCTGGTCCTCCCTGGACTGTAAACAAGCATCCTTGGGCCAGTATCAGGGTATCACTCTTCAACGGCATGGCTAGCTTGACTCCAGTGGCATGGGGAGCAAGGACCCACATCTGGGTATACCCTTCCCACTTAGGGCGACAAATGCAAAAAGAGCAAGTGATGGACGGAATGCTGAACAATGTTGAACATTTACCCCCAGTACAGAGATCTGGGCCTAAATCCATCATTTGTTTGCAACCCATGCCATTCCAGTTTGGACCTAGCTATATGCAAATCAGTCTTAACCTTGCTAGCGATGGGAACAGACCAGCCCGAACTTCCAAACCAGGTCCTCCATGGATTGTAAACAAGCATCCTGGGACCGGTTTCAGGATATCACCTTTCATCAGCCAGACTGGCTTAACTCCAGTGGCATGGGAGCAAGAGACTCACGTCCGGGCATACCCTTCCGACTTAGGGTGACAAAAGCAAAAAGAGCAAGTAATGGATAAAATGGTGTACAATGTCAAACAGTCACAGACCTGGTCCTAAATTCATTGCTTTTTTTCAAAGCTGAACTTTCAGCAAACAGACAGTGGATGTTTTGGCATTCTGTTTTCCTCCTTGAAATGCACCCACATTTCAAAAGTAAAACACCAGCAGACCTATAAAACAGGTTGTGACATTTAAGCACAATTTGACACTAATTTCAAAGAGGATGCCCACAGCTCCTTCTGGGTGGTTACTCTAAACCAGTTCTGTGGCAGCTCCCCCTCTTGCTAGGATCGGCACCTTGCTGACTCGAAGGACAAGAGGGGAGGCAGGCCCAGGTGTGAGCCAAATCTTACATTAGGGGAATGAAACTGCAGACAGCATCATAGGAACCACACAGGAACACTTCATTTACAACATTGGTGCCAGGACTAGGGACTCTGGCCCATATTTGTACTTTTTGACGCATACCAGCGCCTGCGCCATTTTTTTACGCACAACCTCCATTGAAATGACTCCTGTCTTAGCAAAGACAGGAGTCATGCCCCCTTGCCCAATGTCCATGCCCAGAGGACTTCTGTCCCCTGGGCATGGTCATTGGGCACAGTGGCATGTAGGGGGGCCCAAATTAGGCCGACCATGGCACTTTAAAAAATAAAATAAAAATACTTACCTCATCTTACTTGTACTTACCTGGGATGGGTCCTCCCATCCATGGGTGTCCTCCAGGGGTGGGTGAGGGTGGCAGGGGGTGTCCCTGGGGGCAGGGAAGGGCACCGCTGTACTCCTTCCATGGTCAGAGACCATGGAAGTGAGCCCACAGGTCCCTTAACGCCTGCCCTCACCCAAGCATTAAAAACGGCACACATCAGGCTGTGCGCCGTTTTTTAAGCCCCTCCTGTGCTTCAAAATGACACAAGAGTATAAATAAGGCGCACAGGCCTTAAAGCTTTTTTTTGGGCGGGAACGCCTACCTTGCATGTCATTAACACAAGGCAGTTTCCTGCATCCAAAAAATGACGCACACTGAGGAATTTTGACGTCTGTGGGCTCGGGCGTCAAAGTTTAAATATGGCGCATGGTTTGCGCCGAATGTGCGTCAAAAATATTTACGCACATTCGGCGCCAAAAGAGTATAAATATGCCCCTGTGTTCTTAGAAATACCAGGTACTTGGGAGGTCTTGATTGTAACTACTATTGTTTAAAGAACATTTGAATTTTCTTTCCAATCATTTCAAAATGTCTGTCTGTGACAGAGCAGTCCCCTTTAAAGTGTACCAAGTGTCTGGGCACAGCCTCCAAGATATCCTATCTAGAAGAGAGCAGCTTCCTTCCCATACCCAAGGCCCATTGTCTCTGTCCTGGCAGCAGTTCACACCTGACCATAGGGAAGCCATCAATCTACCAGGTAAAAGTTGATTCCTCACAAGGCTTTGGGATGGCAAAGAGTACCTTTTCTATAGTACCTTTTCTGTAATAGTTAGACACAATTCTGAAATGAGGAGGGAAGACACTGCCTAGCATACCACAATTAGCCCAGATGTATTGTGGTAAGTGTGGTGCATGATTACACTTAATTTAATTCAAAGTCTTTAGTATTCACCATTTCATTTTTGGTGCAGCCAGTGCTGTGTACATATTTCAGGATTGTTGTCCTTCAGTAGAAAATAACAAGTGAAATTTGCTGGTGTTGGCAGTGCTGATCACATTCTTCTCATATTTAGTACCACTCCCAAAGCACAGGCCATCCCAGAGCTTGTCAACCCAATAACACAGCAAGGAGCCAATCACAAGAGGAGGAGAGAGTACGATGCCTGGTATACCAGCACACAATTAGCCGAGATGCATTTTGGTAAATGCAGTGTATGATGACACTCACTTCAGTTGAAAGTCTTTACTATTTTTTATTTACCAAACTACACAGATAGGCTATAGTAGTAATCATGGAGACATGCTTTACTCTGTCACTGTAGTGATTGGCAGGCACAATGGGTGCTGCATCCCAATGGTGATATTTCATTTTCAGTCCCTGGGTGTAATGTGGTTACCATATACTAGGGATGTTTAGGTAAATTAAATACTCCAATCAGCAGTATACCAATTTTACCATGGTGAAAGGAGAAGCCCAAACACTACCACTGGTTAGTATGAGTAAAGTGCACAGAGTTCTATTGCCAGTAGAAATAGCTTTCAGCAAAAAGGCCACAGAATTCAGTTTGACCTTGTAGAAAGGGCAGATTTCCAAACAAAGGACAGTGGCAGGAGAGGTAGACCTTGATAGGTGCCATGGGCAGTGACAGACTAGGTAGGCCATGATGAAGGGGCAGGCAGTGATGCTAAAAGTGAACACTAATAGGAAGTGGACACTGATGGAGGAAGTGGTCAGTGATGGGCAGTGACGCAATAGATAGGTACTGGAGTGCCATTTCATGATCAATTGAATGCAGTCAAGGATAGAGATGGAAATTTCACCAACAAGAGTGTTTACTCTTTATTACAGGCCTATTTGTTCCATGTGCAGGACGACCCTGCTCCGCTGCACTCCAGGCAAGCTACCACATTTAAGTGGCAAGAGCTAGCATTTACTTTTTATCTGAGTTCAGGAGCTGCAGAAGAGAATTTGTCTCTGTCCGCAGGGCTAATGGCACCTCCAGCTTCAATTGAGCACAGCAACATTTTTTATTTAGCTGCAAGCAGAGCCAATAAGAGCTCTGCTGTGCTTGGGTGTGATAACATCAAAATGAGCACACATTTACGAAGGCACTGAGGTATATATGAATGCACACCTTAGCATTAAGTGTTCATGAAGTATTTATGTTCACAAAAGTCTTATTGGGTGAATTGTATGTATGCAATAAAGCAAAATTCACCACTATGGTGGATTTACTACCACTGCAAAGCTGGAACTAGGTTTGGGACGATAAAAAGTTTCGAGAGGATGGTGAGGGTGTAGCCAATGAAGATTTGAAAAACATCCTTTAGTATTCTTATCTCATTAGGTGACTTTAGGTATAGGTAGAATGTTGATATGTCAGTGTTGGAAAGTTATTATGTCAAAGCTGGAATGTTGGGAGAGATTCTGGGGGTCATTCTGACCCCGGCCGGCGGCTACCGCCGCCGGCCTGGCGGGGCCCGCCAGAATACCGCTGCGCGGTCAAAAGACCGCCGCGGGTATTCTGGGTTTCCCGCTGGGCTGGCGGGCGACCGCCAGAAGGCCGCCCGCCAGCCCAGCGGGAAACACCCTTCCATGAGGATGCCGGCTCCGAATGGAGCCGGCGGAGTGGAAGGGGTGCGACGGGTGCAGTTGCACCCGTTGCGATTTTCAGTGTCTGCATGGCAGACACTGAAAATCTTTGTGGGGCCCTGTTACGGGGGCCCCTGCAGTGCCCATGCCATTGGATGGCGGTATGGGGCTCGGAATCCCCATGGCGGCGCAGCTAGCTCGCCGCCATGGAGGATTCCCCAGGGCAGCGGGAAACCGGCGGTACACCGCCGGTTTTCCGTTTCTGACCGCGGCGGTACCGCCAGCCTGTTGGCGGTGCTCCCGCAGTCGTTGGCCCTGGCGGATTTTACCACCAGGGTCAGAATGACCCCCTCTGTGTCTTTTGAAGAGGGGCTGAAGATGGCTGCTTGACGCTGCTTCATACAAAATAAACTTCACATTTTTCTACTCCACCCTTTGCTGAATGAGACTCCTCATCTTTTCCTGGCAATGAGGAGGAGTTGATACATGACCCATTTAACACACAATGGTTTTGGCCACAACGGGTACCAAACCCACAACCACTTTAAAAGTTTTGTTGCACTTACCTGGAGTGTCATGAGTAATTATAGCTCTTGAAAGATGCAGTACCTGTTGAGCAGAGAGACTTGCATTTTCACAGTTTTCTCATTCTTTTGAAAGTATTTTGCATCCAAATGTGGGACATGGATCTAGCTGTGACTCAGCCTGCGATTGGCTAGCCTAGCAGTAGCATATTCCTTGGGCCACTGTGTCAGTCTGGGAATCCAGCGCAAATATGTCAGACATATTCTGTGCTCCATTTTAAATTGAGACAGGTGTGCATCACTGGTAAAGGCACTGTTCGCTTAGTGTGTTATCAGCTAAGTTATCGATGGCCATTGCCTGAGCACAGCCATTTTGAAATGGGACAAAATGCAAGAGAATGAACTACAGCTGTGCATTAGTTATCCACTCATTGTTATCTAAGTGTGTCATCAGCAAATTGAGCACGACTGCAATACACATACTGTTCTTTTGGCATGTTACTATTAAGTTGTTTATACAGTGATATGCACTTTTGTATTCTTCATGTTATCAGTAGGGCACATCAGTGTTACACTGTGTCTTTGGTGTGTCACTGTTACAGTCTTTCAACAGTGATACCTATATTTTTTATCAACAGTTCATCATCTGTACACATCCAGGACACACGTACTGGGTCCTTGGTGTGTCTAACTTGGAATTGTTTTTCAGAGATATTCACACTCATATTTACAGGTCAAGCCTCAGACAAGGACTCATCTGTTTCAAAGTGTGTCAGAAATGGCATTTCTGTCAGTGTTATGCACAATAGGATGTTTCTATGATGCAGTCAGTAAATCAGCCAGCACCATTTTTAGAATCGCCTGGTGAACCACGAGGTGGGTGGAGAAAATGATTTGGTAATGCAATTGGTGTATCCAGATTTTGACCAGAATGGTAAAAAAAAGGTTTTGGTGCATTCCTTAGGTTTTGAAGGTTGTGATATTTTTCAACATTTACCTGATGTGGAAGGGGATGATGATGAAGTAATAGATGAGCATACAGAAACATGTGCAGCTCAGTCTGGGGATGTTACATCACAAATTCCTCACGTGAGGACAACATAGCAGATAAAATATAGATACTTATTTGTCATCACTCAAGAGGCTAGTGGCAGATTGTCATTTAAAATTTCACAGATCAATTGGTTCATGTCCAATTTTTTCCTCACTGTACGAACAAGACTATACAACAAAAAACTATAGTTATTAGGTAAACCAACATTGGATGAAATATTGCGCATAGCTAAGAGCAAAAATACATCGCAAATCTTTGTGAAGGAGTTCGAGGAGATAAAAACTGATGACATTAATATTGTATTACAAAAAGGGAAAATAGTGTTAAGGAGTTAAGTTAAAGAGTGAAGTTATGCTAAAGATGCTGCCAAGTCACCAAAAACATTTATTTTTAAACTATTTTATATTTCAGATGTCGAAATATTGCTCACTTTAAAAGTGGGAAACACTGTCTGGATAGTAATGTACCTGGAGAAATTGCAACAAATTATGACATTTTACAAAGGTGTGTCATAGTCAGACGAAGCAAACAGAAAGGGTGAACAATGTTGTCACTGAGTTGGTGGAAGAAAAGAATGATAATCATTTGGACAAACTCCAAGAGGAGCTCCAAGACAAGGTTTTGGTTATCAGAGAAGAATGCATGTCTAAAGGCAATCCAACTGATTGTATGGACCCATATGTTGATGTATTGGTGGGTGATAGATCAGTGAGACTCCTGTTGGATTCTGGGGCCAAATAACTATTATAACCAAGGAACTGTTTCATGAAAATGGCTGGATAGAGTTCTGGAACCCCCTGATCATGCCCTAGTGTCCCATGAAGGAAGACATTTTGTTAGAGGACATATCAATGTTCAAGGAAAAAAAATATTTTTGGAAAGGATTAAGTGGCAGTCAAAGGGTTATGTATATTCAGTTGGTTCTACTAAGGTCTCCTAAAGATTATTTTGAGACCTGGCACTAAAGACCAGGTTTTGATATTATTAGGTGAAAGATTGGTGGACGAGGTGAGGGCCAAGTTTCCATCTGAATTCTCTGATAAACTGGGCAACATTAATGCTTTTCAACACAGAATCAAAGTAAAGCATGGTTCGGTTCCTGTGAAACATAAATTATGAAGTGTGCCCTTGTCTATTAGGGAAGATCTCAAGAAGGAATTGATAGGCTCATGTGACAAGGGAAACTTAGAACCAATTGAGGCTTCCTTATGGTTATCACCTTTGGAGTTAGCACTTAAATAGAGTAGTGAATTAAAAGTCTGAGTGGACCTATGGAGTCTTAACAAGGATTTTTTACTTGATTGCAAACCTCTTACAAATATTTCTGATCTTCTGGCACTAGTTTCTGGGGCAAAGTAGTTTACTAAAATTAACCTTAGCCTCAGCTTACCATCAAGTGGCCTTAGACCAGATTCTAGACATTATACAGCATTTGTCTTTCTGATTGGTACACTCTTATACTGCAGGATGTCATTTGCATTAGCTTCAGCGTCATTTGTTTTTCAAATAATTAAGTACAAGTTGTTCAGAGGTGTGAAAAGGGTTGTTGCTTTTCAAGACGACATGTTCATTTTTGCAGCAACTAAGGAGGGGCATGAAGTCATTCTTAATCAAGTAGTGAATATTTTGCAAGAGAAGGGGTAGTGGTGAAAATAGAGAAATGTGAACTTTGTAAAAAAAAAGGTTGAGTATTTGGGTCATATGTGCTCTGGTGACAGGATTGAACAAAGGCATGGTTTGATTAAGGCTCTAATTGGTGTAATACCAGCCACTGCTAAAATAGGTCTCAAATCCTTTACAGGGTTGTGTGAATTTTTTCTGCTTTATTCCTGCCTATGCCTCACACATTAATCCGTTAACTGCGCTTTTTAAGAAGAATGTGCCTTTTATTGGGGATTCAACATGCCATGACTCATTTGAGTGGCTAAAGAGACAGTTGCCAAGGTCCAAAATCCTGAAGTCTTTTGGTCTGAGGTTGTTGTGTTGTATTGCTATAGATGCTGTTGTAATGCTGTAGTAATCATGGCCTAGGTGCTGCCTTCACTCAATGTCATGGTAGTTGACAAACATAATTGGATATGTTTCTAAGTTGAGAGAAGTGGAGACCCACTTTTCCACTGTAGAGCAGTAGAATTTGCCCAGAAAAATCTCTGCCATGCTAGGCGGAGTTCCGCAAGCAGTGGAGTGTGGTAAGTTGCTTCTTCTTTTTGCTGCTCGAGTAAATGTTCTCAACATGAGTCGAAGGTTCCTCAACATGAGCGGTAGTGTCCTACCGCGACTGCTTGCATTCAGGAATCTCGCCGGGAGGTGGTCTATTATTTGATTTTTCTCACTCGTGCTCACGAACCTACAGTTGGCAAATGCAAGCGAGAGGAAAAACTCTGCTCCATGCCACTCTGTAGAGTTTTTGGGAACTCAAAACTCCGCAAACTCCACCGGCAGAGCAGAATATATCACCCACCCCTACTGTTCAAAAGAAATAGTTGGCCCATTTGGGGCGATAAATTCACTGCAAAAACATATTATAAACCTCTGGTGGCTATCCCGAGTAGTGGTGAAATTAAAGACCAGACACCTAGGCTTTCCAGAGTGTCTACAAAACTGTTGCAATTTCTTTTGTATATAGTACACATTCGAAGGGCAAAGAATGTAATAGCTGATTTTCTTTCTAGATTTGCATTTGAAATGGAATGTGTGGATAATGGTGAGGATCAACTTGAGAGAATTGTTTGATTGTAGCACTTGATTTGCAGGATGCGCATGATATTTCAGAGTTTGAGTGGAAGGTGGAAATGTTGGTGGATGAGAACCTGAAGTTAGCCACTAGGTATGCAACTAATGTATGGCCCTCAGAAAAAATGGCTCTGAGTTCTTGCCAACCTTTTTGGAATGATTTATGCTAAGTTGTCAATGGATGATGGTTTTTTTTTTTGAGAGCAGCGAAATTGGTTCCTCCTGTTGGTATAAGGGATAGGTTGATCAAGGCAGCTCACAACAACATTGGGGATACACTTTTACTAAGTGGCAGTGAGACAAACATTGAGGTGCCCCTCAATGGGCAAAGAGGTTGACCATTTAGGTAGGGAGTCTTTTTTATGCGCTAATTTGAAAAAGAGCTTGGTAATTAAAAATAAACTCCCTTACAGCTTATTCAATGTCTGTTTAGGGCTTGGGAGAAGGTTGATATTGACCTGGTTGGCCCTGTCACTACTTCACTGAGTCTGTTCCACTTTGTGTTGGTAGTGTTTGATTTCTATTCAAAATGGCCTGGGGTAAAATTTGTAGCTGAGCTGAATGCCAAGGTTGGCATTCAATTTTTGAAGGATATTTTCTTTAGGGAAGAGTAACAATTTATGATTTTGAATAACGGTGTACAATTTGTCAATGAGGAGGTAGACAGGTTTCTAAAATCTGGGGATGTTAAACATTTGAAAACTTTGTTATATCATCCCCAAACCAGGTGTGGCCAGGTGGAATGAATCAGCCACGTGTTATTCAAACCTATTCATTGGGCTTTTGCCAACAGGTGTGTTGTGATAAACACCGTACGTTTGAAGTTATTGTACCAATCTCCATTCATCTACCCAGGTGTCTCTTTTTGAATTGCTGGGAGGCAGGACACCTGCTATCAAGGTTTGTACAAGTTAGAAAACTAGGTGGGTAAAGTTTGGAGCAGAACTGGATGATATTGATGACAAGCTAAAGAGAAATATAGCAGAAGCTAAGTCCAAGCAAAAGGAAATGTTTGATAGTCACAACTTTGTCACCTCTGTTTCGACTTTGACAGATTTTAGTTTTGGATGGGAGGTATTTGTGAATCCACAGGTATTTCCCCTTATATTATGTTTAGGGTAATTTAGATATTGTTGTGATATTACATGTTTATAAGCAATGGTTTCATTGTCATGTACATTTTATTTGTTCTTATTTTATTTTTTAAAACAGGATTTAGGCCCTCATTATGAACACGGCGGTAAAAAACGCTGTGTTCATGCTGGCGGTCAAAACACTGACCGCCAGCGTCCCCGTATCCCTGCCGGGCGTATTAGGAACATTCCTGTGGGCAGGCGGGTGGAAACATTGTTTCCGCCCACCGGCCCACAGTGAGGCCTGGCCGGGACATTGACGGCGGCTCCACATGGAGTCGCCGTCAGTGCCTCTGTGCGGCGGATGCAACTGCACCCGTCGCGCAGATCACTGCCCGACCTGCACGATGGGGCACTGCATCGGGGCCCCTGCACTGCCCATGCCAAGTGCAGGGGCCCCAAGGGGTGCCCCGGTGCACCCCTTCCGCCACCGTTTAAGGCTGGTGGCTGAGGAAACATTATCCGAGGGGCAGCACTGCTGCCCTGTTGGATAATGTTTCCAACCACCGCCAGGCTGCCTGATGGAGGCCTGGGTTCATTACGGCTGACGGTTTTACTCGCCACCGCCGGCATGGTGGGCCACACCGCCATGTTCATAATGACCGCCTTAGTGGTTGTACTGTTTCCAGGTGTGTTCTCCTAAGAGGAAAATAACTTTAGTGTTCTTATGTCACTAGGTGAGTTTGGGTATGGGTAGAATGTTGATATGTCAGTGTTGGAATGTTATTATGTCAAATCTGGAATGTTGAGAGATTCTGTCTCAGTTGAAGAGAGGCTGAAGGTGGCTCTGTGATGCTTCCCAGGTGTGGCAGCTTTATATGAAATAAACTTCCAGTTTTTCTACTCCACTGTTTCAGTCTCTGTGTGTTTTCTGAATGAGACACCACACATCCTCAAAGTCCTATACTTGCAATTAATACGTGTATGATGTGGGAAATATCCCCAAGCACTTCCACATTTACAGGTGATGCAGGGTACCAGAACACTTTAGGGAAACTATTTTCTCTGCTATGATCAAAAAAAGCTAAGATGCTGCCACCTTAGAAATAACTTTACACAGGTGAATTTTCTGTGGCTGAAAATCAGTGGGTTTTAAACAAGGCCATACAAACATAAATGTACATTTTCTTAGAGTTAGGGAAGTATGTCTCAGAGGTTTTGTGATTTCCATAGAAGGTATAATCTACTGAAATTCTAAGAGGGACCTTATAAGAGTAATGATTAAGAAATTGAAATATATGTGGTGACCAATTAAACTTCTAAGCTAACCACTATGCTACCAGCAAGAAATGCATATTGGATGTACTATAGTTCTATGTTCAGGAGAAGCGGGAGGGCAGCAAATAGTCAAGAAGGCTAGAACAGCATGATGCTATGCATTGACTCTGCTTTCAACTTACTGTGCAACCTGGTTTTCTAGCACTTTTCAATAATGTATTTTTTATTGCCGATAAGAACAATTGTATTAGTATCTTTCAGCATTGGGGGATAAGAGCTCTTCCTGTCAATAGGCTTACACCTACAGGGAATTTGCATCTCCCAGTTCTCTCTCCTGTCCATATACATTTTAATATGTAAATGAGCCTTAGCCTTAACCCTTTTCTCTGTGTAACTTTCCGTTGCTTTATAGCTAAACCCATTCTTGATACATACATTTGCATTCAAGAAATATCAGGGGCTGACACAATATACATTAACAAGAAATACATTGAATAAAAAGTCAGTGATGTATTGTACAACATGAAAATGCTTTGAGTACCTTCACACGGGTATGCAATATTTTGAGTATTTTAATGTTTCTTTCTATGTTGATATTTCAAGGCATTAAGGAAGGAAGGTAAATCTGTAAACATCCAAAAAGTGATGGACCAGTGGACCATGCAGATGGGTTATCCAGTTATCACAATCATCAGGAATGAAACTGCAGATGGCGTAATAGGAATTACGCAGGAACACTTCATTTACGACATTGGTGCCAAAACCAGGGATTCGGAACTTAGAAATAACAGGTACTTGGGAGTAGGGTGGGGCCTTGATTGTAATTGCTGTTATTTCATGGACATTTGGATTTTCTTTTCAATTGTTTGAATTGTCCCTATGTGATTTAGTACTTTCTGTATTCTTAAAAGTGAACCCTCAATATTGAAAGAAAATTCTTAATGAAATATGAATAATACCTTTATACCTTTTCAAACATACCACTTCCTCCATTCTAAAATCTGCAAATAATGTATTTTAGTATTAACTAATGCTATGGTGCTCAACATACCTACCACAAAAGGATCGAAGACTGAGTCAGCCTTCCTAGAATTCAAAGTCATGGCTGCCTGATTGCTGCATGTTGCAGAAGTGAACATTAATACACTGAACCATTCTGGCAGCCATTTTGAAGCTAGTTGAGTAGAACACTATAGTGAAGAGGGAACTCTGTTCCACAATGGATGCTTTGCCAATTCCAGTAGGATTAAGCCCTGAATATTAGTTGGGTGCAACAGTATCACCGTATGGAATACCACTCCACCAGATTCTGAGCAGACTTGTGTTCCCACCCCAAACCTAATATAACAGGGTGATAATTCCACCCGGAAAAATCTCATAAGTCTTTGGCTTCAGCAACAACCAAGCCTCTTTCCCCATTTGTTCCTGAACAGTGAAAGCAGACAGTGGGCTCCCATGCCATAACACAGTTTTCCCTTCTCTGCCCTTCTCCGAGCAGATCCCTCCCTCTATCCCTACAACACACAGAGATGCCTACTTATTACCTGTCAGTGCACTGTCCCATTACTACCTTTACCCATTAATGCCCAACTTCTATTACAGCTATGACAATGTCATCTCAATTTAGCTTCATATTATTACTGTGCTCCTACTCTGGGTGCATTGCAACACACTCTCGTACTGCAATGCCCCCAATAATGCTTCCAGTCAGTAAAGAGCCCTTATTTCCAAATATGGGTTAATGTTGATGCCCAAACATATCTAATTTTATGGAAGTCAAGTTGCAGGAAAGGGCAAAATCCTGGTATTCTATATTTAGCCAGTTATTTTAAGGAAAAGGTTTGAGACAATATTCACATTTAGAGATGTATTTACTAGCCAAAGTAATCATTACAAAAGGCAAAAGAATGGTTAATCGTTCAAGGGAGTTAGCATAATAAAATCATAAAAAAAGACTACAATTACCCAGCTAGTCCTATCAAGTAGACTGACTGATATGGGTCTGTTTTATTCAAAGTCTAAGGAAAGTCTCTGAATCACTGGAAGAAGGAAGCTAACCAACCACAGGAGTTCAAAGGAATCTGGTTATTCCCCAAAATGAGTGTAAATGTGGGGTAAAAAAATTGTACTTGTGCAGCACCAATCACATTAATTAATATCTTAAAATAACTCATAGTTTGGCTTACAAAGCTCAGAATTTGTTATTAATGCAAAACATGAGTGATAAGCAATGAACTGCTTACTGCTTATGCACATAAATAACATGTTAACAGAGACTCAGCTGAGTGGTCTTGCAAATGTGCAACATCCGAACATCTTTGCCTGGAAAGCTAGTAGAATATAATTTTGTAACATTCAAGTAGACACCGTGGTATACAGCTAAATGATTTTCTGAAACAGAAATATCACCTGAACGTGCAGGACACCCAAATAAACAAGCACTCTTAAACCCTTCTGTGCAGAGGACGTAGTGGTTACGTCCTTCGGCACAGTGCTGCTGTGCCGAAGACGTAACCACTACGTCCTCGGCACACAGCCCAGAGGGAGCGCTCTCGCTCCCTCTGTGTGCTTCCCCCCACCCCCCCAAAGTCAGGGATGGAAGGGGAAGCCCTTCCCCTTCCACCCCCGACTCCCCCCACCCCCCTGTGACGTCAGCGTGCGAGCGCACGCTGATTAGTCACAGGGTCTCCCCCATCGCGCTGGAAGCTCTGCTTCCAGCGCGATTGAAAGAGAAATGCTCAGCATTTCTCTTTCAATCACGTGGGGGAGGCCCGGAGAGGCTTCAAAGGGAAGGAAATGTATTTCCTTCCCTTTGAAGTCTCTCCCAGGGTTCCAAAAGCCGGATTACTTGCAATCCGGCTTTTGAAACCCCACTAGAAACCAGGGATTTTTATTTTATTTTTAAATCGACATAAGGGAGCGACCCCTTGGGCAAGGGTCGCTCCCAGGGGGGCATTTTTTTGGGAAGGCCTTTTCTGCCCCCCCTGGGGGCAGATTGGCCTATTATTAGGCCGATCTGCCCCCAGGGGGGGCAGAAACCTCTAGGCACAAGGGATCATTTTTTTTTTTTCTTTTTGTTTTGTTTTGGTTCTGTTTTAGGTGGGGAGCGACCCCTTAGGCAAGGGTCGATCCCCTAGGGGGCAAATTATATTTAGGCCATTTCTGCCCCTCTTGGGGGCAGATTGGTCTATTTTGATGAGGCCAATCTGCCCCCAAGGGGGGCAGAAACCACTAGACACCAGGGAGGTTTTTTTTTAACATGAATTTCACGCACGGGGAGCGACCCCTTAGGCAAGGGTCGCTCCCTGGGGGGGGGGATTATTTTAGGCCATTTCTGACCCCCTGGGGGGTAGATCAGCCTATTTTGATTACGCTGATCTGCCCCCAAGGGGGGCAGAAACCACTAGGCACCAGGGATTTTTTGTTTTTTTTGTTTTACAGATGGGGAGCGACCCCTTGGACAAGGGTCGCTCCCCTGGAGGGGCAAATTGTATTTTGGCCATTTCTGCCCGCAGATCGGCCGATTTTAGGTCAATCTGCCCCCAAGGGGGGCAAAAACCACTAGGCACCAGGGATCTTTTTTTCGCGCCGTCACGCAAGGGGCGCGACCTTGTAGGCAAGGGTCACCCCCGGGGGGAGTGGGTGGGGGGGCAAATTTATTTTAGCCCATTTTTGCCCCCCTTGGGGGCAGATTGGCCGATTGTAGATCAATCTGCCCCCAAGGGGGCAGAAACCACTAGGCACCGAGGATTTTTTTTTTGGCGCTGATGTCACGCAGGGGGAGCAACCCCGTAGGCAAGGGTCGCTCCCGGGGGGGGTTAGAGGGGTGGGGGACAAATTTACTTTAGGCCATTTCTGCCCCCCCCAGGGCCGGCTGAGCTAGAGGCCAAAATCCACAGGTAGGCATTGTTTTCTATGAAAATATTTGATGTGTCCAAGTTGTGTTTTGGGCCATTTCCTGTCGCGGGCGCTAGGCCTACCCACACAAGTGAGGTATCATTTTTATTGGGAGACTTGGGGGAACGCTGGGTGGAAGGAAATTTGTGGCTCCTCTCAGATTCCAGAACTTTCTGTCACCGAAATGTGAGGAAAACGTGTTTCTTTAGCCAAATTTTGAGGTTTGCAAAGGATTCTGGGCAACAGAACCTGGTCAGAGCCCCACAAGTCACCCCATCTTGGATTCCCCTAGGTCTCTAGTTTTCGAAAATACACTGGTTTGCTAGGTTTCCCTAGGTGCCGGCGAGCTAGAGGCCACAATCTACAGGTAGGCACTTTGCAAAAAACACCTCTGTTTTCTTTAAAAAAATGTGATGTGTCCATGTTGTGTTTTGGGCCATTTCCTGTCGCGGGCGCTAGGCCTACCCACACAAGTGAGGTATCTTTTTTATCTGGAGACTTGGGGGAACACTGGGTGGAAGGAAATTTGTGGCTCCTCTCAGATTCCAGAACTTTCTGTCACCGAAATGTGAGGAAAACATGTTTTTTTAGCCAAATTTTGAGGTTTGCAAAGGATTCTGGGTAACAGAACCTGGTCAGAGGCCCACAAGTCACCCCATCTTGGATTCCCCTAGGTCTCTAGTTTTCAAAAATGCACAGGTTTGGTAGGTTTCCCTAGGTGCCGGCTGAGCTAGAGGCCAAAATCTACAGGTAGGCACTTTGCAAAAAACACCTCTGTTTTCTTTCAAAAAATGTGATGTGTCAACGTTGTGTTTTGGGGTATTTCCTGTGACGGGCGCTAGGCCTACCCACACAAGTGAGGTATCATTTTTATCAGGAGACTTGGGGGAACGCTGGGTGGAAGGACATTTGTGGCTCCTCTCAGATTCCAGAATTTTCTGTCACCGAAATGTGAGGAAAACTTGTTTTTTTAGCCAAATTTTGAGGTTTGCAAAGGATTCTGGGTAACAGAACCTGGTCAGAGCCCCACAATTCACCCTATCTTGGATTCCCCTAGGTCTCTAGTTTTTAAAAATGCACAGGTTTGGTAGATTTCCCTAGGTGCCGGCTGAGCTAGAGGCCAAAACCTACAGGTAGGCACTTTGCAAAAATTACCTCAGTTTTCTTAAAAAAAATATGATGTGTCCACGTTGTGTTTTGGGGCGTTTCCTGTCACGGGCGCTAGGCCTACCCACACAAGTGAGGTATAATTTTTATCAGGAGACTTGGGGGAACGCTGGGTGGAAGGAAATTTGTGGCTCCTCTCAGATTCCAGAACTTTCTGTCACCGAAATGTGAGGAAAAGGTGTTTGTTAAGCCAAATTTTGAGGTTTGGAAAGGATTCTGGGTAACAGAACCTGGTTAGAGCCCCACAAGTCACCCCATCTTCGATTCCCCTAGGCCTCTAGTTTTCAAAAATACACAGCTTTGGTAGGTTTCCCTAGGTGGCGGCTGAGCTAGAGGCCAAAATCTACAGGTAGGCACTTTGCAAAAAACACCTCTGTTTTCTTTAAAAAAATGTGATGTGTTTATGTTGTGTTTTGGGGCATTTCCTGTGACGGGCGCTCGGCCTACCCACACAAGTGAGGTATCATTTTTATCTGGAGACTTGGGGTAACGCTGGGTAGAAGGAAATTTTATGGCTCCTCTCAGATTCCAGAACTTTCTGTCACCGAAATGTGAGGAAAACGTGTTTTTTTAGCCAAATTTTGAGGTTTGCAAAGGATTCTGGGTAACAGAACCTGGTCAGAGCCCCACAAGTCACCCCTTCTTGGATTCCCCTAGGTCTCTAGTTTAAAAAAATGCACAGGTTTGGTAGGTTTCCCTAGGTGCCGGCTGAGCTAGAGGCCAAAATCTACAGGTAGGCACTTTGCAAAAAACACCTCTGTTTTCTTTCAAAAAATGTGATGTGTCCACGTTGTGTTTTGGGGCATTTCCTGTCACGGGTGCTAGTCCTACCCACACAAGTGAGGTATCATTTTTATCGGGAGACTTGGCGGAACGCTGGGTACAAGGAAATTTGAGGCTCCTCTCAGATTCCAGAACTTTCTGTCACCGAAATGTGAGGAAAACGTGTTTTTTTAGCCAAATTTTGAGGTTTACAAAGGATTCTGGGTAACAGAACCTGGTCAGAGCCCCACAAGTCACCCCATCTTGGATTCCCCTAGGTCTCTAGTTTTCAAAAATGCACAGGTTTGGTAGGTTTCCCTAGGTGCCGGCTGAGCTAGAGGCCAAAATCTACAGGTAGGCACTTTGCAAAAAACACCTCTGTTTTCTTTCAAAAAATGTCATGTGTCCACGTTGTGTTTTGGGGTATTTCCTGTGACGGGCGCTAGGCCTACCCACACAAGTGAGGTATCATTTTTATCAGGAGACTTGGGGGAACGCTGGGTGGAAGGACATTTGTGGCTCCTCTCAGATTCCAGAATTTTCTGTCACCGAAATGTGAGGAAAACGTGTTTTTTTAGCCAAATTTTGAGGTTTGCAAAGGATTCTGGGTAACAGAACCTGGTCAGAGCCCACAATTCACCCTATCTTGGATTCCCCTAGGTCTCTAGTTTTTAAAAATGCACAGGTTTGGTAGATTTCCCTAGATGCCGGCTGAGCTAGAGGCCAAAACCTACAGGTAGGCACTTTGCAAAAATTACCTCAGTTTTCTTAAAAAAAATATGATGTGTCCACGTTGTGTTTTGGGGCGTTTCCTGTCACGGGCGCTAGGCCTACCCACACAAGTGAGGTATAATTTTTATCAGGAGACTTGGGGGAACGCTGGGTGGAAGGAAATTTGTGGCTCCTCTCAGATTCCAGAACTTTCTGTCACCGAAATGTGAGGAAAAGGTGTTTGTTAAGCCAAATTTTGAGGTTTGGAAAGGATTCTGGGTAACAGAACCTGGTCAGAGCCCCACAAGTCACCCCATCTTCGATTCCCCTAGGCCTCTAGTTTTCAAAAATACACAGCTTTGGTAGGTTTCCCTAGGTGGCGGCTGAGCTAGAGGCCAAAATCTACAGGTAGGCACTTTGCAAAAAACACCTCTGTTTTCTTTCAAAAAATTTGATGTGTTTATGTTGTGTTTTGGGGCATTTCCTGTGACGGGCGCTCGGCCTACCCACACAAGTGAGGTATCATTTTTATCTGGAGACTTGGGGTAACGCTGGGTAGAAGGAAATTTTATGGCTCCTCTCAGATTCCAGAACTTTCTGTCACCGAAATGTGAGGAAAACGTGTTTTTATAGCCAAATTTTGAGGTTTGCAAAGGATTCTGGGTAACAGAACCTGGTCAGAGCCCCACAAGTCACCCCTTCTTGGATTCCCCTAGGTCTCTAGTTTAAAAAAATGCACAGGTTTGGTAGGTTTCCCTAGGTGCCGGCTGAGCTAGAGGCCAAAATCTACAGGTAGGCACTTTGCAAAAAACACCTCTGTTTTCTTTCAAAAAATGTGATGTGTCCACGTTGTGTTTTGGGGCATTTCCTGTCACGGGTGCTAGTCCTACCCACACAAGTGAGGTATCATTTTTATCGGGAGACTTGGCGGAACGCTGGGTACAAGGAAATTTGTGGCTCCTCTCAGATTCCAGAACTTTCTGTCACCGAAATGTGAGGAAAACGTGTTTTTTTAGCCAGATTTTGAGGTTTGCAAAGGATTCTGGGTAACAGAACTTGGTCACAGCCCCACAAGTCACCCCATCTTGGATTTCCCTAGGTCTCTAGTTTTAAAAAATGCACAGGTTTGGTAGGTTTCCCTAGGTGCCGGCTGAGCTAGACGCCAAAATCTACAGGTAGGCACTTTGCAAAAAGCACCTCTGTTTTCTTTAAAAAAATGTGATGTGTCCACGTTGTGTTTTGGGGCATTTCCTGTCACGGGTGCTAGGCCTACCCACACAAGTGAGGTATCATTTTTATCGGGAGACTTGGCGGAACGCTGGGTGCAAGGAAATTTGTGGCTCCTCTCAGATTCCAGAACTTTCTGTCACCGAAATATGAGGAAAACGTGTTTTTTTAGCCAAATTTTGAGGTGTGCAAAGGATTCTGGGCAACAGAACATTTTGAGAGCCCCACAAGTCACCCCATCTTGGATTTCCCTAGGTCTCTAGTTTTAAAAAATGCACAGGTTTGGTGGGTTTCCCTAGGTGCCGGCTGAGCTAGAGGCCAAAATCTACAGGTAGGCACTTTGCAAAAAACACCTCTGTTTTCTTTAAAAAAATGTGATGTGTCCATGTTGTGTTTTGGGGCATTTCCTGTCACGGGCGCTAGGCCTACCCACACAAGTGAGGTATCATTTTTATCGGGAGACTTGGGGAAACGCTGGGTGGAAGGAAATTTGTGGCTCCTCTCAGATTCCAGAACTTTCTGTCACCGAAATGTGAGAAAAACGTGTTTTTTTAGCCAAATTTTGAGGTTTGCAAAGGATTCTGGGTAACAGAACCTGGTCAGAGCCCCACAAGTCACCCCTTCTTGGATTCCCCTAGGTCTCTAGTTTTAAAAAATGCACAGGTTTGGTAGGTTTCCCTAGGTGCCAGCTGAGCTAGAGGCCAAAATCTACAGGTAGGCACTTTGCAAAAAACACCTCTGTTTTCTTTCAAAAAATTTGATGTGTCAACGTTGTGTTTTGGGGCATTTCCTGTCACGGGTGCTAGGCCTACCCACACAAGTGAGGTATCATTTTTATCGGGAGACTTTGCGGAACGCTGGGTACAAGGAAATTTGTGGCTCCTCTCAGATTCCAGAACTTTCTGTCACCGAAATGTGAGGAAAACGTGTTTTTTAGCCAGATTTTGAGGTTTGCAAAGGATTCTGGGTAACAGAACTTGGTCAGAGCCCCACAAGTCACCCCATCTTGGATTCCCCTAGGTCTCTAGTTTTCAAAAATGCACAGGTTTGGTAGGTTTCCCTACGTGCCGGCTGAGCTAGAAGCCAAAATCTACAGGTAGGCACTTTGCAAAAAACACCTCTGTTTTCTTTTAAAAAATGTGATGTGTCCACGTTGTGTTTTGGGGCATTTCCTGTCACGGGTGCTAGGCCTACCCACACAAGTGAGGTATCATTTTTATCGGGAGACTTGGCGGAACGCTGAGTGCATGGAAATTTGTGGCTGCTCTCAGATTCCAGAACTTTCTGTCACTGAAATGTGAGGAAAACGTGTTTTTTTAGCCAAATTTTGAGGTTTGCAAAGGATTCTGGGTAAAAGAACCTGTTCAGAGCCCCACAAGTCACCCCATCTTGGATTTCCCTAGGTCTCTAGTTTTAAAAAATGCACAGGTTTGGTAGGTTTCCCTAGGTGCCGGCTGAGCTAGAGGCCAAAATCTACAGGTAGGCACTTTGCAAAAAACACCTCTGTTTTCTTTAAAAAAATGTGATGTGTCCATGTTGTGTTTTGGGGCATTTCCTGTCACGGGCGCTAGGCCTACCCACACAAGTGAGGTATCATTTTTATCGGGAGACTTGGG
Source organism: Pleurodeles waltl (assembly GCF_031143425.1). Taxonomy (NCBI): domain Eukaryota; kingdom Metazoa; phylum Chordata; class Amphibia; order Caudata; family Salamandridae; genus Pleurodeles; species Pleurodeles waltl. The sequence goes on along the minus strand of NC_090442.1, from coordinate 825,980,910 downwards.
GAAACGCTGGGTGGAAGGAAATTTGTGGCTCCTCTCAGATTCCAGAACTTTCTGTCACCGAAATGTGAGAAAAACGTGTTTTTTTAGCCAAATTTTGAGGTTTGCAAAGGATTCTGGGTAACAGAACCTGGTCAGAGCCCCACAAGTCACCCCTTCTTGGATTCCCCTAGGTCTCTAGTTTTAAAAAATGCACAGGTTTGGTAGGTTTCCCTAGGTGCCAGCTGAGCTAGAGGCCAAAATCTACAGGTAGGCACTTTGCAAAAAACACCTCTGTTTTCTTTCAAAAAATGTGATGTGTCAACGTTGTGTTTTGGGGCATTTCCTGTCACGGGTGCTAGGCCTACCCACACAAGTGAGGTATCATTTTTATCGGGAGACTTTGCGGAACGCTGGGTACAAGGAAATTTGTGGCTCCTCTCAGATTCCAGAACTTTCTGTCACCGAAATGTGAGGAAAACGTGTTTTTTAGCCAGATTTTGAGGTTTGCAAAGGATTCTGGGTAACAGAACTTGGTCAGAGCCCCACAAGTCACCCCATCTTGGATTCCCCTAGGTCTCTAGTTTTCAAAAATGCACAGGTTTGGTAGGTTTCCCTACGTGCCGGCTGAGCTAGAAGCCAAAATCTACAGGTAGGCACTTTGCAAAAAACACCTCTGTTTTCTTTTAAAAAATGTGATGTGTCCACGTTGTGTTTTGGGGCATTTCCTGTCACGGGTGCTAGGCCTACCCACACAAGTGAGGTATCATTTTTATCGGGAGACTTGGCGGAACGCTGAGTGCATGGAAATTTGTGGCTGCTCTCAGATTCCAGAACTTTCTGTCACTGAAATGTGAGGAAAACGTGTTTTTTTAGCCAAATTTTGAGGTTTGCAAAGGATTCTGGGTAAAAGAACCTGTTCAGAGCCCCACAAGTCACCCCATCTTGGATTTCCCTAGGTCTCTAGTTTTAAAAAATGCACAGGTTTGGTAGGTTTCCCTAGGTGCCGGCTGAGCTAGAGGCCAAAATCTACAGGTAGGCACTTTTCAAAAAACACCTCTGTTTTCTTTCAAAAAATTTGATGTGTCCACGTTGTGTTTTGGGGCATTTCCTGTCACGGGCGCTAGGCCTACCCAAACAAATGAGGTAGCATTTTTATCGGGGAGACTTGGAGGAACGCTGGGTGGAAGGAAATTTGTGGCTCCTCTCAGATTCCAGAACTTTCTGTCACCGAAATGTGAGGAAAACGTGTTTTTTTAGCCAAATTTTGAGGTTTGCAAAGGATTCTGGGTAACAGAACCTGGTCAGAGCCCCACAAGTCACCCCTTCTTGGATTCCCCTAGGTCTCTAGTTTTAAAAAATGCACAGGTTTGGTAGGTTTCCCTAGGTGCCGGCTGAGCTAGAGGCCAAAATCTACAGGTAGGCACTTCGCAAAAAACACCTCTGTTTTCTTTAAAAAAAAATTGATGTGTCCACGTTGTGTTTTGGGGCATTTCGTGTCACGGGTGCTAGGCCTACCCACACAAGTGAGGTATCATTTTTATAGGGAGACTTGGCGGAACGCTGGGTACAAGGAAATTTGTGGCTCCTCTCAGATTCCAGAACTTTCTGTCACCGAAATGTGAGGAAAACGTGTTTTTTTAGCCAGATTTTGAGGTTTGCAAAGGATTCTGGGTAACAGAACTTGGTCAGAGCCCCACAAGTCACCCCATCTTGGATTCCCCTAGGTCTCTAGTTTTCAAAAATGCACAGGTTTGGTAGGTTTCCCTAGGTGCCGGCTGAGCTAGAAGCCAAAATCTACAGGTAGGCACTTTGCAAAAAACACCTCTGTTTTCTTTAAAAAAATGTGATGTGTCCACGTTGTGTTTTGGGGCATTTCCTGTCACGGGTGCTAGGCCTACCCACACAAGTGAGGTATCATTTTTATCGGGAAACTTGGCGGAACGCTGAGTGCATGGAAATTTGTGGCTGCTCTCAGATTCCAGAACTTTCTGTCACTGAAATGTGAGGAAAACGTGTTTTTTTAGCCAAATGTTGAGGTTTGCAAAGGATTCTGGGTAACAGAACCTGTTCAGAGCCCCACAAGTCACCCCATCTTGGATTTCCCTAGGTCTCTAGTTTTAAAAAATGCACAGGTTTGGTAGGTTTCCCTAGGTGCCGGCTGAGCTAGAGGCCAAAATCTACAGGTAGGCACTTTTCAAAAAACACCTCTGTTTTCTTTCAAAAAATTTGATGTGTCCACGTTGTGTTTTGGGGCATTTCCTGTCACGGGCGCTAGGCCTACCCAAACAAATGAGGTAGCATTTTTATCGGGAGACTTGGAGGAACGCTGGGTGGAAGGAAATTTGTGGCTCCTCTCAGATTCCAGAACTTTCTGTCACCGAAATGTGAGGAAAATGTGTTTTTTTAGCCAAATTTTGAGGTTTGCAAAGGATTCTGGGTAACAGAACCTGGTCAGAGCCCCACAAGTCACCCCTTCTTGGATTCCCCTAGGTCTCTAGTTTTAAAAAATGCACAGGTTTGGTAGGTTTCCCTAGGTGCCGGCTGAGCTAGAGGCCAAAATCTACAGGTAGGCACTTTGCAAAAAACACCTCTGTTTTCTTTCAAAAAATGTGATGTGTCAACGTTGTGTTTTGGGGCATTTCCTGTCACGGGTGCTAGGCCTACCCACACAAGTGAGGTATCATTTTTATCGGGAGACTTGGCGGAACGCTGGGTACAATGAAATTTGTGGCTCCTCTCAGATTCCAGAACTTTCTGTCACCGAAATGTGAGGAAAACGTGTTTCTTTAGCCAGATTTTGAGGTTTGCAAAGGATTCTGGGTAACAGAACCTGGTCAGAGCCCCACAAGTCACCCCTTCTTGGATTCCCCTAGGTCTCTAGTTTAAAAAAATGCACAGGTTTGGTAGGTTTCCCTAGGTGCCGGCTGAGCTAGAGGCCAAAATCTACAGGTAGGCACTTTTCAAAAAACACCTCTGTTTTCTTTCAAAAAATGTGATGTGTCCACGTTGTGTTTTGGGGCATTTCCTGTCACGGGCGCTAGGCCTACCCAAACAAGTGAGGTATCATTTTTATCGGGAGACTTGGGGGAACGCTGGGTGGAAGGAAATTTGTGGCTCCTCTCAGATTCCAGAACTTTCTGTCACTGAAATGTGAGGAAAACGTGTTTTTTTAGCCAAATGTTGAGGTTTGCAAAGGATTCTGGCTAACAGAACCTGGTCAGAGCCCCACAAGTCACCCCTTCTTGGATTCCCCTAGGTCTCTAGTTTTAAAAAATGCACAGGTTTGGTAGGTTTCCCTAGGTGCCGGCTGAGCTAGAGGCCAAAATCTACAGGTAGGCACTTTGCAAAAAACACCTCTGTTTTCTTTCAAAAAATGTGATGTGTCAATGTTGTGTTTTGGGGCATTTCCTGTCACGGGTGCTAGGCCTACCCACACAAGTGAGGTATCATTTTTATCGGGAGACTTGGCGGAACGCTGGGTACAATGAAATTTGTGGCTCCTCTCAGATTCCAGAACTTTCTGTCACCGAAATGTGAGGAAAACGTGTTTCTTTAGCCAGATTTTGAGGTTTGCAAAGGATTCTGGGTAACTGAACTTGGTCAGAGCCCCACAAGTCACCCCATCTTGGATTCCCCTAGGTCTCTAGTTTTCAAAAATGCACAGGTTTGGTAGGTTTCCCTAGGTGCCGGCTGAGCTAGAGGCCAAAATCTACAGGTAGGCACTTTTCAAAAAACACCTCTGTTTTCTTTAAAAAAATGTGATGTGTCCACCTTGTGTTTTGGGGCATTTCCTGTCACGGGCGCTAGGCCTACCCAAACAAGTGAGGTATCATTTTTATCAGGAGACTTGGGGGAACGCTGGGTGGAAGGAAATTTGTGGCTCCTCTCAGATTCCAGAACTTTCTGTCACTGAAATGTGAGGAAAACGTGTTTTTTTAGCCAAATCTTGAGGTTTGCAAAGGATTCTGGGTAACAGAACCTGGTCAGAGCCCCACAAGTCACCCCATCTTGCATTCCCCTAGGTCTCTAGTTTTCAAAAATGCACAGGTTTGGTAGGTTTCCCTAGGTGCCGGCTGAGCTAGAGGCCATAATCTACAGGTAGGCACTTCGCAAAAAACACCTCTGTTTTCTTTAAAAAAATGTGATGTGTCCACGTTGTGTTTTTGGGTGTTTCCTGTCACGGGCGCTAGGCCTACCCACACAAGTGAGGTATCATTTTTATCGGGAGACTTGGGGGAACATAGATTAGCAAAACAAGTGTTATTGCCCCTTGTCTTTCTCTCCATTTTTTCCTTCCAAATATATGAGAGTGTTGAGAAATGCCCTGTAATTCACATGCTAGTATGGTCACCCCGGAATTCAGAGATGTGCAAATAACCACTGCTCCTCAACACCTTATCTTGTGTCCTTTTTGGAAATACAAAGGTTTTCTTGATAGCTATTTTTCACTCTTTATATTTCAGCAAATGAATTGCTGTATACCCGGTATAGAATGAAAACGCACTGCAGGGTGCAGCTCATTTATTGGCTCTAGGTACCTAGGGTTCTTGATGAAGCTACAAGCCCTATATATCCCCGCAACCAGAGGAGTCCAGCAGACGTAACGGTATATTGCTTTCGAAAATCTGACTTTGCAGGAAAAAGTTACAGAGTAAAACGTAGAGAAAAATTTATGTTTTTTTCACCTCAATTTAAATATTTTTATTTTTCAGTTGTTATTTTCTGTAGGAAACCCTTGTAGGATCTACACAAATTACCCCTTGCTGAATTTAGAATTTTGTCTACTTTTCAGAAGTGTTGTGGTTTCTGGGATCCAACATTGGTTTCATGCCCATTTCTGTCACTGACTGGAAGGAGGTTGAAAGCACAAAAAATCGTAAAAATAGGGTATGTCCCAGTAAAATGCCAAAATTGTGTTGAAAAATTGGGTTTTCTGATTCAAGTCTGCCTGTTCCTGAAAGCTGGGAAGCTGGTAATTCTAGCACCGCAAACCCTTTGTTGATGCCATTTTCAGGGAAAAAAACAGAAGCCTTCTTCTGCAGCCCCTTTTTCCCATTTGTTTGCAAAAAAACGAAATTTTCACTGTATTTTGGCTAATTTCTTGGCCTCCTTCTGGGGAACCCACAAAGTCTGGGTACCTCTAGAATCCCTAGGATGTTGGAAAAAAAGGACAAAAATTTTGCTTGGCTAGCTTATGTGGACAACAAGTTATGAGGGCCTAAGCACGAACTGCCCCAAATAGCCAAAAAAGGCACGGCACAGAAGGGGAAAAAGGCCTTTTAGAGAAGGGGTTAAGTGCTGCAACCTGAGGATTCCTACTCATGTCAATTAAATCAAACCTAAAGTAGTCACAACCTTTGAATATGAAAATATGCTTCTTCATTAAGACATATAAAAGTAGCCTAAAAGTAGGGGTAAATATGGATGGAAATGTAAAATATTAATACCATAAAACAGGAAACTCAAAGTACAAATCCTAGACAATAATCTCCTGAGGACAGCTAAAGGAGGCCCCACCTTTTGATTTTGCTGGACCTTTCAACCAACTTCAGCAAGTTTGATCATCCCACCCTCATCCACAGCCTGAAGCTTAAAATATAATTCACTGCCAATGTCCTTCACTGGTTCCCTTCTCACGTATTCTACCAACACCATATCATTCACCTGAGCATGTCCAGGACCCAGAAGATCGCAATCACATGCACAGTTGCCTAGTGTTCCATCTTTCCTTTCATCTTCAGCCATAACATGACTTATACAAAAAAATAGGCCTGGGTATCAAAATGAAAGTGGCATCCGGTAGTCATCTATATAGCGAAAAAAGTGGCCCACTTAAGGAAATCAGGAAGTTTTAAACTTGTAAAGACCAGCTTCATGGGAATTTTGCAACGTTTTGGCCGACTATATGCATTAGTGCTTGCTCGAGGCAATATTTATGGCAATATCAGGAAAATGAACATTAAAAAACGGGCCACATGTCCATGATAGAGGCCCCCACATTGCTAAAAAAATGCCCCATACAGTGATCTGTCAGACCTGCTCATTGGACACTACCTGATTGCCTTTTAGGCCAGTCCTACCCTGTCTTAAACCTCTACATTGAGTCCCGTATGAGTCCCTTATGACTCTACTATTTGATACGATCATTAACATTTATCAGTACATTGCTTCATCATCTCTATTTGAAAGTCTTGTGTGTTCAAAATCAGCCTCCACTAATCGGGTCCTGGATATCTAGCCCATTCTAGAAGTTTAACCTCATCAAGACATCATTCCTACTGGTCTCCAAAAACAACAACAACTAATCCAAACATTACTCACCAACATTAACCATCATGGATTTGAATATCACATTTCTCCAAATGTGGTCACTCTGCTTCATCCTCGTTACTAAGTTTTCACTCAAGGAACACATCACCAAGGACAACAGGGCTGCCTGGTGCCCATTTTCTGTACCAAAGTAATTGAAACCATTTCTCCCTGAAAGCAAATTCACTGTGATTGTTCAAAACAATGTTTTCTTGTATCATGGCTTCCCGGGCTTCACACTGCTACCCTCTTGGGGCATTCCACATGCCACAGAATTCCTCATTAAGGGCTTGAAGAAATATATAATCATCATGCTTTCCCTTATTGATCTCCACGGGTTCCGCTTGCCAAGCTTCACCATGTTCAAACCAGCTGCAATGATACCGCTTGCAGTAATTTTCCCTGTCAAAACACAAATAGAGAGTCAGGGAGATTGGAACTAAGCAAATTTTAAACAAATGTAAAGGAATCGACCCATACTAACTCCCCACATATAAAGCCAAAAAACACAAAAAGGTATGGGTTCACTTATAATGAGGAGCTGTACCCAAAGGAGATTTTCCTGGAGCTCCTTGACCTCACTGGGTATATGAATGAAGTGTAAGTGCTGTGAAGTGGTGATGGGGGTGTTTCCTTTACGGACTAGGTGGTCTCACACACTATATAGTGTCATGCTTCATCATTTGACCACCTACCCCACCCAGGTAGGACAATGCCACCTGGGCGGACTCAACCTCACCATTAAAAGAACAGAAGGGAGAGCATAAATTTCTATTTTCTGGAATTAGTGGGATCCAGCTAAGCTAGGGAAAGATATAAAAGCACCTGAGCAGTTACCAGTGTGCAATCTACACTTTTAATAATGGTGTCTGCTGGTGTGTTAAAAACAATGATGGGACACCTTAGTGAGAACAAGGGCTCACTGGGTTACCTATCTAAAAATGCTAGGATACCATCAGACTGGAGACAAAGTAGAGTGGATAAAAAAGGAATCAGTGTGTAATTCCAGGATCTGAAATAACATCCAGGCGTCCTCAAGGACCACCCCGAAATCTATTCCAATTTGGGAAACAGCTGAAGACATACTTTGTTAAAAAACACAACAAAAATACAAAGAAATAGTCCACCATCACTCTTTGAACTCAGCTTCTGTTACATCCATTAACTCACTGTAACTTTGTCTTTTATCCTTTACAGCACTCTGCTACCTTTTAGCTACATGTGTGCTACACAATTTTCACATTATAGAAATAAAAAAGTGTTTTTGTTAAATGCATGTTCACTCTTCGCTCTCTTGGCCCTAAAATAGTAGATGCATATTCTTATACAATAAACAGTACTCATGAGGCACTGGGGGAACATGGCGGCCAGCTAGGAGCTGAGCCGCAAGTCCTCCGAGCCGCACCGGGGGTTGCCAAGGCAACGCAACGCGACGCAGTACGAGGAAGGAGGTGGGAGCTGCTGGACGCGCGCGCGGCAGCTCCAGTGTCGGCGTTTCTCCGAGTATGGGGAAGCGCCGAAATAAGATATTATTTACCTCTGTCGGAGGTCCGTGTCTGTGAGGAATTTAGCCCCTCGGAGAGACCGCTTGGGGGCTAAAACCGGCTGAACCGGCTTGTGGACAAAGGAGCTTGATGGAAAAGCCACTTCTGGAGGTATGGAGATATCCAGAAGGTAAGACTCCTGCCTAGGAGCCATAGACTGGGATTTTCTCCCCCCCCCCAAGGCTAATTGGTGGATTTAGGTGGTTTGAGGGCTAGAGGGAGTAGTGTTGGAGTAGTGTCTGGGCAAAAAAAAAAAGCAGAGAAGAAAAAAAAATATATAATATTTTTTTTTTAGTCTCCCTCTCAGCTCCCCCCCTTCCTGTTTGTTAGATAACAGAGGGGGAGGGCTTCTTATCATAATTAGACCTGGCACACAACTCAACGCAGGCCACGGAGGCGGCAGGGAACAACGTAAGGAACAGTTTATATGGAGAGAAGTGCAGGAGGTCTTGTTTAACCTCAGGTGTATGGAGTGAAGCCATAAGGGGTGTGCGCCAGGGGAGACGCTACACTGCTCGGTGCAGTCTTCGAGGCCCAGGATCACTCTCTGGAGCAGACTTTGCAGAAATAAAGAACCAAGGAGCGGTTGATGTCACCGGTTAAGCACCTTGTAAAAGGTCCTCAGGGGGGGATCGGCAAGTCGGGAGTGATACGGAAAGGAAAAGCAGGATCTCGAGGTTCGGAGTGCGCTATAACTACTGACAATATATGTTCGACAAAAAGGAGAGGACAATTTAGAGTAAAAGAGAGCCGGGGTGAGGAGGAGATTAACACGAAAGGGGGTCCAGGAGGAAAAAGGGATACCCCAGGATCAATCTCTAAATACTTCCAGTCAGGTATGGAGGAAACAAGTAAGACTCCTTTTGCGTCTACGGAATCACACATGGCCCCAGAGGGCCCAACTATTTTAGAGCAGGATTCCCCGCTGCAGTGGGAGGCGCAGATGAATCAGCTAACTGCAGTAGGGGGGGGCTCGTTAGGGGGCAAAGAAGATTATCCAGGACCTAGCGCTTCAGCCTTACAGGAGCCTGGGGATGGGGGAGTATATGAGCTCATGCTCTCCCTTAAGAAGGAGATTCGTGAGAGGTTTGAGACTTCTGAAAATAACCAGGCTAAGATACAAGAAGCGTGTGTGATTTTAGAGACTAAGATCAATCAGCTAACAGATCGGGTCGGCATGGTGGAAAAGGCTATGGAGTTGCAGAAAAATCAGGTGTTGGCCAACTCTCAAGATATTGCGAATCTTAAGCGGGGGGAGAGGGCTATGCAGGATAAACTGGAGTTTCTGGAAAATAATATGAGAAGAAATAACATTAGAGTTCTTGGAGTTCCGGAGGGGGTGGAAGGAGTAGACCTCAAGGGTTATCTAGTATCATTGATAAAAGAGGCGATGCCAGGTTCAGCACATCTGAAGCTGGAGGAGGATATTCAAAGGATACACCGTGATCCATTCAAAGAAAATCCAGGAAGGAAATCCCCTAGAAGAATATTAGTGAACTTTGCCACCTATTCTATAAAAGAGAAAATTCTGAATGAGGCTCTGAAGGGTGGGAAATTCACTAAGGATAATTGGTCTTTTAGAATTCGATCAGATGTCTCCAGAGTGACTTTGGATAGACAGTGGGAGCTGGGCAAATTAATGCAAGAGCTCCGCTCTTTAGGAGCAACGGTACAGTTAAGGTTTCCGGCGGCCCTGCGGATTATGTGGCAGAATAAAATGCATAACATAAGAGACCCTGAGGAGGTTAAGGCCTTTATAGAACAGATAAAGTCGCGATAGTGCAATAGTATTGACGTGATTGAAGAACTCCCGGTGTGGGGGGTGCGGAGGGCTTAAAGGGGCAAGCAATGGCTGTCCTAGTAAAAGCAGGGAGGGTTCCCATGGGTGGAGGAGATAGGGGTATAAAGGGTGTAGAGGGTTTTGGAGGGGTTTGGAGATTTGGTGGGTTGGGGTGTGGGGGCACAAGGGGAAAAAGGGTTAAAAATTAAATAAAAGTCCTCAAGATGGGTTTTCAACATGTTAAGAAAGGGGAGATCCAGGTAATCCTTTTTTTTTTTTTTTTTTTTAGGATAGGATGGGTAAGCAGCTAGGCCTGTCACTAAAAATAATGTCATGGAATATCAACGGGCTTAGGGTCAATGGCAGAAGAAGGAAGATCTTGGAATTTCTTAGGCAGGCAGAGGAGGAGGTGATTATATTACAAGAGACGCACCTTTTACAAGACGAATGGGAAAACGTGTTCAAGAATACAAGATGGATATCTAGGGGAATAGTGACTAAGCAGTCGTGCCCAGTTAAGGGCATTGCTATTCTTTTTAAAGAAAGAATAGCAAAGGGATTAGTTATTGGCGAGGTACATGTTGATTTAAAGGGTAGATGGGTGGTGGCGGAGGCCGTTTTTTTTGGAGTATGGCTCACGTTCGCAGGTTATTATGGACCCAATATAGATGATGCCACCCCGTTTTTAGAACTATATAACCTTCTTCTGAAATCCAAGTACCCGATTGTACTAGGTGGGGATTTCAATATATTACTGAATTTGGCCTTGGATAAGTCCACTCCCCGAGGAACGGCTAATTCCCCAAGATGTAGGTTACGGGTTAAGCAGGCTATGATTGATCTGGGACTGGTTGATGTGTGGCAGGTTAAGGGGGGTGTAGGACCTAGATTTACTTTTCATAATAAGAAATATGGGCATAGATCTAGAATAGATTTTTTCCTAGTACAGAATAGCTTGATGGGAAATGTGGATTCAATAGTACATGCCCCGCTACATTTATCAGATCATGCGGCTGTTAAGTTGTATCTTTCCTTCACGGCACAAATTCCTAGGTTTCGAGGTACAATAAGTCGTTTATTATTACTGGACGATCTAATTATTGAGATACTAAGAAAGGACACAATAGACTTTTTTGAAGTGAATCAGGGATCTGCTAGCTTGCAAATAGTCTGGGATGCATATAAAGCCTATATAAGGGGGAGGCTGATTAATTTGGCCATATTTAAGCGTAGGGAGGAGAGAGAGAAAATACAGAGTCTTGAGACCAGCATAGCGATGCTGCAGGACTCTATACAAGCCGCACAGGGAATGGGGAACGGGAATCAATTAAGGTTGCTAGAACGACAACATGAGGAAGCCCATTTGAAACTAGAGCATTTACTGGAAGTCCGAGAAAGAAAGAAATGGGAAACTAGTCAGTATGCCCACTACGAGTATGGGGAAGGATGTAGTAAGTTACTGGCTTGGAAGGTAAAATCTGACCATTCAAAGAAACATATTGCGTCAATCAGGTCTAACATCACGGGTCAGCTTTGTGTAAAAGGTACAGAAATAGAAGCTGCCTTTGTCTCCTTTTTTCAAGATTTGTATGCAGATGAGCTGCGGCATTCTGAGGAGCAGGTTAGAGATTTCTTGGCTACGGTCAGTTTGCCTCGCCTGGAGAGCTCAGGGTTGCACATTTTAGAAGGAGAAGTAACTGGGTCAGAATTAATGGACATTTTTAAGGGCTTGAAGAGAAGTAAAGCGTCAGGTCCAGATGATCTCCCGAACGAGTTATATCTGGCACTGAGGGGAGAATTAATTCCGGTTCTATTGAAATTATTTAATCATATGCTTTTAGAGGGGGGTCAAGCACCTAGCTCCTGGAGGGAAACAGTAATCTGTTTGATCTTGAAGCCTCATAAGGACCCAACACAGTGCTCTTCTTATCGACCTATTTCATTACTCAACTCTGACTATAAAATTTATACAAGTCTGTTGTCTAAAAGGTTGGGGAAGGTTTTACCGGGACTGGTCCACCAAGATCAGAAAGGGTTTATTAAGGATAGACAACTACAGGAGTTAGTGCATGATTTATTGGCTGCAATTGATCTGGCTTCAGTAGAGAGGCTTCCTCTTGCAATAATAACCTTTGATGCAGCCAACGCATTTGATCAAGTAAACTGGATATTTTTGCAGGTGGTTATGGAAAAGTTTGGATTAGGGATTATTTTTATCAGAGCAGTTAATGAACTATATAGGTCACCAACAGCGAGAATTCTGATTAATGATGTGCTTTCGCAAGAAGTAGCTATTTTCAGAGGGACGCGGCAGGGCTGTCCTTTGTCTCCTCTGTTATTTGATCTATATATTGAGCCACTTGCGACACGGATTAGAAATAATAGGGAAATCCTCTCCTTTCCCGGTAGGAGTTGGGAAAAGAAGGTCGCACTATATGCGGATGATCTTATGATCTATACTAGGGATCTCTCTCTGTCACTTCCTTCAATAAAATTGGTGATAGAAGATTTTGGTAGAATGTCAGGATATAAAGTTAACGCTGAAAAAACAGAGATTATGTGTTGGAATATGGCATATGAATCTCCGTTAATTAAACAGGAAATTAGGTATTTAGGAGTTTTGATCACAAAAGAATTGGAAGACGTGGCAAGGGTAAACTTTGAGAAAACATATTTAGAGGCCAAGAGACTTCTAAGATCATGGGCGGCTCTCCCGCTGTCCCTAATAGGTAGATCTAATATTCTGAAAATGATTATTTTGCCAAAATTCACATTTTTATTCAATACTATTCCGTTGGAATTTAAGAGTAAGTGGTTTATAAAACTACAAGGAGATATGTCTTCGTTTGTTTGGGCACAAAAGGGAATAAGAATCTCGTGGAAAAAGTTATGCAAGAGAAAGGAACGGGGGGGGGCTAGGAACACCTGACCTCTATAAGTACTATTTGGCTTTTCAATTTAAGAATAGTAGAATTCTCTTAAACAAAAAATCAGACTATACACCAATGTGGGCAGCATTGACAGCATACATGGGGGATGGAGCAGAGTTTTTTCTATACAAATTTGGCCACCCAAAATATTTCAAAAAAGTTAGACTCAAGATTTTGTGGCAGGCATGTAAAATTTGGATACAGATCCGCAATTTATTGCAGATAGCTTATTACTCAGGCTCAGCTCCAATATGGGATTCACCAGGCACTCCGGTATGTCTGTGCGATAAACTTTCAAATCCACTAAAAGTTAGCGGGATAATACAATGGGGACAAATTATAGAGGGTGTGAATTTGGTACCATGGGCCACATTTTTGGAGAGAGTGGGAGAAAGCATTTCTAAATTTAAATACTACCAGCTGGTCAGTTGGATCAAATCTTTACACAAAGGAGAAATTGGTAGATCCAGCTGGGAGGAGAAACTAAATCAAAGATCTATACCGAAAGAAGTGGCGGTTTGGTACAAAGCATTGTTGGAGGCAGTCGAGGAGGACCCTCCTCTTCCATGCCAGAAATGGGGAGAGGTGTTCCCAAATATAAACATAATTGCGACGTGGCAAAAATCATGGTATATCCTCTGGAATACGGCGAAATCTGTGGCAATAAGGAAGAATCATCTGTTTACATTGCACAGAGTGTATTGGACTCCAGCGAGACTATCTCGGATAAGTGGAACCCAGAGGAAATGCCCACGATGTGAAGGCACTGAGGCGGATGATGTGCACATGTTTTGGGACTGTCCAGGATTAGCTAAATATTGGACAGATGTGCAGACTGTCTTAAATAGGATATTTGGGGAAGAAATAATTTTGAATCTTGGCTTAGTGTTATTTGGCGTCTGTGAGATGAGAGATCAATCTCAGCAACGTTTATTATTCCTTTTGATGCTTACCGCCAGGCGACAAATTTGTTATAAATGGATAAGTGCACAACCTCCTACAGTACAGGAGTGGCTGATATCAATAGATAGATTGTATAAATTGGATAGAAAAATAAACAGTACTCATGTTATTGTCCTCAGAAAAATGTAAGAATTAATTGACCAACTGAGATTCGACTGATTCCAATATGTGGCCATTAGGGCAAACACAGGTTCCTGGAGTGGATGCATAAGGCACTGGATGCATTAGTCCATTAAGCCACCAGAATCAGCATATTGCATACATAGATACTTTCTTAGTGGAAGTCTACCCCTAGGTGTTTCCTGGTTCGGTGAAACAGTATCACTTAGGCTTTGGAAACAGCAAATTTTAATGGCCTGGTTTGACAGTGCAGAAAATATGTGAGCATTACTATACAAGCTTTGATTGGGCAAAAGTTGTGTTCTTCCACAAAAAGAGCTTGCCCTCCGCACAGCTGTGATCATTGTGTTTATTAATCTAGCAGCCTGAGATTGATCTTTAGGGGCCACACAGGACACTGTAGTGCTATCAAAGTGTGTTAGATAACAAGATAATGTTATATTGTTTTTCTCTGGCAGGAGCACAGATGGGAGGAGGGAAGACAAAACCCGACATGGAGTTTTTAGGTCTGGTTTGAAAGTGCAACTGTCACCTGACCTTTTAAGCTACATCAATATTATTCTACAGTTCCTTGCTTCCACACAAATACATATTCATTCTATTCATGTGATTTACTTGTAATGAGTTACTTTGCCATATAAGAGTCTTGTAAAGCCAGACCTATTGGCATTGCCAATGCTTGTTAGCTTTGTGACTGTCAATGTGGAAGGTGTGGTAGAGAAATTACAGGGATGCCTCTCAATGACTTAAATTATTGAAATAAAAGGATTTAGATTCTTTGTTGATGGAGCATATTCAATTTTTCCAGGGTAGTATTTTATTTGATGAATGGAGGTAGGGACCAGTGATTTGGTGCTGTATTTTGTGAGCGGGTTAGGTTATTGCCTTACCTTGGATGGGGGTGAGACAGTAACTAAATAAATAACTACAGCTGGTAAATGGGTCTCGAGCAATGAAAGGAGCCAACGAAGTGATTAGCCCAGAAGAGATGTTTCTTTCTTGGTACCAGTAATACTGTGCCTTCTGGACCAATGGGAAAGGGGCCATTTAAAGCTAGCAGAAAGGGTGTTAAGCAGTCAGTTGCTGAGTATTTTAAGTAATATGTATTGCTAAGAAAGAAGGTTGGCTTTCCCTTGCAATATGTATCTTTAATAAATTATCGAAAAGAAGAACATTTTTAAACAAACAAAGAAGTCGGATGGTGGAAAGCATAAATTCATTATCATCATTGCCCAAAAAATTAGTTCAGTTACATTGCAGTTGTGCTTCTCTTATGTCTGATGTCATGCTTTAGTTTGCTCTCAGTTGTTTTACTGCAGGCTTCTTCTTTGTATTCTTTAGTATGAATTGAACTTTACGGGTGAATATTTTTCTTTCATTCAGCATCTGTAAGAAAGTGAGTACTAATGGTTGATTTAAGTTTATTGTCCGCTTCATTCCTTTTGAAAAGGTCCGCGTAACCTATTTGTGCTGACGGCTACTTTCCAGAAGTAATAAATTAGATATGAATGAGAGCGATTTTATTTTTAGAATGACTGCTTTGTAGTGGGTATGAAAGTACTACTGTTGCTAGAGTAAACTCTGCCTCTTTGAATCCTCGGCAGGCACATGTTCGCTAGGTACCAATAATCCTTAGGATTTTTTTCATCACAGGACACTTGAGTACCAGTTTGCGATTGCTATGTGGCTGTGCAGACTGTTTGACAGGGTGTTGTTATTACAGTGAATGGATAGTATCGCTGGTGACATTAATAGAATGCACACAGATTGGCTGAAGGTTTATTTGACTCCCACTGCTATGTGACTGGCCTATGATTTGATTTTCTGAGTGTTTGCGATAATGGTACATATGATTAGACAAATCCCTAGGTTGAGTTTTTAGTATGTGTGTTGTCCGGTGAATAAGCAGATATGTGCTTATGGGGTACTTCCATAAACAGATTGGTATGGAAAACTCCTTTTCTGTCAGCTGACTACCAACCTTAAATAAGATGAGTTGATGATATACTTTTTAAGCAAGTTTCTCTGCATACAAAACTATGGGGTCAATTACGAATTCAGCATATAGAAAAGGCCGTCTGCCGAAGTTCCGACGGTCAGGTTGCCGCCAGTGCAGCCACCTTCCCACAGGTCCTATTAAGAGGTTCCCCCTGGGTCAGCGGGTAGAAACAGTGTTTCTTTGGCCCAAAAGGAAGTGGTCTACAACATTGAGCCAGCTCATAATAGGCAATGCTGTAGTGCGCTGAGTGCAGCAGCAGCACCCGTTGAAAAGTTCACTGTCTGCACAGCAGGCAGTGAAGATTGTGACAGGCTTGGCCATGGGGCCCCTGCACTGCCCTTGCTAAGTGCATGGGCAGTGTATGGCACCCCACGGGGCACCCTGCACCCCGTCTCCACCAGCCTTTACGTGGCAGTGCTACAGGACTGCCAGCACCGTAACATGTACAGGGTCTCATTATGACTGTGGCGGAGCTGCCATGGTCCGACTCCTGACACAGCCAGCCTGCCACTAGCCTGGTGGTCCCGGCAGTTATAATCTGCCAGGGTAGCGCTGAAAGCAGCACTGCCCTGAGGGATTACGAGTCCCCCTAGCGCCAGCCTTTCCATGGCAGTTACACCACCATGGAAAGGCTGGCAGAATGGGGGTGTCGAGGGCCCCTGGGGACCCCTGCACTGCCCATGCACTGGGCATGGGCAGTGCAGAGGCCCCCATGCACAGCCCTGTCGCGCATTCCACTGCCTGAATTACTGGCAGTGGAATGCGCAATGGGTGCTGCTGCACCGGCTGCACCGTCACATTGCTAAGGCCCTGTTCACCGTAGGGCCGGTGGGTGGAAATGCTGTTTCCACCTGCTGGTCCTGCAGTGAACTCTTATTACGTCCGGCGGTGTTCGGGCCGCACAGGCGGCCTGATGGAGGAACAAGTTTGGTGGGTGGCAGGGGCCGTCCGCCAAACTTGTGCTGAGGCCCATACTGTAGTCTGCAGTGTTTTCATTACAATTTGGCAACGAGCACCTGCTATACAGCTATGTATGAAGTGAACCCAAACCTACATGAAATTACCTCCTTATTCTAAACTTTATGATCAGATGTGCCGTTTCAGAATATATGCCCTTGTCCACGTTAGGATCTGGCCCATGTTGGAGCCATTGGAGGAGAACTGGCACAAACCGGTAACTGTGTGACTGCTGGAGAAGTGCCTCGCTGGAGTCAGATCAGGGTACGAGCTTTCCTGATTCTTCAGCGGTGGTGAACCGGAGTGAAAGCAGCATGCACGGTCTTCCATCTTTGTGCACCTGCGTATATGCAGCACCAACCGGTAACTGTGTGTTTGTATCGCGAATGGAGCACATAACGTGTTACGCCTATCACACGTTTCACTGGTGAAGAGAGCTGTCATCACCTGTCTCGACCCTCAGTAATTACGGGTGCCATCTTGAGTGTATTCCCAATGTGATACACACACCATTGTACTGCATCGTAACATATTACCTTTAAACTGTGACACGCACACCTCTGGTTAACAGTATTCAACACAAATATTATATTCAGTCTAACAACCTTTACCAGTGAACTGAGTAACAGCATACCAGTTATTACACCAGACAGGCTATTACTATTAAACTGTGATATGCACACCAGGCAAACACAAGTTTATAGATCAGCTGAGTTTTGAACATTAGCTAGCTAACTTAGTGCGCATCCGACTGATGTACGGTGACATGCACACCATGAGTAAACATTACTGATGGCAGGCATTGGACTACAAAGGAAGAAATACAAATGATTACAAAGTTGGTATTGTTGAGTGAATTGGTGACATACTGGTTGGGAAACATTATAGAAATTCTTAACACAGTGGTTTAAAAAAATAATATACATTGAGGATTTTTTAGGTCAGCAAGTATGGATGGTAGGGCCACACAAAGTGAAGCTGCACCTCCTATTGTTTTAGAACAAGGAGGTTCTCCACAAATTGAGTGGAAGGAACTGACTTGAAATTTTGAGAACTCTTTCGAGGAAATCAATGGACAAAACTTCTGTCCATCAAGGAAAAGGACATTATTGATAAATGCATTAGGAAAGGAGGGCCAAGACATCTTTAAGTATTTGCCAACAGCAATCGGTGCAGATAATGAAGAAAAAGAAAATCCGTATGTGGAATGGGAAAAAATATTAGAAACCTATTTTGGAAAACAAGTAAATATCATCATGCAAAGACACACATTTTATACCCAACCGCAAAAGGAGTATAAGTTGATCGGCCAATTTGTAACAAGTATGAGAGAACTATTGTTAAAATGTGATTTCAGGAATATGGCAGATCAGATGATAAGAGACCAGTTGACAGAGCAATGTAGGAATAAACGTATGCAGTAGAGACTATAGACAGCAAGGAATTTGACCTTGCAGGGGGCTATTGGTATAGCTAAAGTTGTTGAGAGGATTTGTGTATGAAGGAGCCGCAACAAATGGAACAAAGACATTCAACTCACAGATGTAATGTAGTTTCAAAAAAAATAATTACATATAAGGTCAACAAAGGATGGGAGTAGCAGAGAAAAATATGATAATGATAAAGGGAAAGAGAGAAATAACACCAAGTCAGGATTTAAGGGGTGTTATAGATGTGGCAGCTTATCTCATGCTACTGACTGCAGAGAGTGTTTTGCTCGTGACAAAGGTTGTAGAAAATTTGATAGAAGGGGTCACTTAGCAAGGGTATGTAAAGATAAGTCAAAGAGTAGAGTGGTGTGTGTAGAAGAACAAAAGAGTGTCCCTGATAGGGTGTTGTGCATTGAGTGTATGGGAAACATGGGAATTGACAGACCCAAGGCAGTTTTCAAGGTTAATGGGAAGAAAATTGAATTGATGGTCATCCCGGGTGAATGTACACCAATATGCTTGGTAGTGTATTTAATAGAGTGTGGCATGGTGTGAAATTACAAAGAAAGGATGTCAAATTGAGAGGCTATAGTGGATCAAATATTAAAATAATGGGCTTCATGTATGCAACATTTGAGTCAACTGGGAGGAACTCAGAAGGAAAATTGTATGTATCGAGTGGAGGCCCAGCGATACTGGGGTGGATGCAGAAGTATGATTTACGTGTGATGCTAGATCCTAGATCTACCAAGTAAGATATTCAAAAATCAGATAGGTACGTTAAAGGGGTAGATGCACAAGCTCAAGTTAAAGAAAGGGGTGGGACCAGTAAAACATAATGTGTGAAAGGTGCCAATGGTAGTAAGAAATGAAGTTAAAGAGATGTTGATGGAGATGCAAAAGGAGGGCATATTCGAGCCGGTGTAAGCATCAGAGTGGTTATCTCCAGTAGTTATAACCCAAAAAAAGGGATGGGTGGTTGAGATTTTATGTGGATCCTAGGTCTTTGAACCAGGTATTAAATTGGACATCTTTCCCATACCTAACATTTCGGAGATGGTGTTACAGTTGAGTGGGGCTAGGCACTTCACAAGATTAGATCTAAAGTCCAAATTTAATCAGATTCGATTGCATGAGATCAAATATTTTAACTGCTATCATAACCATGTAAGGGTTTTTCCAATTAACAAGACTAATATTTGGGCTGGCATCAGCTTTGAGTGTCTTTCAACAAGTGATGAATATTTTATTTTAAAGTGTCCCATTTGTAAGATTTTTCCAGGAAAATATTATAATCCACGGGGCCACAAAGGAAGAACACAACAGTGCTTTGGTGAGGGTTTTCGAGATCTTGAGAGAGGCAGAATAGACCTTGTGTGAAGAGAAATGTCAGCTCTTAGTAGAGGAAATAGAATATTTAGGGTATACTATTTCAAACCAAGGAGTTTGTTCCAAGAAAGATTTGATTAAATATATGAGGGAAGCCTCCACACATATGGGAAAGGATCAGCTTAGGTCTTTTATGAGGTTAGTCAAATACTATTCAAAATTCATGAGTAACTTTGCAGAAAAGACAGAGCCCTTGAAAGAATTACTAAGAAAGGGTAAAGAATTCCAATGGGGGGACGGACAAGAGCAAGTGTTTATAAATGTTAAGGAAGAAAGTGTGAATGCTAGGATATTAACTCCTTTTGAGCCAAAGTGTCGGACAGTAACCACAGTGAATGTGAGTGCACATGGATTAAGCTCAGTGTTATTGCAGTACAAAGGTGGGGTGGGGTGGAAAAGCCGGTGGCATTTGCATCAAGGTCTTTAAGTCAAACGGAGCGCAACTATGGTGTGATTGAAAGGGAGGCATTGGTTGCGGCATGGGGTGTGGAGCATTTCTGCAGATATGTGTGGGGCATCTATTTTACATTGTGTACAGATCACAAGCCATTGTTGAGAATGTTACGACCCGCAGGAACAAACAAGGGCCCATATATATACTTTTTTAGTGCCGCAATTGCGTTGTTTTTTTATGCAAAATCAGTGCAAATTTACAAAATACAATGGTATTTTGTAAATTTGCACAGATTTTGCATCAAATAGCGGTGCAAATGCCGTGCTAAAAAAGTATAAATATGGGCCAAGGTGTCCCCAAGATTAGCTAGACTATCAGCTTGTCTTCAAGAGTATCGTTGTGAGGTGGAATATGTGGCAGGCTGGAACAATGTACAAGCCAACTGCATGTCAAGGTTGCCTGTGAAAACAATGAACGAGCAGCAAAGGGATGATGAAGTTGCATGTGTGGTAGTTGGAGTGGAAGGTGTATTAGAAGGGGTTAGGTAACGGGGCACAGGACTACAAGCCAGAAGGCTAAGCTAAGCACCTGATTCCCATTAAAACTAAAAAGGATCCACTACAGTTCACCAAGAACAACATTTTCACCACAGTGGATGGATGAGAGGGGAAAGAAGGAAGGAACAAGGAAAGGAGGTGCGAGGATAAGCAAGGGCGATTTAGTGAAAATAAAATTGGGAAGGAAAGGGAATAGTGCTATTACGTTTTCGGATCCCATGGAGTTACGAGAAGTTTATGAGTGGCATGTGGAATTAGTGAATGGGCAAAAGTGGAACAAAATGAGAGCAGTGTTGTATTCTAAACAAAAAAAGTCACACAAGGAAAATGTAAAACGTGGAAAGAGAGAAAGCAATAATGTTCAGGTTCTATGGTTATGGATGACAAGGAAATGCGTTAAGTGGGAAGAAAAAGAAAGGGAGTGAATGAGGAATTGGAGAGTGTGGGAAGAAGAAATGAGGAAGAATGGAGAGAGGTGATTGGGGGGGTAATAGAGAACACAGGATGTGTCAAATGCCAGTTAGAATTCAAGACTATGGCCCTCATTATGAACACAGCAGTAAACACTGCTCCGCCGGCGGTGGTGGTAACTACTGCCAACAGTCAGGCAGTCTGGACCGCCAAATTATGAACCACCTTAAAAAGAGGCAGCCTGAAAACCACTCACCGCCAGCAGAGGAGTGCGAACAATGACGGCAGAGC
The DNA here is from genome assembly GCF_031143425.1 of Pleurodeles waltl. NCBI lineage: Eukaryota > Metazoa > Chordata > Amphibia > Caudata > Salamandridae > Pleurodeles > Pleurodeles waltl. The sequence continues at coordinate 825,959,857 of NC_090442.1, read as the reverse complement.
CCGCCCACAAGCCGACGTAAAGGACCTACCCGCCCAACAAATAATGAAGCACTAGACTGCCGTCAGTTCCGGGGCGGGAACTACCGCCACGCAAAGCTAGGCGGAAATGAACCAAATATAAGCAAACACTCACCGGAGACCCACACAGCACACTGAAGCAGAAATGGATAGAGAGCTGCAAATCATGCCAGCTCTGGTCCTTGCCATATACCGCCATGACCGAGATTGCTGACGAAGACGACAACGGTAAGTACCACAACCTACTAAACAAGGGAAGAAAGGGCACAGTTACATACCCACCCACCACGCAACGCACCCACAATCCTTCACAACAGCATAAGCCAAACACCCCAAAGCAAGAGGTACATACCAGACACAAGGCAAATTAAACCTGCCCAAAGCACACACATGTGCCCAACACCTCCAACCAAAGAAATGATGAACCACGGATCCTGAGTGTGCCAAAACCAACACTGGCCACACAAACTTAAATTTAGCTCAATGAGCAACAGAAGTGCAACATAAGGTCAAGGCCAGTCCATAGTTCATAGTCCGATGAGCCCAAATGGCCCAAACTTGACTCCCACAAGAGCAGAGGTACTCCACCTCATAAGGGCAAAAATGGGGCATCCAGGCACCTCAGGAAACAGGGGTAGGGGGTGTTGGGGTAGGGTCTTACGACTGGGAGGGGGGGCTTTGCTTTATGTTTGGAAGGTGGAGGGGGCTTGGGTTTGGTTCTTGAAGCTGGTGGAGCGGACTTGGCCTGAGGTGCGGCAGATGTTCCAGGGCCAGCACGGGGTCTCTTGCTCACAGGGAAGGTAGCACAAGAATGGGAAGGGCGGACAGGGGCGGGCTGTGACGTGGCAGGAGTGGACAGGGCAAGGAGGTGGGCACGTTTAGGGACGAGACGGGGTGGGCCAGAGTGTTCAAATAGGTCAACACGGTATAGGAAAAGTTTTTTAGGGGAAATTGGGGTGGAGCAGGAGAAAGGCTTGGGAGTGGAGGTAGAGGGAGTGGTTGTGACAGTTGTAGGTGTGCGTGACGTGGGTGCAGGTGACTATACAGTATGCTGAGGTGTGTTTTGGGTGGGTGTTTTGGTGCATTTGAGTGTATTGGGAGGAGGGGGGATGGACACAGTGGGACAAGACAGGCTGCCAGTGTACATGGATGTTGTATTGGTGTCTGCAAGTTTAGTGAGTGTGCTACACGTGTCAACTAAAGTCGTTGTGGTGAGTGCAGGTGTGGTGCCTGGGGTGCATGGATGGATGTCTGATTTTGTGGTGACTGCAAGGATGGGGTCATCAACAGTGAATGAGGGTGCAGTGCCTGTGAGAGTGCATGTAGAGGGGACAGACAGGGAGGCGGAAGACGCGGACACACTGGGGAAGTGGATGTTGGTGTGTGTGCCTGTTGGCTGTGTGTATGCCTGTGGTGGGATGTGTGGTGCTTGTGTTTTGAAGTGTGCTTCTTGTGTGTTAAGGTGTGTGCCGGGTGTGTAAGAATGTGTGCTTGGGATGGATGAAGGGAGTGGGGTGCTGGAAGGGGTAGAGGTGGTTAGAGGGGGGGACGGAATGACCAGGGACACTGGCTGCTGTCAAAGAGGAGGCCAGAGCCTGAAAAGATCTCTGTAGGCACTGTGAATGCCATCCAGGTAGACATTGGTCTGCTGTGCCTCTGATGCTAGCCCCTGGGTGGCATTGATAATGGTTGTCTGCCCTACAGAGATGGTTCTCAGGAGGTCAATAGCCTCCTCCGTGAGGGCAGCACGGTTGACTGGGGCAAGGGAGGAGGTGTCTGGGGTGAAGGAGACGCCCACCCGTCTGGGTGAGTGGGCACGGGCAACTCTGTGGGGAGCAAATGGGAGGGCGGTGATGGTATGGGGGGTGGCAGAAGATGACACAGTATGGGTGGGCCCACTAGGGTCCACCACCGCCAGGGAGCTCCCATCGGAGGAGATATCAGAGTCACTACCTCCAGTGGTAGTTGCCTCCCCCGTGGTACTCCCTTCACCCTCCAAGCCACTGGTCCCCTTGGCGTCAGATGACTCTGCCTCCGTGGAACCGTGGGCTGCAGCATCCCCACTCACTGGTGCCTTTGCTCCCTTGCCAGATGATGCTGATGTACACAGACAACACAAGAGAACAGGGATGGGGAGACAAAACAGGAGAGACTCTTGTAAATAACGGAATGGAGGTACATAACTGGTTCACACATACACTCACCCTGCAAATATTCCACCATGCAGCACCTACCGCTATACACATGGCTATGCCCCTGACTAGTGGCCACAAACCTGCTCCACAGCCATTCCCTACAGCACTGAAGGACCTGAAGTACTGCAGACCTGACCCCTACAACCCTACTCCCCACGGGGTCCATTATGTAAAAGGATATCAGTCAGAGTCCCTGCCACTAGACAGCATACATACCACAGCACACTCACACATCCATCAAGGAGGCATACAATGGTTCATGTACTCACCCCCTTGTGTCTGCTGCTCAGCCTTCAAGCACCCATCCAGGTCCGGATACACCACCGCCAAAATGTGTTGCATTGGGGGGGGGTCAGTGCCCGACGGGCACCCTTTCCTCGTTGGGAGGACTTCCCCAGCTGGGCCTCGCAGGTCTTCCCCGCCCAGCGACTCAGGTCCTGCCACCGCTTCTGGCAATGGGTGCTCTGCCAGTTGTAGATCCCCAGTGCCCACACCTCCATGGCGATGGCCTTCCAGGGTCCCCTCTTCTGATGGGCGCTGACCTATAGGGGACACACAGAAAAAGGAACACAGAGGTCAGACAATGCCCATTACATACAGCTGGCTATACGTCCACTATGGGATGGACATTTCCAACAGCATAACAGCACATACACCCGCAGCATGTCAGGAACCCACGACTGTACAGTGTCTAACGTGTACACATGTTTACAGCCATCTACCACCATTACACACATCCATGCCGCCAAATCCACCTACTCACCTCTACCTCTGGTCGACCGTAGAGCTTGGCGTACAGGGGCAGGACCCCGTCCACGAGCTTGTCCAGTTCGTCACTGGTGAAGGTCGGGACCTTTCCCCTGCCACATGTGCCATTTCCATGACCAGAGGCAGGACACAGCAGCACACTGAGTGGAGTACCTGCATGCACGAAATCCGGGAGTCAAGAGAAGTTGGGGTGATGAGTTAGCATACGCTCCGCGGCGGTGTGCACCGTCACCGCCGATGGCGATCATGATACGCTAAGAATCCCCATTGACAACCATGTTAACTAATGAATGGTCGCACGGCGGTGAACACTGCCTTACGCTATTACGTCAACCACTAGCGGTATGAGATCTCTTCCACTACAACATTTCTAGATTACAAGGGGCAGACATTTTGGCCATTACTACGCAGTCATTAAATCCTCATATGCCCCATGCAGGCCCTATTGTCCCCAAACCCCATAGGCAAGAACAAACATACATTTGCTCACCACAACACTCCTGATGTATCATTGAGGATGTCACTCCAGTTTCACATCCTACTATGCATATGTGTTGTTGACTTGTATGCCAGCAGTTCTGAATATGAAACATTGTGGGCAGATTTATGTGTGTTCCTTCTCAGCTCCTCCTAGGTACAGACCCATGTTGCGAGGGAGGGCCTCATTGGTGTACAGACCACTTGTTGATTTGGGGACTATGTTGGAGTGTCACATCATTATCACTTACAGACTCAACCATGCTACTATTCATGAACTTTGTGCATTACTGGATCCAGCACTGAGACCGGCTAATCGGAATCAGCATGCCATCCCTACTGAAGTACAGGTGCTCTCTGCACTCCATTTCCTGGCCACAGGCTCATTTCAGGTGACTGTAGGCATGGGTGCAGGTTTTCCACAGCCAATGTTTAGCAATATATTGTCCAGATTCCTGAATGCATTTGTACGACACCTGCAGTCCTATGTGAGGTTTCCACAAAGTTCTGACCTCCCTGCCATCAAGTTGGACTTCTATACATGTGCCAACATTCCCCATGTGATAGGTGCCATCAATGGCACCCACATAGCTCTCATCCCCCCAAGAGTCAGTGAACAGGTGTACAGAAACTGGAAGAACTTTCACTCCATGAACACTGAATTGGTGTGTACTGCAGACCAGCATATCTCACATGTCAATGCCATGTTCCCTGGATCAGTCCATGATTCCTTTGTGCTGAGGAACAGTAGTGTGCCACACATGATGGAACAACAACTACAAGGGGACAGAGGATGGATCATAGGTAAGTATGTCTGACACTTTTTGGCACATAGCAGACAGCCAGACTGTCTGCCACTGAGGGTTGTCAGTGACAGTCCTGTTTTGACCCCTTCCTCAGGTGATTCTGGCTTCCCCAACATGCATTGGCCCCTGACACCAGTGAGGAATGCTAGGACAGATGCAGAGAGGAATTACAATGAGGCCCATGCACGTACTAGGAGGGTGATAGAGCACACAATAGGTCTCCTGAAGGCTAGATTCTGTTGCCTCGATATCTCTGGGGGATCCCTGGTCTATGATCCTGAGAAGATGTGTAGAATAGTGGTGGCCTGCTGCATGCTGCACAGCATGGCTGTGAGGAAATCTATTCGCCTCTTGGAGGAGGAGGGTGCTGTAAATCCAGACTAGCTTCCTCAGAGAAGGGATGAGAGTGATGGTGATGATGAGAAGGGGGAAGATGTACATTCCAGGAACCAACTGATACAACTTTACTTCCAGGAACCATGTCGGACTATTCGATGATGTTGCTGTCTGTGCAGCATACTGTCAGTGTGCCTTCTCCTCTATGGAGGTGTTGGGTCTATAGACATTGTCACTGTGACCAGGTTTGCATGTGACATTATGGACAAATTGTTTGACAATTCTGTTGGCACAACCACATGTTATGCGTGGAGTGCCATTCCTGCAACTTAGAAAGGAATAAATGATTTAAAAGACAATTGCTTCCACACTTCTATTTGTTTCCACGTAATGACAGGGGACATTGACATTGGTGAACAGGTGTTTTATTTGGTGCAGGGATTCCATTGTTTACAATGATGGGAGTGGGCCACTGGTGGATGTCCATATTGGCTACATGGTCACAGCACTGTCCATCTATCATTTACAGTTTTTGGGGTTGTTATTGCACAGTGTGGATGGTGGTTCAGTGGCACACTTGGAGGACAGTTCTTGTCAGAGTCACTTCTTTGAGGGGGCCTTGCTCTTGGCAGGTGTTCCAATGCCATATCTTGGCCTGCGGGACTGTTTGGGTGCCTGGTGTTGGCCTGTAAGGGTTGAGATGCAGGTCTCCTGTGTGTCCTGAGATGGTGGCACAAGTCCAGTTGCTGCTGCTGCTGTTGTTGGTCGGTCTGTATCTTGGCCTATAGTAGGGGCTTCCTGGTCTGTGGGGGTCTCAGGCTGGGTTGGGACAAGGTGAAGGTGCAGCAGTGCACCTGCAATGGTGGCCATGGTGGCATTGTGCAGTTTCCACTGCTCCATGGCCTCTTGGTGGTGTGCTACCTGCAGCCTTTGACTGTGCTCCAGGGTGGAAGCAATCTGGGCCAATCTGTCCTGGGTATGGTGGTGTACTCCCAGGACCTCAGATATCACATCCTGGGCTGCAGCATCCATCCTTTGGCCTCCCCCCGGGCCAGTGATGCCCTCCCACTGGGTCTAGCCCCCTGTGCCTGTGTCCCCTGCACAGGTCTGCCGGCACCACTTGTACTGGGGCCATCGTCTTCCTGCCTGTTGGTAGGGGGTGACTATGGCCTCTGTCCATATGTTCCACCAGTCTGTGGCCTGTATACACAGGTGTGGTGATGGTTGCCCTGGGCTGATGTTGTTGGCTGAGTGGTAGGGGTGTCAGTGGTGTCCTGGGTGGGTCTGCTGGATGGTGACAGTCAGGACTGTGTGAGGGGCCAGGGTGTTCATCACTGTCCAGAGTTCTCTCTCCAGTGTCCTGGGTGGTGCCTCTGTCTCCATGTGGGGCACTACCACTCCTTGTCCTGTCCAACAGGGTGGCATGGCTGGTGGTGCCTGTTGGGGGGAATGGACATGTCTGTTACAGTTGCATGATCGGATGCAAAGGGCTGGGCTGTTTTGTGCAGGTTTTACACTTTGGGGCCATGCAGGGTGCCTTTGTGAGGTTGCCATTGCATTTTGAGTAGGATGTGGAGGTGCATTGTGGGTGGTGTAGTGCCTTTGTGATTCCTTGCAGGGGTGGGTGGCTGTGCAAAGGGGGAGGGATGTGGACCTGTTAGTGGGTTTGTGGGCATGCAGGGTATCTGGATGTAGTGCTTTTGGCCTGGGTAGGGTAGTGGTCTGGTGGCTGTTGGAAGGGCGGGGTGGTGCATGCATTACAGGTGTGATGGATATGGGGTAATTGTAGACGACTTCCATTCCATTCCATTCCTCCAGTGAGACCAGTGAGGGCCTCAGGGTGCAGGATGTGCGGTACCTTTTCCTCCCAGTCAGTGTAGTCGGGTGGTGTTGGTGGAGATCCTCCCCCAGTCTTCTGGACTGCAATGTTGTGCAGGGATGCCATGGACCTCAATTTCCCACCCAGGTCATTCCATCTCTTGCGGATGTTGTCTGTGGTGCGTAGATGGTGCCCCACTGCATTGACCCTGTTTACTATTGTGTACCATAACTCCATCTTCCTTGCGATGGGTGTGTGCTGGACCTGTACCCCGAATAGTTGCGGCTCGACCTTCAGTATCTCGTCCACCATGGTCCTTAGCTCTCTTTCTGTGAAGCGTGGGTGTTTGGGGGGTGCCATGGTGTCTGTTGTGAGTGGTGTGTTGTGTGGCTCTAGGTGAGGGTGCTGTTGTGTGGTTGGGTGTATGAATCGTGTATTGTGGCCTTCCATGTCTGCTTCTAGAGTTCTCTATATCAGTTGTCCTAATGTCATTACAAAGGATTGTGGGGTGTGTATGTGAGTGTTTTATAGTATTGTGGATGTGTGTCCGGTGTGTGGGTTTCAAACTTTCCAACGTGTGCAGTTCTTACTGTTGGGTCCCATTGCTGGCCATGGAGGTGTGTACCACCAATGGTCGTTCGACTTCCACTGATCACCGCAGTGATTTGTTCATCATTATTTGGAGGGTGGGGTTTGTGTGCTCAGCGGTGACGGGTGGAGGTCCTGCATTTCCGCCGACAAGGTCCTGGCGGTGACTGGCGGCTGGGACTTTTTTGACAGATTCTGATTTTTGCATCTTTACATGGCGAGTTTCTGTTCACCGCCAATGGCGGTCTTCTGTTCACCGTCGCCACGGTGGGCGACTGTGTTTCCCACCATGTTCATAATGACCACCCAGGTGATGAATTAATGCTATGTACTTACATTCATGGTGTGATTATCAAAATCAGCTTTTTTTAATGTTAATGTCATTGAGGCACATTGTTGTCGTGTCCTTAGGAAATTAAGTACAATGGTTGTATTCTTATTGTTTGGAAACATTATGGGGGTCATTCTGACCCTGGCGGCCGGTGACCGCCAGGGTCACCGACCACGGGAGCACCGCCAACAGGCTGGCGGTGCTCCCAAGGGCATTCTGACCGCGGCGGTTCAGCCGCGGTCAGAAAGGGTAAACCGGCGGTTTCCCGCCGGTTTACCGCTGCCCCATTGAATCTTCCATGGCGGCGGAGCGCGCTCCGCTGCCATGGGGATTCAGACACCCCCTACCGCCATCCTGTTCATGGCGGGAAACCCGCCATGAACAGGATGGCGGTAGGGGGTGCCGCGGGGCCCCTGGGGGCCCCTGCAGTGCCCATGCCAATGGCATGGGCACTGCAGGGGCCCGCGTAAGAGGGCCCCACAAAGTATTTCAGTGTCTGCTTTGCAGACACTGAAATACGCGATGGGTGCAACTGCACCCGTCGCACCCCTGCAACTACGCCGGCTCAATTCTGAGCCGGCGTCCTCGTTGCAGGGGCATTTCCGCTGGGCCGGCGGGCGCTCTTTAGGAGAGCGCCCGCCGGCCCAGCGGAAATGTTTGAATGGCCGCCACGGTCTTTTGACCGCGGTGCGGTCATTTGTCGGCGGTACCTTGGCGGACGGCCTCCGCCGTCCGCCAAGGTCTGAATGACCCCCTATGTATCCTGGGTTCAAATTTGTTTTGTTGGAAAGAAAAGGAATATATTATGATTGGGGAACAATCTGGAATGTGTTCAGATCGCTGTCACACAGCTTGATTATGGCATTCATGACTTCATGAATAGCATGCATGGGATGTTGGCACAGAGCTGGAAGGACAGTTGGGAAAGTTAGAGGAGAGAAGTCAAGTGATGGGTTCACTCTACATATGGCTCTTAATAAATACTGTGTAACAGATGTAGCCTGTAGTGTATTCATTACAGTCCTCTTGGCACTAAGAAGCAGTGCTTCAGTTTTCATCCACTAAGCTCTCAAATGGTATTGCCACCAATATCTCCATGGCCTGATGCTAGAATGATTTGTTTTGTTTTTTTGAAAATGCTGGAAGAGTGACCGAGTTTGGTTTATTGTGATAAAGTAACCACAAAGCCTAAAGGTGTGTGAAACATAACTTATATAAGGCATGGAGAGTGATCATTTGGGGGCAGCTTAGGACGCAATACCAAGAGTAAAGGAAGAATGCCTTGAGAAGCTGGGAAAATGGAATGGAGACTATTTTAGGTAGCTAGTCATATTACGAATGAAAAGGACATAGTACTAGTTAAAGAAAAAGGAGAACATCCCTTGGGGAAAGAAAGCAAGTATATTCTACTACTGCAGATGAGTCTCTTTAGAATACTGACAATCTTGGGTTTGGATCTTTCGGGGTCATCCTGCCTCCATGTACTGGGAAGGGGATTCAAGTGATGTTGTTTTCAAGTTTGACATGAAGGAAATCAGTGCATGTGTATCCTTCTTCTTAACCTGCTTGATGAAAAAGCAGGAAAGAAAATAGCTGCAACTAGATTAATGTTTGAAATTTTGGAGGAAATGTAATTGGCACCTTATAAACACCAACTTATGAAACATTCAAATTGTACTGATTTTAAAAAAAATACTAGGAAGACCTGGAAAAGACTTGCTAAAATATATTAGGACTTTTAGTACATGACTTAAGCATTAAGAGATGTTTTCTTAGGCTCAAACTGTGCTTGTGTTTTAAAGAAAGGGGGACAAAAAGATTGCAGCAGCTTGTAAATTAAAAAGATAATTGAAAAAATCATTGTTATATAGCAATGTTGTATTCCTATGGATCTCTTAGAGCTTGAGGAATGGCACAGGTCGGGTCTCTAATGCCAGAGTATAAAACAGATACATGGCTGGTGTTACATGCATTTGGTATCCTGGTTTCTTGACATGAAGAGCATATACAGTTAAGGGCCATCCTAAGTTGATTACATTAGAGATGCTTACTGCTTTGGCTTTAAATGTATGATTTTAAGTACTGCTTAAGGCAGTCCTCATGCCTCATGCACCAAAACAATTTCCTGCCAGATTGCTTAGTAGCCTTATTGTGCTCTGTGAGTATCACTGTAGAAGGTACAGTTGTCTACAAAACCAGGACTTGGTTAAATGTGTCACACATGACATGGAACCTCTTGGCAGATCCCCATTAATGGGGGAGGGAAGGGTCTGATTTCAAGCACTGCCCACTGGTTTTCCAGAGAAGAGAGGTCTATCAGTCTCATTAGCAAGATAATAGGAGGGAAAGGAGTTGATAAATTCCCTTTAACTTAAGGGTTATGCAAGCATATCAATAAGCACTATCTAAAGAAGAACAAGAGTTTTGTGTTGCTAAGTGTAAACCTACAGCAATGATGCAAATGTATTGCAAATCCATTTACACCAATATATACTGACTGTGCGTTAGAGAGTGGGGCTCAGAACTGAAGCACTGCAGGAGAGCAGAGCCCACAGAGCAAACCTAAGTCACACTTTTAATGTGCAAGTGGACAAAAACTGGATAAAAATAAAAAGCCTCTCTTCCCACTTTCAGATGTGAGAAATGAGTCTATGTGTCAGATGTTGTCAGATATGGACAAGAAACAGCATGTTTTTTTGGTAAATGTATTATAAAGGACATAAAATTATGCATACACCACAAGTATGCTTTTTCTGACTGGTCATGTAGAATCTGGTTGGGAATTACTTCAGGGTGCCTCCCTTGTCTGCTCACTGCTTTCTAGCCCAAGTAGGCCCTCAGGGAAACAAAAATAGGCCTTAAGTAATCAGGAAACTTAACATAATGTATCCCGTCACCTACACTTGTGTGACAATCAGTTGCCATAAGCCATATTGGGTTTGACCTGCTAGACAACCCAACACCAGGTGAGATTCTCACCTTGAGTTACCCTGTTGTTCTGTCATAAATTTCAGTGTAGCAGGTATCCACCCTTTGGGTAACGTGCTATACTTAAGCAAATTACACCGTTCTGCAGAATATAACCACGTACAAGTGTATTGCTTAACTCCCCTAATAAGCCCACTAAATATCCCCATTCTCCCATCCACCAGATAACTGCTAGTCTGCCCCATCCTTGTATTGCCTGAGGCCACAAATCTGTGACAGAGCTGTGGTAGCCTGGCCCGTTTCACCTTTACCTTGGGTTAGGCTGGCTCTGGTTCCTCCTTCATCAATCACCTCTTCCTATTTCAGCTAAGGTGGGGGTCCTATTCTGTCCTCTTGCTGTCCACTGCCACAGTCAACTTCTTGTATCCCATATGCCCTCTCTTTGATGAGAAAACTCCTTCTGCTTCCTCCTCTTCTTCCTGTACCTCTGTACTCTGTCTTTCTTCCTCCTCTGGTGCTACTTCTGCTTCCTTACTCCTGCTGCACACACCCCTCAGTCCTCCTATAAATGTGCTCAGCTCTAGCAGGGGGCGTGTCCCATTCAACCACAAGAACACTGTTTGTGTTTCCCTTGGGCCGACGGATTCAGCCATAGGGTTGATTCCACTGCCTCTCGATAGCACTGTGAGGTAAAATAGATTTGTTCTACCTTTTTTATTGTGTAAGCAGTAACATGGAGAAGCAAACATTTGTAAAGCCAATAGTTCCGGCTGTAGCTACCAGCCTTTAGGCTTTCTCAGGGCTTGTTTTGTCACGGATGCAAATCTTTATTGAGGGAGGAGCTGCCAGGCCCTCATCAATCAGAAAAAATATATTGTATAAAAGTATAAAATATATTTAGAGTGCCAAAAAACTCAAATTGCCATAGTAATACCTGACATTTAGATATCTTGTGAAAGCAGAATGCTGTAACTCACAGTGAAGTTAGTCAATAGCTGAATTGGGCTGGCCCAATGCCCTTTGCTGTATGCTATAGTGGTCAGAAGACAAATTTTACTACACAATAACAGACCAGAAGAGAAAGCGGTGTGGCCACTCCCGATTCTTCACCCCTAATTAATTAAGAAGGATAGATGTGGCAGGAAGAGAATCCTGAACTTTAATGCTGAAGAATGCTCAAACTGAATTATTAAGAAATCCTGCCCAAAAAAGTATTTTCCAGGTCTCAGTATTTTTAGATTTAGTCAATTAATAGTGTTATTACAGAAAGCAAAAGTTAATTAAGGGAATTGGCAATAAAACCACAGCATAATAAATGCAATAATGTGATATGCCTTTCAGAAATTAAGTAGCCATAGTACATCTGGCAACCAATCAAACTAATGATAGGCCAAAATACAGAAAGGACCACAAGCATCAATCCCGCTTTAAGCAACAAGTAGAAAAATCCAGAATTAGAAGTAGAATTGGCTCTTCCCCAAATTGCTCATTGCTCATAATGCTTAGTAAATTCATAGCATCATATCCTGTAGAGAGGCATCAGTAAAATGCTACCTGTGCAACAAGCCTATCATCTATTAAATTGGATACTGCACGTAGTTGCACATTATTTTCACACATGAATGTATGCTGCTCCTGCACAACAAATATTCCCTCCTCTGGTATTTTTGAAATGATCACCTCTCTATGACGTCTCAGTCATCTTTCTTGATTTTATTGGATCTTCCTTCTGTAATGCTCTCAGGTTATCATAGCCTTTTGTTCATCAAGACCAATCTCTTCTTTTGTCAGTTGTCTCATTGTGTTCGCATTGTTCCTGCAATTACATCTAAAACCCCCAATAAGAACAAATACACAAAACTTGAATATTAAACCAACACGTGTTATCACTCTAATATTATTATAGAAACAATATGTATTAGTATATCTTTCTTAGTCGCACTAATCCATGAACCTATTGTTTCCTAGTTTGCAGGCTCTCCTAATATATGACTCTAATTTGCAGTGCCAGTTTATCAACATATTTGGTAATACTTTCACTAATATCTGGAACATATGTGAAATAATTAGGTTTTCCAGCATGATGACTCCTCCCTCTTAAGCCTAAAGCTTATATAACACATGTCTGTTCTGAATCAGTGTCAATCTATTTTTTTGTATTTCTTCATTAATGTCAGCAACAGTTCCTATTGTGTTATCTGCTAACTGCTCTACTAAAGTGGGCCATTCTCTAATCTTTACATTATTGAAAGTGATCACTATAGGGAGAACCAATACACCAAAGATATCAAATACATGTTATCTTACAAATTGTCTTTTCACTCTTCCATGATGAAACTTACTCTCAAATCACATGATAGATTTTTGGAACAACTAAAGCTGAATAACATAACCCTGCCTAATCCCATGGAAGAGTAAAATAAGTAGTTTTGCCATAAATGTTACAAATACCTCTAACAATGATATAAACACTACTTAGCATATACAAACTCTATTTAATATAATTACAAGCACACCCACTATTCCCTATCATATCTGGCTAATGCCTCTCATGAATTCATTCCTTTTTGCATAATACACCAACTTCCTTTCTTCTCTTTCCAAGTTCTGTGACTAGAATCTATTTGTGACTTTGTAATCACATTCTCTTCCCTAAATTCGAATGTTATCTCTTTCAAACTTTTCAGCCTATCACAATATTTTTTCTTGGTACATTCTCTAATAAAATTGTGCTCTACATCAGTTAGTCTACACACATGCTGTATGTTAGCACTTCCAATGTTAGAACTGGGAAACTCTATGGTCCAGTTGCTTCAAAATTTGAAGTAACAGGTAAGTTACTTATTGGAAGATCATGTTGACATTAAATTCTTCTAAATAATCCCGGTGCATCACTAACAAATAAATAACTGAGCATGATAGGCCATAGGTAACTGTATGTAAGTCGAACCATCAGAAACAAAAGTGGATGAGTACCAATAAAACAATCAGATAAATTCAATATGAGCCTAATTCGTAAAGGTTTGCATAAGTTTACTCTTTCTTGGTATTCACAAAACTGCATTTTCATAGCAGAAGGACAGGCCTCTATCTTTTGTGTGGAATTTTCTGCCCAGATTGTGGAGTCTCCACAGCCATAAAGTTACTATTAAATTGCAGTTTTGTGAATACCAAAAAATGTAAGTTTGCCTTTGCAATTCAGGCCCTATATCGCTATATTTCTTCAACAAATCTATATTAAAAATTTTTTCTAAACCTGCGTGATAACTATTTCTTTGTTCAAACTTACATAATGTTTATTAATATACAGAAATATTGAGCTATTATTAGTGTTTGGGAGATACCACCAGGATGGTATGTATACACTAACACACTGAAAATACAAATGACATAATAATGATTAAAACTACTTGGAAAGCCATGTGAATCCTCTTCTTTGTTGAAGACAATGTCTTCAGTCGTTTCAGCCAATGTGTTTTCAGAAATTGAATCTTCAAATGCAAAAATCTAGCAAAGTTCAAGAGATCTGTAATCCAGCTGCTCTATAGTTAATTTTCACTAATTCATGCCCAGCAAAACCAAATTTCTAAAGAGGAAAAAATTCAGTGTTTAGAAAATTCAAAGCAACTAATTATTTTACTAGGAAACATTTTTCATTGACCATTTCACAGGTTACTTGTCTTTTCTGTCCACAGTGGCTCTTGGTAACACAAATCAAACACCTTTAAAGTCAACATCTATTTAATCCAGTTCCATCTTCATCAGATATGCTCATCCATCTTCATCAGCTACGTACTTGGTTGGCACTGTCTCTCTTGTTGTTCTTCTTGTTGCACCACATGTTAGAAATGTCTCATATGATGATTCTCCAGTGCTCTGCTCAAAAATGTTGTCAGCATATTCTTTTACTGTTTTGCAGATTTTGCACCACTTTTCACAGCCCTGCTTTTCACCATTCTGCTTCTCTTTCTCACAATTCCAGGCAGTGGAGCTTGAATGAAGCTTCCATTGTCTTTATTTTCTTGATCTGCTTGAGGTTTATGAGTTTCAATTGCTTGGTTTGCTCAATTTTGTCACCCTCTGGATCCATGTACCACATTTGACTTTAACTTTGTGAGTCAGTCGTTTGTCTCTATGTTTCTTCATCAGCAGCATGCATTCTCATGGTATGATATGTGTGGATCCAATACGGCTAACCTTCACAGTCCACAGCCCTGTTAAGTCACCAAGATTACCTTATAGGGTCACATCATCCTTGACTCAAGGCAGGATACTTCTCACATGCTTCTTGATGTGTACTCACCTGCTTAGTAATCCTATGGGATGTGCACCTGGAATTTCAGAGAAGTTGAAGCACATACTTTCATCAGTTTGTTTTTGAAAACACCATTTTACATTTCAACCACACCCAATGCTCGATTATGACTACTACAATGAACCTTCTGATCAATACATAATACAGCACGCAAAACCTTCATGATGTCATTCTGAAAATGTGTTCCCTTATTTGTCTCAATTGAAGTTGGCATTCCAAACTTCAGGATCAACTCCCTCAATAATAGTTTGACAAGTATTAATGCATGCCACTTCCTTGTTGGGTATGCATTAATTCACTTTGAAAACAGAAAAATGCTCCTTACAATATATCTCAAACTAATCAATGGTTTCATATCCCCAAAAAATCTATCTGTAATCTTGTAAAGGGGCCTGCTTTTTTCCTAATTAGCTCATTGCTGCATACGTTTTCTTTTCCAAATGGTTCTGTTGACATACCATGCACCTCTGATGCAAATACTGTGCAATAGTTCTGAAATGAAGATTAAACCAGTACTTTTTTGAAAAAACATCCCATATGAGGAACTTCATGCATTAATATCACCATCTGCTGTTGCTGTAGTTCTGGCAAGACAAACCTCCCATCAGTGCATCTTCACAAATCATTTTGATCTAATTTGCATCCTGCCTTTTCCAATATTTTCTTCTGACGTCTTATTATGTAACATCTCTTCATTCATCAAGTAAAGGCATTAGCATTTTCCTTATATTCTGAATTTTCGTCTGTTTCTAATGGCAGTATGCTGCTCATTATGGCAAACCCCATCAGCAAAGTTGTTACCAATTGTAATCATGTCATTAGAGTGTTTATGAAGACCACTTTTTACTTTTGGTGTTTTCTTCGACAATTTCATAGCATAGAACAAATCACAAATGTATGGTCCAATTCGAATTGGTGTCCCAGTAGACGTGATGAAACCCCACTGAGACCACAAATCAGCCAAATTATGCACCACTACAAAACAATACTGATGTCGAAAAAATGACACTGAGTGATACATGATACCCTATTGATACTGCCCAATTCAGCGTTATGAACTGCACTAGATCACCTTCGTCAGACTTCCATTGTCTGTACCACCACTTCAATGCACAACATTATAAACTATCCACAAACCACCACTTCGATTCTCCAACTTGAGGGTCTAATTATTCATTAATTAGGATCCTAACCAGCACTAATTAACACTAGTACCCATTGTCCATATTTTTCTCCAAAAACTGTCGACACTCTTCACCTAATTAAGAAGGGTAGATGGGTAGGAAAGGGAGAATCCTCAACTTTAAAGTTCAGTCAAGGCCATTAAGAAAACCTGCACAATAAGGCTTTTCTAGTTTTGTGTACTTCTAGATCTATTAAAATTATATTATCCATAAAGAAAGCAAACGTTTGCTAATCAGATATATTTGCAATAAAACCAAATCACAATAAATGCAATAATGCAATGTGCCACAGCACATCTGGCAATTAATCACATTAATAATAGTGAATAAGACAAAATACAGAAAGGAAAAACAGCATCTAGCCCTCTCTAAGCAACAAGAAAAAAGGCCAATTATAGGATTATAATTCGTATGGACTCTATCCCGAATAGTAAGTCTTTTATAATGTTCTGGGCTCTGGACAAAGAAAACACACATATTCATAGCATGACATTACGTCGAAAGACA
Organism: Pleurodeles waltl; assembly: GCF_031143425.1. Taxonomy (NCBI): domain Eukaryota; kingdom Metazoa; phylum Chordata; class Amphibia; order Caudata; family Salamandridae; genus Pleurodeles; species Pleurodeles waltl. The sequence goes on along the minus strand of NC_090442.1, from coordinate 825,943,585 downwards.
GCACAAAAAGTTACCTTTCTAGCACATCAAAGATCTATTGAATTCAAAACAACACATACTTGTACATTGTTTTCATTGGCTATACAGTACATTATTTTTTGCACAGAAGAAATTGTACTTTTATGTATGTGTAAACACATCAAAATCAAACAATTTCTTTGGTACATTAATGATAACAAACTTTAGCTAACAGCCTTGCAATGTTTCATCTTAGGCACTCCCCTTCAATGAGTTTCTGAAAACAAATATGTCAGACTTGGGCCTTTCTGCAAGGTCACTCCAAATCTAAAATTGGGTTGCACCAGCCTGGAATCTTTATTTTACTTGTAAGACCCTTGTAAAGTGGTAGCCTATGGTGCCACCTAATTAATTAGCCCTTTAAAACATGTCCCTTGTCAACCATGACAACCAGTATGCAGTGGCAAGCTGCCAATTCAACCTGCCTAAATAGACCTCGTGCCAAGCTTAAAACTTCCTTTCTATTACATATAAGTCATCATGAATGCAGGCCCTAAAACAGCTCCTAGGGCCAGGTGCATTGTATTTAACAAGTTGAACAAGGATCTTTAAGTTTTACATGTCCTAGTAGTGAAAAGCTCACAAATTAATGTTTTCACTACTGTGATGCCTACTTCCCCTATACAGTAGAATAATGTTGGGTTACCGTATTACTTTTAATAAGGGAGACCTTTTGTCTGGGAACAGGTACAAATATCATGTTTGTTTTCTGATGAATTGTAATTTAAAATCCTCTTTAATGATAAAGGCAGATTGTAAGTCAACATTCTGAAAATCCCACTTTTAGAAAGTTGCCATTTTCTTTTCCAAACTATTTCATGCCTACAGCCTGTTTTCTGTGCCACATGACAAGATGTAGTTGGCAGCAGGTCTTTGTGTATTTCTCCCAGACAGGCGTACAATTTGAGGGAATACGTTTGGGCTGGATGGGGGTGCTGTGCCCTATTTGCACTTCAAAGACCCTACTTCAGCTCTCATTCAAACAACCTCAAACTGTTGCGCCGCGGTGAACGGTGTGAGCCGAACATTCGGGTCGCGGCGCGTAGCACTCAAATGCACCGCGCCCCCAGTCTCCCCTGCACTATCCGAGGCCCCAAATTGGGCATGGGGCCTCGTTTCTTTTTAGCGCGGCGCGCCTGCAAACCCACATAGCCTCCCTCACTCACCTGTTATTGTTGTCCTTCTTTTCTGTCGCCCTCGTTTGTTCTTCTCTTTAACTTTTTACCTTTTTCCCATTTTCCCCCTCTCTTCCCAGCATGCATTGGTTCCCTAATCACTATGGTCCCTTGTCCATTACTTGCTATGTATCTTTCACTATCCAATATGGTGTCCGTACACTTCCTGCTGGTCCCTTTCTGTTTTATGGGTATTTAAGGGCTGTGATTCTTGTTCTCCTTGCGCTGCAACACTTTCTGTTTGGATGGTGTCTTCGCTCCTTCTCCCTTGTGTCAGATACTGGTTATGTTTCGTTCCAGTGTTTTTTTTCTGTTCATTTTTGGTCTTGTATCCTACCTATTGATTTTTGCTTTTGTTCCAGGAATTTCCTTTTTGAGGTTTTTTCCCCTTTTTTGTTTTTTTTCCCCTCTGGCACTACTTCTGAAGGACACGGACTGCCCTTGGCGTTCCTATCACCTGCAGCACCATGACTACCAGAAAGAGTCGCCCCTACCTGGGCCAAGGCGGGACGTTCAAAAACAAGAACCTCGTCACTCGTGCAGTGGACTCCAGGCTCAAGCACCGCGTAAGTCGTGACACAAACTGTCCTATTAAGTCCTTAAACAGACTAGGACTACAGCATGGAGGCTGGAGATTCCAGACATGTCTGTGAGGGAAAACTGCTGACCAGAAATTTCTTCCACTACAAAGCTGGCATCAGGTGTAAAAATAAAGACCTTCGTGTACCCACACCTGGATTTTGCCTGAGTGAGTCCTGATGCTCCAAATGGTGCACACCCAGTCCTGGGCCCCTGCAAGTGGTGCTAAAGATGCACAGGTAGCCCAAAACCAAAACCAAACCAAAACATTTTTCTATTGCCAAAAAAAGGATAGAGAAGAAACTGGAACCTTCCTGCTCACCGATCCACCCAAGGTGCATCACAAGTCAGCCTGACTTTGCTGTAGCTCCCACTAAATTCTTCTCTGAAGCAGCAAATCCTATTTAGTAGGTCGTGGCAGAAGAGGTATGCAAACTCATGGTGCAATCATCAGCTATAGTCTATTGCTTCATCCCGCTGGAGATTTTCAACTTCCATAAAAGAGACTAAGGGCCAGATGTAGCAAAGGTTTTTACCCATTCTGTGTCTATGGGAAAAAGTATTCGTACATATGGCCCTAAGGCCCTAATTTCGAGGCTGGTGGTCTTAAGACTGTCAGCCTCGTGATAGCGGTTGGACCGTCGCAGACAGGGTGGTCCGACTGCCTCATAATGACCCTAGCGGATCCACCACAGTCATACCGCTGACACTGCCAGGCTGCTGCCAACCTGCAGCCTGGCGGTCGCGGCGGTTGTAATCCACCAGGGTAGCACCCTGGGGATTACAAGTCCCCATCCTCCAGCCTCTTCTTGGTGGTAAACACCGCCATGGAAAGGCTGGTGGTATGTGGGTGCTGGGGGGCCCCTGAGGGCCCTTGCACTTGGCATTGGCAGTGCAGGGGCCCCCATGCACAGCCCCATCACGCATTTCACTGCCCGAATGGCTGGAAGTGAAATGCACGACGGGTGCTGCTTCAACCCACGCACCTCAACATCGCCGCTGGCTCGATTACGAGCCTGCTTCAATGTTGTGGTTAGTTTTCTGCCGGGCCAGCGGGCGGAAATGATGTTTTTGTCTGTTGGCCCAGCAGAAAACTCCTAAATGGGCAGCAATCATACCACCAGCACTGGCCCCCACGGCTTTGGCGGTCTTTTTCAAAGTCTCAATGAGGGCCTTAGTCCAGCCATAGAAATCTTCACTGCAACTTTGTCATGTGGCTCCTTAATGAAGGGGCCTCTTCCTTATGCACTGTTGACTGCCTTGCCCCACTAAACTTTACCTTCTCAGACATTTTTCTTGAAAAAATCTTCTTCTAAGTCTGAAGGTAACTGAAAACCCAATGCACTTCATGTATCTGAAAAGCACTATATGGTGGTCGGCATTAACTTTTAACTTTGTCCTGGTCTCGTAGAAATAGATGTCTATAGTTGGCACTTTGATCTTTTAGGTGCTATTCTACACTCCAACTTTAAAAAATCATAACTCTGGTTCTACTGATTGCATTTTTATCATTTTGGTGTCAGATAATTTAATAAAATGCACTCTATTTGTCTAAATTAATGTGGGGTTTTCCTTGTTTTGATTTTTGTTATGTTGTGTTTTCACTTTATTACAATTTAAGTGCTGCATTAATACTTTACACACTGCTGCTAAGTTTAATCTAACTGCTTTTGTGCCAAGCTACCAGAGGTTTAAGCACAGGTTAATTTAATGACTTTGGGTGGTTCATCCTGACATGGAATGTGTCTGTTGTTTTAGTGAGGTTTTAGTCCCCTCAACCAACAACCCACTTTCTTGCAAAACAAAACATGTGCTGCTCATGCAAAAAATTCACTTTTCAAGGAACTTAGGGCTAGATGTCCCAATATTAGATTTCCTAATTGTGAGTATCCCCAAATCTCTATTAGGAAATCAGTATTCCTAAAGTATAAACCTTTTTATTTCTAAATAGTGACTCCTAGTGGGCCTTTTCAGAAATAAGTGTGTTATTCAAATAGGATTGATTTTGCTTGGTATTTCATAGGATTAAGTTTGATGCTTGGAGTTGCAATCTTAATTTGTTTATTTTAGTTTTGGAGCTTCTCATGCTGTATTTGTATATTTGTAATATTTAAGCTGGACTGATTGCGTGTTGTCTTTAACACCTTTGGGAACCTTCGGTCCCATTTTCATAGTAACGGACCTTTGTCCATTTTCTTTGTTTAGTTTGAAGCTCTGATGATATTCCCGGAAGTCTATTTAACTTCTGGGATCAGGTTCGCGTGTTAGCGTACTCGCAAGACAGCGTTCCGAATAGGTGAACGCCGCCATCAAGAGGATTAGTTGTGATGGGTAAGTGATTGGGGAATGGGTTCTAAAGGAGGAATACGATACGGTTTGAAACTGAAGGTCTTCATACCAAACAGTGGTTTTCTGTTTTTGTTATAGTACTTGGATGGAAGCAATTATACTTCAAATGTTCGTGCTTACAGCGGGGTCTTGAACTTGAGGTGAGATGTCTTGTATGTGGTCATATGTATTTGGTATTTCAAGTAAGGATTTAGGTTGTGTTTCTAGAGTGTTTGAAATTAACTATTACGAAACATCAACTAAGGTGTCTTTTCTTTTCTGTTTGTGACCAGGCGTGAATAAATTATATTGAGCTGTCATATTAGTGACAGTAGCTATGAAAGCGGGGAGGATTTTCTGTTGTATTGGATTTCACGTTTATAAGGTACGGTTAGGGACTTCAGTGGATTGATAGACACTATCTGCGAAACAATAACAATTATTACTAATTCACTATTTTAGTGCTTATGTAATACATATAGGACTAATACAGCATGATGCAAAGGATGTGTTTTCATAGATTAGAGGTATTTGATATTTTCACATGGTTTTGGGAATGCATGTAAAATTTGGTGGGTATTTGGTGACTGAGAGCACGTTTATTGGTTTCCATTGGTGACTTATGTTTTGTAATTAGGGTGTATTATCTTTCTTGTGGTGAAGTTAATAATTTTTCACTGTTAGACAAAATTTCTCTCACGTGCTTATGGGATCTAGTTTTGGTTCAGCTGGGATTGGCACACTTTATTTAATCATGGAGTTTGAGCATTTTGGTTTCTAACTTAAATAATTTGTTTACGATTTCCAGCCCTGAAGAAGTAGTTTGGGACTTATGAGTTTCCCATGACGAAACACGTGTTGGCTGGCTTGGAGTGTATTTCCATGGATGGTTGCCTTGGGATTTGAAGATTTATTTCAATAAACCTTTGGATTGGATTGGACATTGCAAAATTTGTGTTAAATTTCAAGGATGTGTCTTCGTCAACATTACTCACTGGAGTTTTAACATAATTGGATGTGTGTAAATGTGAATATTGGGAGGGGGGCCTCACATTGTTCTTACAAGTGTTGGGTTTAGCTTAAAACCTGGAAGGGATGGGTGTTTTCCCTTGTGCAGGCACCCCATAATAATTATTATACTTTGTCCGACTTGCATTTTGATCGCTCCTTTTTTCCTCTGCATTACACCCCATCAATTGTACATGATTTTACAACCTTCAGAGTGCTGGAGTTTTGAAAAATGTCACAGCATCAGGTACAAGCTATTATTTTGATGCTACGTTTGTAAAGCTCTTTTAGAAATTGGATTTCTAGTGGGCAGAAGTATGCACCCTGTCCAAGTAGGGATCTCAATCCTAGTCAGGGTAAGTCAAATATATACACACCCTAAATGAACCTGTGCTCACCCTCTGATAGCTTGGCATAGAGCAGTTAGGCTTAATTTAAGAGCCTAATGTGTAGAGTGTTTGTGCAACACTTAAATTACAGGACCACAGTACAAACACCACAAAAATACTCCACACCAGTTTATAAAAACAGAGAATGTTTATCTGAGTAAAACAAGACCAAAACAACAAAAATCAAGTAAGTAGAACTCAAGATATTAATTTTTAAATAATAAACTTCAAAACTGTGATCAGAAATCAATAGGGCTTAAAGGTTACTTGAGGTTGCGCTAGACCAGGGTAAATCCAAAATTCAAGTCAACTGAGATGGACGGTAGGCAGGCTACCGGACTCATACAGGGCCCAATGAAAATGACGTAGGATGGAGGGCAATGTTGGGTAGGAGATACTGAGGTGATGTGTCAGTTCTGAATCGTGCAGTCCAGAGGGTATGTTGTCATCAAGCCGCACAGTCCTCAAAGCGGTGTCCTTGAAGTGCAGTGTCAAACCCTCTGTGATTGTGTTGACGTATTGTCATTGAGCCACGCAGCAGGCGATGCAGAGTCCTTGACCTCAGTGGCGATGTGTTGGCCTCGAGGGAGGATGTGGCAGTTCTGATTGGCGCAATGGCATTGATGATTCAGTTTTTGTCGAAAAAACAGCTGCAGAGTCCCCTTTCGAGGCCCAGGACTAGATTGGCACCACTTGGCAGGACACGACTCACAGTTGGTAAAGTCCAGCAGTTACAACAGAGTTGGGGGAAGTCTTCGATGGCCCGAGACTTCAGAACTGGCCTTGAAGTCATATTGTTCTTGTGATGATGCAGAGTGTTAAATCTAGGTCTTCTAAAGGCAAAGCCCAGCATGTAGGAGGCCAACACAGCAAAGCTGGTTAGCAGAGTGGCAGTTCCTCCAGGCAGCACAGCAGTCTTTCTTCTGGGCAGAAAGTCCTGAGATCCAGAAGTATACGGATTTTCTCGTGTTTGGGGTCCAGTACTCATACCCCGTTGATCCTTTAAAGTGGGGGAGACTTTGGAGAGAGGCTTTTAAAGTGCACAAGCGCCCTGCCTTTCCTTCCCTGGCGACAGATATTCTGCAGGGGGTTAGCAAACTCTTTGTGGGGGACAGGCACAGCCCTATTCAGGTGTGTCAGTTCCTTCGTCCCATCTAGCTCAGAAAGACCCATCAGCCTGGTGATAGGCCTTTAGGATGTAAATGTCACACCCTATCTCTCTTTGTGTGCGACTGTCTAGAGTGAATGCACAAAGCCTAGCTGTCACACCCCCCAGACGTGTATTCAGAGAAAGTCAGTGGCCCAGAATGGTAAAAGTCAGAAAGTGCAAGCTTTCTTAAAGTGGCATTTTCAGACTTACATATAAAATCCAACTTCACCATAAGTTGTACTTTTAAATTATGAGTCAAGAAAGACCAAACTCCAAGTTTCTATCTTGTCCCAATTGAAAATTACACCTAAAGACTGGTTTAAGGTAATCTCGATATTAACCTATAGAAGAGATAGGCCTTACATTAGTGAAAAACAAATGTACTAGTTTTTCAGTACCATGAAATGTTAAACTTAAAAGTACATGTCAGACTTTTTAAATACACTGCACCCTACCCTTGGGGCTAATTAGGGCATGTCTTAGGGGTAGCTTATATGTATAAAAAAGGAAGGTTTGGGCCTAGCAAGTGGTTGCATTGCCAGTTTAAAACTGCACACACAGGCTCTGCAGTGGCAGGCTTGACACAAGTTTAAAGGGCTACTGTATTGGGTGACACAATCAGTGCTGCAGGCCCACTAGTACCATTTCAAGTTCAGGCCCAGGATGCATACCGTACACTATAATAGGGTCTTAAAAGTAAATTAAATATGCCAATTGTGGAAAAGCCAATATTGCCCTGTTTTAGAGTACAGAGCAAGTGACTTTAGCACTGGATAACACTTGTAAAGTGCACTGAATTCTAAAGCCAGCAAAAGTGAAGCCAGAAAAATAGCAGGTTCGAAGGCAAAAAGTCACGGGAAACCATGCCTGGACACCTAGGCTGCCACTTGCCTGTGGCTTCCAGTTCCTGCTTTTCTAAGCTGATCAGTGACATGGATGAGGCCTGTTTTTCCCGACAGGGTTTTCCCACTCACCGTTCTTCCTGCCAACAGAAGCACCGCCCCCCAGGACCTACTTAATGCAGGCCACAGCGCAACCACATCAATAGGCACCTCAACACTTAGGGGGTCATTACGACCCTGGCGGCCGGCGGTATGTTGGCAGTAACACCGCCAACAGGCAGGCGGTGTTCCGCCAGCAATTATGACCGTGGCGGAATTGCCACGGCCATACCGCCGGCCCCTCCATTATACCGTCAGGATTCCGCCTGGCGGTCATAATCCCCAGGGATTATGAGTCCCTGACCGCCGGCCTGTCCGTGGCGGTACACACCGCCATTGAAAGGCCGGCGGTAAGGGGACTTGGGGTGTCCCTGGGGGCCCCTGCACTGCCCATGCACTTGGCATGGGCAGTGCAGGGGCCCCCAGGCATAGCCCGGTCGTGCATTTCACTGCCCAAATTTCGGGCAGTGAAATGCGCGACGGGTGCTACTGCACCCACTGCACATCAGCATTGCCTCCGGCTCTATTACGAGCCGGCTGCAATGTTGATGTGACATTTCCGCTGGGCCAGCGGACGGTAACACTGTTACCGTCCGCTGGCCCAGCGGAAATGTCATAATAGGGAGACATGAATACCGCCGGCAATGGCGGTATTCTGTCTCCCGTGGCCTCGGCGGTCTTTTGAAAAGACCGCCGAGGTTGTAATGACCCCCTTAGTCTGCCACTTGCCTGTGGCTTCCAGGTCCCGCTTTTCCAGAATGATCCAGTGAAACCGCAGTTGCCTGGGTTTTGTCCCTCGGGTTTTCCCAACCAGGTTTTCCCACTCACGTTCTTCCCACCAACAGAGGCCCTGCCCACCCCAGAACCTATTTAATGCAGGCTGCAGCATGACCACGCAGCTGATGCGTGCAGCGGGCGTGCCACTGGAATGCCAAAGACAAGCCCGTCTGCGTCCATCTGCACGTGGTCCATGCCCAGTGCCACGACCCCTGGCCCTCCTTCCCCCCAAAGATACACCATCACCAAGCTCTACACTCCCGATCCCGGATGCCACAACAAACAATGCTACATCACTGACCCATATTCCACATTAGGACCCTTTACCTGCATTCACTGCCATTTCACCTTCCACAGCACACACACCAGTGAACCAAACAACCCCAACCCAAACACACCAAAGACACCAAGTGAACAAAAACACCAACTCGCATGCGCCCTTCTCAACACATGCTCACTATGCAAGCATTCCACCGAATTATGGAACCTCATTGCCACCCATGCACACAACATTGTCTTCATCACTGAGACCTGGCTCAACCTTAAACATTTACACAGCAATCCCAATGGATTTAAGATCACTCACCAGGACCACACCAACAAGCCGGGAGGATGAACAGCCGTCATCCACAAAGAGACAATACAATGCATCACCACCGTTAACACCACCACCCGCGTGGATCATCTCAACTTCAAACTCCACATGGATGACAAAAAAACATCAGAGTCACCCTTACATACCAACTCCCAAGCCAGTGCTCCAGTTTTTACAACACCATTGCAGATGTCATTGCGCCCCTAGCCTTAGACTAGAAGGACTACATCTTCCTTGACAACCCAATTTTCCACATCAACAACCCCAACTACAACAACACAGCAAACATCCTCGAAAGTATGAGCAGCCTCAGATTGACCCAGATCATCCACGACCCTACACACACCGCAGGTCACACACTGGACCCCATTTTCACCTCTAGCAACTTTGTCAAATACAGCCATGTTATATAACTCACATGGACTGATCACTCCATCATCCACTTCAGCATCTCCAGCTCCCAGCACCTCCACCCCCGATATGACAAGCGCCTCCCAACCAGAGGTAGAACAAAATCTCAGAGACCAGCTGGGTGGATGCCCTCAACACCCCAAACCCTGCTACCGCCACCAACCTCAAACAGGGAGTAAAAACACCTGGATCACCGTTAGACCTGACAGCCTTAGGGTGGTCACCCCTAACTTTTTGCCCAACTCTGTCCACTTTCTGGATACTGTTTTTGTTGGTTTTTAGACTCTTCACACTTTACCACTGCTAACCAGTGCTAAAGTGCATATGCTCCCTCCCTTTAAACATGGTAACATTAGATCTTACCAAATTGGACTATTTAATTGATTTATAAGTCCCTAGTAGAGGTCACTATGTGTGCCCAGGGCCTGTAGATTAGATGCTACTAGTGGGCCTGCAGCACTGATTGTGACACCCCTAAGGAATGCCTTAGGTATCCCATTGGGCAGGGTGCTGTGTAGGCAAAAGGCAAGACATGTACCTACGTAGTTTACATGTCCTGGTAGTGTAAAACTCCTAAATTTGTTTTTACGCTGCTGTGGGGCATGCTCCCTTCATAGGCTAACATTGGGGTTGCCCTCATACATTGTTTGAGTGGTAGCTGCTGATCTGAAAAGAGTAGGAAGGTCATATTTAGTATGGCCAGAATGGTGATATAAAATCCTGCTGACTGGTGAAGTTGGATTTAATATTTCTATTTTAGAAATGCCACTTTTAGGAAGTGAACATTTCTCTGTACTTAAATCTTTCTGTGCCTTACAATCCATGTCTGGCTAGGTTTAGTTGACAGTTCCTTGTGCATTCACTCAGACACGCCCCAAACACAGGATACTCAGCCTCACTTGCATACATCTGTATTTTGAGTGGGTCTTCCTGGGCTGGGAGGGTGGAGGGCCTGCTCTCACACAAAGGACTGCCACAGCCCCTACTGGGACCCTGGCAGACAAGATTGAACTGAAAGGGGACCTGGTGCACTTCTAAATCACTCTTTGAAGTCTCCCCCATTTCAAAGGCACATTTGCGTATATAAACAGGGTCTCTGCCCCTACCAACTCAGACACTTCCTCGAGAAGAAACTTGTAACCAGAACCTGCATCCTGCCAAGAAGAACCGCCTGGCTGCCCAAAGTACTCACCTGACTGCTTTCTGTGAAGGACTGTTGCCTTGCTGTTGCCCTGCTGCCTTGCTGTTCTCTGGCTGTGGTGGAGAAGTGCTCTCTAAGAAGTGTTCCCTGAAGTCTCAGGACCAAAAATACCTAATCTGTACAAGAAGGACTACTTGTGTGGCGAAATTTGATTCACAGCCTGCCAGAAACGACACACAGCCTGCACTGCATTGAAAATTTCACTGCCGCTGATCCACAAAGATGCAGCCCGACTTTGCAACGAAAAGATTGATGCAGAGCCAGCTTAGCGACCGGAAATTCGACGCATGGGCCACCGGAACGACCCACAGCCGAACAAGAATGACGCAGTCCGACTTCCAGAGATGAATCAACGCAGCGCCTCCCGTGTGGTAGAAAATTTGATGCAATGCCCACCGAATCGAAGCAGCTCCTGTGACTTTGTCCTGCCAGAGCAGGAAATCCGCGCATCATCCCCGGGGCGTCTGAAAACCCCCAACCCGAAGAGGATCCACAAATGAGTGCCAGAAATCGACGCACAGCCGTCCCTGCGTGAAAACTAAACAACGCATTGCTGTGTGTGGCCCGAGAAATCAACGCACTCGCCTTTGTTTCCACGCATCTCCTCATCTGCGTCCTTTTGGGGAGATTTTTCATGCGAACCAGGTACTTTGTGCTTGAAAGAGACTTTGTTTGCTTCTGAAAAACTTAAGACACTTTACATCACTTTTCAGTGATATCTCTACATTTACTTATTGCACCTTAGATCATTTTGACCTGCATTTATCCAGAAAATATTATATATTTGTGTGGTGTATTTTTGTGGTGCTATATTGTGTTATTGTATGATTTATTGCACTAGTACTTTACACATTGCCTTCTAAGTTAAGCCTGTCTGCTCAGTGCCAAGCTACCAGAGGGTGGGCACAGGATCATTAGGATTGTGTGTGACTTACCCTGATTAGAGTGATGGTCCTTGCTTGGACAAAGGGTAACCTGACTGCCAACCAAAGACCACATTTCTAACAATCACCAATCGCGCCAACAGCATTGTCCCCATCAAGAGCAATATCCTGAGAAAATCCTCCAAAAAGGACAGCTGGTGCACCCAAGAACTCAGAACAGTGAAACGAGACAGCAAACAGCTGAAGAGGAGATGCAAGGACATCTCCAACTGAGCAGCCTTCAAGATCTCCCTCAACCTGTACCACCGCCTGCTGAGGGCAACAAAGAAGACAGCCCTTGCCACATGCATCAAAACCAGTGCCAACAACACCAAGGAACTTTTCAACATCGTTAAGGAATTCTCCAACCCGGCTGCAAGCGAAAACAACATCACAGCCTAACAGGAGCTGTGTGACAACCTTGCCCACTTCTTCCACAACACGATTGTAGCCATATACAGCAACTTTGAATCCCAACCAACACCTTCGGTCTTCCTTGATAGACACGCCACCACCGTAATCGACACAAAGCACTTACTGACCACCTGGAACATCCTCTCCACCCAGGACATCACCCCCACCATGAAATTCATCCACTAGGAAGCACCCACAGAACCATGCCCGCACCACATCTTCAAACTTGGAAAACCAAAGGATCAGCCAGGAACTCACCACCCTGTTCAACATCTCTATCAACACAGCAACATTTCCCGACACCTGGAAACATGCCAAAGTCAGACCACTACTCATAAAAAACCTTTGCTGACCCCAGTGAACTATAAAAACTACCAGCCAAAATTCCTTCTACCATTCCCAGTGAACGTACTGGAAAAGGTCATCAACAAGCAACTCATGACATACCTGGAGCAGAACTAACTACTGGATGCTTCCCAATCCAGATTCTGCAGCAATCACAGCACCGAAACTGCCCTGATCACAGCCACTGACGACATCGAAACCCTCCTCCACTGAAAACAAACAGCAGCTTTGATCTTCCTTGACCTCCATGAGCAATATGCCCCTACAGTGTCTAAGCCAAATCTTAGACACTACTTAGTGCAGAGTAGCCATAAAGAATATATGATGTGGGAGTCTGCCAATTACTAACTCCACAGTTCCATAATGGCTACACTAAGATCTGGGAAGTTTCGTATCAAACTTCTCAGCACAATAAATCCACACTGATGCCAGAGTGGAATTTATTGAAAAATGCACACAGAGGGCATCTTAGAGATGCCCCCTGCATGCCAGTCCGACTCCTAGTGTTAGGCTGACCAGTTCCTGCCAGCCTGCCACAACCAGACCAGTTTCTGGTCACATGGGGTGAGTGCCTTTGTCACACTGTGGCCAGGAACAAAGCCTGCACTGGATGGAGGTGCTTCTCACCTCCCCCTGCAGGAACTGTAACATCTGGCAGTGAACCTCAAAGGCTCATGCCTGTTGTTACAGCACCCCAGGGCATCCCGGTTAGTGGAGATGCCCACCCCTCCGGACACAGCCTCCACTTTTGGCGGCAAGTCCGGAGGAGATAATGGGAAAAACAAGGAGGAGTCACCTACCAGTCAGGACAGCGCCTAAGATGTCCTGAGCTGAGGTGATCCCTGCCTTAAGAAATCCTCCATCTTGGTTTTGGAGAATTCCCCCAATAGGAATAGGGATGTGCCCCCTCCCCTCAGGGAGGAGGCACAAGGAGGGTGTAGCCACCCTCAAGGACAGTAGCCATTGGCTACTGCCCCCCAGACCTAAACACACCCCTAAATTTGCTATTTAGGGGTGTCCCTGAACCAAGGAAATCAGATTCCTGCAACCTACTACAAGAAGGACTGCTGACCTGAAAGCCCCGCAGAGACAACGGAGACGACAACTGACTTGGCCCCAGCCCTACCGGCCTGTCTCCAGACTCAAAGAACCTGCACAGCGACGCATCCAGTGAGACCAGCGACCTCTGAGGACTCAGAGGACTGACCTGCACTTAAAGGACAAAGAACCTCCTGAGGACACTGGCTCTGTCCAGAAACAGCAACAAAACTACAACAAAGAAACAACTTTAAAGAGACTCTCACTTCCCGCCAGAAGCGTGAGTCTTCCCACTCCGCATCCGACGCCCCCGGCTCCAGTCCAGGACAACAAACACCGCAGAGAAGACTCCCAGGTGACTCCAACAACGTGGACACCCTGAGTCGACCTCCCTGCACCCGTACAGCGACGCCCGCACAGAGGATCCAGAGGCTCCCCCTGACCGCCACTGCCTGATAACAAAGGAACCCGACGCATGGATCAAGCACTGCACCCGCAGCCCCCAGGACCGAGAGGAACCACCTACAAGTGCAGGAGTGACCAGCAGGTGGCCCTCATCCTAGCCCAGCGAGAAGCCCCCCTGTGCCCTGCCTACATCACCAGAGTGCCCCCCCCGGTCCCTACAGCAAACCCGACACTACTTTGCACATTGCACCCAGCCGCCCTGTGCCACCGAGGGTGTGTTTTGTGTGCTTGTGTGTCCCCCCCGTGCTCCACAAATCCCCTTGGTTTGTTCCCCAAGGATGCAGGTACTTACCTGCTAGCAGACTGGAACCTGAGCACCCCTGTTCTCTATAGGCACCTTTGACCTCTGCACCTGACTGGCACTGTGTTGCTGGTGCGGTGGCTTTGGGGTTCTCTTGAACCTCCAACAGTGGTCTGCCTATGCCCAGGAGAATGACTGTGTAAGTGCTTTACTTACCTGAAAAACAAACCAAAACTTACCCCCCCAGGAACTGTTGATTTTTGCAGTGTCCACTATTAAAATAGCTATTTTCCATTTTAACCAAAACTGTGTGTACTACTGTTTTAAATCAAAGTTCTATACTTGCCTATGTGAAGTACCTTGCATTTTACCTACTTACCTCAAATTTGAATCTTTTGGTTCTAAAAACAAATTAAGAAAATATATTTTTCTATATAAAAACCTAGTGGCCTGGAGTTAAGTCTTTGAGTGTGTGTTCCTCATTTATTGCCGGTGTGTGCACAACAAATGCTTAACACTACCCTCTGATAAGCCTACCGCTCGACCACACTACTGCAAAATAGAGCATTAGTATTATCTAATTTTGCCACTATCAACCTCTAAGGGGAACCCTTGGACTCTGTACACACTACCTCTCACTTTGAGATAGTGTATGCAGAGCCAACTTCCTACAAACCCATGGTCTCAACATAATTTTCTACGCAGACACCGAACGCATCCTCTCCACCACCAGAACCAGCTTTCACAGATGCATGACAAGAGTAACTGACTAGATGAAGAACAAGTGCCTGCAGCTGAGCACAGACAAGACCGAAGCACTGATCTCTGTCAACAGCAGCAACACATGGAACAACTCTTGGTGGCTATCAGACCTCCGACCCACACCCACTCCCTCCGATCACTCCAGAAACCTCAAAATCATCATTGACAGCAAGCTCACCATGAAATCCCACATCAACGCTGAATCCTGCACCTGCTTCCTCACTTTACGCATGCTAAGAAAGATCTTCAAGTGGCTACCTCTACACAGGGGACACATCATGATAAAGGCCCTCATCACCAACTGACTGGACTACAGCAACGTCCTCTATGTAGGAATCACGGCGCACCACCTACAGAGACTTCAGCCCATACAGAATGCCACAACTAGACTCATCCTCTGCCTTCCCTGACGAACCCACGTCACACCTCACTTCAGGCAATTCCACTGGCTCCCCATTCAAAAGAGATGCCAATTCGAGCTGCTGACTCATGCACTCAATTAAGGACCCGTGTACATTAACCACTGCCTGAATGTCAACCACTTGCCCATAATCCCTGCATCTACGGAAGCAGAAGATGCTCCTTCTCTCATTTTGCAAAAAAAAACTGGAACAGCCTCCCGACACACCTCCGGACCATCACCTCACTTCCAGAATTCCAAAGAGCCCTCAAGAGCTGGCTGTTCGAATAAGCCTCTGAGACCTGCAAGCGCCTGATTACCCTATTGGGTGATTAGCTGCACTTTATAAATCCTGATTGATTGATTGATTGATTGAACCATAGCAAGAATGCCATGTCTAAAAAGCTCTAAATTCAGTTTGTTACTTACTGAAAGTGCCTTATAGGAGCAAGGGTAGAGGAGCCGGGAAAGTAGCTGACACAGACATCATGGCAAACAGTGCTATACTATTCACACCTGTAAGGCTCAGATGTGGCATTTGAACATGTAGAATTTAATGGTGTCCTGGCCAAATCTGTGCTGTGAATATTATAAAGCCAAAGTAGGGAGCGCTATGTAACACTGAGAAAGGAGCTTACTGCAGACACAGCAAAACAGCAGCTACTGTAGCCTCTTTGCCTTGTCCATACTTTTCACTTCTTAAAATTGTAGCTATTGAATGTGTAAGGATTGGCATTACAATGCACTGAGGCCATTTTAACTTTCTTTATGCACAGTATGTTTATTGTACCCTCCATGAAAGAGGATGTTATGGATTTAGAATGGGGTGTGAAATGTGGGAGGAAGTGGCCTTCATTCTGATGTTACATTTTGAAATGTTGTACGTGATATTGGTGCGCGAAGAGCTTGAGATAGGGAAACAGCCAGTTCCATCTCTCAACCCTATGAAGCCAATATCCCAACTTGTGTTTCCAGGTATCCATATGCCAGGGAAATTTGCATGTTGGTCAGTCCTATTGGACTTTTTTCCACCATCACTTTCTATGAAAAATTGTTCTTGCAATAGACATCATATGCTAAAACAACTTCGGTATTAAATTATGTTTGTCATTTTGGTAGTATGTACTTCCTTTCTGAACGCCTCTTCTTAATATGCCAGAGGTGCTAACAGTGAGATCATGGTGTTATTTGTGTCTAGAGAGGCTTACTTCAGAGTTGGGGAAACAGGTTTGTATCCCAGCCTCAGCTCAACATCCTGTGATTCAGGGTGAATCATTTAACCTCACTGTGTCAAATAAAAAAGTGTGTCTGGTTTGAATGTAAAAGGTCTAGCTCTCGGCTAAAATGTGTCACGTTTGCACTATATAAAACTGATTTTTTTAAAGAAATAAGTCTTTGCAATGAAATTCTCCTGCTTCTCGTGCACAAGTGTAGCTTACTGCCAGTAGGGTTTGAATGGCAATCTTCTCAGTAACATCATAACACTTCATAAGTCAGATTCCAAACAGTAATAGGGGGATACTAAGCACAGTTGTATCTAAGGCGTGCACCTTGGCAGCCGTGTAAACTTCCATTTATGACCTTGTACAGAACCAAAAGGGACGTATTATATATAGGGTGCACTGTGTTTATTTGTACCACAGCACACCTTTAAGCATATGCACCAAGTGCAAACAGGATCAGTGAGCCCTTTTACAATAAATACGCTGCCCCAGGGCAGTCATACACTTCTGCTATTCTGGATGCAGCACATTCAGTGAAATACAGAGGGGCTGCTTCAAGGCTGCTGTTTATTTATCTGTAGAGGAGTTAAAGATCCTCTGGCAGGCATGTACAGTGAGAGTGCTCCCACCTGCAGAGGGATATCTATGGGGCCCATGGGACGCCCTTTCACCCCTCAAGAGGGCTGCCCTAATTGTGCGCAACAGTGTACCACCTTTTTTGTTACACACCATTGTCGTGCCATTTGTAGACTTTGCCTATGTTGACACAGATCATGTGTTTTTGGGGTACAGTTCTCATAAAATTCCTAACATTGGGTAACCATTATAGACTGGACAGTCTGCTTGGCAGGTGTCACTCAAGGCTTTCAAGCATTTGTGACTGTAAATATAGACAGTAGATGAATATTCAATATTATGGTATGTCTGCAGTGAGGTCGGTTAACTACAAATAGTACATCTTCTCCAGGAAACATAACCTTCCATACAAGATGTTTTTATACAATTTGCATGTATGCCTGGAGAACTGCATGAGGCAGAGGTTTCCAAGCATACTATTGAGATTGTCACGTGACATATTTCATTTGCACCTATTCCTACTACACATAACACTGAATAGCATGCATTTAAATACAGGAGGAATGGATCTCGCTGTGTCATTGCACACTTTTCATTCCTCCAAAGAGATTACATTTTTTCCCATGCAGTTACCCTATCCATCCGTGGAAAGGAAATTAACATAACTCTTGGCTGGAGTAAATCTTTGTCTAGTTCCAGGGTGCAAAAGGGTTGAATCGGACTTTGTGAATGTCCAAAAATGTTCACATTTGTGAACGTTCCTAAACTTACAAGGCTAACCATGCCTTATAATGTCCTCATCCCACTCCTTGTTTGGAATGTGCTAATCTGAAGTTCTCCTCACTCATGGTGGTGAAAAATACAGTAGTACCCCTGTACAGCTGCAAATCAAATCAAATCAAATCAAATCAAATTATTAACATTTATAAAGCGCGCTACCCACCCGTGCGGGTCTCAAGGCGCTAGGGGAAAAGAAAGGGGGGGTTAACGCTGCTCGAACAGCCAGGTCTTTAGGAGTCTCCAGAAAGCGGAGTGGTCCTGGGTGGTCCTGAGGCTGGTGGGGAGGGAGTTCCAGGTCTTGGCCGCCAGGAAGGAGAAAGATCTCCCACCCGCTGTGGAGCGGCGGATGCGAGGGACAGCAGCGCGTGCGAGGCCAGAGGAGCGCAGGTGGCGGGTGGGGACGTAGAAGCTGAGGCGTCTGTTGAGGTATTCCGGTCCCTTGTCGTGGAGGGCTTTGTGTGCGTGGGTGAGAAGTCAGAAGGTAATCCTTTTGCTAACTGGGAGCCAATGCAGGTGTCTCAGGTGTGAGGAGATGTGGCTGTTGCGGGGTACGTCTAGGATGAGGCGGGCCGAGGCGTTTTGAATGCGTTGCAGGCGATTTTGGAGTTTGGCTGTGGTCCCGGCGTAGAGGGTGTTGCCGTAGTCCAGGCGGCTCGTGACGAGGGCGTGGGTCACGGTTTTTCTGGTGTCGGCGGGGATCCAGCGGAAGATCTTACGGAGCATGCGGAGGGTGAGGAAGCAGGCGGAGGACACGGCGTTGACTTGCTTAGTCATGGTGAGAAGAGGGTCCAAGATGAAGCCGAGGTTGCGGGCGTGGTCTGTGGGGGTCGGTGCGGTGCCGAGGGCCGTGGGCCACCAGGAGTCGTCCCAGGCGGACGGGGTGTTGCCGAAGATGAGGACTTCCGTTTTTTCAGAGTTCAGCTTTAGGCGGCTGAGCCTCATCCAATCTGCGACGTCCTTCATACCCTCTTGTAGGTTGGTCTTGGTGCTGGCGGGGTCCTTGGTGAGGGAGAGTATAAGTTGGGTGTCGTCGGCGTAGGAGGTGATGATGATGTCGTGCTTGCGTACGATGTTGGCGAGGGGGCTCATGTAGACATTGAAGAGTGTCGGGCGGAGTGATGAGCCTTGAGGTACGCCGCAGATGATCTCGGTGGGTTCTGAGCGAAACGGAGGGAGGTAAACTCTTTGTGAACGGTTTGCGAGGAAGGAGGCGATCCAGTCCAGGGCCTGGCCTTGGATCCCGGTGGAGTGGAGGCGGGTGATTAGGGTGCGGTGACAGACGGTGTCAAAGGCAGCCGAGAGGTCGAGGAGAATGAGGGCGACTGTTTCACCGTTGTCCATCAGGGTTCTGATGTCGTCTGTGACTGAGATGAGGGCGGTTTCAGTGCTGTGGTTGGTTCGGAATCCGGTTTGTGAGGGGTCGAGCAGGTTGTTGTCTTCCAGGAAGGTGGTCAGCTGTTTGTTGACGGTCTTCTCTATTACTTTGGCTGGGAAAGGCAGAAGAGAGATGGGGTGGAAGTTTTTCAGGTCGCTCGGGTCAGCCGTAGGTTTCTTTAGTAGGGCGTTGACTTCGGCGTGTTTCCAGCATTCGGGGAAGGTAGCAGAAGAAAAAGAAGAGTTGATGATGGTCTGGAGGTGCGGGGCGATGATGTCGTCGGCTTTGTTAAAGATGAAGTGCGGGCAAGGGTCCGAAGGGGCGCCGGAGTGGATAGAGTTCATGATGGATTTGGTTTCTTCCATGTTGATGTGGGTCCAGTTGTTGAGGGTGATAGCCGGGGGTGCGGGTTCGGTGGTGTTTGGTTGGGTCTGGTGTCCGAAGCTGTCGTGGAGGTTGCTGATCTTGCGATGGAAGAAAGTGGCGAGGGATTCGCACAGATCCTGTGAGGGCGTGCCGGCGTTGTCGTTGGTGCTGGGGTTGGAGAACTCCTTGACGATGCTGAAGAGTTCTCTGCTGTTGTGGCTGTTTTTGTCCAGTCTGTCGGTGAAGAAGTTCCTTTTGGTGGTGGTGTTCGCGGGTAGCGTTCTTGAGGGCGTTCATGTTGTCAGCGGTGTGGTCCTTGCGCCAGGCTTTCTCAAGGGCGCGACAAGTTTTCTTTGATTCTTTGAGGGTGTCAGAGAACCAGAGAGGTTTTTTGGTGTTGGTCTGTCGATGTGTGCGTTTGAGGGGAGCAAGGTTATCTGCGCAGTTGGAGATCCAGTTTGTGAGTTTGAGGGCTGCGTCGTTGGAGTCGGTGGTGAGGGTGGGTTGGTTGGCGGCTAGTGCGGAGAAGAGTTGCTCTTCAGGGATCTTGTTCCACTGTTGATGAAGGATGGGTTGAGTGTGGAGGTGGCGGGTCTCGCATCGGAATGTGAAGTGGACGCAGCTGTGGTCGGTCCAGTGTAGGGCGGAGGTGTGGCTGAAGATGACGTGTTTGCTGGCGGAGAAGATAGGGTCGAGCGTGTGTCCGGCGATGTGGGTGGCGGTGTTCACCAGTTGTTTGAGGCCGAGGTTGGCGAGGTTGTCGAGCAGGGTGGTGGTGTTGGGGTCGTTGTTTTGTTCCAGATGGAAGTTGAGGTCGCCTAGGAGGATGTAGTCCGGTGAGGCGAGGGAGTGCGGGGAGATGAAGTCGGCGATGGCGTCGCTGAAAGGGGCGCGTGGTCCGGGAGGGATCCTCTGAGGGTGGTCCTCGGGTCGGTGCGAATCTGAAAATGCAGGTGTTCAGCGGCGAGAGGGGTGTCTTCGGTGGAGGTGGTGACGCTGATGGAGTCTTTGAAGACGATGGCGATACCTCCTCCTGCTTGGTTGGTGCGGTCTTTCCTGGAGATCTTGTAGCCTTCGGGGATGGCAGTGGCGATGTCTGGCGCAGAGGAGGCGTTCATCCAGGTCTCCGTGATGAAGGCGACGTCCGGTGCTGTGGAATCCAGGAGGTCCCAGAGTTCGACGGCGTGTTTGTGGACGGAGCGAGCGTTGACTAGGATGCACTTGAGGTGGTTGATGGCGCGTGGGCTTGTGGTCGTGGTAGTAGCGTGGTGGAAGATTTGTTTGCAGGAGTTGCAGGCGAAGGGTCCATGGGTGCGTTTGGGGTGAGCTTGGAAGCAAGTGTTGGAGCGTCCTGGGTTGAGGGCGTGGAGGGTGGTGGGGTCGTAGCGGATCAGCGGGGCTTGGGAGAGCTTGGGACCAGGGGTCGTGGCGCTGGCCGCGGGCCAGGCGCGGACGGGCTCTGACGGGCTTGCCTCTGGCGCGCCTCCGGCGCGCCAGAGGTGTGGACGCGCAGCGGCCGCCATATGAGGTGGGGGGGGAGGGGGCAGCTGGGGGCGAATGGGAGCTGGGGGGCGGGGGCGTGCAGGAGGTCGCGGCGGGAAAGCGCGAGGGAGGGGGGGACAGGTAGAGTGAGAAGAGCTGGGGGAGGTGGGTTTAAGGGTGGAGGGGGGTGAGTGTTAGGAGGTTTAGGAGATTAGGGAGAAAGATAGGAGTAGGGTTGTGAAGATAGGGGAGGGGGGGTTGTAGAGGTGGGTGAGGGTGAGAGGTAGAGTGAGAGGATAGGAAGATAGGTAATAGAGGGGGTGGCGGGAAGGGGGGGAAGATAGAGAAGTAGATAGAGAAAATAGATAGAGAAATCGATAGCTAGGGAAATAGATAGAGAGATAGGAAGATAGGAGGAGGTGGAGAGTGAGGGAGATTAGATAGTGTGATAGAGAGATAGAGAGATAGGTAGATAGGAGGAGTGAGGGAGGTAGATAGTGAGCGGGTTAGATAGGGGAGATAGAGAGGGGGATGCGAGTGAGGGAGGGGGATGAGGTAGGAGCAGGAGGGCAGGCGCGGGGAGAAGAAGACGGAGGAGGCAGAAGAGCCGAAGAACAGAAGAACAGAAGAACAGAAGACCGGAAGACCGGAAGAACAGGGAGCAGAAGACCGGAAGAACACAGAAGAACACAGAAGAAGATACAGAAAACGAAGAACAGAAGGCAGAAGACCACAGAAGAAGATGAGGAAGAAGAGAAGAAGAGAGAAGACGGGGAAAAGAAGAGTACAGCAGAAGATTACAGACGAGGAGCGAGGAGGAAGAGCAGAGAAGAAGAAAAGAAGAAAAGAAGCAGGAGCAGGAGAGAGGGTGAGTAGCGCGGGGCAGAGCGAGGGTCCGGGAGGTGGGGGGTACTTACTGTTACGTGGGTCTCAGGAACTCAGGAACCTGGAGGAGCTGGAGGAGCTGCAGCGGCAGGGGGAGCGACCTACCCTTTAGTCCAATTGTGATTTTTGGGAGGAGTAAGTGGAATTATTTTGATATTTAAAAGTACATTCACTATGAAAATGCAGTTATGATTTGGCCTCATTACTGTACAAAATGCAGGGAATCCATTTGTGATTTTTTGGGAGGAGTAAATGGAAGTATTTTGATCTTTAAAAGTTGGGGGGGCGTGGCTGGAGGTCACGCAAGATGGCCGCTGCTGTTTAAAGCTCCATGAGGCTTCAGCACTTCCTGGAAGGAGGAGATGTTTTCACTTCAAAATGATTCATTTCTTCAGCATTTTTGAGCACTGGAGCTCTGCCGCTGCATAAATATCCCTTTATCTTACAGAGACATGATTTTTGAAGTCATTTCAGAGACTTCATGTGAGGGCCTGAGGTAACTATTTATCTGGTCATTGTTTCACTCCATAAGCCTCTGCACAAACCTAAACTTTCACAGAGATGTTTCTTTTTGACTTTTAACTGCTTGTCTGGATGTCATTCTACAAATCTAATTTCCTCTGCAATGGAATATTTATTACCTTCTGACAGCCAGCTGAACTTTTGACCTCTCTCTTCAAACACATTTAGCTGATGTTTTCAACTTTCAGTACACACTGGCAGCTCTTGTTGTCAAGGAGCTCTTTCAAATTGCTCTTCATCACATAGTAAATGCTTTCCTTTGGGGGAGGGGATTTTTCCTTTTCTGAAGGTTCCCTTAAAACTAGTCACCAATTGTTTAACTATGTGCAGTAAAGTGCTTTGCTCTTGTGGTATTCTGTCATGCCTGTTCTGAGAGAATAATTTAGGATTTTCTATTTATATATTTTTTATTATATTTTGCTCTGTTGTTGGAACCTTCTTGCAGCAGCTTCTCATCGTAATATAATTTCATCATCACCTCCACATTACTGGCTTCCTATTACCAAATTGCTGCTGGCTTTTATGGGGAGACCACATAATTCTCAGAGCAGCCAGTCATCCTCTTCCTCCAAGTCTAATAATCCCCTTTCAGTGGTGCGCACACATATAACTAAATCTTCTCTACCATCAGCTTTAACAATGGATAGTGCTACAGACTATTTAAAGGATAGTGCTTCTTCATCTCATGCTGCTGGCGCAATTGTGAAAAAAACATCTAACACCTCTTCCGTCAAGAGCCCAAAAAAAAAAGAACTTGGTTCTCCCTCAAAATCACCTACACATCTTACTCTAGATGATGTCATGGAGGAATTGCGTGCATTAAAGCCCTTTATGATGGACACTAATGCCTCTTTGCAACGTATTGAGGAGCAATGGTCCCAACACGAACAACGAATTTGTACTCTGGAAAAGAGAGTCAGTAACCTTGAAGATTGTAACACTGTCAATCCTCAGATCTCCAAGGACATAGCTCAACTTAACAGGCTTACTGAAAACTTAGAAAATAGAAAATAGGAGAAATAATCTTCGCCTTTTTGGTATTCCAGAAGGTTCGGAAGGCTCTAACATGATTGCATTCCTTCAAACAGCAATACCTTCAATTCTTTGCTTGCCTTCTATCGCCCCCCTCTCTATCCAACGGGCACATCGTTTAGGTCCACATACTTCAACTGGCCCTTGTGCACATCCTAGAGGCATTATTATTCTCTTTCTCCAATTTACTGGCTTGATGCAAATACTCTCGGAAGCCAGAAAGATGGGCTCTTTGCTATGGTCAGGTCATAAAGTGTTTTTCACACAAGACTTCTCTCCTGCTACAGCTGCACGTCGCAAACAGTTTTTGGACTTATGTTCACAACTCAAATCCTTGAATATTCGATATGGTCTTCTTCACCCATGCCTTTTCAAAATTACATTCAAGGACAAATCTTACACATTTGAGGAAACTTCGGCACTACAAACTTTTATTAACCAACACAAAACAGAAGCAATAGAACTAGGAGCATCTGCAATTACTTGAAGATATCATTTAATTTGTCTTTAATGTCCTTTCTTTTTTTTTCTGGACAGTTTAATAGTAATGGTTATGTTTAGTATTTACATCCATGGTTTTCCTTCTCTGCATCTTCTTATTTTCTTCTTATTTTTTTTAGATAGTGTTCTTTGTGCAATCCTCATGTTCCTTTCCCAACCGTAACCCTTTCACACCATCCAAATTGTTCTCCTACACGTTCCATTGGTAAGGTTTGATTTTTATTGTTCTTCATGTCATACTCCTTTACTGTAGTTATTATGTTATTTGGTCTCCTGAATGGTAAATTTTTCGTTTGTATGTTTTTTTTTCTTCCATGAAACTTGCCTTCATATGTTTTAATATCTAAAATCACTTTTCTTGTGCTGATGCCTGCCTTTTCAGGTTCTCCGCTGTCCCTCTACTTTTCGGGGTATTCACTTTCTATCTTGTCTTCTTTAGCTTTCATGGACTTCAGTCCCTGTATTGCCACATCCACGTATATATAACTTCTGGAGGTC
Organism: Pleurodeles waltl; assembly: GCF_031143425.1. Lineage (NCBI taxonomy): Eukaryota > Metazoa > Chordata > Amphibia > Caudata > Salamandridae > Pleurodeles > Pleurodeles waltl. Next base: position 825,919,185 of record NC_090442.1, on the reverse strand, counting down.
ACCTTCTTCCTTTTCTTTTTCTTTACTATCTTGTTTCTTTCCCATTTCTTTGCTTTTGCAAAATTGATATGCCTAGTTTGTTCCTTGTTACAGCAGTTGTTTATTAATACTTCTTGTTATGCAACTTTGAACTGTTACTTGGAATGTTAAGGGGCTTAACACCCCATTAAACTTCAGCGTGTCTTATCTCACCTAGCTCGTTTGAAATGCCACATTGCTTTGTTGCAAGAAACTCACCTCAATGACTCTGAGGCAATTAAGCTTAACAAACAATAGGTGGGGGACATGTTCTACTCCCTTCCACGACAAACAAAAATGGGGTAATTATACTCTGTCATAAATCTCTCAAACCCACCATAATTTCACAGCATCAAGATACAGAAGGTCGCTGGGTACTTGTTACATTTACAATTGACAATATTTCTCTTACTATCCTAAATATATACTGCCCCACACATCCAGATCCACATTTTTGGAAGAATCTTTCACATATTGTCTCTGAACATTCCTCAAACAATTTACTAATAGGTGGTGACTGCAACCAAATTCTCGATCCATTTTTGGACAGACGTTCCACGTCAGTTTCGTTCCACATGCCTCCCACAAAGCTTTTAAAAACTTTATTTTACAGCATTCTCTCTCTGATTCCTGGAGAATATGCAATCCTGACCTGTTGGAATACTCTTTTATTCTCCTACCCACCATTCTCATTCTAGGCTTGATTATATCTTTCTGACTAAAGGTTTATTGCAACATATGGTCAACTCGGAAATCGGTGCTATTTTGATCTCAGATCATGCACCTGTGATTACTGACCTTGATCTTTTTCTTAATGGTTCTAAAACATTTTCATGTAGGTTTAATAATTCTCTACTTTCAGATGCCATTTTTATTGCTTCCTACAGTAAGTTTATAGAAGAATACTTCCACATCAACGATAGTGATCAACTATCATTTCATTTTGTGTGGGGTGCATTCAAAGCAGCTTCTAGGGTTTTTATCATAAGTTACGCTCACTCAAAAAAAGTCTGCTCAACAGAAATCGACTTCCATCCTTGAAAATATAAAGTCCCTAGTACATGAATACTATACTCACAAAACTAGTAAATCACATCTTGAAGCACTAGTCTCAGCTAAAATGGAGTTTAACCAATATACCACAGAGCAAGCATGCAGCACCCTCCTGTAAATAAATGCCAGATATTATGGTGGTAACAATAAAGCTGGTTCTCTTCTAGCTCGATATTTGAAACAAAAAAAAGAAAAAACAACTATTAAATCTATCGCAGATAACAATGGTGTTAAACACTTTAGAGATAAAGATATAGGGGGTCATTCCGACCCCGGCGGTCAAGGACCGCTGGGGCCGGGGTCGGCGGGAGCACCGCCAACAGGCTGGCGGTGCTCCGCCGGGCATTCTGACCGCGGCGGTACAGCCGCGGCCAGAAACGGAAAGTCTGCGGTGTACCGCCGACTTTCCACTGCCCATGGGAATCCTCCATGGCGGCGCAGCTTGCTGCGCCGCCATGGGGATTCCGACCCCCTCACCGCCATCCTGTTCCTGGCGGTGAGGGGTGTCGTGGGGCCCCTGGTGGCCCCTGCAGTGCCCATGGCATGGGCACTGCAGGGGCCCCCGTAAGAGGGCCCCACTTTGAATTTCAGTGTCTGCTCAGCAGACACTGAAATTCGCGACGGGTGCTACTGCACCCGTCGCACACCTTCCACTCCGCCGGCTCCATTCGGAGCCGGCTTCATCGTGGAATGGTGTTTCCCGCTGGGCTGGCGGGCGGCCTTTTGGCGGTCGCCCGCCAGCCCAGTGGGAAACCCAGAATGACCGCCGCGGTCTTCTGGCGGTCCCGGGCAGGCCGGCGGCTACCGCCGCCGGCCGGGGTCATAATGACCCCCATAGTATTGTGTTTCACTTCTTACTATAAGGACCTGTGCACTCCAGAACACACACCAACAGTTGAATCTCTCAACCAATATTTCTCTAATCTCAAACCAAGAGACCCATTGCAAATTAACCTCTCATCTTTAGACCAACCCCTACAACTTACCTAACTATATACAGCTTTACAATCTCTCCCCAAGGGTAAGGCTCCAGGCCTAGATGGCTTCACAGTAGAATTATTTATTCAGTTTTCTAAGTCTCTCTTCCCCAAACTCTTTCAATTACTTAATCACTTTATAATGTCAGGTTCTGCATCTGGCTCATTTACGGAGGCCATGATTTGTCTTATTCACAAAAAAGATCGGGATGCGACGGACTGTAAAAATTATAGACCCATATCTTTAATTAATACTGTTTCTAAACTCTATGCCAAAGTTTTAGCTCTCCGTTTACTCCCATATATACCTGACCTTATTGATTGTCATCAATCTGGTTTTATCCCTAATAGAAATGTAGCAGATAATTCCCGTACTTTTTAAAATATTATTAACAAGGCATCTAAACTTAAGATTCCTCTGGCAGCTTTATCATTGGATGCGGAAAAGGCCTTTGATAGGGTCTACTGGGGTTTTTTGTCGAACGCATTGGAATGGCATGGACTAGGTACTAAATTCCAACATTTTATATCCATTCTTTATTCCTCACCATGTTCCTCGGTTATAAAAAATGGTATCCGATCTCCTTTTTTCCCTCTTAAAAGGGGTACGCGTCAGGGATGCCCATTATCTCCTTTACTATTTATTTTGGCTCTTGAACCTTTTCTATACCAATTAAAAACGTCTGAACAATTTACGGGGTTTCAAATTAATAATGCACACGTCAAATTTATGGCATATGCTGATGATATTCTTTTGTTCATGTCTCACCCTGACACTTTTCTTCCTGCATGAGCTCAACTTATATTCTGATGTATCTGGCTATAAATTTAATATAGACAAAACAGTGGTCTTACCACTTAATGCTCATTGCACTGGCTCTGTATTCCTTGATGCATGATTATCTTGGAATTCTTCTACGATTAAATGCCTGCAGGTATGGTACTGCACTACTCTCAAGGATACATTAAAGACTAATTTAGAAATCTTATCTGCAAAGCTTGTAGATCTCTCACAGAAATGGTCTCCGTTATATCTCACATGGTGGGGCTGCTTAGACACCATTAAGATGTTTTTTTCTTGTCCATCCCTATCTACTTTTTGGTCCTCAATATGGTCTTGCATTTCAGCAATAGCTCAGATCTCCTTACCAATGTCATATGAATTACTGTTTTTGGGTGGCATACACGATATCTGGAGTTCATTCAGGCATCTTGGAAAATTGGTGGACCTTTTGCTTTATATTGCAATCTCTTTTATTACTTCTAACTGGAAACCTTCAGAGAACATTACTCTCAGACAGTGGTGGAATTCTGTATGTTATCATCATAGACTTGACAGCTACAAGCTTGATTCAACAGCAACTTTCTTCCAACGTCATCAGCTATGGTTGCCATTAAGTAACTATCTCTCACGCACTGCGAAGGAAATTGATTTTTCTCCTCCTTTTTAAAAATGTCAATATATTGGCTGTTTTTTTTCTTATATATACCTATTTCATTTTACATTCACTGTAACTAATGTCTATTACCTCTCTCCCCACATGGCTATCACTTGATTCCCTTTTCAATCCCTATAGCTCTTCTCCCTCTCTCTTTCTCTTTCTTCTTTCTTTATTCAAACTTGGAGTCTTTGATACTATTTTACTGTATATGCCTAATTCATTTACATGTTTAATATGCATTTAAAAGTACAATATTCTTAATGTATATATATTCACAACTGCATATCTCTGTCCTGGCAATGTTAAGTTAATGTTCTTGTATTTGACTCAATAAAAACATCTTTAAAAAAAGTAAAAAAAGTAGATTCACTATGAAAATGCAGTTATGATTTGGACCCATTACTGTAAAAAAAATGGGATTTGTATGAATTGTTATATGACAAGCATATGGCGTATAGTTTAAAAAATATATATTTTCAGGGACATTTACGGTTGTTGCCCTCTCTGATGTAAACTGTCTTAATGACATGTTAATACCCAATACTTGGTAACGGCACCACTCTCACTGCAGTTCCAGTCAATCTGGTTGCCTCCTTATTAGACGTTTCATTAAAATTAGAGGAAAATGGCAAGTTAAGAAAAGAAATATTGATGTGTGGAAAGTAATGTGGCAATATGGCGAGGACTTAATCAGGTAAAAGGGAACAGTCGCTATTTTTTAACCCCTTAGCTGCTGGGCCGTTTCCCCCCCAGTGCTGAGCCCTTTTTTGGCTATTTGGGGTAGGTCGCACTTAGGCCTTCATAACTTTTTGTCCACATAAGCTATCCACGCCAAATTTGCGTCCTTTTTTTCCAACATCCTAGGGATTCTAATGGTACCCAGAGTTTGTGGTTTCCCCTGGAGGAGACCAGGAAAATAGCAAAAATACAGTGAAAATTTCGTTTTTTCCAAATAAATGGGAAAAAAGGGCTGCCGAAGAAGGCTTGTGGTTTTTTCCCTGAAAATGCCATCAACAAAGGGTTTCTGGTGCTGAAATCACTATCTTCCCACCTTTCAGGAATGGGCAGACTTGAATCAGAAAACCACATTTTCCAACACAAATTTGGCATTTTACTGGGACATCCCCCCTTTTTTACTATTTTTGGTGCTTTCAACCTCCTTCCAGTTAGTGACGGGAATGGGTGTAAAACCAATGCTGGATCCCGGAAAGCTAAACATTTCTGAAAACTAGACAAAATTCTGAATTCAGCAAGGGGTCATTTGTGTAGATCCTACAAGGTTTTCCTACAGAAAATAACAGCTGAAATAAAATAATATTGAAATTGAGCTGAAAACAACAGCCATTTTTCTTTATGTTTTACTCTGTTACTTTTTCCTGCGATGTCAGATTTCTGAAAGCAATATACCGTTTTGTCTGCTGGACTCTTCTGGTTGCGGGGATATAAAGGGCTTGTAGGTTCATCAAGAACCCTAGGTACCCAGAGCCAATAAATGAGCTGCCCCCTGCAGTTGGTTTTCATTCTATACTGGGCATACAGCAATTCATTTGCTGAAATATGAAGAGTGAAAAAAAGATATCAAGAAAACCTTTGCATTTCCAAAATGGGATCAAGATAAGGTTTTGAGGAGCAGTGGTTATTTGCACATCTCTGAATTCCGAGGTGCCCATACTAGCATGTGAATTGCAGGGCATTTCTCAAATAGACGTCTTTTTTACACACTCTCTTATATTTGGAAGGAAAAAATGTAGAGAAAGATAAGGGGCAATAACACTTGTTTTGCTATTCTATGTTCCCCCAAGTCTCCCGATAAAAATGATACCTCACTTGTGTGGGTAGGCCTAGCGCCCGCGACAGGAAATGCCCCAAAACACAACGTGGACACATCCCATTTTTTGACAAAATACAGAGCTGTTTTTTGCAAAGTGCCTACCTGTAGATTTTGGCCTCTAGCTCAGCCGGCACATAGGGAAACCTACCACACCTGTGCATTTTTGAAAACTAGAGACCTAGGGGAATCCAAGAAGGGGTGACTCGTGGGGCTCTGACCAGGTTCTGTTACCCAGAATCCTTTGCAAACCTCAAAAAGTGGCTAAAAAAACAGGATTTCCTCACATTTCGGTGACAGAAAGTTGTGGAATCTGAGAGGAGCCACAAATTTCCTTCCACCCAGCGTTCCCCCAAGTCTGCAGATAAAAATGATACCTCACTTGTGTGGGTAGGCCTAGCGCCCGCCACAGGAAATGCCCCAAAACACAACGTGGACACGTCCCATTTTTTGACAAAATACAGAGCTGTTTTTGCAAAGTGCCTACCTGTAGATTTTGGCCTCTAGCTCAGCCGGCACGTAGGGAAACCTACCAAACTTGTGCATTTTTGAAAACTAGAGACCTAGGGGAATCCAAGATGGGGTGACTCGTGGGGCTCTGACCAGGTTCTGTTACCCAGAATCTATTGCAAACCTCAAAATTTGGCTAAAATAACACGTTTTCCTCACATTTCGTGACAGAAAGTTCTGGAATCTGAGAGGAGCAGCTGTGCTGCGATCGGGGGCCAGGAAACACTTTCAGGAAGGCCTCGTAAGAAAGGGGAGACTCTCCCCTTTCTTACGAGGCCTTCCCGAACGTGGGGAAGTCTGTTTTCCCCATCGAAGCAGGAAGCGGCCGCAAGGCTGCTTCCTGCTTTGATGGGGAAAACACCTTTGAAAGGTCAGCGCGCCTCGCGGCGCGCTGACGTCACAAAGGGGCGGGTGGGGGGCAGGGGGAAGACACGGAAGCTTCCGTGTCTCCCGGGGAAAGGTTAAAAAAAAAAAATCCTCGGGTGCGACGCACCCGAGGATTTATTAATACCCTTCCTGGTGTCGGCCACTGGTCGTGACCCGCACCAGGGAGGGTGTGTGGGCGTTGCCCAGTGGCCGACGCCCGCACCGAAAAGGTTAAAATAACCCTCAGTACCACAATTGTTAGCATTTCCAAGTTTATAAACAAAAGATGTAATTGTTACCCAATTTATCAAACCTTAGAAAAGTGAAAGGATGATTTGGCCATTTCAGGATTTGTGCATCAAAATTTGCTTAACTTGGGGACCCATTTGGCCATCATTAACGAGGGCTAGAATAATACAAAAACGAGTAGTGGTGCACTTAAACAAGTGAGCAATGAAAAGGGGCCTATGGGAAATGTGTATACAGCTTTATGGAAAATAAATGCACCATCCACTTTTAACACTGTGCTATTCGTGGCTTGACTTTAGGCACACAGCTGTTGAGAATAATTAATGATGAGTGTTTAACTTACACCTGTGAACTTCATCGGTCTGGAGTCTGCTTTCTAATTTGCAAATACCAAATGCAATACAGCCACACAGTAAAACCTGACATTTCCCTCTCCTGGCACAGCAGGCTACTCCTAACATCTATTTGTTTTAATAACAAGATAAGAAGACTCTACATTGACAGCGTCATGAATTTACCGAATGAGGCATTCTCAGGTGAAATGCTAGCGGTGTGTCCCTGATCATTAGGGGCACATGTACAGTAACACAAGAGCATTAACCGGGCCTCATCCGCGAGCATCTCCGACAGGGAGGAAGAAACACAGACAACCACCTACGTTTCACGTTGCCGAAGAAAGAGAAAGCTAACAACTACCGAAATGTAAGGTAGGACGTAACACGCATTGGAAAGTCATCATTAAAAAACATCAAAAAAATACGAGAAAATAACCCTTCTAGCCTCAGTTCAATTTTATTTTTCGACCAAGGCAGCAACATAAAAATCAGAGAGTTATTTTTTAAAATAACATGCATGGTAAAAAAAAATCCAAATTAATTACAGATAATTTCGAATTATACTGTCATCTTTACAATAATATTGAAATAACTTTTCCAGCCCTTATGTACCACATTAACTTTACAAATATTGAAACTGAAAACAACTACTTGTGGCATGGTATCCTCCTTACATACCAGAGAAGCTACCAAATAATGCCTGATGCCCATAAAACAGCATAATATTACAATCCATTTAATCCCTGCATTTTGATAGGCTCCACAGAGGAAGTGGACATGCTCCTCATCCTCCATGCCAAGATAGTACAGCCTGCATATATAGTCTGCATTTTCAAATTAGGCTACCTCCAGGTAGAAACGGCCAGTGGTAGTATACCAAATCTGAATTTTATGAATAGAATCCTTGCTAATAGGCACCTTATAAAATGCAGATACTCTTCAAAATGTGATTCACAGTTAATTGACAGCAAGCCAACAGCACGTATTCAAGACTGTGTGCTGATCAGCCATTCCCTCCTACAACTTCCCAATATCCATCCTTTATAATTCTATAAGTAAGAATTGTAGCAAGGGAACCCCCAATAATCAGTCAAAATGAGAAAATAAAGCCATGCTTTAATTTGGTCCATCCAAGGGATTCTGTGTACATTACAACTATATTTAATATCGTTTAGCACTTTCCTGTAAGGTTCAATCTCTTGCTTTATGAAGCACGTGGCCAGTATAAAAGTGTTTTCAAGTTTGCAATCAAGTTGATGGGTTTTAAAGCACAAGCTATCCAAAGGGCGTGGTAGGAGCACTCTGGGGTACTTTCAGTAGATATAGATATTTAAAATCAATATTTTCACTGTTAGTCCGTGAAACCAGTATAGGTTTAACCGAAAGTGCAATGCCGTATACCGAATTTTAGAATTACTGAAGCTCTTTGGTTTAAAACCAGTTGAGGTTATTATGACGTTAAGTGATAATTGGAGAATAATCTGGTGTATCTGGTACTCTGATTCCTAGAAAGTCACATTCTGAAACCTTTTCCAGAGCGATTTCTTCAATATTTATTGCTCTTTGAAAAGGTTTATGATTGTTAAAAGTCATAAACTTTGTTTTAAATGTAATGAAAGTTGTAATGTTTATTGTAAACAGAATAATTCCAAGACTTTGTGCAGAGCCGAAGGACCCACGTATCTTCATTAGTACCCTCAAGCTCATTGGAGTCTTTGAAATCAGGAGAATATCATTGGTGAATAGCAGAGCTGTTTTTTTGACCCAGCAAGATGCAGTGAATTTGTTCACAATCCATAAAATAATCAATGCACCAATTAATAAAGAGAGAAACAAGCACATGCCAATACTTCTGGATTCCGAAGAATATTGTATGACAATATGAAGCATTACAAGCAATAGCATGAAAATGATGATGTATTTGTGAAGCAGCAAAGACCCTTAAAATAATATTGGTGTAGGTTAACCTACAGTGGCAGGGTCAGTATGTGTTGACACCCTTGTGCAAGGGCGCACACACTGGCCTAGGGTTGCAGGCTCAGTGCATGTTAAAACACTCCTGTGTAAGTGCACACACACTGGTTATCGTCTCTTCTTAACATATGTACGAAAGGCGCATGTGCTTTCCCATTGTACTTACAATAGGAAAGTGCCCCTGACCCTACACTCACTAAGAGAGAATTAGCAAAAGTTACGGGCAGAGCCAACCTCCTAGGTAGGGAAAATCCATGTGGGGGTCCTTCTCTACCAGGCATGGAACACCCTTGTTTACCTGCCCTGCCCTTCGCCTACCATCTGCTCTGGAGGTAGCCACCCTGAGTGCAAGTACACCTCCACAGACCTGCACTGTCAGGCCTAACACATGTTTGACAGGCTATTCTGGTGGGTGGCACAATAAATGCAGCATCCAGTAGCCACAGCCGTACCCGTCCCAGGTTTGTGATGTGCCTTTCTACAGGGCACTCCTGGATAGAGCACCTCAACCGCCCTGGCAACATTCCACCACTGTCCATTCTCCAGCCTTACCGCACTTCCATTCACTTCATCCAATTGGCAAGGTGCAACATACTGCACTTTACCCTTTACTACCTTTACACTAGATAACCTAATACATCCCCAATCTCCTCTCTTGAAACAAAATTAGTTATTTTGCACTCATCGCATCTGACTTTTCCTTCTGAACTGACTCTGCTCAATGTTTGCATGCATGTCACCAACATGTTGCTTGACATCAACACTTGATCCAAGTTTAGAAAAGTTACTCAGTCATGCAGGTTTAAGATAATCATGACAAGACCTTCCCCGTAATGCTTGAAAGGGCGAAATTCCGGTCACACAATGGGGAGTCTTGCAATAACACTATAGAATGGCTCACACCGCATTAACAACATCAACTCCCTCATTGATTGCACCCCTTACACATTCATTCACTAACCTATTCACTCTCACGTCCTGACCATTACTTTGGGGGTGGTAAAGAGTTCATCTTTTGTGCTTGATTCCAGCATCTCTAAATTCTTGCCATATCATCTAACACAAATTGCACCTCATTAACTGATACCATTTTAGATGGACAACCTTCTCTTGAGACTACATCTGTTAAAAAGGTGACAACTGTTTTTGTATTTGTATCACTCACAAATTTGGCCTCAATCCACCTTGGCAAATGGTTAGTCAAAACAATGGTGAAATGCTATCTACTAGGTAATGTCCCAAATTGACCCAAAAAATGCAGACTTACTCTTCCACAAATATTTTCTGGGCTACCAACGTCCACCATAGAAGGCGTCACACTCTTAAGTCCTTTGTCATTTTGAAAACAAACTTAATATTTCCAACAAAGTTTTCAATATCTCTTTCTATACTCGGCCACAAATAGGTTTGGCTCAACTTTTCTTGTTAAGAGTCATGCCTAAATGACCTTCATGGTTGAGTTGCATCAATTTATTTCTAACATTGCAGGATTAAATCAATTTGTCCTCTCTTAACAAGACACCTGCTTCAAGTGATAGCTCTGACTGTAATTTACTGTATGGTTACAAAAAATGGGTACATTTATTTCCTAAGGCCACCCTCTCATCATGTATTCAACAACTTTTGTTAAAACACTGTACTGAGCCAATTCGTTGCTCCAGCATTCTTCACTGATTCATTTGGTATCACCCCATGCAATGTTTCCTACCAACCAATCTTCGTCTTGTACATCAAGTGTTTTTTTTCTAGATCATCAATTGAACACAGAAGATGTGACAGGCAATCAGCTATCATATTCCTACTATCAGGAATATATTGTAGTTCAAAATGATATTCTAAAAGCTTTACACTCAATGTGATCAATATGTATGTGGCTCTCCTAGAATGAACTTTAGAGCCACTGGTTATTAGAACCAAGGACTTGTGGTCAGTTTTTAACAAAAGTTTTGTTCCCCTTACATAGGCTTTGAATTTTTCCACTGCCCACACACAATCCAGCATTCCCCTTTCAATTACTGAATAAAGATGCTGCTGTGGTTTGAGTGTGTGAGACGCAAATCAAGAATACATTGATCAGTGCCTTTTCCTTGCGATATTACTGCTCCAAGACCAACCCCACAGACATCAATAGTGATGCACAATGTCCTCCTAGTATGTAAGGGGACATTAAAGGAGCACTGATTAATTCTTTCTTATAATGAGAGAATGCTCCCAAACAAATTTTTAGTTTTGTTTCAATAACTTGAATAGAGATTCCGCTTTGGTATCAAAATTTCGAATACGCTTAGCATAGAACTCCCACATGCCAAGAAAGGCTTGAAGCTGCTTTCGATCATCAGGAGCCGGAACTTCTTCAATAGCCTTGAGAAACCCAGGATGTGGTGGAATACCCTCTCCAGATGCCTAAGTATTCAACTTTACTTACTTCTAATTCACATTTATCTTGCCTTAGTCTCAAGCCCATGACCCTGAGTGGCTAAGACAGCATTAAGTTTTGACAATTCTTCAATATCACATGGACGTATATTCCTGTGTGAATCTCATAGTTAAACTTCTCTCATTTCAATTAGGTAAAAAGCTTTAATGACATAAAGCCCACATTGCCACTTGGGATTGTTTCCCTCCAGTTTGATTTAAATTATTACATGTCTATCTTGGAAAAAATTTGGAAGCTATGTACAATTTCAGGTGTTGTATTCAATTTCCAAGATAGACATTCCTGTCTAATTTAGGTTAGAGTATATTTCTCTTACTGACATAAAATGGCTCAGTAAACCCCTGGTTGGCTCCTTGTAAAAATTATATTACAATCCTCTTTGTTGCACGTAACTTTTCCATCCCTATTTTTACTTTCACTCAAAGTTCGAGGTGATAGCGTACACATATAAACCTCACCATTTGTACCATTTGATTCTGCTGCATTTCCCTCACTTCTCTGTGATACCAATTTATGGATGAATTCAGGTACTCTGGTCACATCATTTATAACAACTAGCATCCCTAGTTATAACTGTGTCTGTGGAAGGAGTTGACTCCCCTCAATTGGTTATTTCCTGGATTTCTGAATCGACAAAAGCTGTAAATCTATTTAAACAAATAACTTTTGGATCAAAACCGACGCCAGGTAGGAGTTGAATGACAGGGTTCTTATACCTAGACCAATAGTGTTAGCAATACATTTCTCTGACATAAGAGAATTTAAAGCAGGAATTTGGGCAACCATTCCTGTCACATTCATTTCGAAAATCGTATGTATCTTTTTTCAAGTTTCTTTGCTCCATTAGTTTGTTATCTTTGTTCAGGAGGGATTCAGATTCTGCTATAAGGATATCAATTTATTTGATTGTGCAATTTTCAGCAGTATGTCTATTTGTCTTTTTGCAGTTTGTAGGGCTCCGGTAGCTGTCTGCTGCCTTCCTTTTGCCCATTTTACAATACAATATAAATATGTATCAGCATTTCATACCCGTAAACATACAAAATATTGCTTAAAATTACATAGAACCACAAACAAAATGTTATCAGAACCTTTCTATACTGGCCAATAGTTAAATATTAAGCAAAACATGTCCCCAATTCTGTTCCAAGTGCAACGCTAAACCTAAGTATTCAAGGGTATTTCAAGAGTATTTTGCTAGTGGGAAAAAACAAAACCAAGGGGTAGATTTGCCCTGCCTTTACCTGGCTTTCATAGGCACGGTAGAGGTTTTGGCATGGGAGGGGCCATCCTCGTTCCCCCCTTCTTCCACAGGTAGCAGAGACTTCTGGGGTTTGGACTCTCTACAAAATGCAAAAATGACCCATACCAGGTTACAATAATACAACCTCAAATTCCAACAGTATGGCTCTTGCTGTAGTCATAAACTATCTATGCTAAATATAACGTAAACTGTGCTTGAGGTGCAACTTTGCACCACTGCACTAACTTTGCATCATATAACATAATGTACAAATGTGATATTTTGCTCCACTTCTTTTTTAAATGCTTCTCATTGGCAAAAAAACAGACACCAATTGCTGAATTTAGTTGAAGAAAACAGAAGGACATAGAAAAATTGAAATGATGCAAAATACCACAGAATGCAAAATATGACATGGTGCTAAATATCACCCTGGCGCAAATTAATTGTATCCTGTTGTTTTATGTATTTTGTTCCCAGATTATAGCCAGAGAGAGAAATTGGGGGAATTTCATTTCGAAGACTAATTGCTCCAGTATACCACAGCCAGAGCTTCTTATCCAGTATACCTTACTAACTTTGTCACAGACAGGATAGTAAAATGAATGAGAATATTAGAATGTTGAGAGCGCCATTGAAGACAATGGAGTGGCTCCAGGTCTATAATGGTTGGAATAAGCCTTCTGCTCCAACATTGCAAAGTTTGTCTTTCTGTTTCTACCTTTTTAATTAAGAACATTCTATCTTTTAGTGGGTTGAATGTTCTAATAGCCTTATAGCTCTTCTGCCTCAAGGCTTTACCAGTTGTTAAAGGCTCTCCCTCGCTATAGGCTCTCGACTGTGGCTCGGGCCTACAACTCAGGTTCAGGGCCAACAACAACCAGTATCATCCTCATCAGTGGGCTATAACAAAATATGATTGGAGTTTACGCTTTACTTTGTTCATCAAATATGCATTCATACTAAGAGTAGGAGAAGTTGAAACGTTTCTTTCTTTCACATGTAAGTGCATGCACAGCTGTGCCTTTCAACAGGGCTACACTAGAAACCAAAAATATTTTGGCAAAAATGGCTAAACAAGACCAGCAAACTGTGGGGGTCCACTGTTAAAACCGGGTCATCGATTCGACCGTGGCAGCATCACAGCAGCCTATTCTGCCCTGAAAGCAGCACCTAGGCCTAGATTCCATTGGAAAATCCCCAAGATGCCTAATGGCCAGCCCGACCCTACGCGAACACACCCCTTCATGATATTGCCCCCTGAATACCTTAACTGTTCAGGACGGTGAGGCCTGTTGCTGCCTCGCATGCTTATTGTTCCATTTTCAGCTAAGCCCTAAGCTGCTTTTTGTGCAGGTCGCCTTATTAACCAGGAAACCTGAGAGGCAAAAACAATCTGCAGACTGGATTAAAAACGGTCCCGATTCATCAAACCCAATAACGGCTGTCTCCTGCAGAACAACTTCTGGCATTTATAAATGAGACTGTCAGTACGACGCGAATGGCACTATATCGGATGAAAACTTTGTACGTAATTCGATTCTTCTGTTGATGTTGAAATGTGTCAGCTCTGATGCCTGATGTTAACTTTCATTTTGAATTGCTTATTTAATATGGAACACATAGTAATAGATTACTTTTACGGCAGATAACGAAGAGCTCGATTTACTGACATCTGTGGAGGCGGAGTGGAAGGCATCTTTTGTAAATTAATGAGAATACATACTCTTTGATAGATAGCAGGTTTCGCCATGCCACCAGAATATTTACTAGAAAATACTGCGGGGTCAAAGTATCGAAAGCCTAAATATTGTGAAGATGAGTATTGATAGACAGAAATAGGTTTACTTGAGTTACCTTCATGTACATACCTAGATGATATACATGTCTTCAACGTATGTAAAAATAGTAAATCTGTATTTGCCTTTATGCACCTAACGGCACATTATTTCGGCCCTGCAATATGTTTCAACTCAATAACCTGACATAGAATCAATAATGGACATACACGTATAATTTGAAAATGCTCGTTATGTGTACCCCCCGTGATGTGGGTGGAAAGTGTAAGTAAGTTGGATGGTAAAAATACCAGTAAGGTTATTACTGCAATAATAACTAGACAGGGTAACTTTTTTGTTCCAGAATTGTAGGGGCTCCTGCTGAAGTACCCTGGTGAAATGTTGTGCGGCCTGTCCATGTCAGCTGCCTGCCACAGTTACAGTATGCCGGCTTTCCTTTTTCAAAATAGTATCTGGTTCGGTATACGCAAAGAAGATTCCAATTCCTAGAATTTGTTTCTCTGAATGGACACCCAGTACTGGAAAATGATGTCCTGCGAATATGGAGCTTTGTAGTAACCCATACATGTGGCTTAAGAGAAGTGAGGCGTGTGCCGGGAGGAAAGTACACATGCCTCATTAGAAGACTCTACCCATGTCTATGAACTGTGAACCGGGCATCATCTCACTTGCTTGATCCGTAAACGCCCCCAATAAAAATACTTCTCACCGTCAGTGCAAAAGTGCAAAATAATGTAGCTAGATTGTAACTAAACCCCAGTTCACAAAACACTTGAGCAATGTTAAGATGCTTTTTCAGTTTGAAAACATTAAAAGTAAGTTTTTTCACTTGCGTTTTGCAATGAAACTTATAAATGTCTTAAGAAAATGTTGAGGCTTATAAAAACATGTAAACTTGCTTTTATGAACTTGCTTTTATGATCATCGATAGTTGTGCCCCATGTGGTGATAGGAATGCATTCAGTTTTTATTTTTATTTATTATGCGCGTTTATATCTCAAGGACCTCACACATTAGCCAAAAGAGCGCTTGGCTTGTAAAAATATGTAAAATTGATCTAAAATTCCTATTATAATAATACATGAAAATGTGTGCTTCTAGGTGTAGCTAAAGTCTAATTAAAAAGAGATATCACATAAAACAATGATCATCAGATGATAAGGAATCCCTCAATAAAGATACATTTTTATTTCGTAAAAAAAATGATTTTGATTTCAGCTTTCTAATGCCAAAGGACTCCCTATTTCTTGGTCAGTCATGGCACTTACGAAGTCTATAGTTGTAAATTTCGGTAGAGGGCTACTTCTTGTACTTGCATAATTGCCAAGTCCTGTGTACTCTGCAGGACAACCGTGGGTGTCAATCCACTAAAATGCTAAGGGTAGCAAAAGTGACAACACATAACCACTCTTTGACCCAATGACATTAGAACAGTTGACACCACATGATCTTTGACACTGAATCATTTCAGACAGTGATATCATATGATCTTAATCTTGTTGACATCACAACAGCTGGCATTGCTGAAGTTAGGAGCCTCCTAAGCGAACTATTATAAAATAACAGTTACTAGCACAGTTAATTGTCCATGTTATATACCACCTACATTTTTAATAGGGAGGTGACATTACAGGACCATTGCAACTTTCTCTTTTTTATTGTCTGAAAAAATATGTGTTTGTTGGAAGAGGGGAATATAGTGCAACAAAAAGTCCATTACAACACTGACAAGCCAAATTATTCATACCACAAACTGTCATGATTTAATGTTTTCCCTAGTGTATACCCTTTGCATACCATTTACAGGGACAAACAAAAAGGTTCAAAACATAATAGTAGCTTGTCCATCTATTTGATTTCAAATGGACCATATATTGAATGTGAACTGGATTACTAACATAAATTATTCCTTAGCATGTTGTTACATTTTGATTAGTATCACTCACTAAAGCACAGAGGTGAGGCTTGTATTCAAACATATAATTTTCTATCTGTTCATAATAATGAAAATTGACAAGATCTTGTTTAAAAATAAGTATTTCTTAATTTCTTTATTTTATTCAGAAAAGTACACTTTGTAATGCTGTATTTTTGTTTTGCGGAGCTAAGACTTTAATAACATGTTGCAGTCATTGCAGCCGGAGGTAAGGCAAGTAAACAGGGCATATAACCAGGTGCGTCACCCCCCCCGCCAGCAGGAGCAGCTGCAAACCTTTCAATACAAAATGATAATAAACTATGTTTATTATCATTTTTTATTAAAAAGGATGGGGGATTGGAGGTGTCAAGCACTGAAGGGAGTGCACAGAGCACTCCCTTCAGTGTGCATGTTTATTTGGCTGGCCATCTCGGGGCGGCCAAACACACATGAACACAGGGCTCTCTCCAGCTTGGCATTGTGTTGCTGGGCTGGAGAGAGCCTGCACAGGCTCTCAGTTTGCCTGGGAGTGCCCTGGCTGGGGGCTCCCATCCAATCCTGATGCTGCTCTGAGCAGCATCAGGATCGACTGCAGGGCAGGCTGGGAGCCTGTGTCTGCATCCTGGAGCAATGACAGAGGAGCGGAGGAGCAGCACGCCACGGAATTAAGGTACGTTTTTTATTTTTTATTATTTTGGTTTTTTTGCCCCTCTGCCCAGCGACATGCTGGCCTGCCCCTTTTCCCTCCAACAAGCTGCCACTGCAAATAGCAACATTGTTTACCTTCTGTTCTTTGCTTTGGCTTGGCCACTACTGAGGCCATAAGTCAAAAAGGCAGTATCAGTGTTCGGAAGGAGCAATCTAGAGAATACGGCCGTATCCCCTAAAAGATGTCAAGGCAGGGCACATCCTTTATTGCTGATAAGTCCTTCCATTGCCTTGCTGTCGGTTTCTGGCACGGAAGTCTGCAGATAAGTGTAACAACCCTCGTTTTCTCTAAAATTCCTTTATCCACTTTTCAGGTCTGGCTAGTAGAACAAGTACTGCATTACCCTCATAAAATGTTGGTATTTTGGTTATCCCAGATACTTAATTCTTAGTGAATGTTGTGGTTTATATGACAGTACAAAAATTTGATGGCCTGGTAATCTCAAGGTTCGAGTTCACAGACATACTGTGTTTTGCTAAATTTGCTTGCCTTTTTTGTCTGGATCCTCCAGGACCTGTTTTGGTTTCCATAATATTAATTTTGTGGTTTCCATCCTTTACAACTTTTAAATTGTTCAAGTCTCGAGGCTTTTTGCTGGATGATTCTCTGGTATTCATGTCCTTAATCTATCAATCACTTCCTTTCCATCTTTTAGATTGTGTGAGTCTTAGGTGTTCTCATGTCTGGATTCTTTTTTGCTCAAGCATTGTTGTTTTGTGGTTCTTGAGTGTCATCCTGTATAGTATACCACTCTTGACCCTTCTATTTGTCATACATTTTCTTAACTCATATATCCTCTGTATCCACAGGTCTATAAACAACTGTTATATCTGTTGTTAAGTTTGAATGTTCTATTTTAAGGGGAGTAGGATCTACATTTGCTAAATATGGCTGTTTTGACTTCAGTCTAATTACCTTCATCATTTTAGCAACCCTGACATTTTCCAGGGCATCACTGTGTTTAATGGAAGGAAAGGACATTGGTATTGTGAATTCTGCTGAATCAGTATGTACAATTACAGAATCTTATTTAAGTACTCTCTTGGCTACATCAGAAATCGATTTTCTCCCATGCTTTGTATGAGTTAAATTATATTTCCCCATTGGAGAGCCATTGAATTGGTTTAGTGTCTCAGGAATCTGGCTATCCCAGAGGTTGGTGAATCTTGACTTATTATGTTTTGTCTTTATCAAATCCTTGTCTTTACTTTTTGGCCCCATCCGTAAGGGTCTTTCTTCTTTCGATCTAAGGTTTGAGGCTTGATGCGCTTCCATTTTTAACTCAAGTTTTTGTCTCCTGGTGTCTGTTGTTGTGTACAAGGAAATTCACATACATCTATCACTATATCTCATCCTGTTGATGCTTGTCTTTGGCATTTCCATCTCTATCCCCATTGTTGTCTCCTTCTTCATCAATGCAGCTATTTCTGTTCCTTTTACTTCTGAGATGAGGTCCAGAGATGGCTTTGTCTTTGGTTGGCACCACTGGTTTTAGTTGGCCTCCACTAGGATCCCTGAGATTTCTTGCAACTTATCTCCATGTTTATCTTGGAGCATGAAGGATGCAACCATGCTTTTTGAGGAAGCAGGTGTGGTTAAATAGTTTAAAATTTTTAGCTTGAGCCACACAGTCTGGAGAACATTGATTACATATGTTGTAAATATATTGTCTCTCTAAGATGTATAAATAAAAATGTGATGCATGGTTACACCAGTAACACAAGAACAGAAATACCACCAAAGTACCTCAAGTACTTCTGGAGCTATTGGCTCTTCAACTATACTAGTACACAGATAGCTTATCGACCGGGTGATAGTGCACTCTACTAATCTGCATATTATATTATAACATACCACTACACTGATTTGTATAACTAATATTGAGTAGGGTTCTCCAGCCCCTTGTGTGATTGGACCACTTTGAATTAGTACTGGTGTGTTAATGTATTAGTGCATAGCTCACACACACCTTATTTCCAAAACTGGACTTCCGAAAATCAGTACCAATTTGTGTCAACATTTGCATGAATGGTCATTATCAGCTAGGGTTATTCTTCCAACTGTAATGTTTTGAGAGGTTTCAGCAATGGTGTTCAGGGGCCTTTGGGCCCAACACAGTGCAAATGTAGAGGTACTAATGCTGATAAGCTGGCCCCCACTAAGCCGAGCTAAACTCTCTTATCTGCTTCCATAGGGCTTTTCTCATCACAGCAAGTAAAGACAGAGAAGACATTTTTAAAAGCAATGCAGAGAATTGTGTGGCTTTTACAAGGGCCTGAAACAATCTGGAGGGGTAGGTGATGTAGCTGTGATATGGCTGCCCCCAAGGGACAACAATAGAAACTTGACACTCCAAATGCCTCAGGGGATGACGACAAGCATGAATGCTACAGAAGCTATGCTACCCACCTCTGCCGAGTGTGATGCTTCACTCATGTCAGACCATAACATTAACAAACAGTAGAAAAACCAGTGGGTCTCATCCATGTGAGAACTATTGGCCTTGCCAAAGTGTTATATCCATGTTGTACATCAGTGTGGCTGCTGTTCAGCATGGCTGAAAATTAGAGGAGTAGACAAGATTGGCATGGAATGGAATGGAGTATTATAGAGTAACACAGAGCGTCATAGAGTGGAGTGTTGTGGTGTGTCGTAGTGTGGAGTGTTGTAGCTTGGAGTGTCATGGAGTAGTGTACAGTGGAGTGATGAAGAGTGGGAGGGCATCAAGTGGAGTACAGTGTCACAGAGAGTGGAGTAGAGTGTCATAGGGAGGAGGGGAGTAGAGGGTTGTAGAGTGGAGTGGCATAGAGTGGCGTACAGTGGAGCAGAGTGAAGTGACAGAGTGGACTAGAGTGTTGTAGAGTGGATTAGAGTAGAGTGACATAGAGTGATGCAGAGTGGAGTGGCATAGAGTGGAGTGTCGTGGAGTGTTGTACAGTGGAGGATTGTAGAGTGAAGCATCATAGAGTGGAGGATTGTAGAGTGTTTGTAAGTGGCACATAGTGGAATAAAATGACAGAGTTGAGGAGGGCCACAGATTTGAGGGTCATAGAGGGGAAGTCATGGGGTGGCATAGAGTGGAGTGGAGTAGAGTGTCATGGAGTGGAGTAGAGTGTCATAAAGTGAAATGGCATAGAGTACAGTTGAGTTGAATGGAGTGCCATTGAGTGGAGTGGCTTAAAGTGGAGTGGCATAGAGTTGAGTGGCATAAAGTGGACTGGTGTAGAGTAGAGTGACGTAGAGTAGAGGGGCATAGAGTGGAGACAAGTGGAGTGGAGTGTTGTAGAATGTCATAAGGAGGAATACCATAAAATGGAATGGAGTGTTATAGAGTGGAGTAGAGCGGAGTGGCGTAGAGTTGGGTAGAGTATCATAGAGTGGAGTGATGTAGAGTGGAGGGACCCTCAGTGGAGGGACAGAGAGTGGTTGTTAGACCTGACAGCCTTAGGGTGGTCACCCCTAACTTTTTGCCTGCCTCCCTCCACTTTTTGGACACTGTTTTTTGCTGGCTTTTAGACTCTGCGCACTTTACCACTGCTAACCAGTGCTAAAGTGCATATGCTCTCTCCCTTAAAACATGGTAACCTTGAATCATACCTGATTGGACTATTAATTTACTTATAAGTCCCTAGTAATGTGCACTCTATGTGCATAGGGCCGGTAGATTAAATGCTACTAGTGGGCCTGCAGCACTGGTTGTGCCACCCACTTAAGTAGCCCCTTTCCCTTGTCTCAGGCCTGCCATTGCAAGGCCTGTGTGTGCAGTTTCACTGTCACCTCGACTTGGCATTTAAAAGTACTTGCCAAGCCTAAACCTCCCCTTTCTCCACATATAAGTCACCTCTAATGTGTGCCCTAGGTAACCCCTAGAGCAGGGTGCTGTATGGGTGAAAGGCAGGACATGTACCTGTGTAGTTTACATGTCCTGGTAGTGTAAAACCCCTAAATTCGTTTTTGCACTACTGTGAGGCCTGTTCCCTTCATAGGCTAACATTGGGGCTGCCCTCATACAGTATTGAAGTGGTAGCTGCTGATCTGAAAGGAGTAGGAAGGTCATATTTAGTATGGCAAGAATGGTAATATAAAATCCTGCTGACTGGTGAAGTTGGATTTAATATTACTATTCTAGAAATGCCACTTTTAGAAAGTGAGCATTTCTTTGCACTTAAATCTTTCTGTGCCTTACAATCCACGTCTGGCTGGGCTTAGTTGACAGCTCCTTGTGCATTCACTCAGACACACCCCAAACACAGGGTACTCGGCCTCACTTGCATACATCTGCATTTTGAATAGGTCTTCCTGGGCTGGGAGGGTGGAGGACCTGCTCTCACACAAAGGACTGCCACACCCCCTACTGGGACTCTGGCAGACAGGATTGAACTGAAAGGGGACCTGGTGCACTTCTTAGCCACTCTTTGAAGTCTCCCCCACTTCAAAGGCACATTTGGGTATAAAACAGGGCCTCTGCCCTACCTCATCAGACACTTGCTGGAGAAGAAACCTGAACCAGAAACTACATCCTGCCAAGAAGAACTGCCTGGCTGCTCAAAGGACTCACCTGTCTGTTTTCTACAAAGGACTACTGCCTTGCTGTTGACCTGCTGCCTTGCTGAACTCTTGTCTGGCTGTGAAAGTGCTCTCCAAGGGCTTGGATAGAGCTTGCCTCCTGTTCCCTGAAGTCTCAGGACTTCTCTTTTTCACTTGGACGCTCCGTGCGCCGAAATGTTCGACGCACAGCTTGTTCCGCAGTGAGAAAAACTCCACACACAGACGCTGATCGACGCGAAGCCTTCGGGACGACCGGAACTTCGACGCACGGCTTCGCAAGGACAACGCCGCCCGACCTCCAGAGGAGAAATCGACGCGACGCCTGCCGTGAGATCGAAATTTCGACACGTAGCCCCGCAGAACGACGCGCAGCCGGAAAACAAGCAGGAAAATCCACGCACAGACCCGGGACATCTGGTAATCCCCGCGATCCACAGAAAGAGACTGTCCGCGCGCCGGAAAACGAGGCACGACTTCCCCGCGTGAAAAATAACGACGCAAGTCCATGTGTGCCGGGGAGAAATCGACGCACACACCCTTTTTCCACGTATCTCTTCTTCTGTGGCCCTCTGAGGAGATTTTCCACTCCAAACCAGGTACTTTGTGCTTGAAAGAGACTTTGTTTGCTTTTTAAAGACTTAAGACACTTTATATCACTTTTCAGTGATATCTCTACAAATTCACATTGCAACTTTATTCGTTTTGACGTACAATTATCCTGATAAATATTATATATTTTTCTAAACACTGTGTGGTGTATTTTTGTGGTGCTATATGGTGGTATTGTATGAGTTATTGCACAAATACTTTACACATTGCCTCCTAAGTTAAGCCTGACTGCTCGTGCCAAGCTACCAGAGGGTGGGCACAGGATAATCTTGGATTGTGTGTGACTTACCCTGACTAGAGTGAGGGCTTTTGCTTGGACAGGGGGTAACCTGACTGCCAAACCAAAAACCCCATTTCTAACAGTGGTGTAGCACAGACTGTAGTAAAGTGTTTTAGAGTGGAGTAAACTGTCTTAGAGTGAGGTGCCATGGAGAAGATTGAGTTGTCAAAGACTGGAGTGGCATTGCGTTAAGTTGTGCAGAGGGTCATAGAGGGTTAGAGAGTGGAGTGTTGTATTGGGTTGTAGAGTGGAGTGTCATAGAATGGACTGGAGTAGGGTGGCCTAGAATGAAGTGGCATACAGTGGCATAGAGTGGAGTGTAATATAATGGCCTAGAGTGAAGTGGTATAAAGTGTCGTTGAGTGGAGTAGAATAGAGTGGAATGGTGTGGCGTATTGTAGAGTGAAGTGGAATAAAGTAAAGTGTAGAGTGGAGTGACAGAGAGTGGAATGGGCTGGTGTGGAGTAGCATAGAGTGGAGTAGATTGCTGTGGAGCGGTTTAGAGTGTTAGGAATGGACTGTCGTAGAGTGGAGTGGTGAAGCGCAGAGGGAAGTAGAGTGTCCGGGAGTAGAGGTTGTGGTAGCCTTCTGCCATTACAGACAAAACATTTTCAATTGAATTGATCATTACGTTGGTAAAGACATACAGTTTTACTGATAAACGTACAGAGCACAAAACAATGATGTGTGAAAATTTGTCACTTGACTTTGTTGTAGACTCCCATTAGGGTAACAAGACTGCTGGATTTTGGGCGGCAATGCCACAGAGAATGGGAGACTGAGCCCGATCCCACACCATGTCAAAGCTGACGGCCTAAACCTTTCGGCTAGCTAGCAGCACCTCACCAATACCAAAGGTCAGAGTGATGTTTGGCAGCCTATCGCATGACACTCAGAATCCTCAGGGAAGTCATGGTGGAAAAGACTGCACCCCTTTCTCTCAATTATACGGGTCTCATACATGCAGGGACAAACTGAAACAAAAGCTTGGTTCATTACGTATTTTATTGAAACAACTGATTTCTACATAAAAAGGCATAAATTGCAATTCTGAGGATAATGAAACACAGCGTTATCACAGCAGTGGCCAGGAAAGTAAAACTCAAGAAGAGTCCCACCATATTGTCACAATAGTGTTCCTAATATCCCCACCTACACTACTAAGTTTCTACATGAGAGAAAATAGCAGTGGTAGCCCTAATCAGCCTATCTGGTACTGGAAAGTAAGCCCAACCCCCATACCTACGCTCAGAGGAGAGAAGAGGTATGTTAGTCAGCTGGGAGTCCTCCCACATAGAGGAAGAAGAACCAAAAGGTTTCTGCAGAAACTGGTACGACGTGCAGCATGAGATTGCAAGCTGGCTGGAATGTCCCATCCACCGTGATGTGGGCAGTGTGATGTTTTATGATAACATATTTGTTATTCTTAGAGCTGTCATGACAACACATATTTTTCTATGTAGGTTAGACAATGTACTCTTTGGATAAACAATATGCTGTAAATATCCTGTACAGCCTTTTGTTGAGCACAGGATGAGAATGTTGTGCAAAGAAATGAATACCAAATTCTGCCTGGTAGAGCAACTGATAAAATAATAAAAAAATATCCACTAAAATGAAGCTTTGGTAAAATAATAAAAGGAATAAAAGCGAAATATAACTAGGTGAAAGGGCACAGGCTCCAGGCCCAGGCCTAAATATTGTGCCCGGTTAAATGCTAAAATAACCTCATGACAACTTCTTTTGATGGTTTTAAAATATTTGTTTCCACTACACTTCAGAATTACAAAAAATATCCATCATTAGTGCATTCCTAATTCTAATATATTCTGAAGTATTTACACAGTTCATTTGCAGACATGTACATTTTGTTGTGTGATAGAAAAAAAAATATGCAGCCTCCCTCACAGCAAATGTGAACAAGATTAGAACAAAATTCAAAGGCCTGCTTACAGAAAGTGAGCACTTGTGGAAGAATTCAGTAAATAGGGTATGCTCCACAGGAGGGACTAAGACATATTGAAGAACCCAATATAATGAATGTCAGCAAATATAAAGCAAGCAACTGTTAATTGCAAAACGCAAAGCCAGTGGTAAGCAATAGGTGGAATGCATTCCCACAGCAGATTCCCAAATGACCCCAGGAAGTCTTTGCAAACTAGACAGTTGTACTGTCTGGTAGGCTTTGACCTAAAAATGTCTCTTTGACGAGTGGACATTTATCATCTGCATGCCCTGAAACTACATGGAAACGAAAGTAGAACATAAGCAGAGAATAAGGTTCAGAAATGATTGTCTAAGAAATTTGGTGATGGAGCAATTAAAGGGAACAAATTTCAGCTAGCTAAAAGGTATGAGGAAGTCCTTTGCTAGAAAGGAACATTACGTTTGGAACAGGAAAGATAACCTTATAGACTACATGTGGAAACAATCAGCAGACCATTACCGCTGTTACTAGTTAGTATGTTGAGTAAGTCAACTAGGATGAAAAATAAAAAATTAACAAACAAAAAACAGCAACTTGAACAATCAGCTGAATAGGATAAAGCCATACCTCGCCTTAGGATGGAGTTACCATCTTTTCCTGACAGGGTTAAACAATTGAAAAGTAGAAAAAGGGACAGTTGTTTTAAACGAAACGTCATTGCATAAAGGGACATCTGATTCAGTCAAATTATTGTTGGGTATCTTAGTCACTTAAAAACAGAAAGCACCTACAATTTACGCCTAGAGTAAAGTGGTCATGTTCAACAGGGTGCATAATTTTTGGCTACAGTTCTCGGTCCCGACCTTGTTTTCATTAGAGATAGAAAATAACACTGGACTCTAATAGATAAAATATTCCGATCTAAAATGGCTCTAAAACTAATGGTAATAATTTTGCCTAGTGGTAGGGCCATCTTTCCTCTGACTAGGACTGGGAAGAGACGTTTCTGGAAATCTAAGGATGAAGCAAATATTTCTTATGTGCTCAAATGGAGAGATAACCCTATTTCCATTGGAAAATTGCACCCTCTAGTGCCGATTCATATAGAGTAATGCTTAGAGGCTCGATGAATAACCCTACATTCACCCATTTTGGTATTAGGAGTAAGGTAGGGCCACATAGACAGGGGAAATGAGGATATCAAATATTTGTTTTCCACTGCAGTTTTAGACCGACAGCACATCTCGCCCGTATAAAGGCAGGTGCTGGGCCATTTAGTACAGTAATCCAGTAAAGCTACCGAAGGGTCATGGCTTCTCTTAAAATACTTGAAACCTGCTGCTACAGAAACCAGGATATTTTTAGATTTGGTCAGTTTCCTAGCTCACTTTCTGGCTGCTGAGGATTGGATTCCCACGCAGTCGAAATTTGTAACCTGGGAGAGATAGTATCATTCACCTACATTTTAACTGGACTTCTGCTTCAAGCCAACGACCAATAATTTTGATTTGGGAATATTTAGTAGAGTTTGGATTTCAGACACGATTTCTCAAAAAAGCCTGGAAATCGTGCAGGGCTTTTTTCAATGCATGCACAGAGAACAGCATTGCAGGAATACAATAGGAGAGAACTAAATCTGGACCCAATCTAGGTATGTCACATCACACAGTTTTCTATTTTGTACCAAGGCAGTTTGCAAACGGGTTAAAAAGGAATGGCACCAGGGAGCAATCCTGCACCAACCCTTTAGATTACTTATGTCTCCAAGAAACTTTCCATCATGACCAAAACCTATGTATGCTGTATCTGTTATATCTGAGTAGATGAGATAAGCTAACTCAATCGACTTTGAACCTAGTTGCTTCCCTAACCTCTACTGACCTTGACCTATCAACTGCATCGAAATTGCTCCTGACATCAAAAAAGCTGACAAAGTTTCTCCCTTCAGTAGACATATTTCATATCTATTTACTGGAGTCAAAAAACGAAACCCTTTGAAACCAAGGTTGAGTATTAAACAGTACTGTATACACTTCTGCACATTTAAATGTAAGCAGCCACGTGCTTCAGAGGAGGGCATTGAGCACCGGCACGTTTTTATTTACAAATTAGGCACTGGGCACAGGTAAAGGATGGACTGGCATAATTATTGCCAAGAGCATAAAATGGTCTGTAACATAGACTGGCTTCCCTTGTGAAGTGTTGATGGGTAGACACGGAATTTGTGGGAGCGTAAGACACTTGTGGTTCTAACTTCTGAGATTGCCAATAGTCGAGTGCACATTTTTCAGTTGCTTTTAGGGGCGGGCAAGCCATGTTTCTAAAGCAGACACATTATTCCTGTATGGAGGCCATAGTTATATATGTGGTGTTATGTGGGGGATAATCTGGGGGTAGAGCGGCTTGAGGTTTGGCAGTATAGGTTGTGGATGCCGAAGCTAGGACCTGTCTTGTTTAGATATGGTGCCCATACATAGAGGTGAAATATACAAAATCAGGAATGTAAGAGGAAAAGGTAATTCGTTCTCAGTAAAAAATCATCCAGGACCTATTATAGTTTCATTACACACCTATACAGTTTTACATAATACAAAAACAGTTAAGAATGTGCAAAGCCACTGAAATTCGTACTCAATGAATAGCATAGCTTTTGCCGCCCACCATGCTTTGCACTTGGTAGTCGTTCTTTTTTCATATGCATTTACCAAAATGGGTTACTAAGCATGGTAAGCATGTTATGTACATTGCAAACCATACTGCCGAATAGCAGCGAAAACCCTGCCAAAACGTCACAATGGCTACAATCAGTAAATTCACAAAACAAAAATGCTGGCTAGAAATGAGAACCCCTTCCCACCAACACTGCTTCGTCGCTCCTATAATCCAGTGACTTCCAAACAGCTGAGCGTCGTTGATGAAGACCCTTGGATGCTAGGCACCAAGGAAAAAACACTTACTCTTCAAAGGCATCGATTTTTACAATGACCCATGAAACTAATCCATCTATCACAGCTGATCACAGCTTGAACTTTGGAGAGTTGTGCACGCTACCGTGTCCCAGAGTTTCATCGAGCTTCCGTCAGCCTCATTCCTCTGACAGGGCCTACCTTGTTTTCCTTTACATGCACCGAATCACACTGCATGCTTAGGAAGTATTAATAAAGAATGTTCCGGATAAAGGAGGCCCTTATTTACACATCGCCTTACCTTGCAGAAATGCTTTCTCATTTAAATGCTAATTCTTATTTAATGACTGTAGAAATGCATCCCAAAATGAGAGCAGATGCATCTGTTTTTTCAGTATTTCTTGGATGAATTACAAGATCTACTCCAGTTGATTGGTGGCCTGTTGTACACCATAAATGTGTTCCTTTTAATGTCAAAAGCTACTTTTGATGAGGCATATGATGGGTGTTTTCAAATTGGCTATTTATCAATCAGACCTGTGAGTGAAAAAATGACCTTGCTAAGAGCCTCTGTTTAAACACGTCCATCCTTCTGAATTAAATAATGTTTTGCCTGGCGGTAGAACTGATGTCTGATTTTTTTTAATGGAATTAATAAATGTTTTTTTCCCGCTTCGCTAAAACACATTTGCTCAATTCACTATATTTGTTTTTGTTAACATTTTTCTACTCTCGTCATCAGAAAAGTGCCTCACTTTTAAAACTTTAAAAGTGAAATAGAATCATTTTCTACTATCCAGACAGCTCGCATTTCCGCAGTTTTTTTTTCTTGTGTTTAAACCAACTACTGACAATTGTGTATGATTTGCACCTAACATAAACTAACCATAGTCACGGAGCTGTAATGGTAACAATAAAACCCCACATGCATCCTTTGCGAGTGTGGGGGTTAGGGGAGCATACCTCTGCCAAGTTTCCGCCTACTACCTCCTGGTCGCCAATTTAAAGATGGGTCACGTGTCTAAGGTGCAAATCAGATGGGCCAAACCATCGCTTTTTCCATGCCCTCTTCAGCAGCCTACTAAACACTTGCTGTGTTCGGACTGGGCGGCGTTACTCATCATCCAAGTTTAGACTGACATGGCAAATAGGAAGGATGGCAGTGGGGTGGCGGTGGGGTCCGACGTGTCCGAGAACGAAGTAGTCCTGTTCTCCCCCTCCCTGGGATTCCTCCTACCGTGCCGGGGAATAGTTTAGATTCCCAGTGCACCAATGTGCTTTCTCTGCAGTCTGGGTGGGTGGCGCTCGCATTAGACCCCTGTGGATTCCCCAGGGTTCAGGAGTGGGTCTCTACTTTGCTAAGGTATGCATTCCAACATAAGGCCCTGGGGATACTAAGATTAACAAAGTCTCATAACACGACGATGCATTTTACCTTGCGGTTTTTCAGTAACATGATGTCTCTTTGTTATTTCGTGACAAATGGAAATAGGTGTGTTAAATCCAAGCAAAATGTATCATTTCTCATCTCTCTGATCTGCTTGAACTCATATAAGTGTATTGAAATGATGAAACGTGTGGGTTGTCTTTTTCTTAGTCACTTTCTTTGTCTCGCAGCTATCTGTGGCAGATTCCATTAACATTCACAATAGGAAATACAAGTCACATCTCGTCAGAAGCAATTATTTGGGTGTCTAACAAATCAGGTAAGAAATTCACCAGCCTGTCTTCAAAATTTGATAAAGCATAATTGTGTTTGTCTTGTAAAGTTGGAGTTGATTGTTCCCGGCGATTAAGCTACAAAACACACATCATTTCCATTGAAGTAGAAATAACCGAAAGGACGAAAGTTATACAAAAACGAAGTGACAGATAGTGCCTGAAAGTTAACAGGAAAACCGAGGGATTGTAAGATTATAAAAAGTATATTGATTTGATTTGCGAAGTGCAATATATTTATCTTCACTGATAGGTGAAAATGGGGAAGGTCTTGAGAGTGGCGCCATCAGGAGGGAGGCAAAACATTCTTACTCATCTTATCTATGGAATTAAATAAGGTGTGCACCATTTGGAGTGGTTCATAAAAATAAGGATTTTCCTAAGGAAAGTACTTCTGTGGGCTGTCATGATGGGAAAGTCAGTCGCTGGAGGTGATAGATGATATAGTCGACGATAAAACAATAGCCATAACAAAAGCTGAACATACTGTCTGATTGTTATAATTAGTCTGCTAAATCACCATTGGTAGTACATGCACTGCAACATTTAATAATACTTACAGAAAATAAATGCTTGATAATGACAAAAACTACCGACCAAAAAACAATCAAAAGAGATTAATTTGGTGGTTTAGAGCGGAACAGGCCATCATCTAGATACTGCATTGTGAATCTTTTTTTGCATGGTAATTACAGACTTGAGTTCTTATGAACTGGTTTCTGATGCAGGAACACTACTTCTTCCCCTTACATTTAAATACCACATGACTGGTGGCATGGTTGTTTGGTACTGTTTTACCTTTGGTGTTATTTGTTCACCTGCTGGAAATTTGTCCAGACAGATGGATTTTGCCATGATAGTAATTACCAATTGTGGTAAATATCACCTATGATAATTGCTAACCAGTGCATCGTAATTGTAATCCCATCAAGTATAACACCAGGAAAAAATATATCTGTATCTGTGGTTGTAAGAAACTGAATTATTAGTTGAAGGAGAATCATCATTACCCACCTCAAGTAATAATCACAGTCCTAGTCATGTCAACCATCAAAGTCAATAAATGTAACTGAGCTCAATCCCTTGGTATGTATGACACAGAGTGGACAGGCTTAACTTAGGACAATGTGTAAAGCATGTATGCAGTTTCAGAACAGTAACAAGAACACAACACAACACAATTACAATCCCATACCAAATTATAAAACTATAGTAAATGTTAATAATAAAATACCACCAAAGGACAAAAAAACAATAAGGGGATTTTAAAGATGTGAATCTTGAAATTGTTAAATAAAAATATCCCCAAAAAGCATTAACCACCAACCACAGTCAATAGATCGTAGTAGACCAGGACCATGATGGGGCATGGGTCGGATACTGTGGGACCAGGTTCAACCAGGTTGCAAGTTTTACCTTGAAACTTAGGCCTGATATAGAGTTTGGCAGATGAGTTATCCTGTCCGCAGCATTATGATCTCCATAGGAAAAAATGGGAATGTAATATGGAGGATGGGATATCCGTCATGTTTGTGGTAGAGTAACCCCTCTGTCAAACTCTAAATCAGGCCTCAAGTCTCAAAAACAAAAGTTCAAAATCTTCCGCTGGGCAAGGCTGCATGATGTAGCCAAATAGGGCACCACAAAGCTGGATATGTTCTTGAGATCCCACTGAATTGGATGTGTTGCTGTGGAGAAGCTCTGAGATGGCGAAACATGTACCATTAGCCCAGCGGCAACAAAACTTTCTCGGATTGACCTGGTATATTTGTTCCAGTTCTCTGGGATCTTGAAGCTGCAAATCTTTCTAAGTTTTAATGGGCAGCAGGAAAGGTCTACCAGAGACAGCCAAGGGGTCCACGACCCAAGGTCCAGGGCAGTGCCTGTTGGAATTGGTCAGCTTGGAAGTTGCAGGATAGACCTCTTATAGCTTGTAGTATTTATGTAGCTTGAAAAGGAGGTCAGTCCTATGACCCTTAATGTCCACATCTTTGTTGTGTGTACAAGAGGGAGCACAGCCCGTCAGGTCTTTTCTCAGGTCACAGCCAGCAGGTCCAGTCCTCTTCTGACCTTCCTCAGGTCCAGAAAGTGTTCTGCAGAGGTTGCCAGAGAATGCCACATTTGTGTCTGGCTTTAGCTTATGGGTGGGGGCGACTCCTGGCCCTAATCTAACCAATGGGTGAATGTTCTCAGGCATAACCCCACCAATGTTTGCAGTAGTTTCTGTGGGCCCTACAGCAAACAATCCCACAGTGCTACTCTCTGCCTAAATCCTGGATGGTGAAATTCATCTCCCCTTGTGCAGAGCCTGTGTGCCTACCCAGAGGTCTGAGCAGTATAATGAGCAGCCCCTCCTCTGTGGTCTCTCCAATCCAGTTCAGGGAATGGCTTCTGACCCACTCTGGTTGGTGCTTGTCTGACTGGGGGAACAAAAGAAGGGGCCTGCCCAGGTGTCATCTGTCACTTACTTATAACTGGGAAAGCAGTTTGAAGTACATTAACTTTCTGGGCACTGTCAAAATAGTCATCCTGTCAGAGGAGCCAAAACAACTCTCACACCCAGGATTTTGTTGCTGCTCTAGGGGCAGTCTTTACAACTCATTCAGGGCCATTCACTCAGAGGACTGCAGCTGGAAGTGAGTGCAAATTAGCCAACAGAAGATTTAGACAGAGAAAAGTTAATTTGTAAAAGTTATTTTCCTTAATATTACATAAAATCTGATTCATAATTAAGTAGGGTATTTTACAAATAATAAAAAGAGTTGTTGAATCATGTTTCTGGCTGGTCCCTACATTGAGGTAGCAGAATCATTATATAATATTGCTTAGCAGTGATTCTCTGAGGGCCAATCAACCTTCCTTCAGTGGAAACAGTTTTTGGGTGCTAATCACTGCAAGGACATGTTAACGTTACAGTTTGTCATAACCTGCTTTTAAATACCACACACCCACCCAATAGGTGCAATAGGCACAATAGGTGTTGCAGTCCACTAGTGTCATTTTAAAATTTCAGGCTGTGGATGCACTCTGTGCCATGTACTAGCGACTTATAGGCAAGTTAAATATGACAATTGGGAGTACTCCAATTTAACCATGTTTAAAGGGGGTGAGCACGGCACTTCACTACTGGTTAGAAAGGGGTAATGTGCACAGAGAACTACAACTAACAAAACAGATAGGGCAAACATTTGAGGACACTGCAACCATCATTACCCACAGTGGTAATTCACAAAAGGCAATATTTTTTATTTAATGGGAATTCTTTAGGCATCATTTATATACATACAGCAGTAATTATAAACTCAACAGATCACACAGAAGTTATTATCACCAAAGTAGCAAAGTTGCCTTTTTTTGCATGGACATCTCCTGCCTTTTTGGCATTTTTCTGAGCATTTCTTGCTATTGTTACACCTCTATGCCCAGTGACACTGCTAAGCAGTGTCCCACTGTGTATGCACTTGTATTGCTAAAATTAGGGTTATTTAATTGCTCTAATACATTTCCTGTAACCCTTTAGTAGATTGCTTAGAAAACACACCAGTAGCATCAGAATTAAATGTCACATGTGGGCTGCATCGTGTATTTATACGAGCAACATATATGACAAAAATATATATATACCTGGAGCACAACTCTGCCCTTGTTGGACTGCAATCTTAGTGCACCCCTGTTATGTAGGAAGAGCCTACTTTCAGTTATTAAAACATCACTCCTTTTTTTCATGTAATCCCACAGGGCTGAGCGCTCATATGTAAAATGCATCACACTACATGTGTGGGTAGTGTCCTTGCACAGTAAAATAAAATACAAAAGCTATTCTAGCTAGTCTTTCTCCTGATCTCGCCTAAATGGGGTTATAATATTTCCTATCTTGCCCTAGGAAAATGCTAGAAAATGCTTCAAGGTTATTTCCACTTCAGTTTGAAAATGAAAGTTAGTGGTGAATCAAATGTTCTAGAACCTTACTGAAAAATAGCTTTATAACCATGGCCTTTTTGCTTCCTGAGCCAAAATTGGCCTAAAATCAGTTTTCCCTCTTAGACCCCACAGAGCTGGAATGCGTTTCATTAGTCAGGACGGTTACCAACTTTGGCTCAGTGGGTAGTAGCTTGACTGCGAGCCCAGGAAGAGCAGATGGGTGTTACATGTTAGCCACATAGCAGGGATTAGCTATCTGCGGATGGACAGGAACGGTTGGCAGATCATAGGGCAGCATTACCACTATCACTTTTGACTTTAAAATGCCACGGACAACGACTTCTATGTAATCCTATGCTGCTGGTAGGTAGTTAGGGTTCCAGCCACAGCGGAGTGCAATTTGTACCCTTTCAGATAGGAGGAGAGCTCCTGTAAATAAGGAGTGGCTAAGTAGAAGACCTGCCTTGTGACATAAGCTTTCTGTCACATGGAAAAAGGTGCTCCTGCGAAAGGTTGAAGTAAGACAAAGATGAGGTACTGCAAAAAGAGGTGGGACACTGCAAGAAAATACTTAGAATTGGGTGGCAGGATTTCTCCAATCACTCACTAGTGCACAGGGTAAATCTGACAACACAACCACCAACCACAGAACATTCCTGGGCATGGAGAGACTGCACCTGGGGAAAGGTATCCTGCTGTCGGACAACATCTGACTCCTAACAGAAAAAAAAAGACTAATTATTTCTCTTGGTCTGCAAGGACTGGAAATGCTGTCCAAGAATCAAGTGGTTGGCCTTGTGTTTGCGTGCTTCAGGGACAAAAAAACAAGAGGATATGTACCTGCAAGAGGTCTGTGGAGACTGGAATACTGGACCCTATAGGATGTCTGAATGGAGTGAGAGCTGGTACTTAGAAGTCTTCCCCGAAGAGTTAGAGGTTGCACCAGTGGCCAGAATGACATTCCAGCTGTTAGAGAAAAGTGAGATTTGGACATTTTTTACACCTCCGGAACACCAGGACAAAGTGATGCAACTTGCCCATAACGGTTTCTCATCAGGTGAGTAATAAAACCTGGTTTGTTGTACTCAGAGCTTTTTACAGCCCTGGAAATAGCTTCAGCCATACATCAATATAGAAGTACTCAGACATTTGGTGCCCTCTCTGCCTACATCATCCAGCCATTTCAACTGGAGGACTTAAAATTCCAAAAAAGTAAACAAGTACGATAGGAAAAAGAGCAGCAGATTTATCTGAGTTTTGAAGCAGCCTCCAAAAGCCATGAAATCTGTTTTTTCCCCACTTACAGCTTTAACAGCCAAAACCAACAGTTTCAGTAGGAGCTGGATGACACCCAGCTTTCAAGGCCCCTTTGCAGCCACCGATTTGGACCTTGCCCCGCTGGAAGATTTTGACTTCCAACTCGGAAACTAAGTGCAAAGATAAAAATGTAACCAGTGTGACCTGCATAGTGAATCCAAACTACTCTCATCATAGTGAGCGTAATATCGTGCCTACGACTTGGTCACCTGCAAGCTATTATTTCAACCCGCTATACTTAAAACATTAAAAATTCATACCTCCAATATCTCTTATCTTATTTAGAAAATCGTGGAGTCATGTTGGTCATTAAATACGTCGCTAAATTTCTATATTAGTTTTAGAATATTATTGTTTTGTGTTCTTTATTTTAAAATTATTGGTATTGCTTGAACTTAATACACACTTGTTAGAAATGGGGTCTTTGGTTGGCCAAGTACCCTCACTCTAGTCAGGGTAAAGGAGAATCACCCTCAGTTAATCCCCGCTCGCCCCCTTGGTAGCTTGGCACAAGCAGACAGGCTTAACTTCAGAGTCTAGGTGTAAAGTATTTGTACCACCACACACAGTAACTCAGTGAAAACACTACAAAATGACACAACACAGGTTTAGAAAAATAATAATATTAATCTAAACAAAACAAGACCAAAAACAACAAAAATCCACCATACACAAGTCAAGTTATTAATTAAAAAGCAAATAGAGTCTTAAATCCTTAGAAAACAGTGCTAACACTGCTAGCATGAAAAAGTACCTGGGTTGCATCAAAATAACACCGCAAGGGCAAGTGTGCATCAGAGAAGGCCAGCGATGCATAGATTTCTCACTCGCAAGCAAGACCGTGTGTCATTCCTCCTCCGGTCGGGTCGGCGTGCGTTGTTTTTCCTCTCCGCTGGAGAGCAATGCGTCGATCTGGACATGCACCTCGGGTCCAGGCAGACCTTGTGTTGGTTTTCTGCACCCAGCGAGGTTTGCGTCAAAAATCCGGTTGCACAGTAACAGAAAACTGCGCTATGTTGGGTTGCAACATTAACAGCCTCCGGTAGCGGGTGTTGCACATCGTTTCTCTAGCTGTGTTGTATCGATCTTCCAGCCGCGATGCAGGTGGAGTGTAGCTTTCAGCCGCAAAGCCAGCGGCGTGTCATTTCTCAGCCGCATCCCAGAAGATGCGTTGAAAATTTCCCTTCACAGCGGTCTGTGCGTGGATTTTCAGTCTTTGGCTGCCAGCTTCACCTTTCAAGTGCCCAGGAACTGGATAGGGCACCACTTGGCAGGGTAGAAGTCTCAGCAGAGAGTCCAACAACAGTAGGAGGAAAGCTCAGGTCAAGAACCTGTGGGATTTCTTCACAAGCAGGATTGCACAACAAAGTCCAGTCTTTGTCCCCTTTCACAGGCAGAAGCAGCAACTGCAGGACAGCTCCACAAACCACAGTCACAGGCAGGGCAGCACTTCTCCTCAGCTCTTCACCTCTTCTCCTTGGCAGAGGTTCACCTTGATTTCCAGAAGTGGTCTAATTTTCAGGGGTTTGGGTGCCCTTCTTATACCCATTTTGGCCTTTGAAGTAGGCCTACTTCAAAGGAAAGTCTCTCTCATTCGTGAGATCCTGCCATGCCCAGGCCAGGCCCCAGAAAAGTTTCAACACTCCGTCCATCTTTTTATTTTATTTTGTGATGTGGCTTTGTGTGCCCTAAGTGGCAGGGCTATGCCCAGACTTGAGTCCCTTGCTTGCTGCACCACTGGATTCAAGCTAGTCTGGCTGATGAAGGGTGATACCCTGAAACCAATCCCAGGATGCTTGTTTTCTGTCCAGGGAGGACCTGGTCTAGCAGTTCAGGCTGGACTGTTCCCATGTGGAACAGGGTCAAGACTGATTTGCATATGGCTGGATCTAAACTGGGATGACGTGGTGAGTAAAATAACAATGGATCAAACCAGATCTGTGACTGGGAGTGAGTGTTTGAAATGTTTCAACACTCCGTCCATTATTTTATTTTATTTTGTGATGTTGCTTTGTGCGCCCTAAGTTGCAAGGCTATGCCCAGACGTTTTCTGTCCAGGGAGGACCCGGTCTAGCAGTTCAGGCTGGACTGTTCCCATGGGGAACAGGATCAAGACTGATTTGCATACGGCTGGGTCTAAACTGGGGTGACGTGGCATGCAAAATACCAATGTATTAAACCCAGATCTGTGACTGGGGGTGAGTGTTTGAAAAGTTTCAGCACTCTGTCCATTATTTTATTTTATTTTGTGAGGCCCCAGAAACACACCAGGGGGTTGGTGACTGCATTGTGTGAGGGAAGGCACAGCCCTTTCAGGTGTAAGTGACCACTCTTCTCCTCCCTCCTACATCAGATGCCTCATCAGGATATGCAGGCTACACCCCAGCTCCTTTTGTGTCACTGTCTAGAGAGAGGTGCAAACAGCCCAGCTGTCAAACTGACTCAGCCAGGGAATCCACAAACAGGCACAGTCACAGAATGGTTTAAGCAAGAAAATGCTTACTTTCTAAAAGTGGCATTTTCCAACACACAATCTCAAAACCAACTTTACTAAAAGATGTATTTTTAAATTGTGAGTTCAAAGACCCCAAACTCCACATGTCCATCTGCTCCCAAAGGGAATCTACGTTTTAATCATATTTAAAGGTAGCCCCCATGTTAACCTATGAGAGAGATAGGCCTTGCAACAGTGAAAAACGAATGTGGCAGTATTTCACTGTCAGGACATATAAAACACATAAGTACATGTCCCACTTTTAACATACACTGCACCCTGCCCATGGGTCTACCTAGGGCCTACCTTAGGGATGTCTTACATGCAAGAAAAGGGAAGGTTTAGGCCTGGCAAGTGGGTACACTTGCCAAGTCAAATTGACAGTTAAGAACTGCACACACAGACAGTACAGTGGCAGGTCTGCCCCATGTTAGAGGGCTACTAATGTGGGTGGCACAACCAGTGCTGCAGGCCCACTGGTAGCATTTGATTTACAGGCCCCAGGCACCTCTAGTGCATTGTAGTAGTGGATTACCAGTAAATCAAATATGCCAATCATTGAAATCCAATTACATATATATTTTACATAGGAGCACTTGCACTTTAGCACTGGGTAGCAGTGGTAAAGTGCCCATAGTAACAAAAACGACAAAAACAGAGTCCAGCACACATTAACAGCCTTGGAAATAGAGGCAAAAAGTTAGAGGAGACCACATCAAGGATGCCAAGTGTAACACGTGTCCCCCCCAGCTGAAAGTGGGGAGCAACTACCCAACCTCATGAGAGTTCTCATCACTAAGGCAGAAGAATCTGGACAGACCACCAGCATTGGCGTGTTCTGTACCAGGGCGGTGTTCCACCGTAAGGTCTATCCCCTGTAGGGAAATGGACCACCTCAACAGTTTTGGATTCTCACCCCTCATCTGCATTAACCATCTGTGGGGCCTGTGGTCGGTCTGAACCTGGAAGTGAGTCCCAAACAAGTAGGGTCTTAGCTTCTTCAGCGCCCAGACCACAGCAAAAGCTTCACGCTCTATGGCACTCCAAGTACATTCCCTGGAAAGTAACCTCCTGCTAATAAAGGCTGCAGGTTGATCTAGGGCCTCTTCATTAAGCTGTGAGAGTATTGCTCGTTTACCATGCTCTGAGGTGTCTGTTTGCACAACAAACTCCTTGGAGTAGTCAGGTGCCTTCAGCACATGTGCTGTGCACATGGCAGCCTTCAGGGTATTAAAAGCGGTCTGGCAAGCCTCTGTCCAGATCACCTTCTTTGGTTGCTTCTTGGAAGTCAACTCAATCAAGGGAGTAACAATGGTGCCATACCCCTTGACAAACCTCCTTTAATAGCCAGTGAGGCCTAAAAAGGCTCTTACCTCAATCTCGGTCTTGGAAGGATCCCAAGACATAATGGAATCAATCTTTGGCTGTAGGGGTGCCACCTGGCCACTCCCCACCTGGTGCCCCAAATACACCACAAAACCCTGCCCTATTTGGCTTCCCCTAATAGTGAGGCCTGCCTTTTGCAGGGCCTCCAACACTTTGCAGAGGTGTTGCAAATGTTTCTCCCATGTGGAACTAAAGACAGCAATGTCATCCAGGTAGGCTGCACTGAACTCATCCAGCCCAGCCAAGACTTGGTTAACCAACCTCTGAAAGGTGGCAGGGGCATTTTTCATCCCAAATGGCATCACTTTAAACTGAAAGTGCCCATCTGGGGTAGAAAATACAGACTTCTCCTTGACCCCCTCAGTCAAGTCAATCTGCAAATACACAGACGTTAAATCAAACGTGCTGAGGTATTTGGCAGCTCCCAACCGATCAATGAGCTCAGGAGAAGGGTTGCACGTTAGACTTACTGACTGCATTGAGTACCCAGTAGTCCACGCAGAACCGGAGTTTGGGAGTGGCACCAGGTGCAGCGGCCTTTTGGACCAAAACCACAGGGTAGTCCTAAGGACTGCTGGAATGCTCAATAACCCTTAGGGTTAACATCTTGGATACCTCCTCCTTGATGCTAGCCCTGACCTTGTCAGTCAAACTGTAAACGATTTGTTTAATGGGTGTACTGTCCCCAGTGTTCACATCATGTGTGAACAAGTGTGTGACCCCTGGAATCAGGGAACAGTGAGGCGAACTGTCCCAGGACCTGGTGACAGTCCCTCTGCTGCTCTGCAGTCAGGGAGGGGAAGAGGTTCATCCTCTGTTGCTAGGAGCATGGACAATTCAGTCCACTCAATGTGTGGCTTGAGCTGGTTCAGGTGCAGGACCCTCAAAGGGTTTCTGGGAGTCTGCAAGTCCACCATGTAGGTGACGTCACTCTTGCACTCCACCACCTCAAATGGCCTAGTCCACTTGTCCTTGTGCGCCCTAGGCTCCACTGGTGCCATCCCCGACACTTTCTGACCAGTTTGAAACTCGACCAGAGTGGCATTCTGGTCATACCAGCGTTTCATATCCTCCTGGCTTGCTTCTAGGTTCTCCTGTGTGAGACCCCTGAAGTGGGCAGTCTGGTTTCTTAGAGCCAGTATGTAACTGAATATGTCCTGGGGTGGTTCACTAGGAGCTTTTTCCAAAGCCTTCTTCACCAGACTTAAAGGTCCCCTCACAGGGTGGGCATAGAGCAGCTCAAAAAGACTAAAGCCAAGTCCCTTTTGATGCACCTCCCTGTAAGCGAACAGAAGGCATGGCAAGAGGACATCCCACTTTCACCTCAAGGGCTCTGACAGGCCCATTATCATGCCCTTCAAGGTGCAGTTGAATTTCTCAACCAGACCATTGCTTTGGGGGTGGTGAGGTGTGGTGAACGTACACCTTAACCTCCCACTTTTCACAGAGATTTCATATAAGTAGATATGAATTTGGTACCCATATCAGATAGCACTTCCTTGGGGAAGCCCATGCAGGTAAAACCCCCATCAATGCACGACCCACCACAGGGGAAGAGCTTGACCTCAGAGGAATGGCTTCTGGGTACCGGGTGACATGGTCCACCAAGACCTGGATGAACCTGTTTCCCATGGCTCTCTTGGGATCCAGAGGCCCCACAATGTCAATACCAACCCTTTCAAAAGGGGTACTAACTACAGGAAAAGGTTGGAGCCTTACATTTCCCGCCACTCTTGCTGCTTGCCTGACACATTTGGCAAGACCTACAATGAGCATCTCAGTGCCTGCACATTAGGGGCCAGTAGAAGTGAGAGACAAGCTATTCAAAGGTCTTGGCCTGCCCCAAATGTCCTGCTAAAGGTGCATCATGAGCCAACCCCATAAGAAAGGCCCTGAAGCACTGGGGTACCACCAGCACACTGCTGACCCAGGCTCAGGAACGTTAGGCTCACTATACAGGAGACCGTCCTCCCAGTAGATCAGGTGAGATCCTGGTTCCTTGCCAGCGGCCTGGTCTACAGCCTGCTGCCACAAACCCTCTAGAGTAGGGCATGTCTTATGTGCCTCACAGAAGGCCTCCCTGGTGGGTCCCCCTTCCTGCTGGCACTGTGACAGCTCAGGGACCCCCCGCAGTTCAGCCACCTGTTCCCCTCTAGGCTCTGGGGTGTCACCCCCAGGCTCCGCCTCCTCACAGACAGTGGGAACTTCTGGGCCGGTTTCCTGCGCCCCCTGCCCTTCCTCTTTTTGGCAGTCCCCTGGGCCTCTGTTTTAGGCTCCAGGGGCTCTTGACCACCCTGATGGGCTGCCATTGACCTGGTGAATACACATACCCACCCAGGCAGACCCAACATCTCCAAGTGTGATCTGTTTTCCACCTCCTTCCAAGGGGAATCCTCCAGGTCAGTACCAAACATACAATCTACAGGCATGGTTGGACTCACAGCTACCTTCAAAGAACCTGAGACCCCCCCCCCCATTCAAAGGGAACCTGTGCCACTCTGCACAGGTACTCTGAGT
This sequence comes from Pleurodeles waltl, assembly GCF_031143425.1. Taxonomy (NCBI): domain Eukaryota; kingdom Metazoa; phylum Chordata; class Amphibia; order Caudata; family Salamandridae; genus Pleurodeles; species Pleurodeles waltl. The sequence goes on along the minus strand of NC_090442.1, from coordinate 825,878,703 downwards.
CGTCCACTTCAACTACTTGGTGAAGTACAAGGGGATCTATCTGCTCTTCAGACACCAGGTGACTCCTCACTGTAGTCACGCTGCCTCCTGTGTCTTTCAGAGCCTCCACCCTCTGTCCATTGATGGTCACCCAGTGTCTGTACTTCTTGGTGTTCTCAGGCACCAGGGTTCTCTGGACCATCTCACTGTCCCCTAGTGAGACAAGGGTCATCTCAGCTGGGTCCCACCCACCTGGAAGCAACTCCTCCCCAAGCGCTACACTGGCCAAACCCTGGGACTGCGCACCTGTGGGTGCAGGTGTACTCTTGGGGCATTTGGGGTCCCCCCTCACATGACCCACCTGGTCACATGCAAAACACTTACATGGGGGACCCCCTTTCAAAGGTCTCCCTTTGGAGAACCATGGCTTCTTTTCTCTGAGGGGTTGGGAATCCTTACCCTGGGAAATAGGTTGGGGCCCTTTAGAGAACTCCCCTTGTTTACCCTTACCCCCCTTTCTTCTGAGAGGGGCCCTGCTCACCCTTGCCGTGATCTCCCTCATACCTCTTCTGGACCCTGGTGCTCTCCCAGTGGTCCGCTTCCTGCGCAAGCTTCCTGGGGTCAGTCAGCTTGCTGTCAATTAGGTGCTGGCACAACTCTGGAAAACATAAACTGTACAAGTGCTCCCAAGCAATCAAATTGTAAAGCCCCTCATATGTTGTCACCTTACTGCCATTCACCCAACCATCCAGTGACCTGCCGAATTAATCAACACATTCCAACTATGTTTGGGATTCCTTCCTCTTATAGGACCTGAACTTTTCCTTATACTGCTCAGGGGTGAGACCATACCTTGTGACTGGGGCTTCCTTCATGATAGAGTAGATGGGTCCCAGAGGAGCCCCTAAGGATATCATAGTATCCCTCCCCTCTACCTCAAAGTGCTTCCACAGACCTGCCTCTCAATGAGCTTCAGGGACCAGATTCATATGGAGAGCAGACTCATACCACTTGAACCACTAGAATATGTCCTCCTCCCTTTTGTGATCCCTCTCAAGATCTTTAGGAATGTGCACCCTCCTCTCAGGCTGTACTGTGATATTGCTACCACCATCTCTACTGGACTGGCTCCCCTGATCTAGCTCCCTCAAGCTAAGCTCATGAGCCAACAGTATCTTCTTTTCCGCAATGGACATCCTTCTCTCTTCCCTCTCCCTCTCCATCTTGAGCTTCTCCAGCTCCAATTGGTATTCCCTCTCTGCATGTCTGTCCTGTAACTCTTCTGGTGTCAGACCCTTGGAGGACACCCTGCAACCTGCCCTGGAGACTCTCTCCATGGACATAACAGGCCCACCGACTATACTATTGTGAATGGATAGCACCTCTTCCTCCTCACCCTCCTCCTCTTCTGTGTGCCCCTCGGCTTCCTTGGCTGTTACCCAGGCCCTCATTGCCTTCTGCAGGTCCTCCTTCCTAGTGGAGCATTTAATGGGACAAGCAAGGTTTTTGCAGAACTGCTTTAACTGGGCAACTTTATAGCTCTCCAATTTCTCTAAATCAGAAGCAGCTCCAGCTGATGCATCTCCAGACTGAGACATGATGAGAAGTTAAAAGTGCAATGTTCCAAAGGCAGAAAAACAAGTTCCCAAATGAAGTTCAAGAAAAGTCTATCAGGGGATCAGAAAAATGTGGAAGTAGAACAAAAAGAGTCCCAAAAGTAAACAAGCAAAAATCACAAGACAAGTAGATGTGGTCACGTAGTGGTCTGCATTGAAAACAGTAGTGCACACTAAATCACTGTATGTCAAGTGCAAATACAAGTCCAATCCCAACTGCTCATCATCAATGTTAGAAATTAGGTCTTTGGTTGGCAGTCAGGTTACCCCCTGTCCAAGCAAGGACCCTCACTCTAGTCAGGGTGAAGGAGAATCACCCTCAGTTAACCTCTGCTCGCCCCCTTGGTAGCTTAGCACATGCAGGCAGGCTTAACTTCAGAGTCTAGGTGTAAAGTATTTGCACCAACAAACACAGTAACTCAGTAAAAACACTACAAAATGACGCAACACAGGTTTAGAAAAATAGGTAATATTTATCTAAACAAAACAAGACCAAAACGACAAAAATCCACCATACACAAGTCAAGTTATGAATTAAAAAGCAAAAAGAGTCTTAAATCCTAAGAAAACAGTGTTAACACTGTTAGCATGAAAAAGTACCTGGGTTGCGTCAAAATAACACCGCATGGGCGAGTGTGCGCCAGAAAAGGCCAGCGATGTGTCGATTTTTCACTCGCAAGCGAGACCGTGCGTCGTTCCTCCTCCGGTCCGGTCGACATGTGGCGTTTTTCCTCTCCAAAGGAGAGTGATGCATCGATCCGGACACGCACCTCGGGTCTGGGCAGGCTTTGCCTTGGTTTTCCACGCCTAGCGAGGTTTGCGTCAAAAATCCGGTTGCACGGTAACAGTAAACCACACTATGTGGGGTTGCGAGGTTAACAGCCTCCGTCAGCAGGTGTTGCGCGTTGTTTCTCCAGCTGCATTGCATCGATCTTCCAGCCACGATGCAGGTGGAGCGTAGATTTCAGGTGTGAAGCCAGCGGCTTGTCGTTTCACAGCTGCGCCTCGGAAGGTGTGTCGAAATTTCCCTGCACAGCGGTCTGTGTGTGGATTTTCAATCTTTGGCTGCCAGTTTCACCTTTCAAGGGCACAGGAACAGATTAGGGCACCACTTGGCAGGACAGGTGTCTCAGCAGAGAGTCCAGGTGCTGGCAGGGGAAGTCTCTGTTGGCCCTGAGACTTCAACAATATGAGGCAAGCTCAGGGCAAGCCCTTGGAGATGTCTTCACAAGCAGGAATACACAACAAAGTCCAGTCTTTGTCCCCTTTCCCAGGCAGAAGCAGCAACTGCAGGATAGCTCCACAAACCACAGTCACAGGCAGGGCAGCACTTCTCCTCAGCTCTTCAGCTCTTCTCCTTGGCAAAGGTTCCTCTTGATTTCCAGAAGTGATCTAATTGGATGCTCTTGTTATACCCATTTCTGTCTTTGAAGTATGCCTACTTCAAAGTAAAGTCTCTCTTGTTTGTGAGATCCTGCCTTGCCAAGGCCAGGCCCTAGACACACACCAGAGGGCTGGAGACTGCATTGTGTGAGGGCAGGCACAGCCCTTTCAGGTGTAAGTGACCACTCCTCCCCTTTCTCCTAGCACAGATGGCTCATCAGGATATGCAGGCTACACCCCAGCTCCCTTTGTGTCACTGTCTAGAGAGAGGTGCAAACAGCCCAACTGTCAAACTGACCCAGACAGGGAATCCACAAACAGGCAGTCACAGAATGGTTTAAGCAAGAAAATGCCTACTTTCTGAAAGTAGCATTTTCCAACACACAATCTCAAAACCAACTTTACTAAAAGATGTATTTTTTAAATTGTGAGCTCAGAGACCCCAAACTCCACATGTCCATCTGCTCCCAAAGGGAATATACACTTTAGTCATATTTAAAGGTAGCCCCCATGTTAACCTATGAGAGAGAAAGGCCTTGCAACAGTGAAAAACGAATTTGGCAGTATTTCACTGTCAGGACATATAAAACACATACGTACATGTCCCACCTTTAACATACACTGCACCCTGACCACGGGGCTACCTAGGGCCTACCTTAGGGGTGTCTTATATGTAAGAAAATGGAAGGTTTAGGCTTGACAAGTGGGTACACTTGCCAAGTCGAATTGGCAGTTAAAACCTGCACACACAGACACTGCAGTGGCAGGTCTGAGCCATGCTACAGGGCTACTAATGTGGGTGGCACAGCCTGTGCTGCAGGCTCATTAGTAGCATTTGAATTACAGGCCCTGGGCACCTCTAGTGCAGTGTACTAGGGACTTACCAGTAAATCAATTATGTCAATCATGGAAATCCAATTACACATCTACTTTACATAGGAGCACTTGCACTTTAGCACTGGATAGCAGTGATAAAGTACCCAGAGTAACAAAACAGAAAAAACAGAGTCCAGCACACATCAACAACCCGTGAAACAGAGGCAAAAAGTTAGGGGAGACCACGCCAAGGATGCCAAGTCAAACTCTCAGCCTATCAACATATCTCTCTGAATGTTGTTTTCATATGTTTATTCATTGGTATTTCTGATACCATCTCGACATATTCAGATTTTTTGCTTACTATTCAATTTTAAAGTGCACTAATAGTTATTGTGATCAATGTGAACACTATGGATGGTGTTAATCAAAAAATACCTACAATTCAGTGTGCTTATTTTGCCCCTTTAGGTTGTAAGTTGAGGGCATGACGCCTACTAGTGAGCCCACTCAATGGGTGTTCTGAACTGATTTGAGTGTGTCCCGATTGCTAGGCTATATGAAGCATGGATGAAGTATCTAATGAAACTGCATGATTGTCTTTTGACCGTTATGCGAGGTCTCATATCAACTCTTCGATTATGAGATAGAGCTGAGCAGTGTCCTCATATATTTGTTGGCTTAGTTGATGAGCTTCCAAGAGCTGGGTGAGTTGAACTATGTGAACATTAATCAGAAATGTAAGATAGATTGGAGCATAGCCTGATGATTTTTGTGTGGTTGCTCCTGAAGGTAGTAAATTAGAATTTGGAGGCATCTCTGTGTAACATATGTTGGTAAATGATATCAAGCATGGCAAAAGATTACGATTAATAATTTCCCATAGTCACAATCAGAAGTAGCTAGTGGTTCTTTGTTATGTCTAAAAGTGTAGTTTCTGGCTTTCAGCATAGGTAGAAATCTAGATGCTGGTTATTAAACTGTAAATAGTTGAACAGTTATGCGGCCAAATCGGTTTACAAAAATTTGATTAAATCATTAATTAAAGCTAGTATGCGTCCTTGAAAAATGAGTGCAGTTTTTGTACTAATTTACAGCTATCCGCAATTTTTATTTTCTGAATTTAGCTAGCTTGTCTTCAAAAGACATTGAAATACAAGAATGTGCTAACTTTAAAATAGATACATTCAAATTCATGATTTTATGATAGGGGCTGTTGTCTACATATGACTCCACCGACTGAAGCAGTAATACCATATCTTGGGGTTTGTTCAGACAGGGTTGTATAATGTCTGTCGAGGAGGGCAGATCCAATGCTGATTTTCAGTGTTATAGTGCATTATGTAAACGATGCCCATTTAGATTTATTACATGAATACTTTGAAAATCCATTGGGTACCAGGACCTCGTGGGCCAACATTGGACTCAAATGACTAAGAAAGCTAACTACGTTGGTGAACACGTTCAGACATCTAATATTAGATGTCCGGGACCAATGAAATGCCGCAAGCCATTATGCCTGATGGTGGTTCTAGCCTTGCAGCCGTAGTTGCAGCTCACAGTTCTGAGGTAGCTTATCTTGTGATGCTCAATAATTAAGAGCCAGCAAGACTTCACAGAAACGTGATGCTGAAAGCATTATTCTGCAGTGGGACCTCTAGCTGTCTACGAAATTGGAATAAAATTCAGTAATTTCATAACATGAGAAAGAAGGATTATTTACTCTTTCCAGAATACCACAAAATGTGTAAACAGTTTTCGGGGGACTATCAATTGCTTTGATAAGTGATCTTCAGATGTGACAGAGAAGACTGAATTAAAAACACTATCCTAAAATATATTCAGCCAAGAGTCAGACATCTTGAAAAGTTTGTTGCCACTTAAGCATTTTAATGCCCTGGAAAGGTATACTTATTGCAGCTGGCGAAAGTTTTAAAATGCCCGAATGGGACAAATCTCTACATTGCAAGTACAGGACAACTAGTTTCTTACTTTCGATTTAAATGGACATTTGTTATCCGTTGCACCTCGGAGAAAACATTTATGTTATTTTATGAGGCCCTGACCTTTTACTGCTAGAAAAGTATTGTTAACGATGATCGCGAAACTATTTATTTTGTAAGCTCTTTGTACATATATGTTAATGCGCCAAAATGGCAGAGTGGTGAGTGACATCACACACCTTTCATCTTTAATAGCATCGTAGGGAGGACACCCTAGTCTGCTCTTCAGACTTTCAAGTTGCCTCTTAAATGCTGCTGAGGGTCTGTGGGAGGGAAACGAGTGGAAACCATAGTTCATTTAAGAAAGTTGTGAGAACCATATTTACTTTCTGTTTCTGTTGCTACCTTCATCATAGCTTAACCAAGGAACACATGGCAGCGGTAAGCCTGACGTTAATCAACGTCCATGTTTTTTTCTGACCTCAACCATAAGTAGTGCAATAATTAAATTGACATTAATTTGACAATAGTTAAATTTCAGTAGATTTCTTCGACATACATCCTAATTTATCTTAGTTATATTCAATTAAAATTAAATGTGGCTTAATGTCTACGGACAAATTGTATGGCAATGTGAAATGATCTACAGAGAAATATTTTTTTTGGAAGAGTTTTTGTGTATGTAACTCATATACTGCAAATACAGCTGCAGTGCACTGGAGGATCAATGAGAAATATATGTTTGCAGGTTTTGTGTATTTTAATACAGACAACACATTTATTTATTTAACTTTAGGTGACTGCAAAACAGCAGGCTTGTCAGTCAAAAATAATTTTCATAATATTTCTGAAAACGTACACAGCATCTACCAGCAAACTCACATAAAAGTTCCTATGGGATCTGCAGCTCTCCAGTAAAGGACTTTAAAGTGCGTCGGTGATATACTGTTTAACAATGATAAGAGGCCAGTTCTTCCTTCATATCACCCCTCTGAAATTCACTACTGACCACAAAAATAAGCATTTGCAATGCAACGGGTCTCGCATTTCTCAGAGTTAGAGCTATTAGCAGTTGTAAACTCCCAAACTGACTTTTTGTGGCAATTGCAAGAGGGTGATTTTGTCGCAACATTTGAAATCCAGATATGTATGGTATTCAGAGTTTAAGCAAATGCCAGAATTTCATGGATCATTCGTAATGAGGGCCTAGGAAGTGATACTTTGTATACCATGCCAGCCAAACCCCAGATACATTTCTCTCTTTCAATGTTGTTTTTTCAGTTTATTTATGACTGGAAAAAACTGCACAATACTTTTTTCTTCTTCAACATCTGTCTGTTACTACTTTTACTACAGATGTATACAATACCTCTAGGAATAACCACTTTGTTTGGGAAACTATTTCTATATAGGAAGCCCCTGTAGATATTTTATTTGTAGAGGGAAAAGGAGCAGAGTTAGAAGGCTGGTTGTACGACTTCAAACCAATAATTGTAATTCTAATAAATAGCATTCTTTAAATTAAGAATCTGCCTACCTCACTTCTTTAAAGTCTAATTTTGAGCATATGCCAAAATTAAGTAATACAATTTCGGTCTGTATTCATATCCTTTTGCAATCAAAGCTATATATTTCACAATTAATGACTCTCTGTTAATAACATAAAATATACTATCATATTCTATAGAGGCTGTGATATTTTTTGAAGGAAAACCTATCGTTTGACACTAATTATCACTGTTGGGCTTGGTCCTTTCTGCTGGGTCTCCCCAGATTTCTGCTGCTATATCGGTTTTTGTTGGCATTAGTATTTTGTGCAGGTTTTGGCTGCTAACCAGTGATAACGTTGTTGTTCTTTATCCTTAAAGCATGCTACAGTTGGCATCTACTTGACTGACACATTTAATTTACTTGTAAACCCCTAGCAAATGGTACTACATGTACCCAGGGTCTCTAAATGTAATTCTAATAGAAGCTTGCAGCACTCATTGTGCTACCCACCAAAGTAGCCTTTTAAAACATGTTGTGGCCTGCTACTCCGGCCTGGAGTGCAGTTTTTAACTGCCATTTCGAACTTGCAGGAATTAACCTGTTGCCAGGCCTAAAACTTCTTTTTTATACTTATAAGTCACTTCTTACGGTAGGCCATAAAAGCTCATAGGGCAGCCTCTGCTCCTCCACCAGATAATGCTAATGCACATAAGGACGGGATGACAAAACAAGAAAGGGGGGGAAGGCAAATGATACACTGGGTCAATGACTGCACCAATACCACCGTTGGCGTACACAGCACCCTCACTGAGGGAACAGGCCTACGCACTATGCATGGCACTACCAGTGAAATGGCTAGTCACCAAGAAATTAGGAGGGGCACACACCACCAACTGCAGCACACCTGGGACTCACACATCCCTGCCCAGAAGTGAATACTAACAAGCTAGGTAAGCAGTATTTCACATTCAAACCCTTAGCCACCAGAGGAGCTACGCTGCTATGTCTGGCCTGGCATAGGTACACCCACTGACACACAACCACCACCCGGATACCACCCCACCAGCCGTAAGTTGTAATGATAGCCACTGTACTCACCCCCTTTTGGCTGCTGGGATGCCCTCAAGTGCCAGCTCAGGGTAGGCCACCGCCTGTATGCGGGCCATCAGGGGGGTCAGGGTTTGACTGGCACCCCTTCCTCATTGGGAGGCCATCCCCAGCTGGGCCTCAGTGGCCTTCCGTGCCCAGCGTCTCAGGTCCTCCCACTGTTTGCAACAGTGGGTGCTCCACCTGCCATAGACCCCCAGGGTCCGCACTTCTTTGGCGATGGCACACCATATTCCCTTCTTTTGATGGGCGCTGACTTGCAGAGGCACTACATATAGGAGAACATCATTAGACAAACAGTCCAGCCTGTCACACATATGGCCCACCATACCCGTTTCCATCGCCACTGGCACACACATAGCCCAGCCTCCAACATGTACACTGGCAAGAGGACATCCACACACAGCCCAACACAAGGCCTTCATACACAACTCCATGCCTTCATGCAACATGCATCGTGCCCACAGTGTACTCACCTGTTGGTCTGGAGGCCCATACAGCAGTCTGTACTTGGGTAGGACCCCATCCACCACTCGCTCCAACTCCTCCGAAGTGAAGGCTGGGGTTCTTTCCCTGGTCACACGGGCCATGGTAGGTTCCCAGATACAGGTCACAGCAGCACATGCAGTGTAGGTCCTCTCCTATAGACTTCCACCTGTCCATACACACAGAACAGGCGGTCGCCATTTCAGAGGAAGGGCAGGCCTCTCGATAATTGCTGCATCACAGGATCAATAGGCACATACTTCACAAATTACACTGTCCCATAACATGTTTGCACATTGTGGACTGCTGTTGTGGCTCCATTGTTCAGTTTGTGGCAGCCTACTCACTCTTGTGTCCCTTAGATACCTATCGCTGCGGATGAATAGGAGATGGAAACATACCCCTGTGTACAGACCTCTGGTGGACTTGGCTACATTGGAGGACAGACACATAATACTCACCTATAGATTGGACAGGGCCACAATCACAGAGCTGTGTTCCCAATTGGAAGCTGACCTGATATCAGCTATCCATCATCCCACTGGGATCTCCCCTCTTGTGCAAGTGCTATCAGTGCTCCATTTCCTGGAAACTGGTTCTTTCAAAGTGACAGTGGGCTTGGAAGCAGGAATGTCACAGCCAATGTTCTCAATCATGCTAACAAGAATCTTGTCTGCCCTGATAAAACGCATGTTCAGCTACATTGCTTTCCCCCAGGTGGAGGATTTGGCCACTGTGAAGGCTGGGTTTTATGCAATGGGACATATCCCTAATATCATTGGGGCGACTGATGGAACACATATTGCATTTGCTCCCCCTCCCCCACCAGAATGAACATGTTTTCAGGAATCGTAAGAGTTTCCACCCCATGAATGTGCAGATGGTGTGCTTGGTAGACCAATACATCTCCCACGTCAATGCTAAGTATCCTGGGTCGGTGCATGATACCTTTGTCCTGAGGAATAGCAGCATCCTAAATGTGATGTCCCAACTACAGAGGCACAGGGTGTGATTAATAGGTGAGCCCTGGTTCCCACCCAGTATATGTTGGTGTATGCCTATGGTGTTGGCCATATAGGATAGTGTGTGGCTAAATGTTGTCCCTCAATATTTTCAGGTGACTCTGGTTACCCAAACCTATCATGGCTGCTGACCCCTGTGAGGAATGCCAGGACAAGGGCAGAATAACGTTATAATGAGGCACATGGGTGAACTAGAAGGATCATTGAAAGGACATTTGGCCTCCTGAAGGCCAGGTTCAGGTGCTTTCATCTGACAGGTGAATCCCTGTGCTACTCACCCAAGAAGGTCTGCCATATACTAGTGGCATGCTGCATGTTGCACAACCTGGCCCTCTCAACGGCATTTACCTTTTCTGCAGGAGGAGGGGACTGGAGATGCCCCTGTGGCAGCAGTGGACCCTGAGGACAGTGAGGATGAGGAGGTAGAGGATGAGGATGTGGACAACAGAAAATCTGTGATATGTCAGTACTTCCAATGACACACAGGTGAGACGATGAAACTTCACATTTCTATGAGTATTGGCGTATTCTGTGTGGCATTGGCATGCTGGCATTACCCACTTATTTGCCCTACTTACTGTTACCTATGGATATTATTTTTGCAGATGCTGGTGATATGACAACATTCCCCTGGTGTGATCACAACAGCCAGCTACAGGTCATTAATTCGATGGTCATTCTATGTACAATTCATTTGCAATGGTTGTAGCTGTTTCATACAATACAAATTTGCAATACATGAAATACTAATAGTCAAGTTTTATCCAAGGGTGTTTATTGTTGTGCTACAATATAGAGGGGAAAGTGCAATGGAATGGGGTGATGATGGAGGAAAGTCCGGGGTATTGTTCCATTCTGTTTGTAGAACAGGTGCATTGTCCATGGGGGACATGGGAAAGGGAGCAATGGCAGTTCAAGGTGGACAAGGTGACTGAGTGGGACACAAGGGGGACAATCAGGAGAGACTCATTTCCTGGCGGTGGTCTTGGCAAGTGTCTCTGGCTTCTAAATGGTTCGCAGGGAATGGTTGCGGGGTGGTTCACCTTCTGTAGGGGGAAGGGTGCTGGTAGCCTGTTTGTCCTGTGGCGGGCCACCTGGCCACTAGTGGCAGCAGAAGTGGAAGGTTGTTCAGATGACTGGCTAGTGGCAGGGGCCCGCTGGTGTGCTGTTGCCTCCCCAATGATGTTGCCCATGTCTGCCAGCACCCCTGCTATGGTGATCAAGGTGTTGTTAATGGCCTGCAAGTCCTCCCTGATCCCCTGATACTGTCCCTCCTGCAGCCACCTGTTCTCCTGCACGTTGTCTAGGATCTGGCCCATCGTGTCCTGGGAATATTTGTAGGCTCTCAGGATCTCAGTGAGTGCCTCCTGGAGAGTCAGTTCCCTGCTCCTGTCATCCCCCTGGCACACAGCATTCCTCCCAGTGTCTCTGTTGGCCTGTGCCTCTGTCCCCTGAACGGTGTGCCCACTGCCACTGTCCCCCAGTTCCTGATTGTCTTGTGTGCGAGGTGTGACCTGGGGTCCCTGTAGAGGTGGGCACATTGCTGATTGACTTGTCCTGGGGGCAGAGGTGTGGGTATGCTGGGTGGGTGCTGTGGTGTTGGATCCTGATGGGGGAGGCTCTGTGGAGGTCTGTGGCTGGGCTTGGCTGAGTGACCCGCTGTCCAGTGGTCCCTGATGGGCCAGGTAGATCATTCAGATCCTGAAGTCCAGAGTTACTGTCATCACTGTGGGCCTCTTCTGTTGGGGGACTGGATAGTGGTGGCACCTCCTCTCCAGTGACATTAGCTGGGGTACCTGTGGGGATGTAAATGATGTATTATGCTTCAGGTGTCTGACATGTGCATTTCTGTAGCTTCCCCTCTATGTTTGTTGTTCCCCTCCCAGCATTTGCTTGTGTATGTTGGTGTATTGTGGTTATGTTGGTTTCCCTATGCTGTGCATGCTTTAGTGATGAGTGTCCATGCAGGGCTGGGAGGGGTGTCCATGCATTGATACAACATGCAGGGCATGGCATTGGGATTAGTGAGATGTGATGGTGGAGTGTGTAGGATGTGGTGGAGTGATGGGTGGGAGGGTGAGGGTGTGTGATGGCATGCAGGTATGGGGGGGTGATAATTGTTAAGAGTAGACTTACCAATGTCCAGTCCTCCTCCAACTCTGCAGAGTCCCTCAGGATGTAGTATTGCCAAGACTTGCTCCTCACATGCTGTGAGTTGTGGGGGAGGAGGTGGGGATCCACCGCCAGTCCTCTGGATGGCAAGCTGGTGTCTTGCTTATTTGGAATGTACCTTCCCCCGTAGGTCATTCCACCTCTTCCTGATGTCGTCCCTTGTTATTGGATGCTGTCTCTAAGCATTGACCGTGTCCACGATTCTCTGCCAATGCTCCAAATTCCTTGCTATTGATACCTGCTGCACCTGTGCTCCAAACAGCTGTGGCTGTTTCCTCCACAATGACCCTTAACTCCTCCTCAGTGAAACGGGGGTGCCTTTGTGGTGCCATGGGTGTTGTGTGATGTATATTGGTGAGGGTGTGTTGGGTTATGTGGTTGGGTGTGTGATGTGGAGGGCATGAGTGGTGGATGGGTGTGAGTGGTGTGTGTGTATCTAGTTGTCTCTGTGCTTTTCGTGTGAATCTCCTGGCAGTAATTGTTGTTGTTAAAGGGTTGTGGGTAATGTGGGTGTGTGTTTTACAGTGGTGTGGTGTGTGTATGGGTGTCAGGTGTGTGTTGTTTGAATTGTCCAATGTGGTGTTGTTTTGTCTGTGGGTGTCCATTGTGAGCGCAGCGGTATGTACCGCCAATGGTTTACCGCAGCTGAATGTCCGCCATCCTGATTCTTGGGTCATAATGTGATGGGCGTTGTTCTGTTGGCTTAACGGTGTGGGTTTTGGGACCATCATTTTATCACAGACCTTTTGTCTGGCAGATTTGTGTATGTGGCTATATTCGGTCGGATTGTTGTGTGTGTGCCATAATAGGGTGAACAGATATTCCCCAGTGCGGCAGTAAATTGGCGGCCGTCAGCACGGCGGTAAGCGCCATTTACTGCTAATGTCATAATGAGGGCCTATGTGCCAGTGTGATTGTTAGGAAATGTGAAGCTCACACCATCCCATTCTTACAGACCAAGTAACGCCCCTGATAGCATCTGTTTAGAAATCAAGCTCATTCTGGGTCTCTCACATAAAGTAATGAAACATGAGTTACAAA